>NC_090448.1:539342312-540021165 GCF_031143425.1 Pleurodeles waltl
CAGTGGGCGTGTTTATTTCCCTATGTTACATTAGAGAAGGAGCTCATGTGGTAATAACTTTATTACACTCATACTGCTGGACACTAACAGCTGTTGAGATTCTCTTCATTTTATGCCCTCATTGGAGGACTAGTAAGAGCAGAAGGCGACAAAGCTTAATTATTAATGTAATAATAATAGTTATTATTAAAAACTACTTAAAGTCTGATAGGGAATGTGTGACAGCAATCTGGTCAGGACTCTTCCACAAAGTCCATGCATATAACAAGACTTTTCAGTAATAATAATTCTAAAAATAACAATAATAATAATCATTATGAATGAAGTAATTGCTACAATAGGCTGCCACAGCATTGTTGCAGGGGCTCATCCAAAAGGAAATAATAATAACAATGATAATATTGTTGACATTATTTTAAGA
This sequence comes from Pleurodeles waltl, assembly GCF_031143425.1. Lineage (NCBI taxonomy): Eukaryota > Metazoa > Chordata > Amphibia > Caudata > Salamandridae > Pleurodeles > Pleurodeles waltl. Next base: position 539,342,734 of record NC_090448.1, read on the forward strand.
ATGTGAACTACTATAGTAAGTAGCACTGCTGCTGTCTTTTATTATACATTATAGCACACATAATGTAGCCTTATATAGGGTAATTCTGCGTGCCTCACATTCAGAAAATAGACATCACTACATCAATAACATCTTGGGTATATAGAATTAGGTGAAATGTCATCCCACTGAGTAGTTATCGAAAGAATTATTTCATGACGAACACATAATCCAGATGTTATATAGCATATGAGCTAAAGCACAGGTTATTTCTGTTTTATTACCCGCACCCCAAAGACAGCCCCCCATAATAATAATGTGTTCGTTTTATTATTGTTGTGATTTGTAAAAATTAACACATGTGCCGCAGAGCATGTGACCAGCAATGGTGCCGTGTTTCTGCACGCCTGATATCAGACCCTCCAGGAGCCCTCACCTTCCCAGGTCGCCGGCCCCGTTGGAGGCTGCAATGCTGATGCCCATACAGAAAATGGACACACCGAGAGCAGCCTTAAATAATTATAGACCCAACCAATGACCTCGAGATAACCCTTGCAATCAGCAGACCCGCTGCAAAAATATATGTCTGAGACACGGTGCAGGTGTACAAAGGCAGCTCAGCAATGAGAAATGAGTTCAAACGAATAAGCAAACAGCAAGTACCAACCTAGCGCAGCGGTGCAGCACAGCCCTCACCAGCAGCTCATGTCCCCAGCATCGCGTGCCGCCCAGCTTTCATCCGCACATCTTCGTCCCCTGCATCCTGTGATGCCTCGAAGGGACCAAGATGCTGTCTCCAACCAATCTTCTGCGCTGCTCGGCGAGGATTCCCAACCTCCCGTAGAAAAGAGCTTAACCTACTAAACGACATAAATCGGACATACAAGTGAATGCTTTGAAAAACAAAAACAGAAAAAAAAAAATGTGCAGTAGATCGTCACCGAACAGGAAAACATCGATCTGTCGCTTTTCTCCGTCTAATCTTCATTTCTGTCTCCACATCCACCCCACAAAACCCACAAAGATTGCAAAGGCTGGCTGTTAACTCAAAGCCTTAACATTGTAGTCAAGTGAATGCAAGCTCTTACAGGTGCATTTATTGCAGGTCTACCTACTGAGCATCTATTCATACTCTTCAACACACCCATTTATTTCCTAGCTTATTCTCATTCTCACTCTAAATATCTCATCCCTCGGCGATTAAAAAAATGGACTTTTCTCCTGCGTCAATAAAAAGATAATGTCAGTGCCCACATAAAATTAAAAATATTGTTACTGCATGAAATTGAAATGTACTCACCAAACTCTGTGGGTGGGAGGTGCTAGGAGTTAAGAGGTAGGGCTATGCATTACTGGGCTGGTTTAGTTGGCTGTTAAAGGCAACAGCATTTAATAGAATTCACTGGTGGCCTAAAAAGCCTTGTCGTGCTTGTCTATCGAGCCCCACTGGCTTGTTTTCTTTAGTGTTCTATAATGGTTCAGTGAAGGTAGAAATATTTATGCCCACAGTAAGTAGCCATCCTGAGAAAACTGCAGATGGCTGTGACATTCTCAGAGGGTTTTGCTGATTTGATGTACTGTACTGTACTTTCTGGAGATCTACCTTTACCTCCCAGGTGAAAAAGACACAGTCAAAGATGTCAAGTGTGTCTGTCAGAAACTCGCATTTGTTTTTGTGTAAGTTTACTTCATGTTCTGATAAGTGTTGTGGCACCGCTTACAGCAGAGCATGGCTACACGACTCATCCTTAACGTGGGACTCCATATCGCTCATTAACCAGTATTTAAGGTATATTGTTCAGTGGGGCTAACTGGGTCCAGCACCGTCAGCCTGAATTTGTGATTTTGTCCCGGTCTAGTGTGACCAGATAATCACAGTTGGGGTTTTTTGCCATTATTTCACTTACATTTTTTAAAGTGCATATGGCCGATTCTACTGTTTAGGTTTCTGTTATTTTTGTCCTAAATTATTTAATACAATTACTCTAGTTTTCTACATTGGTGTGGGATTTTTCTTGTGTTGAGTTTCACTTTATTACCATTTGAAGTGCCGCATATATACTTCAAATATTGTTTTAAATTAAGAGAAAAGTTCAAGATCGGACTGTTCAGTATAATTAAATCCAAGGGTGATCCCAATCTTAAGAATTAGTTTGACTCATTAAGAATTGAAGGAATTTCCTTTATTCATAAGTGTGGGTTATAATTCTCCCCACATTTTCATGATACAAAACAGCCAAGACGTGTTTCGCCACGCGGCATGCAAGGGTGGGGCTTCCTCAAGGCAGAGAGTATGATAAAACAAATAATAAATACAGCAAATTAATAAATTGCCCCGATTGTACAATATAAAAATGCGTTACGGTCTGTGGGACTTTTTTTGGGCTGAACAAGATATGTTCAGTTGCCGTGGTGCTCACTGCAGACTGCATTTGGAAATTTGTACCCACTGGTATATATCGTTTCATAGAGGTGAGTAACTAATGGGTAATTCTTATGTGGTTCTTTCCTAACTCAGCTGCATATATTTATTTTTCCTTCAGGGTTGGAACGTATATGTGCCCCTCCCAGTTTCTTCAGCGATTCTTAATCGTTCACTTCGACGGTAAGCATTAGTGACAACTTCATACTCCAAGCTCGCGCTTTTCAAGATTGTTGTAATGAAAATAATAATTTTTCACCAGGGTGTGAGGCACTTCACTTGATTTCGGATATTATTTCCTTTTTCTTCTCTCACTGGTTGTGTTTGGTAAGGTGCTCATTTTCACCATTACGCACTGCAATTGGTTGTTGTTCGAGGCTTAAACATGTGCAAGGATGTGGTCACTCGGTCGTTTAACCTTTGGAAGTCTCCCTCTTTTGTAGACCAGTTCTTTATTAGAATCTCTTGAAGTGATCGCTATATTTTTATCTTTCAAGTTAAATATATGTAGGAGTTCTACAGTTTGACCTTGTGCCTATGAGGATGTATTTTTCTTTACGTGCCATTGGTTAATTTGTGTTGTCCTGATCATATGCCTTGGGCAGGGTGATATCACGTGCCTACTACCAACAGTATGTATTTGGCTATGATTATTTTGGACTCTTACTAATTGATATAATTTATTGCTATGTGGGGAATGCTGCAATATAATATGGTTACTCACTATGCCTCATATGATGGTTACCAATAAACTCTATTCATATTGATGGGATGTGTTTAAACAAACTATTAACAATTATATGAATGTGCTTATGGTTTTTGAATGTGGGAACTGGTCGTGTTTTCTATACAATGTTATCTTATTGATATAATATTATACAATATGGCATGTTTGGTTTTGCTGTGGGCAATTGTGTAATTAATGGTTACGGACTTTGATTTCTTTAATCTGACATTACCTTCCCTCTTTGGAATTGTTTAATCCTTTTGGGTATTCACTGACTGTTTCTTAACATTTCCTTGCTCTTTTCCTTTTATTTGTCCTTTCATTTTTCTTTCTTTTTGTTATCTTTTCCCATTTTGTGTTACCAATTTATTTGTTTGTTGCATTATTATTTGTTATATTGTATTTTCACCCTTAAAGAAGCCCCCGGCTTGCATGCCACTAGGGGCGAAATATGTTTTGGCTGTTTTCTATCAATACATTGTGGGGAGTATTATAACTCACAAATGCAAATAAATGAAATTTCTTCAATTCTTAACGAGTCAAACTAATATTTGAGATTGGGATTACCCTTGGATTTAATTATTCCTATGAGTCCGACCTTGAATTTCTCTCATGATTTTGATCGGATGGGCAAGGGGTTTCCCGCCCGAAGGTCGAACTGTCTGCTAAATATTCTCATTTCACTTGGAAGACAATCCTTGGGTGTTTAACCCCTTCCTTTCAAGTAAGTATGCCAATTGCTCTAGGTTAAGCCTGACTGTTCTGTGCCAAGCTACCAGATGGTTGAGCACAGACTGATTGATTTGGGGTTTGCTTTTGACCACCCTGACAACCATTGTGGTTGCTACTTCGGTGGGAGTTTCACCCCACTCAACCAGTAACCAAATGTCTTAGAAATGGCTTATGTCAAGAGGAATTTTCAGTCCTAAAAAATAGCTACAAATTGCTCCTAAATTAAAGGCCTTTGAACCTAAAACAACCAATCTGTTGCAAATACTGATGACTGTAGTACAGGTCTTGGTGCTGCTCTTTTGCAATAAGACCTGGAGGATCTCTTATGCATCAATGATGCTTATAGAAGTTGAACTCACCTATTCTATTATAGAGAAGGAGGCCCTAGCTGTGAGAGGCCTATGATGTGCAATGGGCAGTTAAGAAATCTAGTTGTTTCCAAAAAGGCGAAATACCTTTGTAATTTGTTCAGACTGCAACACCCTGAAAGAGATTTGTACAAAAAAATAACTTCACCCTGTTTCAGCTCATATTAGAAAATGGATTGTATAGTTGAAGGAAAATACCTTCTCCTTGGAATACATTTTTGGCAAAACTAATTGTGTGGCTGACTGTCATGGTTTATGCACTTTGAGACAGGATCTGATGTTAATGTCACAGACAATTACATTTGTGTTTGCTTGGTTAAGCAGGTTCCATTCAGGATCAGGGGTTGAGGAATGAAGTTGAACAGTATCCTCTTTTCGAGAAATGTAGTTTTATTACAGGTTGATTGTTGATTTAGAGGTGGAGAGATTCATCAGAAGTTGCAAAGAATGTCTGACTAATGATAAACCTTGGCAAACATGCACCCCACCTATGTTTTGTAGAGATTTTCCACATTGCCAATGGGAATCAATTTCTTTAGATATTGTGGGGCCCGTGAATGGTAAGAATAATTCTCCTTATCTAATTGTAACTGGATGTTCTGCATATTCCCAGAAGTTTCTTATGTAAGAGATATTAATTTTGGAACCTCGTATTGTCACCAAGTTCCCTGAAGAGTTGTTTTGACGTGAGAGTTTTACTAGGCTATTGCTTACTGACAACTGGGTAAAACTATGCTTAAGGGAAGTTGACATTTTCTTACAATGCTGCAGCATCTCACATGTAAAATGTATTCTCATCAACACCTGTAAAGCAATGGGGTGGTGGAGTGTTTCAATCACACTTTAAAATTAACAAGTTGGACTAGAAAAAAAACTCTCCAAGGAATGTCAGCTGTTTACATGCTGTCTTTCCACTTTATGTCCAACAAAACTCCTTTTGTACATTTCCGGAGCAGAAGACCACACAACAAGTTAGTACCATGGTTGATAAACTTGAGAAAGTGTTGGGCTGATATTTCAGTGGAGGGACATAGAAAAAAACACATTTTTAAAAGAAAAAAACTTTTTGGTGAGACTAAGAAAGTGAAATTCATAGATGTTCCTGTTTGTGATTTAGTTAAATTCAAGACATTGAAAAAAATTCAGTTGAAGATACACAGGTAGAAACCGAGCGAGGAATCAATAAGGTACAATGCTGGCAAACCACCTTTTATGAATCCAGATAAACACATAAAAAATTACCATCTTACTTGCATGATTACAAAGCCTAGAGTTTTTCTGGTTAAGTATTTTGCCTTGTTCTATCTTAGTTAATGATTATAACATTTATTTTAGTTTCTCTGCGTATAACATTTGCTTATACTATCTTTATTTTTTAGTCATCTTGATTTGTTTATTGTCAAAGATGGAAGATATAAGGTATCTTTGTATTGTCCTTTTGTTTCTTTCCACATAAAACCTCTCGCTGAACTGTGCAACCCTTTTTACCTTACAAGTGACCTCAGTGTTATATTCTGGTCAGTTGCTGAGTTATGCCGCCGGCTGAGGTTTAATAAATCCCACTAACCTACAACAGCTGCCTTTGGAGTCTTACAAAGAGAAAAGATTCTCGTTTTCACATCCGTGGCCGGCGCTATTGAATGCCAATAAACTTTATGAGAAGATGAGAATGGAGCACACATAAAAAGTAATAACACTCTGTTAACAATTATAGAATGGTCACAAGTCAATAAGTTGTGTAAGAGAACTGTGATATAAATTCCTACAAAAAGTGGTATCAGTACAAACATTGATAGTTAAAAAGTTAAAGAGGAAATTTTAATTGATAAATCAAAGTCATTACATTTAATATGTACTAAGAAAAATTGTTGTTTACAAAATTTGACAATACAAATGTAATTCAATATCAAATACCCTATCCATACATGAAAACAATTATTTATACCAGAATAGGACAAAAATATATTCAAATCAACAGAAGAGTAATTAGTCCCTTAGCAAATTCATACAAAGTCCAGCAAATTGATCATAGGGACAGAAAATGTCCACTCTGGTGATATGGAAGCAGAAAGAATTGTCTTCATCCAATAGAGAAAAAAGCTATCCGGTTCATCCAGATTCAGCCGACACGTGTTTCGTCCCAAATGGGACTTTATCAAGGCTTTGAAGATTTCTTTTTTTACTAATCTTTAATTGAAGTTGATAATGTAAGTCCAAAGCTCATCGCAACATCACGAAAAATCTGTAATTAAGTGTCTCCATTTATGAGACATATCAGTGGAAGTCCAATGTCAATCTAGTACCTAAATATAAGGTGCCTTTAAGCGTTGTGTGTCCTCCGGCGGTCGAACCTTCAGTAACGGCTTCAAAAAAGCTAGACATTGTCTCTTTATCCTACTCTTGCAGGCTCATGCTTTCTCTCTTTGTAAATGGTGTTCCTTCTTCCTTTTCCTCCTTCTTCCCCCTTGTATCTTTTTCCCTCTCTTGCTTTGAGTCAAAGTCTGATAAGCAAAAAACAAGTGCCTGTTAACAAAAATGAGTGTAGCTGGCCACCACCTGGAAACACTGGCTCAAATTAAGCACCGCACAGAGCCTTCACAAAGCACGTGCGGACTTGCTTCAGTGTGTGTGCTTAATTATTAGCACTAAGACACTGACTTACTGTACTCTTAAAAATGAATTTGACACATTGTTTTATATTAAAGAAGAGTCAAAATATGTTCCACTTCTGTTAAAGTTGTTGATAGATTAAGATGTAACCTGCAAAGATTTGCTCAATCTGCAGGTTAACAATTTCAAATCCTATAAATTCAATTTAGCTGTTCACTTGTCAGAGGCCAATAAAATGAGCGGAATTGACATAATGTGCTTACAATGTTTTATACAAATACACTCCATTTCATGTGGGTACTCCAAGGGCCGATATATACCGCTATCTAAAAAGTCAACAAAAGGGATAAAACTCTTTACACGCATTTCATTCCTTGCTGCAGATAAAAAGACTTCGAGATTAACTGGTAATACAACAGTGAGATAAGTGTATGCTCCGCAAAATTGTCTAATCTATGGGTTACTGATTATAAACTCAAGTAGCTCTAGGGATTGACCTTCTGTTGCAAAGAGTTGTGAGAAATCTGAAGGTCAGAGGTCCCAAAATGCATGATGGGCTAAAGCACCTTATGCAGAGATGTGTAATGTGAAAATTGTGTGTTTCTATACCGGTAACAAAACATGTCACATTAATGCACCACCTGTAAATACCTCTCTATAACTTGTAAGGTGCACCATTTCTATGTAAGCAATATAGGCAAATAAGAATATGCACCCCACTATAGAGATTTCTTTGTGTACCCTACAAGTGGCAAGTTCCAATCACTGTAAGAGCGTTGTGCTGCTGTTCCATGGTGCAATGGTTAGCACCTTGGGCTCTGAACCCAAAGGGTTAGTTTGTGAGCTGCACTGAATGTGTGTAATCTTAAAGATGTATATTCCCTATCACAGCAAGACCAAAGAAAGTTGTTAAAGTTCCTATTCTAATTTGTTATTCAAGTTACAGGTTACAAAGGTACAGACTCAGAGTGAATGCGGTTGCTGCACAGTACACTTGGACCCTGCACATAATTGGCTTCAGCCCCAGCAATAGTTCAGAAGCATAATCAGATGCAGAAATCAGTATGTAACCTAATGAAATATAGGTTTGAATCTCACTGGACCAACTTAGATTTTTGCCCTTCAGTGTGACAGATGAGTGCACATACCTACAGTAAGACTTCCAGTTGTTTCTTGAACTCAGATTTAGGACTCATAGGCCTGTGGGTATTGCAGCTTTTCTTTCTGTTTCAACCACCACACTCAGGATGTTCCTCCAATACATGGCATTAAAGATATTAAAAAAAATACGTAGTAGTCTTCATTGTGAAACCCTAGTTGTGACAGGTATAACCACATATAGGTCTCTTGCTCACTGTGCCACTGGAACTAAGCTGCATCTGATTGAAGATGTCAAAATAAGATAAAACTGGTCTTGTGTTGCTTGTGTTCCAGTTCAGAGAGGCTCTGGCTTGACAGTTCATGCTGGCTTGTTCCTATTGGAGCAAGACAAAGGCTAATTTGCATATGACTAGTCTAATCTAGGGTAGCTCTGAGGGCAAAAAACAAAATTAACTGGGATGTGACCGAAGTATTACCATTGGCTGAGATTAATGTAATCACTCCCTCCATCACTTTTTTATATTCTTCATTGTGATGCCCTAAGTGTCACTAGAATGCGCAGACACTGGTCCTGTGCTTACCATGCCACTGGAACCAAGTTGCACCTAACTGAGGAGACACCAGATAGAATGACACTAGTCTTGGATTACTTGTGTTCAAGTGAAGGGAGGACCTGTGTGGGCAGTTCAGACTGGGCAGTTCCTACTGGAGCAGAACTAAGGCTGATTTGCACGTGGCGGATCTAATCTGAGATAGCATACTGGGTGAAAACAATGATAGACTAATATCTGGCCCCATGTAATTATCAGTGGCTGAGATGAATATACACATTTCATCCATCACTTTTTTGTATTCTTCATCACAATCAGGTATGGGACGCTTTATCTGCTGGACTGCTACTGGCGTCAGTTTTGGTTGCATGTACTGTGTTCTTAGCTTCGCTAGGAACCCAGTTTCTCATATGTAGGCACCGTCTACTCCTAGACACTCTACATACATCTGGCACACCCACAGTCAGGAAACCCAGGAAAACAAAGATGAGGGTCATAGTATATTCGAAGGCAGACTGGAAAAAAATGCTAAAAATCTGACAAAGGTCACTTCAGTGCAATCTCCCGGCCTGCAAATCAGGGTGAGCAAGGTTGAGCACCAAGCGATAGAAACCTTAGGATGTTTAGATTTTAAAGATATATGGTTATGGTATATTTCCATTCAGGCCAGAGGTGATACCTGTCACAAACAACAGGTATCCTAAAACTGTATTTCGATTGCATGTGAGTTCCAAATTTCCAACATACACTGTATCCAGTTTATCACATGTGGACTCCCTGAACATATAGGAAACCCATAATTGTGTGGCACAACCACACTCAGGAGACTCAGAGGCAAAAAGTTAGGGGTGAAATTCTTGGCAGGGATTTGTTTCTGAATGAGTGAGAATGGAGGGAATTAAAATTTTTTGAAAAAAAATCTGATAAAAGCATGTTCAGAGTGTACAACTGGCCAGGCACCAAGGGCAAGAGAAATCTGGCTTGACCAGTAGATTCCTTTGGTTATGCAGAATTTGAAAACGAATAGTTTCTATACTTTCTGTGGAGTCCAGAGTTTGATATCTGTTGTTAGAAATGGGGTCTTTGGTTGACAGTCAGGTTACCCCCTGTTCAAGCAAGGACCCTCACTCTAGTCAGGATAAAAGAGAATCACCCTCAGCTAACCCCTGCTTACCCCCTTGGTAGCTTGGCAGAGCAGTAGGCATAACTTCAGAGCACTAGGTGTAAAGTATTTGTACCAACACACACAGTAACTTCATGAAAACACTACAAAATGACACAACACCGGCTTAGAAAAATGGGAAATATTTATCTAAACAAAACAAGACCAAAACGACAAACATCCGACATACACAAGTCAAGTTATGAATTTTTAAAGATTAAACTCAAAAATAGCGCTTAGAAACAAAAATGCTTTGATGAGATGTTAACACAGCGTCGTGACGGAGTCGTTCCCAACAAGCCGACACCAGCGGCGCCAGACACGGAGTCGTGTAGACCCCCAAGTACAGTACCTTTGGGGAAGAGTGAAAACAAGCCGATGAGCGAAGTCGGGAATTGCGGCGTCTGTGCGAAACGTTTAATCCGTGCACTTCGAGCGGCGTCGATCACGACGTGGTGCGGCGACTTCCACGGAGTCGCGGACTTCAGCGGGGCTGCTGCGGCGTCGGGCCTGCGAAGAGCGTCGCGTTCCAGCGAAGGTCATGGCGTCAGGTGCAGGTGGCGTTACCGGATTCAGCAGCGGCGTCGGTCCGAAGTCGTCCGAAGTCGATTTCCTTGGATTCCAGCAGCTTTCCTTTCAAGGGCCCAGGGACTGGATAGGGCACCACTTGTCGGGGCAGGAGTCTCTCCAGAGACTCCAGGTGCTGGCAGAGAGAAGTCTTTGCTGTCCCTGAGACTTCAAACAACAGGAGGTAAGCTCTAAATCAAGCCCTTGGAGATTTCTTCACAAGATGGAAGGCACACAAAGTCCAGTCTTTGCCCTCTTACTCTGGCAGAAGCAGCACTGCAGGAAAGCTCCACAAAGCACAGTCACAGGCAGGGCAGCACTTCTTCCTCAGCTATCAGCTCTTCTCCAGGCAGAGGTTCCTCTTGGTTCCAGAAGTGTTTCTAAAGTCTGTAGATTTGGGTGCCCTTCTTATACCCATTTTAGTCTTTGAAGTCACCTTTCTTCAAAGGGGACTCACACCTACTTGTGAAATCCTGCCTTGCCCAGGCAAGGCCTCAGACACACACCAGGGGGTTGGAGCCGGCATTGTCAGAGGCAGGCACAGTCCTTTCAGATGAGAGTGACCACTCCACCCCTCCCTCCTAGCAGAGATGGCTAATCAGGAAATGCAGGTTACACCCCAGCCCCCTTTGTGTCACTGTCTAGTGCGAGGTGAAAAACAACCCAACTGTCAAACTGGCCCAGACAGGGAATCCACAAACAAGGCAGAGTCACAGAATGGTTTAAGCAAGAAAATGCTCACTTTCTAAAAGTGGCATTTTCAAACGCACAATCTTAAAATCAACTTTACTAAAAGATGTATTTTTTAATTGTGAGTTCAGGGACCCCAAATTCCCCATGTCCATCTACTCTCTAGGGGAATCTACACTTTAATCATATTTAAAGGTACCCCCCATATTATCCTATGCGAGAGACAGGCCTTGCAACAGTGAAAAACGAAGTTGGCAGTATTTCACTGTCAGGACATATAAATCACATTACTATGGCCCTCATTCTGACCTTGGCGGGCGGCGGAGGCCGCCCGCCAAAGTCCCGCCGTCAGGTTACCGTTCCGCGGTCGAAAGACCGCGGCGGTAATTCTGACTTTCCCGCTGGGCTGGCGGGCGGTCGCCTTCAGACCGCCAGCCAGCCCAGCGGGAAAGAGGCTTCCACGATGAAGCCGGCTCGGAATCGAGCCGGCGGAGTGGAAGCTGTGCGACGGGTGCAGTTGCACCCGTCGCGTATTTCACTGTCTGCGCAGCAGACAGTGAAATACATGTAGGGGCCCTCTTACGGGGGCCCCTGCAATGCCCATGCCAGTGGCATGGGCACTGCAGGGGCCCCCAGGGGCCCCGCGACCCCCCCTACCGCCATCCGGATCTCGGCGGTCCGACCGCCGGGATCTGGATGGCGGTAGGGGGGGTCGGAATCCCCGCGGCGGTGCAGCAAGCTGCGCCGCCGCGGAGGATTCAATGGGGCCGCGGTACACTGGCGGGACCCCGCCAGTGGTGCCGGTCCGACCGCGGCTTTACCGCCGCGGTCGGAATCCCCATTGGAGCACCGCCGGCCTGTCGGCGGTGCTCCCGCGGTCCTCCGCCCTGGCGGTCAAAGACCGCCAGGGTCAGAATGACCCCCTATATGTCCTACCTTATCCATACACTGCACCCTGCCCTTGGGGCTACCTAGGGCCTACCTTAGGGGTGCCTTACATGTAAGAAAAGGGAAGGTTTAGTCCTGGCAAGTGGGTACACTTGCCAAGTCGAATTTACAGTGTAAAAATACACACACAGACACTGCAGTGGCAGGTCTGAGACATGATTACAGAGCTACTTATGTGGGTGGCACAACCAGTGCTGCAGGCCCACTAGTAGCATTTGATTTACAGGCCCTGGCACCTCTAGTGCACCTTACTAGGGACTTACTAGTAAATCAAATAGGCCAATCATGGATAAACCAATTACATACAATTTACACGGAGAGCATATGCACTTTAGCACTGGTTAGCAGTGGGAAAGTGCTCAGAGTTCAAAAGCCAACAGCGACAGGTCAGAAAAAAATAGGAGGCAGGAGGGAAAAAGATTCAGGATGACCCTGCATAAGCAAAAGTCCAACACGACCCCCTACCAGCCTAAAGCCAGGGGAGAACAATCAATACCTTGATGTACTTCCCTAATTGGGGCGATAGAACAAGGACCCAGGCCCACAACAGCAAGGGCATGTTCCAGTTCTACGCCTTCCTGACTCCAGTTGGATCCCTCTGTCCATACTCTCAGGGCCCACTAAGCTAACCCATGGGGAACCCTTCTCCACATCTGCAGACACCATCTGTGCAGCGCCTAACTTTACTTTGCTCACAGATGTATTGCAATGGGCAGATAGTACCACCAGGGCCAACACAGTGGTGTTGCCCACTCCACCCCTGGGGTGTGACTCTCGTTCCCCCCCCAGGGGCAGCTCTGTCCACCAGGACAGCAAGCCACAGTGACCCCTGACAACTGTCAGGGATGAGAGCCTGACCTCAGGCGTCTCCAACCACTGTGACTGTGGAGAGTGGGGGGCGGTTGCCCCAGGTGCCTGACACCCTTTGACCACTCTACCTTCCACCAGTTCAGAGAAGATAACCTGACCCTGGTCCTCCCCTCTGGGGCTCTGTACCCTCCCTCCAGGAGCGGCACCCCCAGAGTAAAAAATTGTCAGGGTACTTGTAGAAGCAGTCCTGCACAATTCTTCCACCAGTGCAGGGATGTTAACCTGCAACTGATACTCCAACCTGGGGTCTGTACCTTCAGATTGGACCAGGGCCAGGGGTGAGGCTTCCCTCCCCTGCCCTCTCTTCTGCGGTCCTGAACCACCCAACTAGGAGTGGCCCCCCCAGAAGACAACATGGTAGGGGCACTGTTAGCAGTAGCCCCTTCCTCCAGGTCAGGGGGGACACCCTGAACCTAGCCTTCCAATCCAGGGTATGTACCCTTAGATTGCTCTGGGGTCAGGGGTGAGTCTTTCTCTCCCCTTCCCCTACTCTCAGGGTTCTGCACCCACCCCTCAGGGAGAGTACCCCTTGAAATCACACCAGGGGGGGTGATGGGGCAAACCGCCCCCCCCTTCAGGTCAGGGTTTATCCCCTGCACCTGATCCTCCAGTCCAGGGTCTGTACCCACAGACTGGACCACTGCCTGGCAACCCAGGAATTCCTGGGGGGCATACCTACCCCCCACCAGGTCAGAGTTTACCCTCTGAACCTGGTCATCCAACCCAGGGTCACCACCCTGCGGTTGAACCACTGCCTGGCACACCAGGACTTCCAGGGGGGCACACTTACCCCCCTCAAGGGACACACTGTCCCGAAGAGCCACACAAGAGTCTGGCTGGCGCAGGTCTCCTGACCTCTGCCCATCTGACAGAGTCTGGATTCCCCCCAACCCAGAAATGGTCTCACCAAGGTCATTCATGGGGGGCTCTGCTCTCAGAGCTGACCCCTGACCCTCCAGGTTCTCCACTGGGGTCCGCAACCCCCTCTCAACCCTCTGTCTGGACTTCTGAAACCCCTCACTAGGAGTGGTACTGCTAGACACCAGAACTGGTGGGACGCTGGCTACAGCCGCCCCCCAAGTTCTCCTGACACTATGGGATCTCCCTCAACAGATGGCCCTATGGTACAGGCTAGGCTCCCCTCCTGGGGTTCCCTCATGGAACCCTCCAGGACCTGGGACCGGATCTCGGGCACCTTGGACCTCAGCCCATCCCCATTCCCTCTCCTCAGAGACTGGACGTGGGGTCCCTCACCCGTCCCACTACACTGGGACCTACCTGGGACACTACAATCCTTCCCTACCTCACCTGGTTGGGAAATACCTAGACCACTCCTCTCAGGAGCCCCCCCAAATGCCTCTTCAGACTCTCTGATACTCACCAAGAGATCTGCCTCCATTGTAAGCTCCCTGGGGTCAGAGAACTCACACTCCACCTGGTGTTGGCGTAGCTGTAGAAAATAAGGACTAGACATATGCTCTCCAGCAATTACATCACTCAGCCCCTTACATGAATTAACCAAAGTACTCTTCACCCAACCATCCAGTGACTCTGCTTTGAAACAGCACCCCACATCACCCTCCTGAGACTGGTGAGACAGTACCTGACTGTCCCTGACACTCAACCCACACTCTTCTGGGATGTCTTCACACTCCATAACCAGGACTTCTACCTGGGGGGAACCCCTCTCCCTGTCACTCTCACCTAGAGTCAGTAGAGTGTCCCTCCCACCAGCAGGAATATGACTCCCCATGCCAGTTCCCCAATTCACCTCAAGGACCCTGTGCATCACTGGAGCTACCTCATACCCCTGAACCTCCTGGCGTGTGTTAACTCCCTCCTTCAAGTAGGGCACCACATCTCTGGGCATGTGCACTTCTTCAGCAGTACTGGATACAAGATTTTTGCTGCCACCATCTGAACTGGACTCAGCCCTCATGGCCTCCAGCTTCAGCTCTTCACAGCTCAGCTCTTGAGCTGTAACCCTTTCTTTTTCCAGGACTAAGGCTCTCTTCTCCTCAGCCCTCTCAAGCTCTGCATCTAGCTCTTCCAGACTCCGGATTCGAGCTAGGAGCCAATCATCTCTTTCTGTTCCCTCCTCAGGGCCACTGCCTTCCTCCTCAGAGTAGTCCTCCTCCTCAGAGTAGTTATCCTCCTCAGACTCATTTGGTGGTGTTGCCTGACAACGTTTCAATTCATACTGAAACAGGGCTGACTCAAGATCCTCCCTTCTGGATTTCTTGTTCACAGCCAGTCCCCTTTCCATGCAGAATGCTTTAAGCTGCCACTTTTTATACATAAATAGGTGCCAGAAATTGACTTCCATTCTGCAAAGGCTTCACAACCAAAAACAAAGTCCAAAAATATTAGCAATACTTCCAGGAGGACATCAGAGAACAAAAAGCAGAATCACAAGACAAGTAGTATGTGGTCACGTAGTGGTCTGAACTCAAAACAGTAGTGTACACTTAATTACTGTATGTCAAGTACAAATACAAGTCCAAATCCCAACCGCTGATCACCAATGTTAGAAATGGGGTCTTTGGTTGACAGTCAGGTTACCCCCTGTTCAAGCAAGGACCCTCACTCTAGTCAGGGTAAAAGAGAATCACCCTCAGCTAACCCCTGCTTACCCCCTTGGTAGCTTGGCAGAGCAGTAGGCTTAACTTCAGAGCGCTAGGTGTAAAGTATTTGTACCAACACACACAGTAACTTCATGAAAACACTACAAAATGACACAACACCGGATTAGAAAAATAGGAAATATTTATCTAAACAAAACAAGACCAAAACGACAAAAATCCAACATACACAAGTCAAGTTATGAATTTTTAAAGATTAAACTCAAAAATAGCGCTTAGAAACAAAAATGCTTTGATGAGATGTTAACACGGCGTCGTGACGGAGTCGTTCCCAACAAGCCGACACCAGCGGCGCCGGACACGGAGTCGTGTAGACCCCCAAGTACAGTACCTTTGGGGAAGAGTGAAAACAAGCCGATGCGCGAAGTCGGGAATCGCGGCGTCTGTGCGAAACGTTGAATCCGTGCACTTCGAGCGGCGTGGATCACGACATGGTGCGGCGACTTCCACGGAGTCGCAGACTTCAGCGGGGCTGCTGCGGCGTCAGGCCTGCGAAGAGCGTCACGTTTCAGCGAAGGTCACGGCGTCAGGTGCAGGCGGCGTTACCAGATTCAGCAGCGGCGTCGGTCCGAAGTCGATTTCCTTGGATTCCAGCAGCTTTCCTTTCACGGGCCCAGGGACTGGATAGGGCACCACTTGTCGGGGCAGGAGTCTCTCCAGAGACTCCAGGTGCTGGCAGAGAGAAGTCTTTGCTGTCCCTGAGACTTCAAACAACAGGAGGCAAGCTCTAAATCAAGCCCTTGGAGATTCCTTCACAAGATGGAAGGCACACAAAGTCCAGTCTTTGCCCTCTTACTCTGGCAGAAGCAGCACTGCAGGAAAGCTCCACAAAGCACAGTCACAGGCAGGGAAGCACTTCTTCCTCAGCTATCAGCTCTTCTCCAGGCAGAGGATCCTCTTGGTTCCAGAAGTGTTTCTAAAGTCTGTAGATTTGGGTGCCCTTCTTATACCCATTTTAGTCTTTGAAGTCACCTTTCTTCAAAGGGGACTCACACCTAATTGTGAAATCCTGCCTTGCCCAGGCAAGGCCTCAGACACACACCAGGGGGTTGGAGCCGGCATTGTCAGAGGCAGGCACAGTCCTTTCAGATGAGAGTGACCACTCCACCCCTCCCTCCTAGCAGAGATGGCTAATCAGGAAATGCAGGTTACACCCCAGCCCCCTTTGTGTCACTGTCTAGTGCGAGGTGAAAAACAACCCAACTGTTAAACTGACCCAGACAGGGAATCCACAAACAAGGCAGAGTCACAGAATGGTTTAAGCAAGAAAATGCTCACCTTCTAAAAGTGGCATTTTCAAACGCACAATCTTAAAATCAACTTTACTAAAAGATGTATTTTTTAATTGTGAGTTCAGGGACCCCAAACTCCCCATGTCCATCTACTCTCTAGGGGAATCTACACTTTAATCATATATTAAGGTAGCCCCCATATTATCCTATGAGAGAGACAGGCCTTGCAACAGTGAAAAACGAAGTTGGCAGTATTTCACTGTCAGGACATATAAATCACATTACTATATGTCCTACCTTATCCATACACTGCACCCTGCCCTTGGGGCTACCTAGGGCCTACCTTAGGGGTGCCTTACATGTAAGAAAAGGGAAGGTTTAGGCCTGGCAAGTGGGTACACTTGCCAAGTCGAATTTAGAGTGTAAAAATACACACACAGACACTGCAGTGGCAGGTCTGAGACATGATTACAGAGCAACTTATGTGGGTGGCACAACCAGTGCTGCAGGCCCACTAGTAGCATTTGATTTACAGGCCCTGGCACCTCTAGTGCACCTTACTAGGGACTTACTAGTAAATCAAATAGGCCAATCATGGATAAACCAATTACATACAATTTACACGGAGAGCATATGCACTTTAGCACTGGTTAGCAGTGGGAAAGTGCTCAGAGTTCAAAAGCCAACAGCGACAGGTCAGAAAAAAATAGGAGGCAGGAGGCAAAAAGATTCAGGATGACCCTGCATAAGCAAAAGTCCAACATCTGTCATCAATGACTAGAGCACCATAAACAGTGATGTTCAATGCTTAACTTGAGCCGGTGGTTTCCTGTGCTCGGCACAAGCACTTAATTGTCAACACTGACAATTATGACAGACAGCCACATGTTGGCAATTTTAGAAACGCAACAATATATTGAGCAACTTTGTTAAAGAATTAACAAAGAACCTACATTTCGCAACTTCAGGCCATGATGCTGAACTGATGCTGGGTTTGTATGAGTACAGAGCTATGAATGTGGTGAAAAAACATCATTGAATGAATGACATGGAGACAAAAGATCTTGAATAACTTATTGCTTTTCTTAATGAAAAATAGAGCTTCTGAACAGAGGGTCGCAAGCACCTAGTCAGTGAAAGCGTTAATGTGCATGAGAAAGTAGGCATTTTGAAACACCCTGTGAATGCTTGCAAATGCAACTAAAGAGGACTGTGATGGAAGAGGAGGCTCCAATTATTGCATTCCCATTCCCTGCATTGCACTATTTTTTTCAAAAGAAGCCCATGTCCCTTAAAGAGACAGAATATGCATTTAAAAAAGTCAGCACACAAGTAATCGCATTGGGGGGAGGGGCATCTAGAGGACTCCTAGGTCACTGCCTGCTCCTTTTGAGACTGCTTATTACCATTCACATGCTTGAATCTGCAAATACGTTACAGCTCCCTGTTAGATGTTGGCAACTGGTCAATGATCAGTAACCACAATTATGGTTGCATGTCATTGATCCACAGCATTGCATTGGCAACGAGGAGGTGAACACACCATCCATGCCTTCTCCTCGTTGCAAGTCACAAAAGGCACTTTGCAAGTCAGAAAGAATTTTCCAACTGGCAAAATGCAAATAGCATATTGCGGCTTGTGCTTTTGCAGTCACTATGCCTCCGATTTTACGAATTGCAGGCTTTGTGACTACAAAATCACTCCTACATGGGCCCTTGGTTTGATAGTCAAATTGTAAGTGGTCTATTAAAATATTGATGTAACATTTTTGCATGTCAGGTGATTTTGACAGAAAATATTTTATTGCACATTTCTTTGTTGATGAACTATATTAGAATTTTAATATATAGACCTCAACAAATACACAGATGGGTGAAATATCTCCTCTTGTATTATTGGCTATGAAGTCTCCGTACAGTGTGTGTTGTTCGTGCTGCACTCTCCCTGCCAATGGCCATTAAGCGGCCTGCACTGTACCTGTTACAAAACAACAGAGGTGGCGAACTGCCCCAGCAGGGTGGCAAGAGGGAGAAAGGATATTGTGGGGGGATCTCCATGTAAAAACAAGTAGATACCATGGAAATGGGTATGTATTTGTGTAGAAGTAAAGAACCATAGAACAATATTGGTATAGGTTAAAATGTGAGGTGCAAAAGCAACAAGTGATGGACGGAATGCTGAACATTGTCAAACATTCACCCCCAGTCACAGATCTGGGTTTAATCCATCGTTTTTTTGCTGCCCATGCCATTCAAGTTTGGACCCAGCCATATGCAAATCAGTCTTGACCCTGTTCCCCATGGGAACAGTCCAGCCCGAACTGCTAGGCCAGGTCTTCCCTCGACTGGAAACAAGCATCCTGGGACCGGTTTCGGGGTTTCACCCCTCATCAGCCAGGCTAGCTTGAATCCAGTGGCATGGGAAGCACGGGACCCACGTCTGGGCATACCCTTCCCACTTAGGGCGACAAATGCAAAAACAACAAGTGATGGACGGAATGCTGAACATTGTCAAACATTCACCCCCAGTCACAGATCTGGGTTTAATCCATCGTTTTTTTGCTGCCCATGCCATTCAAGTTTAAAATGTGAGGTGACAGTTGTAGTGTAAAGCCAGACCTAAAACTCCATGTAGGTTAACTACTACCTTCCTCCCAATTGTGCTGCTGCAAGAGAAAACACAATAAATTACATAGTTATCTAAAACTATTTGATAGCATGTGTGTGCCCTTAAAAGTTCACCCCAGGCAGCTGAATAAATAAATAAAATGATCACAGCTGTGTGGAGAGCAAGCACTTTTGTGGGGGGAGGGGGTGGGGAGCACTCAACCACTGCCCAATCAAAACATGTACTCTTGTCTCCCACCATATGGGTTGAGCCAAATCCCCTCTCCTGGTTTTCTCACATAATTGTCTGGCGACATATGAGCCCTCAAGCAAGACCAATAAAAAAGAAGGAGGGCACCACTTATAAAGGAAATAAGTGGGCCATATAAACAAGGCAGGCCACAGAAAGCAACATCAACATCAACTTCTGAGTCGTGGTCCACCAGGAAAAAAACTGCCCATCACTGTGTCACAGAAGAATGGTATAAAACAAAAAAGGTACATGGTTGAGGGGGAAAAAGAAGAGAAAAGATGGTGGGGAAAGAACAAAAAGGTGAATCCACTGTGGGGCAAACACCCTCGCCTAAAATGCACCTCAGTTTGTCCCACAGTGTAATACCTGCACATTTTCCACAAATGTGGGTCTTTTCTTGTATGTCATTGAATTTCACAAATATTCACATTTTATCAATCCAACCCCACACATTAAAATGACAGTAAGGCGGGTGGCACATGCCTTTATTTCCATATTCTCTCAAGTTAAATTATGCCACAAATATTTTCATAGAGAGGGTGGTCTCTATAGTATCCAAAACAGCACATGCATGTAATGTTCGTTATGAGGTATTTGCTATCACATGCATAGGTGATTTCAATATGAATAGAAAAAATATAGACAAGTATTTTGTGAATTCTTCAAAAGTATTAAAAAAGAACAACATAGAACAATGCTGCACCTTTCTCACACAAAGAAAAGCTACTGGACTTCACAATTTCTTCAAAACCTAACATAATTGATTGAATCCCTAATGAAGTTAACTCTTCTGTCCATTACTTATCACCTTTGAAATGACGTCCACCAAAAAATTAAGAATACAAAATCACATGCAGAAAAATATTACTAAAATACCTTCCAAGAAAGTATAAAACGTCCTTCCGGGTTACTACATTTCTCTCTCCGATTCATTAGTAGATCATTATACCGCAGATATGTCAAATCCACAATTTTCCAATAATCTAGATCACAAAATCAAAGACCTCAGAATGTTTCAACGAATATGAAGAACCAACCAAATGCCCACATTATTAACTGAATGTAAATGGCCCAAAAAAGCAAATATGAAGTAATATCTGCCAAAGTGGATATTCTTGGTTACATGATTCAGAAATCCATAAATAAAACAAAATAATTTGCCAAATTGTAAAAAACAAACACACAAAGCCACCAACGCAATAAGCTTCTGGAA
Source organism: Pleurodeles waltl (assembly GCF_031143425.1). Classification (NCBI taxonomy): domain Eukaryota; kingdom Metazoa; phylum Chordata; class Amphibia; order Caudata; family Salamandridae; genus Pleurodeles; species Pleurodeles waltl. Next base: position 539,363,408 of record NC_090448.1, read on the forward strand.
ACTCAAAGGAAAAATACACTCATAAAATTCTTCCCCCCTAAAATGGCATCAGTCAAGGAGGTATAAATAGTCATGCAAGTCACGGGTGGAATTAGTTCATCAATCCACTTGAAAAACATGCTTGTGAATGTCTCTCCATTCTCAATGGAAGAGTAATGCAGATTATCACCTCTTTGAAATCCACTTTTTACTTTGATGGTCTTCTACCAGCTCCACTTATCAAAGCCAACTACTAGTTATTCTCCAGACTTTGGTGCAACAATGGCAGGGCCACTGGAGGTAAGTGGAAGGGGAGGACCAAATTATATGACAGGGCTGACTAAATTATGCAAAAAAAGGCAGATTATGCTGTACGTTTTGTGATATTATTATCTCATTATTTTGTAATATTTAAACGGTAACGCAATCTGGATGAAGGTTTCAACTCATTAGTACCAGTTTGGCACCCAAATAATAAGTAACAAAAAGGTGATTCGTCAACCTTCACAAAGGGCCTTCCACTGTATGGCAACACTTTTTTCTGGGTTTTAGTATCTTTTTTATCTGTTTGAGCTAGAAACATTTTGTTTGTTAAATCTGCAAGATTATGAAGCAGATTAGTGATTATGTGGCAAAAGTAGTAAATCCATATTTATGCAGACAATTCAGTGGCTACAAAATCTCATACTGCAGTTGCCATGAACATAAGTAACTCAACTCTGCAGGAAGTAACGTTAATCAACACTCAAAAAATTCGTCAAATTATTCCACTATTAAAAATACAATATAATCCAGTGGATTTATGTCAATAAAATGCATGCCTTTACCATGCATGTTTGCCGTACTTAGTAAGTATTGTAGGGTAAATAAAACCATATATATATATATATATATATATATATATATATATATATATATATCATTCCACAAAAGCTGCTAATGTTACCGAACAACTTTCAGATGGGTGCCTCCTTCGTGCAAGCAGCAAGCACGTAAAATACAAACACCAAACAGGCTCCACTTCCGAGCCTCCAGGAGCACTCTTGGAATTCACAGCCACATTAATTTCATCTCCCCAGCATGATGCGTTCCAGCAACCTGCCTTTCTCAAATGCCAGTAGTGAAAAGGACATTAAACACAGGTGCTTAAATACGTTTCTTTCATTGCTCTTTAATCATGGTACATGTAAGTGAAATAGGACTTGCGTTCCCCATTGAAAACATAGCTAAGAGCGCCGCCATCATATTATGTCTTAAAAGTTGTCTATAAAGTTCCAGTCATGATTTTACTCCAGTGGATTGCAATACCAAAGTGGTTTCTGGGCACATTCCTTCATCCTTCATATCAGGTGCACTCTCATCTTGAACACTGTTGTTAAATATCGTATATTTCAAAGCATGCCAATGTCCCCTCATAAATAAATATGCTGTGCCTTTTCATCAAACTGTGTTTTTGCCCATAATTTCTCTCCATGCCTGAAAGCGTTTGTTTAGTAACTTACGCTAATCCATGTGGTCATGTCCTGAATTAACAGCAAGCATTTTTAGAGTTGCCAGGGCTACGGTGATTCTGGTAACAACAATTATTTCATTCCACAGAAGCTGCTAATGTTACCGAACAACTTTCAGATGGGTGCCTCCTACGTGCAAGCAGCAAGCACGTAAAATACAAACACCAAACAGGCTCCACTTCCGAGCCTCCAGGAGCACTCTTGGAATTCACAGCCACATTAATTTCATCTCCCCAGCATGACGCGTTTCGGCAACCTGCCTTTCTCAAATGCCAGTAGTGAAAAGGACATTTAAACACAGGTGCTTAAATACGTTTCTTTCATTGCTCTTTAATCATGGTACTTGTAAGTGAAATAGGACTTGCGTTCCCCATTGAAAACATAGCTAAGAGCGCTGCCATCATATTATGTCTTAAAAGTTGTTTATAAAGTACCAGTCATGATTTTACTCCAGTGGATTGTAATACCAAAGTAGTTTCTGGGCACATTCCTTCAACCTTTATATCCGGTGCACCTTTATATCCGGTGCACTCTCAGCTTGAACACTGTTGTTAAATATTGTATATTTCAAAGCATGCCAATGTCCCTTCATAAATAAATATGCTGTGCCTTTTCACCAAACCGTGTTTTTGCCCATAATTTCTCTCCATGCCTGAAAGCGTATATACACATATACACACACACACACACATATATATATATATATATATTTATATATATATATATTACCGACTGGTGGTCGCCAGTAGGTAGTTATAGTTAGGACCTAGTTTCCATTTGAAGAACATATTTTGTTTTGCCAAGAACTTTGGAGTCCCTTGACAAATCTTCACAAAATATTAAAACCGTATACTCCAGTCAGTTCAGCTGCTGTCTCGAAAGTTTTGGGGTGATCTGTCAAACGGGGAAAGAGAAAACATTTTTTCCCCATTCTATGCCTCTGGGATCTTTGGAATTTTTGAACTCGTCTACAGCCCGAACCGCTGAACGGATTTACATTAAATTTGGCAAAACGGTAGCTCTTGGTACAGAAAGCAACCTTTTGTTACTTGGTGTAAATCTGTTCAGTAGCTTGGGTGTTATTAGAGGAAAAATAAAATTGTATATCTAGAGGTGCGGTACCTCCTCAGATCTTCTTTGGACCCAAGAAAAAAACTCAAGGCCCTGTTTGGCTGGCCGCAAAGAAAGAAAAGTTGTAGCCACCATTTTGTTTCTCGCATTGGCTGGGGATGGGGAAAAAACAGTGTAAAAACATAGAAGGGGCCAGGATACAGGTATCCTGACCACATAGGACACATGGATTCATGGGGCTCATGGGCAAATAAATTGTCCAATTTGTTTTCTGACCTATCTGCCAATACACAAATCCTCCTCCCATCCTCCTCGAATCCAGGGGAAAAACAAGCCCCCGAATGGCTAGCCACAACCTGGCAGAAATATTAACGTGCACGTAAAAAAAAATATAGAAATTCACTGAAATTTAGCAAATTTACAGGGATGTCATAGTTATGATGATTTACAAAGTCATACAAAACCATAAAACCTCAGCATATATAGTTATACTTATCTGAAGAAACTATGTTAGGTTAACATTTTAAACCGTCATACAAAACCATAGAAATTCAGCATCTATAGTTATACTTATAGTTATACTTACCTGAAGAAACTATGGACCTGATGTAGAGTATGGTAGAGGGGGTTACTTTGACACAAATGTGACAGATATCCCATTCGCCACATTACGATTCCATTATAGCCTCTGGAGTTTGTAATATGGCACACCAGATATCCGTCAAGTTTGTGACGGAGTATCCCGTCCACCAAACTCTAAATCAGGCCCTTTAACTCATGCTGCAAAGTAACTTTGGGCAACCTGTATAGTTTCTTTACATAGGCTAACTACAAGTATAGCTATAACTGCTGAATTTCTATGTTTTTTATGGGGAAAACATCAACCTAACTATCGTCCCTATAACCTTTGTCTTTTTCAATGAATATATATATATTGCTGGAGCTGCTCTCCACCTAAACTCGGGAACTACCCAGAGTTCTCTCTTCTTATTTGCATAAATTATGCAGCACTCTAACTCTGAAGAGGCTTTGTTTTGACTTATACGGGGTGCTCCCTTGTGTCTGGACAAACCTAAACCCCTTTGAAGAACTATAATGATAGTGAAACAAGTGTCAGGGGTTGCTTTCATTTATTCTAGGTTGGCTTGGATGGTATTTTATCAGTCCAAAGCTGTAATACTGTGCCTGGAATGGTAAATAGCTTTTGTCATTTTACAACTCGGAAAGGAAAACACTGTGTCAATCCTATGCTTAAAGATTTTGCTGTACAAATGGCAAAATACTTTGTCCCTATATAGCTCGGTGTGCCTAGCACTGTGTTGTTCCTATGCTTAAAATCTTTGCTAGATAAACAAACATTTGAGGTGAGCATAGAGTATTGCTGGTGTTGCAGGGTGCTCCTTACTGGAGCTGCTTTCCCCCTAAACTTGGGAACTACCCAGAGTTCTCTATTCTTTTTTGCATAATTTATGCAGCACTCTAACCCTGTAGGAGCTTTGTTTTGACTTATACTGGGTGCTCCTTTGTGTCTGGAAAAAACTAAACTCCTCTGAAGAGTTATAATGATAGTGAACACATATGTCAGGGGTTGCTTTTACTTATTCCAGGTTATCTTGGATGGTAGTTTACCAGTCCAAAGCTGTAAAACTCTGCCTAGAATACTGAAAGGATTTTGTCATTTTACAGCTCAGCGAGGATGGCACTGTGTCATTTATATGCTTAAAGATTTTGCTGTACAAATGGCAAAAGACTTTGGCCCTCATTCTGACCTTGGCGGGCGGCGGAGGCCGCCCGCCAAAGTCCCGCCGTCAGGTTACCGTTCCGCGGTCGAAAGACCGCGGCGGTAATTCTGACTTTCCCGCTGGGCTGGCGGGCGGTCGCCTTCAGACCGCCAGCCAGCCCAGCGGGAAAGAGGCTTCCACGATGAAGCCGGCTCGGAATCGAGCCGGCGGAGTGGAAGCTGTGCGACGGGTGCAGTTGCACCCGTCGCGTATTTCACTGTCTGCGCAGCAGACAGTGAAATACATGTAGGGGCCCTCTTACGGGGGCCCCTGCAATGCCCATGCCAGTGGCATGGGCACTGCAGGGGCCCCCAGGGGCCCCGCGACCCCCCCTACCGCCATCCGGATCTCGGCGGTCCGACCGCCGGGATCTGGATGGCGGTAGGGGGGGTCGGAATCCCCGCGGCGGTGCAGCAAGCTGCGCCGCCGCGGAGGATTCAATGGGGCCGCGGTACACTGGCGGGACCCCGCCAGTGGTGCCGGTCCGACCGCGGCTTTACCGCCGCGGTCGGAATCCCCATTGGAGCACCGCCGGCCTGTCGGCGGTGCTCCCGCGGTCCTCCGCCCTGGCGGTCAAAGACCGCCAGGGTCAGAATGAGGGCCTTTGTCCCTATCTGGCTTGGTGTGGATAGCACTGTGCTGATCCTATGCTTAAAAACTTTGCTAGATAAACAGACATTTGAGGTGAGCAAATCTAGGGTGTTGCTGGTGTTGCAAGGTGCTCCTTAGTGGAGCTGCTCTCCACCTAAACTTGAGAACTACCCAGAATTCTCTCTTCTTTTTTACATAATTTATGCTGCACTCTAACCCTGAAGGGGCTTTGTTTTGACTTATACAGGGTGCTCCCTTGTGTCTGGACAAAACTAAACCTCTCTGAATAGCTATAATGATAGTGAAACAAGTGTCAGGGGTTGCATTAACTTATTCCAGGTTGGCTTGGATGGTATTTTACCAGTCCAAAGCTGTAATACTGCGCTTGCAATGGTAAATGGCTTTTGTCGATTTATAGCTTGGCAAGGATGGCACTGTGTCAATCCTATGCTAAAGGTTTGGCTGGACAAATGGCAAAGGACTTTGGGGTTCATTCTGACCCCGACTGCCAGAAGGCCGCGCGCCAGCCCAGCGGGAAACACCCTTCCATGAGGATGCCGGCTCCGAATGGAGCCGGCGGAGTGGAAGGGGTGCGACGGGTGCAGTTGCACCCGTCGCGATTTTCAGTGTCTGCATGGCAGACACTGAAAATCTTTGTGGGGCCCTGTTACGGGGGCCCCTGCAGTGCCCACGACACCCCATACCGCCATTCTGTTCCCGGCGGCCAAAACCGCCAGGAACAGGATGGCGGTATGGGGGTCGGAATCCCCATGGCGGCGCAGCAAGCTGCGCCGCCATGGAGGATTCCCCAGGGCAGCGGGAAACCGGCGGTACACCGCCGGTTTTCCGTTTCTGACCGCGGCTGTACCGCCGCGGTCAGAATGCCCATGGGAGCACCGCCAGCCTGTTGGCGGTGCTCCCGCGGTCGTTGGCCCTGGCGGATTTTACCGCCAGGGTCAGAATGACCCCCTTTGTCTCTATCTACCTCAGTGTGGATAGCACTATGCTGATCCTATACTTACAAACTTTGCTAGATAAACAGACATTTTAGGTGAGCAAATCAAAAGTGTTGCTGGTGTTGCAGAGTGCTCTTTACTGGAGCTGCTCTCCATATAAACTTTGGAACTACCCAGAGTTCTCTCTTCTTTGTTTGCATAATTTATGCAGCACTCTAACCCTGAAGGGGCTTTGTTTTGACTTATACTGGTTGCTTCCTTGTGTCTGGACAAAGCAAAACCCTTCTAAAGAGCTATAATTATAGCAAAACACGTATCAGGGGTTACTTTTACTTTATTCCAGGTTGGCTTGGATGGTATTTTACCATTCAAAAGCTGTAATACTGTGCCTGGAATGGTAAATGGCTTTTGTCATTTTACAGCTCGGCGAGGATGCCACTATGTCAATCCTATGGTTATATTGCTGTACTAATGGCAAAAGACTTTGGGGGTCATTCTAAGTCCGCGGTCGCAAGACTGCTGAGGGTATTTTGGCTTTTGCACTGGGCTGGCGGGCGACCGCCAAAAGGCCGCCCGCCAGCCCAGTGCAAAAACCCTTCCCACGAGGACGCCGGCTCAGAATTGAGCCGGCGGAGTGGGAAGGTGCGACGGGTGCAGTTGCACCCATCGCGAATTTCACTGTCTGCAATGCAGACAGTGAAATTCAAAGTGGGGCCCGCTTACGGGGGCCCCTGCAGTGCCCATGCCATTGGCATGGGCACTGCAGGGGCCCCCAGGGGCCCCACGACACCCCATACCGCCATCCTGTTCCTGGCGGGCGAACCACCAGGAACAGGATGGCGGTATGGGGTGTCTGAATCCCCATGGCGGCGCAGCGAGCTGCGCCGCCATGGAGGATTCAGAAGGGCAGCGGAAAACCGGCGGAAAACCGGCGGGAGACCGCCGGTTTTCCTCTTCTGACCGCGGCTGAACCGCCGCGGTCAGAAGGCCCTGCGGGGCACCGGCAGCCTGTTGGCGGTGCTCCCGCCGACCCTGGCCCCGGCGGTCTAGTACCGCCGGGGTCAGAATCACCCCCTTTGTCCCTATCTAGCTCGGTGTGGATAGCACTATGCTGATTCTATGCTTGAAAACTTTGGTAGATAAAACAGACGTTTGAGGTGAGCAAATCTAGAGTGTCACTGAGGTTGCAAGGTGCTCCTTACTGGAGCTGCTCTCCTTATAAACTTGGGAACTACCCAGAGTCCTCTCTCCTTTTTCGTATAATTTACACTGCACTCTAATCCTGAAGGGGCTTTGTTTCGATATATATATATATATATATATTTCCTAGTGGTAGTATTTATAGTTAGGACCATGTTTATGTAGAAAACGTTTTTTTCTTTACTTGTCTATATCTTTGGCACCGATTGGCGAATCTTAACAACATTTTCCCCCAAAAAAGTGTTGCAGTGATTCTTGTTGCACATATAATGTTTCGGGGTGATCCATCAAGGTGATCTATCAAGCGGGGCCAGGTAAAAGAGAGGGTGGAAAAATTGGTGTTTCCCATGTTACTTCCCCATAGGACCTTTAGACACGTCTACAGCCCGGACCACTGGATGGAATTAAACCAAATTTGGCAGAAAGCTAGCTTTCGGTACGGTGATTGTGCTTTCACTTATTTGGTTTAAATCTGTTCAGAAGTTTTGGACAAATTTAGGGAAATCCAAATGTTTATATCTCTGGCCGCAAAGTATTTGTGAAAAAAGACAAGCTCATGCAGAGAAATGCACAGCTCTGATTGTCTGCCAATACTTCAAACCAGGAAGTGTTGGCAGCCATCTTGGGACTCAGCTTCAGCAGTCTCAGAAAAATATACTAAAAAAAGAAAAGGGGCCGGGGTGTGGACACCCTCACCACTTAGCTCTGGTGGAGATCAAAAAAGCATTTTTGAAAATGTGTTTGCCAAGGACTCGTGATATCCACAAACTTGCTGCAAAAATATTTTAAAAAACAAGCGCTGGCTTCTCTGCTTGTTTTTTTAATAAGCCTCCAGGTGGGCCAGGTCCCAGGGGTATTAATAATTTTGAATGAATGGGGCCTCCTTCCCTTCCCCCACAGCCCCAGGGACCTCCACCTTCCCGGTACAATTTTTGTGATATATGGGGGGAGCTACGGCCCCCTGCACCCCAGGGACCACCACCTCCCTGGGGCAAAAGGCTTTAATTGAGTGAGGGAGGCCGACGGCCTCTCCCATAGCCCACGGGACCACCACCTCCCTGAGGCATTCATCTGATTGTGTGCGGGGGCGCGCAGCCCGCCCCTTAGCCCCAGGCACCACCACCCTCTTCCCCAGGCCACCCTCGAGGAGCCATCAATGGCTCCTGGGGACGGCCATTCCCCAGGGCCGGCTCCTGCTATGTGCCCAGGTGCCCACCCCGGGACATAGCTGTTTGCTGTGGCTTGGCTGCAGCTATGGCAGCTGCAGCCAAGTCACAGCAAACACTCTGCTTTCTGACAGCGGGACAAGTCAAACAGGTCTCGCTGTCAAAAAGCAGAGTTTTCATCTCTGTTCCCTGCATGCAAGTATGTGTGCAGGGAACAGAGAAGAAGGCATTGTTCCAGCGACCAGGGAGCTGCTGTTAAAAGCAGCTACCTGCTTGCTGGAGCAATAGGATCGTGGGGGAGCCCTGATGGTCCCCCACGGTCTCAGATACCCTGTAAAGGGCATATAATAAAATACATTTTAAAAATGGTCAGGGCCCGTGGGGGAGGCCTTGAGTCTCCGCCCGCAGTCCCAGAGAGCTCATAAAGGGCTAAAAAATATATTTTTTCAAAAGAATAGCTTAAGTGTGAAGGTCACAGACCTTCACACTGAGAGTTGAAAGTTCGAGTCCAGGTGTGTCCCTGGTCATTTCCCTCCTTTTTTTCAACTGGAAATGTTTAAGGCACATTCTGAAAGGTGATCTTACTGCTTTGACTGACAAATACATTTTTCTTTTCAATTTGTGCAGAAATACCTTATTCTGAGTATATCATCTAACAAAGCCTAAAAAACTCTCTATCTCCCTCTCACTCTCTGAGTGACTGGGTGCATGAGGGTCTGAGTGGGTCTGTGAGGGGGTACATGAGCCTCTAAGTGGGTCTGTGAGTGAGTGTGTGAGTCGCTGAGTGGGTCTGTGAGTGGGTGTGTGAGTCTTTGAGTGGGTCAGTGAATGGGTGTGTGAGACGCTGAGTGGGTCTGTGAGTGGGTGCCTGAATGTTTGAGTGGATCCGTGAGTGGGTGCATGAGCGTCTAAGTGGGTCTGTGAGTGAGTGCATGAGTCTCTGAGTGGGTCTGAGAGTGGGTGTGTGAGTCTCTGAGTGGGTCTGTGAGTGGGTGCATGAGTGTCTGAGTGAGTATCTGAGAGCATCTGTGAGTAGCTGTATGAGTGACTCTGCCACAAAGGAACCTCCCCTGCCCTTGTATCTATCCAAGTGAAGTTCTCTCTGTCTCCTTGGGTAAATGTCCAGTATGTATACTGCACTACAGCTGTGTAAAGAGGCTTAAGGAAATGTCACCAGTGACCTTGTGTGCGTTTGGGCAACATGATTTTACCTGTTATGTCTTTCTCTAGAATTCTGTGATAACATGAATCCTGCAATAGAGAGGCCAACGAGACTACAAAGATGTAAATCTCCTGGAAACCAGGGTCCTTCCTCTTATCTCTATGACGTAAGTGGTTCTTTGTTTTGTGGAGAAGCCCTCATATTCCTCGGCATCTAGGTGACAACACTGGATTTGTAGGTGTGCAAGTTATAGTAATTTGAAGGTGGTGCCTAAATTATAAATTTAAGTCATAACTATAACTAAAGAATTTCTAATGTTTGTGTACTTTAAGTTGGGTTTGTTTAGAAAGAATGAATAAAGCTTCCCTAACCTTTCTTTTTTCATTGAATATTTATAAATATATATATATACATATATATATGTGTGTGGATAGATAGACAGATAAATAGATAGATAGATAGATAGATAGATAGATAGATAGATAGATAGATAGATAGATGGATAGATAGATAGATAGATAGTTTTATGAACATAGACCTCATTTTTATGAATTTTTGGAGACCGTAATCATCAAAATGCACCAGAAGGGTTCCTGAGACACTGATTTTAGAAGCAATAAATAACTTTTACATCAACCGCAAACAAGCAATGGCCAACAAAAAGTTTAGAACCTTTAAACTTTTGAAAAGTTTGAAACAGTTAGTTCAACAACTAGTTGAACCAGCCACTAGAGCGATTTTAAAGCAAGATCCAAACTTTACTGGATGACCGCCATAGATGACACTGGAGTGGTCCTGATGTTGAGGGATGCAGGATTAAAGGTGCACAAGGATGCTCCTGATGATGTGCGGTCCATGGGGGTGAAGTCCGGTCAAGTCCTTGGTCCACAGATGAGTGGGGGAAACTCTGTCCAAGGATCTCAGGGTCCCACACAGTCCTCTTTGCAGGGTTTTCTGCCATTGGCACACCAACATAACTATTTAAGAACTATTTAAGGCAGAAACTAGTCTTTCCTTTCCTCCGATTCAACATGCTTTGGAGGACTCCCAAAGTTTCAGTAAGTAGCTGAGTTCTTCAGGGAAAGGATCATGAAGATATTTGTGGAATTTAAAGAATTGGAGGACAGCCCTCTGGCCTCTGCTATGGAAGTGGCTTCTCACAACCTGTCCTCTAATGGCTTTTTAGGTTCTCACTTCTTCCTGCAGCTAGAATTAAAACCCTTTTGACACAAATCAACTCAGGATCACTGGACATTTCTTGCCACATGGGGTCCTACAAATGGTCCCAGACATTCTTGTTGATGCATCACAAAACATATATTCCCAGGTACTGGAATCAGGAATATACCCCCAGTGTTGAAAGGAGGTGATCGTTATCCCCTTGAAGCAGTTGAATGAAGATGCGAGCAATCTGAAAAAATCTTCATTTAATTTTCCTGCTGCCTGCGATGCTAAAATCCAGGGGAAACATATTAATCAGGAGTTAGCAGAGTATCTTAGTGAGTATTAATGTTTGACCCCTCACAAAATAGGTTCAGAAGTAATCACAGCATGGAATCTGCTCTGCTCATGGTGGCTGACTACATCGCCGTCAGGTTTATCTAGAGGGGAGCAGTTATTCTGATTATGCTCGACTTGTTGGCAGCTTTCCACACCATAACTCCATCTATTTGGTGCAAAGGCTCCGTGAGATGGAATTGCGAGATGCAGCCTTAGAGCTAGTAGAACGCTTATGGTCAGCTGCAGGGATTTCAGGGCTCAGCCTTTTCAGCTCCCTTGTGGAGTTCTACAAGGTTCCCATTTAGCCCCAAGCTATTCAATGTGTACTTCTCCTATCTGGCAAAGCTGGTTTGCTCCCTTATATTTCAAGTCTCTTCCTATGCTGACGATACTCAAATCATCGTTTCCATCTTGTATGATTTTGAGGTTGTGGCCAATAAACTTAGATTTTGTATGGTCACTGCCGGCAAACAGATGAAGGGTAACTGGCTTAAAATAAATGGTGAAAAGACTGAAATTGTGATCTTTGGAGTGGGGAACTCCATTTGGTCTAAATGCTGGTGGCCTGAAGCTTGTGGGCTGCTTCCTGTGCCTGTTAATACCGACAACAATTTGGGGGTAGGTTTTGATATTATGCTGACCTTTGACTTCCAGGTCAACAGAACAGTGAGTAGATGTTTCTTGATTATCAAGACCCTAAAGAAAATCCTCCCCTTCCTTCTACAGGAGCTTAGGGCTGCAGTGGTCATGGCGCTTATTACATCTCGTCTGGACTACTGCAATGCCCTTTACCTGAATACAAACCAATACTCATTAAACAAACTTCAAGCGATTCAAAATGCTGCCACTAGGTTAGTTTTGGGCCTTCTGAAATCCTGCTCTGTAAGAGAGGGTCTGAGGTCCTTTCTTGGCTACCAGTTAGAAAGCGGGTAACCTTCAAAGCTGTATGACTGGTGCACAAGGCTCTCCATCTTAGGGGTTCAGGCTATCCTAAGACCCCTTAACTGGTATGCCCCTAGCAGATTGTTAAGATTGGTGAGACAAAGAAAGGTGATTGTCCTGAGGTTCAGTAACGCCAGATAGGTAGCAGCAGGTAGGCTGTGGAATACTCTCCCTGAGTCAATCAGGGGTGTAGACTCTTACTTATCTTTTTGTAGGCAGGTTAAAACTGGCTATTTTTGTCTTCGTAGTCTGCTGTGGTTTCTTCATTTGGGTGGGGGCTCCCAAACTCATGCTGACTTGCCATTCACCAGCACTTAGATGCCTTGTGGTTGTATGCGCTTTATACATTCCATAAGTTCCAAATTTCATCTAGTGGCATGGTCTACTACCACTAAGATAAATCTATGCCTTGAGGCCGTAGGTGGATCTAGGGGACCAGCAATGTCAATCCCCTCCCTCTCAAAGGGAACCCCCACCACTGGAAGTGGTATCCAGGGGGCCTTTGGCTTGCTACCTGCATTACCATTGGCCTGGCAGGTCAAACAGGAGCGACAAAACTCCTTTACCTTTTCGAACATCTGGGGCCAATAGAAATAGCTGATTAACCTGCCCCAGGTTTAATCTGCCCTAGATGTCCAGCCATGGAAATGTCATGGGCCAGGTGAAGATACATTTTCTGTACTGCTGGGGGACCACAACTCTCCTGGTTGCCGTTGGTCTGGGAACCTTGACCTCACTGTACAGGATTTCCTCCTCCCAGCATATCTTATAAGTACCACTGACAGCTCCTTCTTCATGTCTTACAGCTAACTGTCTCAGGCCCTCAAGAGTGGGAAAAGTCTACTGTCCAAGGCTCAAGTCCTCTCTGGAGGGACCACCTGCTCCTTGCCGTTCTGCCAAGTCAGGCAAGTCTCTCAAGACAGTACCCTCCTCTACAGATACTAGGCACTCCACCTGAGGTTTAGGCTCCTCCTGGTTCTGAGGACATTTTATGAAAGCCTTCCTAGGCTTCCTGACCTTTTGCTTGTCACTAGGAACCGGGTCCACTGTTTCAGGGTCCACTTCCTGTACTTTCCTTCAAGGGTCTCTGTGCTCTAGTGGAAACACAAACCTGCTGAGGGAGACCCAGCATTGCTGTGTGAGTCCTTCTCTCCGCCTCCACTCAGGCAGAGGTTTCAAGGTCATTAACCAAAAGACACTCCACTCGGATTGCAGGGGAAACATCTGCTTTCTTAGGGCCAGTAACCCCTTCCCACTCAAATTCTACGACAGCTGTAGGATGTGACTTTGAGGCATTGTCAGAGTTGGCTATTTCATGCACCTTATCTAGTAAGATCTGGCTTGGGGAAACCACCTGTATTTCTAAAGGCCTGAACTTCCACCTCATTGATTTTGGCCCACTGTCTGTACTCGATCATAATGGCAGGCCAGTGGGCCAAAGGTACAATTCCTCACCACCCATGGACACTAATGTGGCTTTAGTGTACCCTTTGCAGTTCCCAGGGACAACTTATGCTCCCATCCCTACACTGAGCAATTGGAACAGTGACTTCACCAGTGGGTGACTTTTTGGTGCATACTGCATCACCCCTCTTGTGCCATGGCTGTCTACAGTCAAAGCACACCCCAGCCTTTTGAAGGGTCAAAATTCTTTCCCTGATACTCCCTCCCCTTACTTTGTGATGGGGCTCTGGGCCCCCCTCCTTGGACGTCTTTTGGAGACTCTTTGGGTTTCTCAGACTTTTTAAACTTCTCCCCCTTTTTCCCCTGAAAGGGGGAGGTGTGGGCTGTCCTCCTTTTTTATGCTCACCACTTGAGGACGTATTGGATACCTTAGTGCATACCCACTCATCAGTTATCCTCCTCCGCCCTCTAGAACTAGAAAGTTTAGATTCTACCCAATGCTTTTGTAACTTCTTCGAGGAATAATTTGTCAAGTTTTGTCCTTCAACCACTTAATTGTGCAAGTCCTCATTGTTATCAACCTTGTTATCTTTAATTTCCAGTATTCGTCCAGACGACTTGGTGCCACAAGTCCTGACTCGCCTTCTCAGGTTCCGACCACAGGCTTATCAGGGCCTGCTAACCTGCCTTTTCATACTTGTCTATTATCTCACTCAGCCACACTATTGATAGGTCTACTCCATGAAGTTACCACTGATGCTCCAAAGCCCATTCAGCTGATCACGAGGCTCCCTCGTTACTTACCTTCGTTACGTACCATCCTGGCCGGACGGCCCAGCCTTGATGAAGTCACTGGTGTGACGAAACACGTGTTGGCTGTATCTCGTTGATGACACAATGATTTCTGGTATCTACAAATAAAAGACACCATCTACAAACAAGACTTAAGACTCCATTCAACTTTGCACCCCAGCAACATACTATCAGGGATACTTATCCCTGCCATACTATTGGACTATACATTCTGTGTGCTGTGGCCATTTTGTTCATCTTTAATTTACCCATTCAGTGACTTCACAGAGGTATCTACAAAATCAAACCATGATTGTGTTCCTCCCTTTTGTGTGCTCCTAAACCTTTGCATATAGACTTCAGACGTTAGACCAAGCAGCTCAATGAGTGCACCTTTCATGTGAGTGTAGGATTCTGCCACCTCATCCTCTATTGTCAACAATCTATCTTTCCTTACAGTTGGAATGAGTTTCCACAGTAAGGACCCCCAATGTTGTGCACCCACACTTCTCACCCTAAGAACCCGGTCATAGGATGCCGACCATGTGTCTACATCATCCTCCTCAGTATACTTGGGCACAATCACTTTTGGCAACGTTGGGTCATAGGCACACTCAGCCGTTACTTCTGTAACTCTGTTGCTGCCACCATTCTCCTGGGATCTCATCCCCAGCTTGACCCTTCTCTCTTCCAGGACCAATCTCTTTTCTTCTAGGGCCAGCTTCCTCTCTTGTGACTCCAAGAGGATTGGCTGGGCCTCGAGGTCCGTAGGCCTCCTCACTAAAGAGCAGCTCCTGTTACTCCCAAATAGGGAGTCTTTCCTTGAAAGTATTGTGGGGACCACACTCTTTTGGGACCCCTCTGTAAATGGATCCATATTCTTATCCTCATCTCCATTCTCAGAGTTGATCTCAACCCCCAATAGTACCTGAGCTTTCCTTGCCCTCCATCATTAAAAACGTTTTGTAGTAGCAAAAACTTTTTTGCATCTCCTAGAAATTTTCTTTTTGGAAACAAGTGCCTTTTGAATGTCAGAACTTGGCCAAATTTATATTTCTCTACTTGGAAAAAAATATTTCTGTCCGTCACTAGTTGTATGGTGCTGCTAAACACAAGTCATTGATAGCACTGCTAGGTACTAATGTGAGGTCTGGGTGTACTATATGATATGGCTGGGTAGCTTTGTAGTGCAGTACACTAGCAAATACCATCTTGAGTCCAGTCAGGTACATTTACACAAACTTAGGCTCAAACCTGGATAGCTGTGGCTGCGAGCAGTGAGGCTTAGCAAAGGAACATTGTGTAAAGCAGCACCATACAATGAAATAAGAATGTCACACGACATGAAAAAAAAAAAACAACAATTTATAAAAATGTAGCTTATTTTTATGATTTTCTAGAGATCTCAAGCATCAAAATCCACTGGAGGTTTCCACAGACATAGATTCTAGAGGCAATAAATAACTTTTAAATCAACCGCAAACAGCCACTGGCCAACAAAAAGTTTGGAATCTTTTGAAACATTTGAAACAGTTAGTTCGACAACTCTGCCCGAGTTGAGTGACCAAGCCTCACAGGACAGAGGTTGAGGGGCCCAGATAGGATACTTTGGACAGTTACCTGGCCACCAGAGCATTTTTAAAGCAAGATCCAAACTTTACAGGATTACCGCCATAGACAGCAATGGAGTTTTGAGTGGTCCTGATGATGAGGGATGCAGAAGTAAAGATGCTCAAGGACGTTCCTTATGCTGTGTGGTCCACAGGGGTGAAGTTGGGTCGAGTACTCGCTCCACAGGTGAGTGGGGGTGACTGTCCACAGATCTCGGGGTTCCCACACAGACCTCTTTGCTGGGATCCAAGGGCTGCCATTTTAGAATTGCACTTTTGCAACACAACGTTCCCGATGTAAATCTTTGGTGGAGGCTGGTGTCTACAGTGGGTGACAAATCTGGTCATAACCAACACTAATGAGTCTAGCAGATACACCTTTTGGCTATCTATGAATTGTCCTTAGAGTGCCCAGCGTCTGGTAGAAGAAAAACGTCTGTGGTGACTACTAGAGATGCGTCTTGGGCTCTTTCAGCATTGCTACCCTCATTGCTTTGCTGTCCTGGTGGGTCAGTCAACTGACTGTTGGAGTCCCTGCTTCGGTCTGGGGCTCGGGCTCAACCTTTCCCCAAGCCAGGCATGCAGAACAGGGTCGAAAACTCTGGTAGCCCAAAGTGCAGCAGGTGCAGTTGCTTCAGCATCACAGCCTCTCTTTGTGCACTTCCAACAGATGCAAAGTGGTCTTCTTCTTGTCCTCCTTCCAAGTCCAGTAAGTAGTAAGGGTCGATGTGCCAGGGGTTCAATATTTATCCAAGGAAAGTGCTCTGTGGGGACCATGTGGTCACAAACCAATGGGCTACTAGGTCCCTTCTTGACTAGTGACAAAGTTCAAGTGATGTGTGGCATCTGGCTATCCCAGAATGCCACATTATCACCCCTTTCAAGATGGCATGACCCTTCACCAGTCGTGAGGAACAAGGTGGCCCACTCTAGAGGTGTGCTACCTGAGGGCAACAAGCCCACAGTAAAGCCAGTTTAGAGACATGTTTTCCCTCTCTGGCCCTGTCTCCAAGCTGTCTACAAGAAAAACAGGCATCCTGGTCAGGGGTGTTGGGCCCGCTGACCATCAAAGGCGGTTACACCTTTGAAGTCCCCCACACCCACAGAGTGGCCATCCTGGCAGAGGAGGTGACAACTTGCTGATGAAGCACTGCCCTTTGTTCCTAGGCCTAGGAGTCATTCACACGTCTTCCCAGGCAGACAGAAAGCTGTCTGAATGTGCATTCATTTGTGAGGCTACTTAACAAGTAGAGTACAGAGGGGTAACTTTCTAAAAGCTGCCCACTAAAAATTGTGACAATCATTTTGACCTAGGCATCAGGACCCAGTTTGGTAGCCCCAGAAAAAAGTTAGCCGGGTGGGGATGTGAGGTGGTAATCACCCAATGGGCTACCAAATTTACCCACAGCCCAATGACAATTTGGAAGTGTTGTTTCTAAGACATATCATAAAACATATGCCTTACTTAGCAAAATTTGCTCCCTGCCATAGGACTCAATGGGCCTTCCGTAGGGGAGACTTACATATAATGTTAAGGGATAAGGTGGCTTTGTCATAGGTTTAAATGGCAAAGACGAACAGTGTAAACACTGCCCTTCTAATCTGCTGTGGCAGGCTAAGATCTATTCTGTACATTGTCACACAAAGAATGGCACAAACAGTGCTGCAGCCCTGAGTGGACACTTTGTTTCACATGCCCTGGGTACCCTGGGTACCATATACTAGAGACTTATAAGTGAGCCACGTCTTGTCAATTGGGTGTATCCAATTCAATGTGCAATTTGTATAGGGTTAAAATACAGGCACTGAGTGCAATCTCAGGGTGGAAAAACCAGCAGCATGAGCCCAAAAACCTGGGGGTGAACATACAAAAATAGACATTTCCTTACAAAATATATATACATGTCATGCGTGCTAAAGGCATGCGTGATAAAGGAACAATACCTTACCGGTGTGGTAAAGGAAAGAGTGATAGAGGCTGGATGGTAAAGTTATTGTGTAGTCAAGGCAGCGTCTTAAAGGCTGTTTCCTTGATCCAGACTATCTACATACTATAGACAAGTAACAAAAGCTCCCATGTGTTCTGAAAGTCACTGAAAATTCAAATGAAAAACATTTGGTGACGTACTAATCGGTGTTCACTAAACTGCAGCATAGAAAAGTCTCCTAGTAAAATCCTTGATAATGTCCATGGAGACAATGGAGAAGATTGCCTGCTCTACCCTTTTAACCTTTCAGCACCTTGTGGCACAGTTGACCACTAGCACCTCATCAAGGTCCTGAAGCTCATTTGGGATTCTCAGATATAGTTCTGAAGTGGTTTAATACCTACTTCAGCAGATTCATATAGTACTTACAGGCACAGTTTTGAGCTGGTCCATTTCCTAAAGCAGTAATAGCAAACAGCTTGTGAAACCTGGAATTATCTTCTCTGATGCTGATGCAGTAATAAATCCCTCAGGGCCCCACATTGGTCAAATTGTTAATTGAGCCTTGGTGAGTCTTCTTGATGGTGTGAGGTTTGTCCATCCACCAGTGTGTGACTATCCATGAAAATAGCCTCCATTGCGAACATTATCAAAAGCTTGCTAAATTAAAGTCATCAAATTTCCTCAAATTAAATCAGAAAAAAGACTGATTAATATTATAACAGTCAAAACTAGATTGAGGATCTGAAAAAAATACTTTTTTGGTCCAGACAGCTAAAAGAAGCTTGCTCGGTTTTTGTTTGGGCTTGAATTTCACTGCGAAAACGCACGATAAACATTGAACTAAATCATCCACAGCAGCTCTCTTCTCCCCACAATTGTTAGAATAATTTGTCTTTTGTGAAAACCATATCCAGGATAGATAATGGGAAAGCCTTCCTTATCAGAGCTCCCAGGATATACTTGCTACCCTGAAAGCTATGTTACACTCACCTGCTAGATTGCAAGCTGGCCTCAAAAGGTTGACTCATTCCAGTGCTGAGGGGCCTTCCCTTGCTACCCCTGCATGCAAGAATCAAATTTAGGCTTGCCAGACTCATTTTCAGAGACCTCAGACAAGAATAACCAACATATTTCCACTCTTCCTTAAAAAATTCTGGACGGGCCAAGAGCCAGGTGTAAAACCATTTCATTTTATGAGTCTCTAATTGCGATTTGTTGCGAATCGCAATTAGAAACTTGCAAAATGAAATGTACAAATCTGTCTCAGGCACATTTAGCGATTCCCAATAGGGTCGCAAATGACCTGCCTCATTAATGTTCATGAGGTAGGTCGCAATTTGCGAGCCCATTGGGAATGGTCACACTCACAGGGATGATGGCCAGCTGGGGATAGCATACCACCATGTCTGTGACTGCTTTTTAAATAACACAGTTTTATTTTTTTTGTAATTGTTGGAAATGGTCCTTTTTGCAGGGTTATCTCCAAACTTTTTGCCTTCTTCCTCCTATTTTTTTAGGTCTGTTTTTGCTGGTTTATTGCCTCTGCGCAATAATCAGTGCTAAAGTGCAAGTCCTCCCTATAGAAATTGTACTGTTGATTGGTTTATCCATGATTGGCATATTTGATTTACTAGTAAAGTGCACTAGAGGTGCCCAGGGTCTGTAAATCAAATGCTACTAGTGGGCCTGCAGCACTGGTTGTGCCTCCCACATTAGTGGCCCTGTAAACATGACTCAGACCGGCCATTGCAGAGTCTGTGTGTGCAGTTTTAAACTGCCAATTCGACTTGGCAAGTGTACCCACTTGCCAGGCCTCAATCTTCCCTTTTTCTACATGTAGTAATGTAGCCCGTTTTCCTTAAAGGAAAATGAGCTGCATTACAAACAAAAACATGAAAAGTTTCCTTTTCATTTTTTCAGAGTAAGCAGCGGTACGTGGGACCACTGCCTGCTCAGAAAAAATGTTGGGGCCCCCTCTCCCATTTGCGAATGGGTTGTGATTGTTTGCGACCGCGATTCCGGTCGCAAAACAATTGTACATGTCATTGCGACTTGCTATTTGGAAGAGATGCCCTTGGCACGCCCCTTCCACATAGCGACTCGCAGACCTATATTGCGATTCAGTAAATAGACTACTGAATCGCAAAATAGCATTTGCGCATATCAAAATGCTATTTTTTGGTCACAAACCGCCTGATTCTGCTAATCTGACTGTTTGCGAGCAGAAATAGCTATGCACATCTGGCCCCAAATGTCTTAAAAGTAAAGACAATCTCAAGCACAAAACTAAAAGAATCAGATACCACTCCGTGGCATCCACATATATTTCTGGAGTTGCTGAGTCTCCCTCCATGAAAACCTGAGATGCTAAGAAAAGTACTGTGGCAGTTAAAATAAAAAATTAAAACCTGAAAACTTGACAAAAGGGTATTCAACGGAACAGCTAAATCAACTTTCTTCCCTTTTCGACAGTTAAAAAACAATGTTTAATCTTGATTAATCCCTGCACCGCTTTACCCTGCTTCCCACAGCTCTGCTATGATGCTACTCTATCAATGTATTTCCTGTCTTTCAAATGCCCGCTCTCTCTCTTCTTCTTGTTTGTTCTCCCTGAACACAACACGCTTTGTTTCTAGACTCCTGTGCTCACCTATTTCCCTATCTTTTCAGTGCCAACCCCACATGTTGTGTTTTTTTTACTTTGTTATTTAGTTAAATGCATTTTGCCTCCTTCTCAAATGTTCCTTGCATTTTCTGAGACGGCCATCTCTTGGTTATTGTTCATTGTAAAACGCGTTAATACTCCCTGGGTATAATAACATCACAATATAAAAATCTTAAATAATTAGATGAATACATTTAAAAGAATCTGTCCAAGTAACCAGATTTGGCAAGTTGCCTCTAGTAACATGCTTAAACCATAAGGAAATAAACAAAGTAACAACATTTTGATTCTGCATACCATTCCTTAAAGCCAGAACCAAGAGTGTAAAACTTCAACTACACCTTGGAACCTAAGAAACTCATCTGTCGCACAATGATCATCACTGAGCCCAACCCTCTTCAATATACTCATGACACCACTCGCAAATATCATCAAGTCACACAGGATCAACATAGTCTCCTACGCCGAAGATACGCAGCTCATTCTAAACTTGACAGACGATACCGACACCACCAAGAATAACTTTACATATTCCATGACTAGCGTGGCGAACCTGATGAGAGAGAATTGCCTCAAACTCAATACTGATAAGATGGAAGAGCTAATCTTCATAAAGAAGAATTCACCCTGGGATTTCTCCTGGTGGCCTACGGAGCTAGGTCCCACACCTATTCCAACTGACCACGCTAGAAACCTTGGACTCATCCTGGACAACAAACACACCATGGCATCACAAGTCAACTCTGTTATCTCTTCCTGCGTCCACATCCTACAAATGCTGAGTAAGATCTTCAACTGGCTCCCCCAAAACTCCAGATGCACCATTACACAAGCCCTCATTATGAGCAGATTGGACTACGGAAATGCACTCTACACCAGAATGGCTACCCTCCTCCTCCACCACAAATTCCAGACCGCCCAGAATGGCACCACCAGACTCATCCTCTCACACCACACTAACATCACACCTCACCTCAGGGAGCTCCACAGGTGCTCCATCTGGAAATGCTGCTACCTCAAACGTCTCACCTATGCATCCAAGGAACTGTACAAGATTGAACCCACCTACCTCTATATTTATACCAACACACCAGACAACTGCACTAAATTTTACTCTCACTCATTTGCACCCCCCTGCACCCACAGAAGCAGAACTGGTGGTCGTTTGTTTGCCAAGACCTGAAACAACCTCCCCTAGCACATCAGGGGCTTGGATTAGCTTATTGACTTTGGCAAGAAGCTGAAGACCTTCAATTATCCCTATGTCACAGGCAGTCACAGCCCATATGCAGGCGCAATCCTTCTCACACTCCCAGCACTTGGATACCCTCACGGGTGACACGTGCCCTCTACAAATCCACATGACATAACATAAGACAATGATCTTCCATATATGGCCCAGGTCCACATACGGCCAGGCAAACCTCTCTTGGAGGCCCTTCTGGTCACTAGCATTACTCACGTTGTTGCCTGTTATCCTGCGTGAGAACTGCTAATCTAGTTTCAAAGTTAAATACAGGCTTTGAAAGTAGTATGCCAGGCTAGAGCAACATAAAGGAGCAAAAGTTTTATTGCGAACCATTTCAAAATCACCTTTTCTCTACACTGGTTTTCGCATTTTCAGTTTTTGTCATCCCACTAATTGTGTCATGACTGTACGTAAATATGTAATGTTTTTGACGTCGGTCCAGTTCATAGCCTCTTTTTTAAAACCTTCTGCTTTGTGCATGTGGATAATGAAAAAGGAGCAGCAGGGGAGATAGGGCCTGATTCTAACTTTGGAGGACGGTGTTAAACCGTCCCAAAAGTGGCGGATATACCACCTACCGTATTACGAGTTCCATAGGATATAATGGACTCGTAATACGGTAGGTGGTATATCCGCCACTTTTGGGACGGTTTAACACCGTCCTCCAAAGTTAGAATCAGGCCCATAGAGTTATAATTAAATTGTAGGTCAGAATACGGTACAATACAGTTGCGCCGTAGAAACTTGTCTGACCTTGAAGTCATGGCTTTGCCAACGGTTTCCCCCACTTCATTATTTTTATTACGTTTTATAATGGAGTTAAAATTTAAGCTATTCATTTTCACTGACGCTCTCATTCTGATTGAGATTTTCATTATACCTTCAGAAGCCCACATGGGTACTAAATGGCCACAAATAAACTGAAATATCCTCGGCATGTGCTTGAATTGTTGGGCATTAGCATTTTGCATTCTGGAACTTGTTGTTACACATCAAGTGGAATGCAGAACCCTGTTGGTGTAGATTCCAAATGCTGCGGTGTGCAATATGCTGTTGTCCAGAATGACTGAAGAAGTAAACCCAGGCACGGGCCGTTTCACAACTATGTGCAAAGGGTAGGTTTTTTGTCCAACAGATTAAAAGTGGTCCTGAAGTAAGTACAAAATTAGTCACTTTCAAGATCACACTGCTGAATATGTGCATGGTCTGCAGTGGGATGCTTATGTTTCATGATATTGATAGAGTAAAATAGGCCACTCAGTGAAGATAACTGTGCACTCTACACTGTGTATGGGAATATCGTAAAAAGGTGAATAAAACATGTTGCTTCACCACCAAACTCCTGGTTTCTGACCTGTGGTGTCCTGTGCTGGGACGTGAATACCAACTCTTTCTTCTGTAATGCACTGAGAGCCAGATCACTGCCATCACTGTCATTGTGCAAACTCTCTTCATACAGGATGAACACAATGGTGGAGACAGGACGGCCAACTGCTGTGCAGGGTTCTCTCACACCAAATAGAAAATGAGTAACAAGATCACCTGTTCAAAGGGTTTGTACACTAACCACACACTGAAGAGTGATGGCTACCAAGTAGTACCCCCCAGCATTTTACATTGTAGGTTTTCAGTTTTAACATTTAGGTGGCAATTTCCTCAGTTCTGCAGTCTATTTTCCAAGAATCTTAGATGCTTTTTGGTAAATGTGAACAGTAGTGATTCCTGGTCCATCCATGTTTCTTAGGAGACAGTGCCCGTGTGCAGTGTCCTGTGGACTGATGATGGATTGCAATGGACTCCAGCACGTCTTAGTATCCACTGTAAACAAAGAGGGCATGGTGAGTGCTGTTCCAGATTATATGATATAGGATGCTGACTTCACATCCTGGATGGCAAATGCATGCTCCGGTGGCAGCGGGTTCCGAACCGAACACACAGTGTGATGCTGGATGTAAAGACTGGGAGGTTAGGTGCTTTCTTTGTATGCAAATACAGAGATTGTAGATTGTGGTTGTGTGGAGGAGTTTGTGGGCTGCTGACATATCTTTTGTGGAAGGGATCAGAGTGCTAAAGGGGCACTGGGGCTTAGTTTTGTGCGCAGGACTGTATGTGTAGAATACTGATGTGTGATTTTTGTGGCATACAGAGCCAGGAGCTCCTTCCTCTTTGGTGCGGGACTAGTGGCACTATTAATATGACAGGAATGGCAATGCTTCTCAGATAGTGCTCGCACACGTCCTGCACGGGTTGTTTAAATCTCAGCAATCTCCAAGTGTCTCTGAAACATTTTTAAAAAAAATCTTCTGTAGCTTGGAGGTGAAGGGACGACTGTGATGCAGGGGAGAATTAGTTGCCACCCCTGATGTCACAATGTTGACCTATATGTGACCATAACACAAACATAACATGTGATTTCATGTTAATCTAATGTAAAGTGGTGCACTCAAAGTCAAAATAAATGCATTCACTGGAGTGTTAGAAATCGAAATCCTGTGTAAACATTAAGGTGGTCATTCTGACCTCGGCGGTAAAAGGCGCCGACCGCCGGTCAGAAATCCTCCATAATCCCGCCGCGGTCGCGGAAACCCGCCACGGTCATTCTGACCCGCAGAAGGCAAACCTCCGAAAATCCGACCGCCACAACAGACCGCCAGACCAGCGGTCGGCGGAAAGGTGGAGGTGACCAAACCTCCACCGCCACGCCAACAGAAATACGCCCATCCCATTACGACCCACGAATCCACGCGGCGGTCATTCAAACGCGGTATTCCATTGGCGGGACACACCGGCGCGGTCAGAATACCCACCAACGAACAAAACTCACCCACATTGGACGATTTGAATCCCACACACCTGATACACATACACACACCACTCCCACACACACAATACAATATAAAACACCCACCCACATCACCCACAAACCCCTACGCTTACAAATTTGTTAAGAAGGCAAGAGCGAGACACCAGCATCCAAAACATAACAGCCACAGCCACTCAACACCATCACCCACACACTATCCACACACAAAACAACACACACCACCACACTCAACTCACTTAAATACACATACTCCACCCCACACATCATACACACCACCCCATGGCACCCCAAAGACAACCCCGCTTCACAGACGAAGAACTCAGGGTTATGGTGGAGGAAATCGTTCGTGTAGAGCCCCAGCTGTTCGGCACACAGGTCCAATACACCAGCATTGCCCGGAGGACGGAGCTATGGCAGAGGATTGTCGACAGGGTGAACGCAGTGGGACAGCACCCCAGAAATCGGGAAGACATCAGGAAGCGATGGAACGACCTACGGGGGAAGGTGCGTTCCATGGTATCCAGGCACAACATCGCCGTGCAGAAGACTGGCGGAGGACCCCCACCTCAACCCCCACAATTCACATCATGGGAGGAGGAAGTCTTGAACATCCTGCATCCTGACGGCCTCGCAGGAGTCGGCGGAGGAATGGATACTGGTAAGTTGAAGCTTCAATACTGCTTCCCCCCCACCTGCATGCCAAATCAGACCCCAACCCTCACCCCCATCCTCGAACCCCACCCTCACCCCCACCCCCATCCTCACCCCCACCCTCACCCCCACCACCATCCTCACCCCCACCACCATCCTCACCCCCACCCCCAGCACACCTATTCCCCGCCAATGTCTCACCATCACAACCCACACATCCCAAAACCTAGGCCTGCATGCGTCCACTAAGCATGGACACCCATCACCAAAGCATGCCCAATGCATATACACATCCCCCCCACAAGCCACCCTCACCAAAGCCCCCACACACGAATGCCAGCACTTGGGGACACGGGAACCCACAGATACACCCATATGCCACACATTGAAACTATAACCATACCTCTATACCCCTGCAGGACCCGACCGTCAACACACCGCGGCGGAGGGGCCAGAATTATCCACACCCCCCACCCAAGAGGCCGTCAGCGATGACAGCAGCTCTGTCGATCTGGACACCGATGACCAGCCCGGACCATCGGGGACCTCTGGACAGTCGGTTCCCCTCACACAGGCCCAGGCCACTATAGACCCTAACCCCTCTGGGAACACCAGCACAGCTCCCACCCAGCGGGCCCATGCCTCTGTCTCCAGGGCGCGTCAATCTGCGGTGTGTCTACCACTACAGGGCACCCAGGATAACCCACCACCCCAACAACAACAGGGACCTGGGGGCAGTGGTAGTGGGCACACCGGCCAGGGGGCAGAGGCCCAGGGAAACAGGGCAACTCGGCGGGCAGCTGTGCGACAGGGGGGGAGGAGAGGCCCAGGGAACCCACTCTCCACGAGGTCCTCACCACCATCATGGGAGCATACAACCGCTCCCAGGAGACGATGGCGACGGTACTGGCCCGGTTCCAGGAGATCCAGGTGCTGCAGGAGGAACACTATCGGGGGTACAGGGAGGACATCCGAGCCATCAACACCACCCTGGTTACCATGGTAGGGCTGCTGCAGGACCTCGTAAACAGCAGGGCGGACACTGAACAACACCCAAGGGCCCCTGCCACTAGCCGGGACCAAGAACAGCCATCCACCTCCGCCGGCGCTAGTGGACAGGAGGCCCCCGCACAGCAGCAGCCCACCAGACCCCCACCTCCTGCAGGAGAAGAACCACCCCGCAAGAGGGCCCTGAGATCTCGCAAGACAGAGTAGGATGTCAAGACCCCCGCCAGCAATGGATACCACCTGATGTCATCCCACTGTCCCACATTGTCACCCTGTCCATCCTCGAACTGCCCATGCTCCATCTCTCCACAGGCCTCTGGACAATGCACCTGTGTGACTGTTACTCTGGACTCTGCCATGGACATTCCTTCACCATAGCCCCCACCCACTTGAAACCACCCATCCCATTTTGAGCACTTCAATAAACACCTATTTTGCACCAAAATATCAGGAGTCTGGCTGTGATTTCAATAGATTGTAATTGACATGACAGTGCAAATATGTCCTTGTACATGGTGAAGTCAACAAACAGCTGCCACAAAGCTGTAGTCCATGGGGAAACGAAGCACAGGACTCGTAGTGGGGACCCCAGATCTGAAATAGGGAGGGAAAAGCCAAAACTCAGTCATCATACACTGGGGCAAATAGACAGGCAGCAGAGATGCTGCAGAGTAGTTAACTTTTACTAAATTATCTTTGAAATGTTACCTGTGTCCTATTGGAAGTACTGTTCAATGATTCTGTCCCTGTTGTCTGTTTCAGCCCCGTCGTCTTCCTCCTCGTCACTCTCCTCAGGTTCCACCGCTGCCACAACCCCACCGTCTCGACCATCCTCCTGCAGGAAAGGCACCTGGCGGCGCAAAGCCAGGTTGTGAAGCATGCAGCAGGCCACGATGATGTGACACACCTTCTTAGGTGAGTACATTAGGGATCCACCGGTCATATGCAGGCAGCGAAACCTGGCCTTTAGGAGGCCAAAGGTGCGTTCGATCACCCTCCTAGTACGCCCATGGGCCTCATTGTACCGTTCCTCTGCCCTGGTCCGGGGATACCTTACTGGGGTCAGTAGCCACGACAGGTTGGGGTACCCAGAGTCCCCCACTAGCCATACACGGTGTCTCTGTAGCTGTTCCATCACGTAAGGGATGCTGCTATTCCTGAGGATGTAGGCGTCATGCACTGACCCTGGGAATTTGGCATTTACATGCGAGATGTACTGGTCAGCCAAACATACCACCTGGATGTTCATTGAATGGTAACTTTTTCTGTTCCTGTACACCTGCTCCCTGTCTCTTGGGGGAACCAAAGCCACATGGGTCCCATCAATGGCACCAATTACGTTGGGAATATGTCCAAGGGCGTAGAAATCACCCTTCACTGTAGCCAGTTCGCCCACCTCAGGGAAAATGATGTAGTTCCTCACGGATTTCATCAGGGCAGACAACACTCTGGATAACACCTTTGAAAACATGGGCTGAGACATCCCGGAAGCAATTCCCACGGTTGTCTGAAATGACCCACTTGCCAAGAAATGTAGTACTGACATGACCTGCACCAGAGGGGGAATCCCTGTGGGTTGGCGGATGGGGGACATCAGGTCGGGCTCCAGCCGGGCACACAGTTCATGGATAGTGGCACGGTTAAGACGGTAGGTCAGGATAATGTGGCGTTCTTCCATTGTCGACAGGTCCACCAGCGGTCGGTACACGGGAGGATTCATCCGTCTCCTCGCCCAACCCAGCGGACGGTGCCTAGGAAGGACAACATGGAGCACACAGTCAGGCAACCCACAGGTACGTACTCACAGCTAGCACAGTATACGATTCTCTATGCAGTGAATGGCGTGTATGAGTGGCTATGCAAGGCCTAGGCCTGTGTGACGCAGTTGAAATTGAGCCATGTGGGCCCTGGAAATGGCGGCTGCCTGACCTGTGAAGTGTGACAATGGGATGTGAGGTCAATGCGCTGGCGTGGCACACCGCGGCGGGCGGCGGGCCAAGACCGCGGCGCGAAGCCGCATTGGTTAACATTGAAGCCTATGGGTTTCAGGAGCCAATGGCGAAGGGCGCCGGCGGTGGCGGGACGCACCGCCGCGGTACGCACCGCCGCGGACGTGACCGCCATTTTATATCTACTTATCCACTTGCGACTTGAACTTTCACAGGAGAGGACCTATACTGCAAGTGTTGCTGTGACCTCGGTCTGGAAGGGACAATGGCTGCTGCGACTGGGGAAAGGGCCCCTGCCTTCACTGGAGAGGAGTTGGAGAAACTTGTGGATGGGGTCCTCCCCCAGTATGCGCTACTCTACGGTCCTCCAGACCAACAAGTGAGTTTAATTCTATATGGATTTGGGGCCACTGGCTGGCTTGGGGGCCTGGCGGGGATGGGGGGCATGTTGGGCATGGCGGGGGGCCTGGCGGGGGGCCTGGCGGGGATGGGGTGCATGTTGGGGCTGGCGGGGGGCCTGGCGGGGGGCCTGGCGGGGATGGGGTGCATGTTGGGGCTGGCGGGGGGCCTGGCGGGGATGGGGTGCATGTTGGGGCTGGCGGGGGGCCTGGCGGGGGGCCTGGCGGGGATGGGGGGCATGTTGGGCATGGCGGGGGGCCTGGCGGGGATGGGGGGCATGTTGGGCATGGCGGGGGGCCTGGCGGGGGGCCTGGCGGGGATGGGGGGCATGTTGGGGCTGGCGGGGGGCCTGGCGGGGGGCCTGGCGGGGATGGGGTGCATGTTGGGGCTGGCGGGGGGCCTGGCGGGGATGGGGGGCATGTTGGGCATGGCGGGGGGCCTGGCGGGGGGCCTGGCGGGGATGGGGGGCATGTTGGGCATGGCGGGGGGCCTGGCGGGGATGGGGGGCATGTTGGGGCTGGCGGGGGGCCTGGCGGGGGGCCTGGCGGGGATGGGGGGCGTTGGGCCACTGGAAAGGAAAATGCTGAGTAACTTGAACGTGGTATTTCTCCCTCCCTGTACGTGTCACATAGGTCCGCGCCCATGAGAAGATCGGGATTTGGCGTGCCATCGCCAAGGAAGTCCGGGGCCTGGGGGTCCACCATCGACAGGGCACCCACTGCCGCAAGAGGTGGGAGGACATCCGCCGCGGGACCAAGAAGACCGCCGAGTCTCTGCTGGGGATGGCCTCCCAACGTAGGCGGGGTGCCTGCCGTCAACTGAGCCCCCTGATGTTCCGGATCCTGGCGGTGGCCTACCCTGATTTGGATGGGCGCGTGAGGGCAGCACAGCAGACACAAGGGGGTGAGTACAAGCATCATCTACTCTGTTGTCGTGCAGTGGAGGTGTCTGGGTGGGGGAGGAGGGCTGTGGGTCCCCCTAGGCCAGGGCGATATCTGTAGGCTGGGCACCCCCGTAAGCCCCTGTGTCCCCAGCCACCACCCTCAGTAGTGTGTCAGTACAGCCATCCCTGGGCCGTGTCATCCATGGGTGCAGTTGACAACTCTAGGCGTGTAGGGCATGTTCCACGGAATGCGTAGCGGACCCCAAGTGCGCAACTTAGTGCAGGGGGCATCTGTGTCTGTCATGTCCGCTAACTGTACCGGAGATCCATGTACTCAATATCCCTTTATTTCTCTCTCCCCCCCCCTTTTTGTTTGTCTTTCTGTGCTTGTGTGCATCAGCATCATCAGGCGGAGGAGAAGTGGCATCGGGGCAGGAGGGAGCTGCATCTCACATGGCCCAGGAGGGCCATGCCACAGAGTCAGACTGGACCAGTGAGACGGAGGGCGAGGGGAGCTCCACGACGGGGACGACTGGAGCCTGCAGCGACACGGACACGTCCTCGGAAGGGGGCTCCCTTGCGGGGGTGGCACCATCCGTGCCCCCCGCCATTACAGGTACAGCCGCCACCCAGCGCACCATCTCCGCCCTCCCAGCAGCCCCTCCGCGTTCGCCCCGTGCCCGCTCTGCCAGGAAGCCGGGCATCTCCTTCGCCCCAGGCACCTCAGGCCCTGCCCCTGTTACCCCCGCTGCCCTCAGTGAGGAGGTCATTGACCTCCTCCGAACGCTCATTGTTGGGCAGACTACCCTTTTGAATGCCATCCAGGGGGTGGAGAGGGAGGTTCATCGCAGCAATGCGTACCTGGAGGGCATTCATTCGGGTCAGGCTGCCCATCAGCGATCGTTCCAGGCTCTGGCCTCAGCACTGACGGCAGCCATTGTCCCTGTCTCCTGCCTGCCTCTACTAACTCCCTCCTCCCAGTCTCCTGTTCCTCTGCCTGTCCCACCCACACCATCAGACCAGCCTGCACACACCTCAACACCCAAGAGAAGCTCATCCAAACATAAGCACCACAGATCACGCAGACATTCACACACGCAACATTCCGATGCAGACATGCCAACAGTCACTACCACCTCTGTGACCCCCACCTCCTCGTCTCCCTCCTCCCTCCCTGTGACGTCTACACTCACACCTCCATTCACCTCACCATCAGCCAGTGTTTCCATCACCAGCACACCCTCCACTCCAGTCCGCACACGTGCAGTCACCACCCCCACTGCCATTTACACGTCCCCTGTGTCCTCTCCCACTGTGTCTGTCACCCCCTCTTCCACACCACACAAACGCAGCCACCCACCCACCCAACAGCCATCCACCTCACGACAGCCTATCCCTCCTGCACCTGCACCCAAAGACAGCAAACGTGACTCACCTACAACCACATCCTCTCCCTCCACTCCCATTCCCACTGTACCTACCACTCTCCATTGTCCCAAGAAGCTCTTCCTCGCCACTACTAACTTCTTTCCTGACCCTGAGCCCCCCCTCCTTCTCGTCGGGGTAAGAAGAGCACCTCAGCCACCACCAGCCCTGCAGCCCCCTTGACAAGGGTGCAGGGGTATTGGAGCCCGCCAGCCCGCATGTCTGGATCTTCGCCCAGCAGCAAGGGGACAGCCAGCCCACCCCCTGGGAAGAGGAGCAGAAGGCGGAAGGGGCGCCGCAGGAGCCCGCCTTCTACATCCCCCCCGGACACCACCCAGAGACAGTCACCAGCCACAGCTCCAAAGGGAGGCAAGGGCCACAGGCCGACGACTAAGGAGGGCAAGGGCAGCAAGTTGGAGAGGTCAGGCAGCAGGCCTGCTGCCCAGGAGGAGCCCACAACCCCCATAGCCGCTGCCCCGGGAGGAACCGGCACAGCTGCCCCGGGAGAGCCCACCACCCCCATAGCCGCTGCCCAGGGAGGACCCAGCCCAGCTGGCCAGGAGGGCCCCACCACCCACAGCCCAGGTGGGCAGTGAAGGAGCACCATCCCCGCTGCCCAGGAGGGCACCACCAGGCAATTAGCAGTTGGCCATAGACCGTCCGCCGTCTCAAGAACCGCTGAACTGGGCCCCGCCGTCTCAAGAACCGCTGAACTGGGCCCCGCCGTCTCAAGAACCGCTGAACTGGGCCCTTCAAGGCAAGAACCGCTGAACTGGGCCCCGCCGTCTCAAGAACCGCTGAACTGGGCCCTTCAAGGCAAGAACCGCTGAACTGGGCCCCGCCGTCTCAAGAACCGCTGAACTGGGCCCTTCAAGGCAAGAACCGCTGAACTGGGCCCCGCCGTCTCAAGAACCGCTGAACTGGGCCCTTCAAGGCAAGAACCGCTGAACTGGGCCCGCCGTCTCAAGAACCGCTGATCTGGGCCCTTCAAGGCAAGAACCGCTGAACTGGGCCCCGCCGTCTCAAGAACCGCTGAACTGGGCCCTTCAAGGCAAGAACCGCTGAACTGGGCCCCGCCGTCTCAAGAACCGCTGAACTGGGCCCCGCCGTCTCAAGAACCGCTGATCTGGGCCCTTCAAGGCAAGAACCGCTGAACTGGGCCCCGCCGTCTCAAGAACCGCTGAACTGGGCCCTTCAAGGCAAGAACCGCTGAACTGGGCCCCGCCGTCTCAAGAACCGCTGAACTGGGCCCTTCAAGGCAAGAACCGCTGAACTGGGCCCCGCCGTCTCAAGAACCGCTGAACTGGGCCCTTCAAGGCAAGACCCGCTGAACTGGGCCCTTCAAGGCAAGAACCGCTGAACTGGGCCCTTCAAGGCAAGAACCGCTGAACTGGGCCCCGCCGTCTCAAGAACCGCTGAACTGGGCCCTTCAGGGCAAGAACCGCAGAACTGGGCCCTTCAAGGCAAGAACCGCTGATCTGGGCCCTTCAAGGCAAGAACCGCTGAACTGGGCCCCGCCGTCTCAAGAACCGCTGAACTGGGCCCTTCAAGGCAAGAACCGCTGAACTGGGCCCCGCCGTCTCAAGAACCGCTGAACTGGGCCCTTCAAGGCAAGAACCGCTGAACTGGGCCCGCCGTCTCAAGAACCGCTGATCTGGGCCCTTCAAGGCAAGAACCGCTGAACTGGGCCCCGCCGTCTCAAGAACCGCTGAACTGGGCCCTTCAAGGCAAGAACCGCTGAACTGGGCCCCGCCGTCTCAAGAACCGCTGAACTGGGCCCCGCCGTCTCAAGAACCGCTGATCTGGGCCCTTCAAGGCAAGAACCGCTGAACTGGGCCCCGCCGTCTCAAGAACCGCTGAACTGGGCCCTTCAAGGCAAGAACCGCTGAACTGGGCCCCGCCGTCTCAAGAACCGCTGAACTGGGCCCTTCAAGGCAAGAACCGCTGAACTGGGCCCCGCCGTCTCAAGAACCGCTGAACTGGGCCCCGCCGTCTCAAGAACCGCTGAACTGGGCCCTTCAGGGCAAGAACCGCTGGCCCTTTGGCAGACGTGGCAGGGCAGGATCTATCTCGGGCAGGGCTGCAGGATGTCCTCTGGCCAACTTGCCTCCTCCAGTGGCAGTGGGGTCTGTTATGGACTGTATGGACTGTGGCTTTGCTCTCCCCAGGATGGCCCAGTGGCCAGGCCACCCACTGTATGGACTGTATGGACTGTGGCTTTGCTCTCCCCAGGATGGCCCAGTGGGCAGGCCACCCACTGTATGGACTGTATGGACTGTGGCTTTGCTCTCCCCAGGATGGCCCAGTGGGCAGGCCACCCACTGTATGGACTGTATGGACTGTGGCTTTGCTCTCCCCAGGATGGCCCAGTGGGCAGGCCACCCACTGTATGGACTGTATGGACTGTGGCTTTGCTCTCCCCAGGATGGCCCAGTGGTCATGGAGTCCCCTCGTGGATCTGGCGTCGTGTACTCAAGTGGCTGAGGTGCCCCCCCTTCCCTTCCCCCTGAGGTGCCTGTCCTATTTTCTTTCTGATGCCCCTGCAGTGTTCTCTCCGTGGAGTTCTTGTCGTGGGACTGGGCCTTGCCCCTTTGCACAGGACCCCTGTGATCCACGGACAGTGGTTGGACTACATTTAGTAGTTGTATATATTTTGTACATAGTTTATTTATTTATTTGGATTACTGGTGTCCATATTTCAATATATCTGGCCGTTTATGATCTCTTCTTTTGGTCTTTGCATTATTTCGGAGGGGGGTGGTTTGTGGGTTGTGACAGTGATCTGTGGGAATGCATTGATGTGTGTGTTGTAGTGGGTGTGGGTGGGTGGGTGTGTGCCGGTAATCTTTTCCCTCCCCTGTGTCGTAGGTGCAGTACTCACCGATGTCTTCCGCGCCGCCGGGCGTGCTCCTGGTATATGAGGAGGAATAGGAGTGCGGGGATGACCTGCAACTCTGGCTCCATACTGCCGGAATCTCGCGTGGAGTGCGTAGAGGTGAGCGTTTTCCCGTTCGTAGTCTGTTTCCGCCGTGTTCTTATCGGCGGTGCTCCCGCCCCGGAAAAGGTGGCAGATTGGTGGGTCGTAATAGGGTGGGCGGTACTTTGTCTGCCGCCGGGCTGTTGGCGGGAACCGCCGCGCTGTTTGTTTGTACCGCTGTGGCGGTCGGAGTGTTAAGTTGGCGGGCTGTGTTGGCGGTTCCCGCCAGGGTCAGAATGCCATTTTTAATACCGCCGGTCTGTTCGCGGTCCGACCGCCGCCTCTCCGCCGACCGCCAAGGTCAGAATGAGGGCCTAAGTATATTATCTTGATTATCCTCAGTTTATTTTAATATAATTTCATTAAAACTATAACAGTTCATATAACGTGTGCACTAATGTTGATTAATTTTGAGAAATGCAGTTCTCTATTTTATTGAAATTCGTGATAACAACTTTATCTTGTTTTATATTAACTGTAAAATGAAGTTTAAAATGAAAAAGAGTAACTGACATTATATGATGCAAAAATTAAATGTGCACAGTATAACATTAATTAAACATGCATTTGACAATATAATTTTTTAGCTAGATTTTAGTAGGCCTGAATTTCTTCAGTGTGAGAACACTTTTCCATTTTCTGCTGTGTCATTTCATTGCAGGTATCTTCACACAAAATGTTAGTTTGGCAATCAATGTGATATTGTTTTACTCATAGAGAGTCTGAGAAAACAACCTTGGAGACAGTACATGGAGAGATCGAGAAAAGAAGTGATTATCCTTATTCATATATGTTGAAAATGTTGTATCGGTGAACCAGGACAGCAACACTCCCAAGACTGTTGTGAGACCTCAGCATGACATTTTGTTGCACAACATGGGACAAGAGAAAACCATGACCATGTGATGGGCTGATTGATGGGAGGTGCCCTATGGACCTTTGTAGGAAAGTCCTCCTTTTTGTCCCGGTCACCCCCAAACTTTATGGACAGATACTGGTGGTTACTGACTCTTGGCTGTGCCCTGGGTACTGCCTACCAGTCCCAGGGCCAGTGCTCTGTGTAAAGTGGATATGCAAAGTAGGCTAATTAAAATTGACAGTATCAACTTACCTATAAGTCCCAAGTATATGGTAGGGCATGTCGGTTTACGGACCCCAGCATTGGTAGTGCACCCATGCATTGCTGAGTTGCCCAGTGTCATTTTAAAGGCAGGCCTGCCTTGCTGGCTGCTTTTAAATTAATATGCAAATTCGATTTTGGAATTAAAAGTACTTCCAAAGTCTTAAACGACCTTATTTTTACATATACGTCACCCCTAAGGTGTGCCCTATGTGCCCCTAGGGTTCAGTGCCATGTCACTATAAGCAGGGACCTTATAAAATTGTTTTATACACCCTGGTGAGGTAAAATAGCCAAATTTGTTATTCCCTCACTGTAGTGAATGGCCTCCATAGGCTAAAATGGGTAGTCTTTGGGGGTTATTCTGATCTCCGCGGGCGGCGGAAGCCGCCCGCCTGGCAGGAACCGCCAGAAGACCGTACCGCGGTCGAAAGACCGCAGCGGTCATTCTGAGTTTCCCGCTGGGCTGGCGGGCGACCGCCAGAAGGCCGCCCGCCAGCCCAGCGGGAAACCCCCTTCCATGAGGATGCCGGCTCCGAATGGAGCCAGCGGAGTGGAAGGGGTGCGACGGGTGCAGTTGCCTGCAGCGCCGCCATGGAGGATTCCCTTGGGCAGCGGGAAACCCGCGGGACACCGCCGGTTTCCCGTTTCTGTTCGCGGCTGTAC
The DNA here is from genome assembly GCF_031143425.1 of Pleurodeles waltl. Classification (NCBI taxonomy): domain Eukaryota; kingdom Metazoa; phylum Chordata; class Amphibia; order Caudata; family Salamandridae; genus Pleurodeles; species Pleurodeles waltl. The sequence goes on from NC_090448.1 coordinate 539,398,820, forward strand.
CGCTGCGGTCAGAATGCCCATGGGAGCACCGCCAGCCTGTTGGCGGTGCTCCCGCGGTCGTTGGCCCTGGCGGTCCATGACCGCCAGGGTCAGAATTACCCCCTTTATCTTAATTTACAAAGTCCCATTAAGTGTCAGATACATCAAGTTTGGTATCAAATTAATTATTATAATAAATCCCACAACTTACAATTGTTGGATTTACTACAACTAGTTCAGGGAAAGAGTTTTAAACCCTATCTAAAAAGTTGCCAACTTCAGCTCTGTAGTGCCCTTCTCTGATTGGCCAGCCTCTGGCAGCCTGGCCTGGCTGCTTGATGAGGTGTGAAGTGGCCTGGGCTGAACACAAAGAATGCGCCTGGTGGAGGAGAAGTCCCTCAGCAGATGGGAAAGTAGGAAGGGGGAGGGCTGCCAAACTGGTCTTCAAAGGTAGGGAAGGACTTTTGGAGCAACCCAGTGTAGGAGGCTGGCCTGCTTATAGTGGGTACCTGATAGTACTTACACCTTGTGCCAGGTCCAGTTATCCCTTATTAGTAGATTAGTAGTGTTCTAGCAGCTTAGGCTGATAGAGGTAGCTATAGCAGAGCAGCTTAGGCTGAACTAGGAGACATGCAAAGCTCCTACTATACCACCTATATCATATAGCACTATATCATAAGAATCACAATACTCAGAGTTACTAAAAATAAAGGTACTTTATTTTAGTCACAATGTGCCAAAAATATCTCAGAGGATATACTCCCTTAGGAGGTAAGTAAAATACACAAAATATACACACAAACCAAAATCAGCTAAGTAAACAGTTAGAAAAGTAGTGCAAACACTGTAGAATACAAAAGGATGCAATAGGCCTAGGGGCAACACAAACCATATACTAAGAAAGTGGAATGCAAACCACTTAGGGAACCCTGGCATAGTGTATTGTGTAGAGGGTCGCTGGGAGTGTCAGAAAACACTAAGGGTGTCCAAGATACCCCACCCCAAGACCCTGAAAAGTAGGAGGAAAGTGACCCTACTTCCCCAGAAACACACTAAAGTCGTGATAGGAGATTCTGCAAAGACCACAACTGACTGCAAAGCACTGAAGACGGATTCCCGGACCCGAGGACCTGTAAAGGAAGCGGACCAAGTCCATGAGTCACGAAAGTGTCCAGGGGGGCAGGAGCCCACTAAACCCCGGATGAAGGTGCAAAATGGCTGCCCTCAGGTGGAAGAAGCTGAAGATTCTGCAACAACGGAAGATGCCAGGAACTTCTCCTTTGCACAGAAGATGTCCCACGGAATGCTGGAGGACGCAGAGTTGTTTCTATGCAGAAAGACCGCAAACAAGCCTTGCTAGCTGCAAAGGTTGCGATTGAAGAAAATGGATGCTACCCGGGCCCAGGAAGGACCAGGAGGGAGCCACTTGGAAGAGGAGACAGAGGGGGACCTCAGCAGCACAGAGAGCCCATGCACAAGAAGGCAGCTCCCACAGAAGTACTTGAACACGGGTTCAAGAAAACTAAGCACAGCGGTTGTCTCAACACTACAAAGGAGGGTCCAACGAAGCTCGTGTTCAACTCAGCAAGTTGAGCAATACAGGACAGAGTGCTGGGGACCTCGGCTGTGCTGTGCATGAAGGATTCCTTGCAAAAATGCACAGAAGCCCTAGTAGCTGCAGTTCACGCGATACACAGGATTATTGTCTGGCGTCGGGAGGCAAGGACTTACTTCCACCAAATTTGGACAGATGGACCACTGGACTGTCGGGGTCACTTGGATCCAGCTCCTGAGTTCCAGGGACCACGCTCGTCACAATGAGAGGGGACCCAGAGGACCAGTGAAGCAGATGTTTGGTGCCTGTGTTAGCAGGGGGAAGATTCCGTCGACCCACGGGAAATTTCTTCTTGGCTTCCAGTGCAGGGTGAAGGCAGACGGCCCCCAGAGCATGCACCACCAGGAAACAGTCGAGAAAGCCGGCAGGATTAGGCGCTACAATGTCGCTGGTAGTCCTCTTGCTACTTGTTGCAGTTTTGCAGGCGTCCTGGAGCAGTCAGCGGTCGAAATGGTACAAATGGTCACTAGCCTGCAGTGACAATTTTAAAGGCAGAGAAAGCATAATCACTGAGGTTCTGATTAGTTGAGCCTCAGTGACACAGTTAGGCACTACACAGGGAACACACATTCAGGCCACAACTATGAGCACCAGGGTCCTGGCTAGAAGGATCCCAGTAAGACAGGCAAAAACAAACTGACACACAAGTAAAAATGGGGGTAACATGCCAGGCAAAATTATACTTTCCTACACCCAGCACCTCCCTCACATCCTGCAACCCCAGACAATTAGGTGCTCCCTTGATTAGATTAGGAGAGGGCAGAAGAGGGGTGTGTTTAGGATTTGCAGCCACACCTGTGGGTGGGCTCAGCCAGATGAAACCTCCAAAAATCAGTTTCAGCCATGATGGATTTTTGAAGAATGTTGCTCCCTGGGATTGATTTTTGCCACACTTCCCAGGAAGTGGTCATCACAGGGGGAAGGACCCTGTACCTGATTGGAGAACCAGGATCCTCTTGTTTTTCACCCAGTAGCAAGGATATATATGGCAGATCTGCACCTACATCTTAGATCGCTACAAGGAAGAACATCAGAAGAAGAAGGACTGCCTTGCTGGACCCCTGACCTGCACCTGGACACTGCACTCTGAAGCACTGCGCCAGCTGCACATTTGGGCTTCACCACAAAAAGGACTTTGCCTGGCTTCAACTAGTTCAAGGAGGGACTCCCTGTTTACTACAGGTGACAAATTGTTAACCAGAGTCCCCTGCACCAACTCCTGAAGAAACTGACCAGCTGACCACTGCCCAGTGGCCAATTTGGCATTTGTGCCAGGTGCATTCTGGGAGTTGTAGTCCTCACCTTCAAGGAGCAGCTCAGAGCTTCTGAAACCTTGGGGTGAGCTGTGGACTCCTAAAAGACCTTAAAAGAGCTTGTGGAGGAAGATGCAGAAGTTTGGAGAACTTTTTGGAAAAAGCTCCATAAAGGGACTGTCCCGCCTTGATAACTCTAGCCAGCTTGCCTCAACCGCCACCCGGCTTGACTTGCAGGTTTGTCCAGGTGAAGAAAATCTCCGAAAAAGTGACTAAGTCCGAACGTAGAAAGTTGACTGGGACCTCCCGCACAGGGTATCCGAAGAGGGCTCCAGGGATGTCAGATCAAGATTCAGGTTTGCCCCGGTCGAAGGATTTTCACTTCGAAAAATCGTCTAAGTCCGAACATAGAAATCTTCACTGTGGGCTTCTGCGATGAGTATCTGAGGAAGAGCTCCAGGGGGTCAGATTGGACTGGCGACTTGGTCCCGCTGAAGAAAATCTTCAAGAAAACAACTATGTCTGAAGGTACACTTTTGACCAAGGCCTCCCGCTTGCTGTAGCCGAGCAGGGCTCCATCGCGGTTGGCCTTAAACTTTGACTTTGACTTTGCCCTGGTCGAGGTGCGACCAGATGACCAGATTGGTGCTATTCATTTCTAGGTGCTAACAAACATTAATTCTTTACAAATTCATATCTCCGGTTCCCTTTATCCGATTTCATTCGTTTTGGTGTCATTTTAAAGCTAAAACTATTTCCTATTTTTATGAATTGGGTTTGGATTTTTAAACTGTTTCCTGGGTTTTATTTAATGACTGTTTTTTGATACTTGAATGCTTTACACTTTGGGGATCATTACGACCCCGGCGGTCGGTGCTATCGTGGAGGTATTACAACCAACAGTCTGGCGGTACCTACCTGCACTATTATGACATTGGCGGTTTGGGCAAAGTCAACATACCGACCGCCACGGCGGTAACGACCGCTGGGCTGGAGACTTCTGTCTGCAGCCCGGCGGCCGTCACTAGGCCACCTATGACATTTTGACCCTGCCCACCGTCATGTTTTCCGTGGCTTCTGTACCGCCACGGAAACCATGGCGATAGGCACTATCAGTGCCAGGGGATTCCTTCCCTAGCATTGATAGAGGTCCCCCCACCCCCTCCCCAGAGTCCTCACCCACCCTCCCTCTCCCCCTCCCAACCCCCTCACATATACACACATACACACACATACATACACACCCACACACGCACGCATACACACATTCACCCACGCATGCACACAGTCATACACACTCACAGCAACACTCATGAACATACATCCAGGCACACGCGCACTCACACGACACAACATGCACGTACACACATACCCACTCATGCACACACACATTACACATGCATGCACGCATTCAAACACAGTCACACACACACGCACACAACAGCCCCACCCCCCTCGGAGAACCCAACTTACCTGCTTGCAGGGGGTCCTCCGGTAGGAGACGGACGTGGCGCTGCTGCCAGCAGCAGCGTCCGCCAGCAAAACACTGCCAGGCCATATCATGGAACATGATGCGGTAGGTGGTGTTTTGCTGATATAATCAAACGGGGTCCTAGGCTTAGTTTGAGGCTGACTGCAGTGGATCCCGATGTCAAATATGCCAAGTGGGACAGCCCGGTCAAGGATTTTACCTTCCAACTCTGTCTGCAAAAAAAGTCTTCCAGTGCAACAAGGCAGCTGGTGGCATCCAGTGAAATTGATGCAAAGCGGAATAACTGTTGGATGATGTCCTGGTGAAGCCATTGGTTTTGGCGGAAAAAGCTCAGAGCAGGTGAAATTGGAATTTCCTGCATGCAAAGGTCCAATTGTGGCCAGGCACTTTTCGTGCCTTCAGGCAGTCAAGATTTTTCTCGTTGGAATTTAGGGGCTGATTTACAGTTCAGAGGACAGGATACAAATGTGCTGGATATCCCTTCCACTGTATTACAAGTGGTGTTAGAAATGGGGTCTCTGGTTGACAGTCAGGTTACCCCCTGTTCAAGCAAGGACCCTCACTCTAGTTAGGATAAAAGAGAATCACCCTCAGCTAACCCCTGCTTACCCCCTTGGTAGCTTGGCAGAGCAGTAGGCTTAACCTCAGAGTGCTGGGCGTAAAGTATTTGTACCAACACACACAGTAACTTAATGAAAATACTACAAAATGACACAACACCAGTTTAGAAAAATAGGAAATATTTATCTAGACAAAACAAGACCAAAACGACAAAAATCCAACATACACAAGTCAAGTTATGATTTTTTAAAGGTTTAAAATAAAAAGAGTCTTTAGGTAGTTGTAACACCACACTAGCGCTGCTAGCGTGAAAATGTACCTGGTTTGCGTCAAAAATGACCCCGCACGGGCGGTGTGCGTCGAAAGTAACCCTGCACGGCTGTGTGCGTCGAAAACAACTCGGCACGGCGGTGCGCGTTGAAAAAGCCAGCCACACGACGATCCGAAAGTCCCGCGGCGCAGGGTGCGATCTCTCAGCCTCCGTCAGCGATGCTGTGCGTCGTTTCTCCTGCTCCGGGCGTCGGTTTTTCGGTCGCGTTTCCTGCGGCGTCGTTTCTCAGCTGCGGAACCGGCGTCGCGTCGTTTTCTCAGCCGCAATCGGATTCGCGTCGATCTTTTCTCCGCACGGTGCTCGGTGCGTGTATTTTTGTCCTTAGGCTGCCAGCCTCTCCTTTCAGGGTCCCAGGAACTGGAAGGGCACCACAGAGCAGAGTAGGGGTCTCTCCAGAGACTCCAGGTGCTGGCAGGAAGAAGTCTTTGCTATCCCTGAGACTTCAACAACAGGAGGCAAGCTCTACATCAAGCCCTTGGAGATTTCTTCTTCAAGATGGAAGGCACACAAAGTCCAGTCTTTGCCCTCTTACTCTGGCAGAAGCAGCACTGCAGGAAAGCTCCACAAAGCACAGTCACAGGCAGGGCAGCACTTGTTCCTCAGCGATCAGCTCTTCTCCAGGCAGAGGTTCCTCTTGATTCCAGAAGTGTTTCTAAAGTTTGTAAGTTTGGGTGCCCTTCTTATACCCATTTTAGTCTTTGAAGTCACCTTTCTTCAAAGGGGACTCACACCTTCTTGTGAAATCCTGCCTTGCCCAGGCAAGGCCTCAGACACACACCAGGGGGCTGGAGACAGCATTGTCAGAGGCAGGCACAGTCCTTTCAGATGAGAGTGACCACTCCACCCCTCCCTCCTAGCAGAGATGGCTAATCAGGAAATGCAGATCACACCCCAGCTCCCTTTGTGTCACTGTCTGGTGTGAGGTGAAAAACAACCCAACTGTCAAACTGACCCAGACAGGGAATCCACAAACCAGGCAGAGTCACAGAATGGTTTAAGCAAGAAAATGCTCACTTTCTAAAAGTGGCATTTCCAAACGCACAATCTTAAAATCAACTTTACTAAAAGATGTATTTTTAAATTGTGAGTTCAGGGATCCCAAACTCCACATGTCCATCTACTCTCTAGGGGAATCTACACTTTAATCATATTTAAAGGTAGCCCCCATATTATCCTATGAGAGAGAGACAGACCTTGCAACAGTGAAAACGAAATTGGCAGTATTTCACTGTCAGGACATATAAACCACATTACTATATGTCCTACCTTATCCATACACTGCACCCTGCCCTTGGGGCTACCTAGGGCCTACCTTAGGGGTGCCTTACATGTAAGGAAAGGGAAGGTTTAGGCCTGGCAAGTGGGTACACTTGCCAAGTCGAATTTACAGTGTAAAAATACACATACAGACACTGCAGGGGCAGGTCTGAGACATGATTACAGAGCTACTTATGTGGGTGGCACAACCAGTGCTGCAGGCCCACTAGTAGCATTTGATTTACAGGCCCTGGCACCTCTAGTGCACATTACTAGGGACTTACTAGTAATTCAAATATGCCAATCATGGATGAACCACTTACATACAATTTAAACAGGAGCACTTGCACTTTAGCACTGGTTAGCAGTGGTAAAGTGCCCAGAGTAACAAAAACAGCAAAATCAGAGTCCAGCACACATCAACAACCTGGGGAACAGAGGCAAAAAGTTAAGGGAGACCACGCCAAGGATGAAAAGTCTAACACGTGTCCCCCCCAGCTAAAAGTGGGGAGCAACTACCCAACCTCATGGGAGTTCTCATCACTAAGGCGGAAGAACCTGGACAGACCATCAGCATTGGCGTGCTCTGTACCGGGTCGATGTTCCACCGTAAAGTCCATCCCCTGTAGGGAAATGGACCACCTCAACAGTTTTGGGTTCTCACCCCTCATCTGCATTAACCATCTGAGGGGTCTGTGGTCGGTCTGAACTCGGAAGTGAGTCCCAAACAAGTAGGGTCTTAGCTTCTTCAGTGCCCAGACCACAGCAAACGCTTCACGTTCTATGGCACTCCACCTACGTTCCCTGGGTAGTAACCTCCTGCTAATGAAGGCTACGGGTTGATCTAGGCCCTCTTCATTCAGCTGTGAGAGTACTGCTCCAATACCATGCTCTGAGGCGTCTGTCTGTACAACAAACTCCGTGGAGTAGTCAGGTGCCTTCAGCACAGGTGCTGTGCACATGGCAGCCTTCAGGGCATCAAAAGCGTTCTGGCAAGCCTCTGTCCAGATCACTTTCTTGGGTTGCTTCTTAGAAGTCAACTCAGTTAAGGGGGTAACAATGGTACCATATCCCTTAACGAACCTCCGATAGTATCCTGTGAGACCTAAAAAGGCTCTCACTTCAGTCTGGGTCTTGGGAGGCTCCCAAGCCAGAATCGTGTCAATCTTAGGCTGTAGGGGTGCCACCTGGCCACTCCCCACCTGGTGTCCTAAGTACACAACAGAACCCTGCCCTATTTGGCACTTGCTCGCCTTAATAGTGAGGCCTGCCTTCTGCAGGGCCTCTAACACTCTCCAGAGGTGTTGCAGGTGTTCCTCCCATGTGGAACTAAACACAGCAATGTCATCCAGGTAGGCGGCACTGAACTCATCCAGTCCTGCCAACACCTGGTTGACCAACCTCTGAAAGGTGGCAGGGGCATTCTTCATCCCAAAGGGCATCACATTGAAGTGGAAGTGCCCATCGGGGGTAGAGAATGCTGCCCTCTCCTTTGCCCCTTCAGTTAAGGCAATCTGCCAGTACCCAGATGTTAAATCAAACGTACTGAGGTACTTGGCAGCTCCTAACCGATCAATGAGCTCATCAGCTCGGGGGATGGGGTGTGCGTCAGTCTTGCTGACCGCATTGAGACCCCGGTAGTCCACACAGAACCTAAGTTCTGGAGTGGCACCAGGAGCAGTAGCCTTTGGGACCAAGACCACTGGGCTGGCCCAAGGACTGCTGGAGTGCTCAATAACCCTTAGGGCTAACATTTTGGAGACTTCCTCCTTAATGCAAGCCCTCACCCTGTCAGTCACCCTGTAAACCTTATGTTTAACAGGTGTACTGTCCCCAGTGTCCACATCATGTGTGCACAGGTGTGTGACTCCTGGGATCAGGGAAAACAGTGAGGCGAACTGTCCCAGCATGTGGCGACAGTCCCTCTGCTGTTCCTCAGTCAGGGAGGGGGAGAGGATCACTCCCTCCACAGACCCATCTTTCTCTCCTGCAGACAGGAGGTCAGGAAGAGGCTCACTCTCTTCCTCCACCCCGTCATCTGTCGCTAGGAGCATGGATAGCTCAGTTCGCTCAAAGTGTGGTTTGAGGCGGTTGACATGTAGGACCCTCAAGGGGTTCCTGGGGGATTGCAAGTCTACCAGATAGGTGACCTCGCTCTTTCTTTCCACCACCTCAAAAGGCCCAGTCCACTTATCTTGGAGAGCCCTAGGCTCCACTGGTGCCATGACCCACACTTTTTGTCCAGGCTGAAACTCAACCAGAGTGGCATTCTGGTCGTACCACCGTTTCATGTCCTCCTGGCTTGCTTCCAGGTTCTCCTGAGCGAGACTCCTGAAGCGGGCAGTCTGGTTTCTTAGTGCCAGCATGTAGCTAAATACATCCTGGGGTGGTTTACTAGGAGCTTTCTCCAAAGCCTCCTTCACCAGACTGAGCGGTCCCCTCACAGGGTGGCCATAGATGAGCTCAAAGGGGCTAAAGCCAAGTCCCTTTTGAGGCACCTCCCTGTAAGCGAACAGAAGGCATGGCAAGAGGACGTCCCACTTACGCCTCAAGGGCTCTGACAGGCCCTGAATCATGCCTTTCAAGGTGCGGTTGAATCTCTCAACCAGACCATTACTTTGGGGGTGGTAAGGGGTGGTGAACTTGTAGGTTACCCCACACACCTTCCACAGAGACTTCATATAAGTGGATATGAAGTTTGTACCCCTATCAGATACTACCTCCTTGGGGAACCCCATGCGGGTAAAAACCCCCATCAAGGCACGTCCCACCACGGGGGCGGTGACCGTCCTTAGAGGAATAGCTTCTGGGTACCGTGTGGCATGGTCCACCAAGACCAGGATGAACCTGTTGCCCATGGCTGTCTTGGGATCCAGAGGCCCCACAATGTCAATTCCTACCCTTTCAAAGGGAGTACTGACTACCGGTAAAGGTTGGAGGGGAGCTTTGCATTTCCCCCCACTCTTGCCACTTGCCTGACAAGTCTGACAAGATCTACAATAAGCAGCTGACTGCTTGTTCATCAAGGGCCAGTAAAAGTGGGAGACAAGCCTCTTATAGGTCTTGTCCTGCCCTAGATGTCCTGCCAAAGGCACATCATGAGCCAAACCCAGTAGGAAGGTCCTGAAGCCCTGGGGTACCACCAGCATACGAGCTGACCCCGGCTCAGGAACCTTAGGCTCACTATACAGGAGGCCATCCTCCCAATAAATCAGGTGAGTACCTGGCGCCCCGCCAGCCGCCTGGGCTGCAGCCTGCTGCCGCAGTCCCTCAAGAGTAGGGCACTCCTTCTGCGCTGTGCAGAATACTTCCCTGGTGGGTCCCCCTTCCTGCTGCCACTGCGACAGCTCAGGGACCTCCCCCAGTTCAGCCACCTGTTCCCCTGTAGGTTCCGGGGCATCACCCTCAGGCTCTGCCTCCTCCCGGACCGTGGGAACTTCTGGGGCGGGTTTCCCGCGCCTCCTGCCTTTCCTCTTCTTGGCGGTCCCCTGGGCCACTGTTTCAGGCTCCAGGGGCTCTTGACTACCCTGATTGGCTGCCATAGACCGGGTGGATACGCATACCCACCCAGGCAGACCCAACATCTCCAAGTGAGACCTGTGTTCCACCTCCTTCCAAGGGGAATCTTCCAGGTCGTTGCCTAGCAAACAATCAACAGGCATGGTTGGACTCACAGCTACTTTCCAGGAACCTGAGACCCCCCCCCATTCAAAGGGAACCTGCGCCACTCTGCAGAGGCGCTCAGAGTTATCTACTGCAACTACTTGGTGAAGTACCCGGGGATCAATCTGCTCTTCAGACACCAGGTGACTCCTCACTGTAGTCACACTGGCTCCTGTGTCTCTCAGAGCCTCCACCCTCTGTCCATTGATGGTCACCCATTGCCTGTACTTCTTAGTGTTATCAGGCACTAGGTTTCTCTGGACCATCTCACTGTCCCCTAGTGAGACAAGGGTCATTTCTGCTGGTTCCCACCCACCTGAAACCAACTCCTCCCCAAGCGCTACACTGGCCAAACCCTGGGACGGTGCACCAGTGGGTGCCGGTGTACTTTTGGGGCATTTGGGGTCCCCCCTCACATGACCCACCTGGTCACATGAATAGCACTTACGTAGGGGACCACCTGCCATTGGCTTCCCTTTGGAGAACCATGGCTTCTTTTCACTGGGGGGTTGGGAATCCTTACCCTGGGAATCAGTTTGGGGCCCTTTAGAGAACTCATCCTGTTTGCCCTTACCCCCCCCTTTCTTCTGAGAGGGACCCTGCCCACCCTTGGCGTGGTCTCCCCCATACCTCTTTTGGACCCTGGTGCTCTCCCAGCGGTCCGCTTCCTGTGCAAGCTTCCTGGGGTCAGTCAGCTTGCTGTCAATGAGGTGCTGGCGCAGCTCTGGAAAACATAAACTGTACAAGTGCTCCCAAGCAATTAAATTGTAAAGCCCCTCATACGTGTTTACCTTACTGCCCTTCACCCAACCATCCAGTGACCTGCAACAAGAATCAACACATTCCAACCATGTTTGGGATTCCTTTCTCTTGTAGGATCTAAACTTCTCCTTGTACTGCTCAGGGGTGAGACCATACCTGGTAAGTAAGGCCTCCTTCATGGCAGGGTAGGTGAGACTCTGAGCATCCCCTAAGGCCGTCAGTGTGTCCCTCCCCTCTGCCTCAAAATGCTTCCACAGGGCTGCCCCCCAATGAGCTTCAGGGACCAGGTTCATGTGGAGAGCTGACTCATAACCCTTGAACCACAAGTAGATATCATCCTCCCTCTTATAATCCCTCACAAGGTCTTTTGGGATGTGTACCCTTCTCTCAGGCTGCACTGTAGAATTGCTGCCACCATCCCTACTGGACTGACTCCTCTGATCAATCTCTTTTAAACTGAGCTCATGAGCCATGTTTATCTTCCTTTCCTCAAGGGCCAGCTTCCTCTGTTCCATCTCTAGACTGAGCTTTTTCAGCTCCAACTGGTACTCCCTCTCTGCCTGTCTGTCCTGTAACTCTCCAGGTGTCAGACTCTTGGAGGACAGACTGCTACCTGCCCTGGAGATTCTCCCCTGAGACATAGCAGGCCCACCCACTACATCAGTGTGAGTGACTTGCAACTCCTCTTCCCCCTCTGGCTCCTCATCTGTGTGCCCCTCAGCTGCTTTGGCTGTCACCCAGGCCCTCAGCGCCTTTTGCAGCTCATCCTTCTTGGATGAGCTCTTAATGGGACAGCCAACATTACTACAAAACTGCTTCAACTGAGCCACTTTGTAGCTCTCCAATTTCTCCAAGTCAAAAGCAGCTTCAGCTAGGGCATCTCCAGACTGAGACATGATGAGAGGTTAAAAAAAATATGCACAGTTCCAAAAACAGAAAAGCAAGTTCTCAAATGAAGTTCCAGAAAAGTCAATCACGGGATCAGCGAAAAAAAGAAACTGAATGCAGAGAAAAACAGTCCAAGTAGAAAAAACAAAAATCACAAGACTAGTAGTATGTGGTCACGGAGTGGTCTGAGATCAAAACAGTAGTGTACACTTAATTACTGTATGTCAAGTACAAATACAAGTCCAAATCCCGACCGCTGGTCACCAATGTTAGAAATGGGGTCTCTGGTTGACAGTCAGGTTACCCCCTGTTCAAGCAAGGACCCTCACTCTAGTTAGGATAAAAGAGAATCACCCTCAGCTAACCCCTGCTTACCCCCTTGGTAGCTTGGCAGAGCAGTAGGCTTAACCTCAGAATGCTGGGCGTAAAGTATTTGTACCAACACACACAGTAACTTAATGAAAATACTACAAAATGACACAACACCAGTTTAGAAAAATAGGAAATATTTATCTAGACAAAACAAGACCAAAACGACAAAAATCCAACATACACAAGTCAAGTTATGATTTTTTAAAGGTTTAAAATAAAAAGAGTCTTTAGGTAGTTGTAACACCACACTAGCGCTGCTAGCGTGAAAATGTACCTGGTTTGCGTCAAAAATGACCCCGCACGGGCGGTGTGCGTCGAAAGTAACCCTGCACGGCTGTGTGCGTCGAAAACAACTCGGCACGGCGGTGCGCGTTGAAAAAGCCAGCCACACGACGATCCGAAAGTCCCGCGGCGCAGGGTGCGATCTCTCAGCCTCCGTCAGCGATGCTGTGCGTCGTTTCTCCTGCTCCGGGCGTCGGTTTTTCGGTCGCGTTTCCTGCGGCGTCGTTTCTCAGCTGCGGAACCGGCGTCGCGTCGTTTTCTCAGCCGCAATCGGATTCGCGTCGATCTTTTCTCCGCACGGTGCTCGGTGCGTGTATTTTTGTCCTTAGGCTGCCAGCCTCTCCTTTCAGGGTCCCAGGAACTGGAAGGGCACCACAGAGCAGAGTAGGGGTCTCTCCAGAGACTCCAGGTGCTGGCAGGAAGAAGTCTTTGCTATCCCTGAGACTTCAACAACAGGAGGCAAGCTCTACATCAAGCCCTTGGAGATTTCTTCTTCAAGATGGAAGGCACACAAAGTCCAGTCTTTGCCCTCTTACTCTGGCAGAAGCAGCACTGCAGGAAAGCTCCACAAAGCACAGTCACAGGCAGGGCAGCACTTGTTCCTCAGCGATCAGCTCTTCTCCAGGCAGAGGTTCCTCTTGATTCCAGAAGTGTTTCTAAAGTTTGTAAGTTTGGGTGCCCTTCTTATACCCATTTTAGTCTTTGAAGTCACCTTTCTTCAAAGGGGACTCACACCTTCTTGTGAAATCCTGCCTTGCCCAGGCAAGGCCTCAGACACACACCAGGGGCCTGGAGACAGCATTGTCAGAGGCAGGCACAGTCCTTTCAGATGAGAGTGACCACTCCACCCCTCCCTCCTAGCAGAGATGGCTAATCAGGAAATGCAGATCACACCCCAGCTCCCTTTGTGTCACTGTCTGGTGTGAGGTGAAAAACAACCCAACTGTCAAACTGACCCAGACAGGGAATCCACAAACCAGGCAGAGTCACAGAATGGTTTAAGCAAGAAAATGCTCACTTTCTAAAAGTGGCATTTCCAAACGCACAATCTTAAAATCAACTTTACTAAAAGATGTATTTTTAAATTGTGAGTTCAGGGATCCCAAACTCCACATGTCCATCTACTCTCTAGGGGAATCTACACTTTAATCATATTTAAAGGTAGCCCCCATATTATCCTATGAGAGAGAGACAGACCTTGCAACAGTGAAAACGAAATTGGCAGTATTTCACTGTCAGGACATATAAACCACATTACTATATGTCCTACCTTATCCATACACTGCACCCTGCCCTTGGGGCTACCTAGGGCCTACCTTAGGGGTGCCTTACATGTAAGGAAAGGGAAGGTTTAGGCCTGGCAAGTGGGTACACTTGCCAAGTCGAATTTACAGTGTAAAAATACACATACAGACACTGCAGGGGCAGGTCTGAGACATGATTACAGAGCTACTTATGTGGGTGGCACAACCAGTGCTGCAGGCCCACTAGTAGCATTTGATTTACAGGCCCTGGCACCTCTAGTGCACATTACTAGGGACTTACTAGTAATTCAAATATGCCAATCATGGATGAACCACTTACATACAATTTAAACAGGAGCACTTGCACTTTAGCACTGGTTAGCAGTGGTAAAGTGCCCAGAGTAACAAAAACAGCAAAATCAGAGTCCAGCACACATCAACAACCTGGGGAACAGAGGCAAAAAGTTAAGGGAGATCACGCCAAGGATGAAAAGTCTAACAAGTGGCATATGATATAATACACTAGTAATATGACAGACAGGATGTCTGTCACATTTGTGACAGAGTATCCTGTCTGCCAAATTCTAAAATCAGGCCCTAAGCCTCTGAAATGTGGGTCATTTTCTCCTAGCAGGGCGAGGCAAGGCAACAGGCTGTACCCAACAATGGCTCCACGAGGTCAGATAGCTTCTCACCGAGGGTCCACAGAGGCAGATTTCCTGCTATTGAGAAGTTCCAAGCGGGACAAACCTGTTTCTTCAGCATGGCAAGGTTGTGCCCATGCAGGATCAGATGTGGTGGATGGTCCTTGTCCGCCGGCAGCTGGAAGTCAGAATTTTGATAAATTTTAAACTTTGCAGGGTTAAGTCCCTTTAAGTCCCTTTTTTCTCTCAACGCTTAACCTAAGGCTCCCAGACTACATCCGCAGCTCCTAGGTCTTCAGGGCTTACTCCAGCAAAGGCCATGTGCAGGATTTATCCAATAGGGTCTAGGCAACAGAGAACCAAAGAAAAAGTGTCCTTGTAGCCACACAGAAGGCCAGACCACTGACCCTTACAGTCCAAATCTTTGATCTGGATACAAGATGGAGCAATTCCAGTCCTTTGGGGATTCTCTGAGGTTCCAGAAAACAGGGTCCAGACCTCATCTGATCTTGCACAGGTCCAGAAAGTGTTCGTCAAAGGGCTCCTTAAGGTGCCGCATTTATAGTTGGCACTGGTCAGTGGGTGGGGTGACTCCTGGCCCCTCCCTAACCAATGGGGTAACCGTTCCCAGGGATACCCCCACCCATTTACCAGCAGTTCCTGGTTTCCCTACTGCACACAATCCCAGAGTGCACCTTGTTCCTAAAATTCAAAATGGGGGAATCTTCCTCTCTTGTGCTGAGCCCATGAGTCCACCCAGGGTTGTGGCCAAGGAAATGAGCAGTCCCCTCCCCTGTCCCTTCCAAACTGATTTTGGGGCAGTTCTCTCCTACATGGTTTGAAGCCAGCCTGTCTAGTATGGACTAGGGAACAAGGCTTCCCTTCCTCCATGTCTCGCTTCACAACTGCTTGTGAAAGAGCAAGCCTCACCATGGTCCTTCTATGTTAAAGATTTACCACTACAGATCCAAACTAATTTTTCTGCAATGGTTGCAGTTTTCAGACCTCGTTGTCAGGGAGGCAGTGGTCGGCCAGTTGTCCCAGGCTGTTGCCAATTAGCCTAACTGGGGCTCAGGCAGGAAAAGTACACCATTCTAAATATTATTTGAACATATATTTAATTAAAATCACACTTCAACAATGGATTGGATTTTAATAAATATGAAAAGTTAAAGTAATTTTCATACTCTGTACTATGATATTTCCAATGATACAGACACAGACCTGCCAGTGAAAATAGCTTTGGGGGCTATTAATTGGAGGAACTGTCCACAATATTTTCACACATTTTCCACTGTGGGCATCAAGATGCGCTTAGGGTGACATTAATATTTAAAAGCAGGGTTTCCCACCTTTCACAAAGAGTTATTTGACAGTTTGACAGCAGGTTTTAGGCTGCTGCAGTCAGGATACACATGGTAGGCCTGACTCCATGTTTTACAGGCCAAATCAGTGGATGGCACAAACGTTTGTACAGTGCACAGGTGGCATTCAACTTCCATATCCAGGGTGCATTTTCACCACCGTATACTAAGAACGTATAGGCAAGATTAAATATGTCCATCAGTAGTAAGCTAATTTAACTATGTTTAAAGGGGAGCGCATGCACTTCACTCCTGTTTAGTGGGGTACAATTTACAGAGGCCTTTGTTGTATGTAATAACCCTGATTCCACTCTTTCCTGGCACTCACTAAATAATGACAGAATTCTAAACTTACCAAGCCATTTCTTTAAAGAAAGTGTCACATGCCACCCATTCTCCTTCTGACCTACCGTCTATTACATTTTTCTCTTTTTCCAATTTTATCATCATTAATATGTCTCTCCGATATAAATTTTTGCACTAGCAAAGCTCCCAAATTATGGTGACCAGATGTCCTGGATTTTCCCGGACAGTCACGGTCTTCAGGGTACTGTCCTGGTGTCCCGACGCGTTAGTTACTTTTGAATAAATATCCCATTTTTTTAGAGAAAGGTCAGGTCATCCTGCGAAGCAGAATTGAAGGGTATTCATTTCTTTCCACAAGCCCTGAAAAAGTTGAAACAATTTAAGTAATGTATCTGTTCCTGCCTGGCAGCACAGGTGGGGCCTGCTCCCAGCAGAAAGACACATTGGGAAGGAGTGGACAAGGGGTGCAGGCCCTGCCAATGCTAATATTAAGTTAACATAGTCTTGTAACTGTGTGTGTGTGTGTGTGTGTGCTCATATATGTACTTGTAAATGTGTGAATATATGCCCACATTTACAAGATTGACAAGGGTATGCAAACAATGGGACAAGCCAGATAAAGACGTAAGGCTAAAGCTTCAGTCTTACTTTTATGTCTGACCTGTCACTGTTTTTGCTTCTCAAAATCTGGTCACCCTGTCCCAAATGCACTTCTAATATAGTTCACTTAAATCCAAAATTGCTACTGATCAGTCAGATTGGTGAGCCCTTTGTTCAATAATATCCAATTAGTAACACTGAATTCCTATAACCTCAGAATACACTGCTGTATGTTGCAGAATATTGCATCAATTATGCAACTTTTGTAAAGATAAATACTTTTTAATCTTCAATAAAAGTTTGACTAAGATGCATAATTTAAGGCAAGATTTTGCAACATACAACAGTGCCTCCCAGATATCAGCAATATGTCTCTATGATATAGTTTTTTGACAGCCACCAAGAGCTGGACACTAAAATAAGAAACGAGGAATAGGTTCCATCCCCTTTTCACACAGTCTGTAATCCCCAGCTTTGGAATGCAATCAAGGCTCCAGCCATACCGCTTGGGGGAAGAACATCTAATCTGAAGTATATAATAGGCCTCCTCCAATTGAATTTCCAGGGTAAATTTAAATATGAGGATTTCAAAGCTAATTATCTCTGCCTAGGGCTTATTTGTTATTTTCTGTGTGAGATAAGCAATATCAGCGTCCCTGACACATGCCATAATTCTCCATGACATCCTCTTAAAATTATCTCTGATCATTGTGAATCCCATTCGCTGGTGTCTACCAAGAGAGTAAAATCAACAAAGCCACCAAACAGACAACCCACTTTGCCTATAGGGCCTGCCTGTAACCTGTTTTCTTACCAAATTACTCCAAAGTGTTGTTCTTAGCATTCAGCATCTCACAGTGATGATCTCCAAGTTGATTTAGGAAGTCATTTCAAATTTGACGGAAAGGGTGCTCCATCACAAATGCAACAGAATATCCTGACTGCCAAACTGACAGTCCTCCTGCCCTATGTAATTTCAGGAGGACATCAGCTTTTCGTTGACAGAGCCAATGAGGACTTCCTTCAATGACCAAGTGGAGTTGGGGGTCATCAGAAGAAGGGCACTACTCCACCCACCTCATTTACGGTGGAAGGTGTGATGTCTCTTTTCTTCTCTTGCTATGGCAGGAAATCATAGAATGACCCTCACAACCAGGGAAAACACCTATAATGTGGTGATTCATTTTTTTGTTTTTCATAAACACACTCCCACTATGGGAGTTCCTGTCAAGATACAGGGATCACCGCTGGGCCACCAGTAATCTCCAAGGACGGTAGCCTATCAGAGTAGGGGATGTAATGTTCTCTGCCACCCTGACGGACAGAGTACCGCCTGCCAAACTCTAGATCTGGCTATAAATCATTATTTCTGTTCTAAGAGCCTGATGGTTTTAGCATTTAACTGTGGGAACAGCTGCTTCTTACAGTTGGATTAAAACTCACTTCTCAATTGGGACAGTTGCAGAGACTGAGATGGGAAAATCAGAGAAAAAGCGCAGGGTTGATCCTGCTTGAGCACTCCCAGTGAAGACATGACAGGAAATGGCACTGGAGGAATATTTCTATGCCAGGTCCCAGCAGAAGGATGGCACAAAAGCTGGATATCCAAGTGAAATTAATGATGGCGGGTCTTTGGCAGGCTTAACTTGGGGACAGAAAGCATTAATGGCATCTTTGAACTGTCTTCCCTCGAAGATAGACTAAATGGAATGCAGTTGATGGCAGTGGGGTTGAGTTTGTAAACAATGGTAACTTAGGTCACAGCAATTAAAACAGGAACACAGAAACTTGAAGTCAGAAGAGAAACCCTGCTGAAACTCTGCAATGGTGTTCTTGAGTTATGATAACTGGGAGCATGATCATTACGAGTGCACCTATGGATCCCAAACATTTATCATAATGGGAGAATGGAGTGTCCGAGGCAATTTTTTAAATATTTACCAATACACCTCCTTTTAAGGTAACTGATCACTAACATTTCGTTTAAAATAAAATTGGAGTTTGCAGGAAAAAGAATGAGTTATCCTCACACTCTGACTTTTCTTCCTGCTTTTTTTTGTTTAGGTAGTCTGGGAGGTGGGAATCCACATAGTTTCCAAATGGAGAAGCCCCTTATGATTCGCCTGAGCCTCCTCTCAGCAACTGAGGAGGGAAACCTGACCCCAACCTTATTGACTGACACTTCAAAATTCTAATAATGCATTTGCTGTGATGAGCCATTGTTTTTCTGCCCACGGTCTACCTTTGTAAGTATTAACTGGAGCTGTCCTGCATTTCACTGAATTTTTAGTGGACGTGGATCTGCAGGACTCTACTTGTCTCGTTACCTCCTCAACCCATTTTCTCGTATCAAAACTTACTATATGAGATGTTTAGCCTCTGCCTAGGTACCAGTGGCCTAGCTACAGTCAATTAAAAGCATCAAATAAAAATACTCCCATCCCTCCTCCAAACCCCCCGCCCCACCACCAATGGTAATAAGTGAGGATTGAGCCTCCTACACTTCCTGTTTCTTTTGCCTTCTCTTCGGTATCACATATTGGAGCTTGTTTGGACTAAAAAGGTAAGTTCTAAGGGGCTGGGCCTCTTGGGGTTCAAGTTCCAGGCAATCCCCTTTTCTTCACTCTGGGTGAGTATGACACTGTGCGGGGCACTGCCTCTAATTCTGCTAACACACCTTAAGGCTTTGTATTCTGAGCCTTTTTCTCCCCTCCCGCCTACGTTAACGTTTGAGGCAGGGTACAGCGGATTACGAGGGAAAATGATGAGCCTTCAATGCGGTCTTGTTGCAGGCAGAGAGAGAGCATGTGTGAGCGTCTCTCCCTCTCTGGTGCGCATCTTTTTGCTTGCGCCGAAGTGTAGAAGGCATATGCTGGCTCCGAATGTGTTCCAATCAGTGCTTGAAATGGAAAAAATAAAGTGCAGGTACTCTGTGCCAGAGTACCTGCTTGTTTCCGAGAAATGCCGGTACCCTCCAATTAAAAGTATTGCGGTTTTCTTGAGAAGTGCCGGTACTCCCCCTCTCAAAATAAAAAAGTGCCGGTACTCCGGTCCGGACAGTACCGGCCCATTTAAAGCACTGGTTCCAATGCAACATACAGCCGTGTTCCGGGAGCAGCAACACGCAAGCGTGTTTCTTCTCGTGCGCGTCTCTCCATGCCTGGGACGTGTAGGGATGGTGGCATGCGCTGGCTACTGCTTGTTTTTCTGTATGGAAGAGGCGGGCGCGGCTTTCTGTCCCAATTTTGCGCGTCTCGCTGCTGGGTGCCCAGGCACTTGCAGGTCATGTTCTACCTGCTTCCCTGTTACGTTTCGTAAACAGGTTGGTTGCCTGCTGCGAGCCTTTCTTGTTTCTCTACTGCCCTCTAGTGTTCCTTATGTTGATCAAATTTGAAATACAGGCCTAACAAATATAATAAAGGGAGGTTCAATTGCTTGACTTTTGGGCATATCTATTGTCAGCTATAAGGCCCTTAGTTTCCCTATATAATGGCCGCTTTTCATTCACTCCTTTGTTCATTATCATGTAGCACAGGAAACGCTCTTTGAAGTGGTATCATTGCACAAGAGATGACACAAGGAAGATGTTGAGCATGGTTAAAAAAAAAAGTAGGCAGAATATTTGTACCTCTTTGTCTGCTTCTGGGCGTTTTGAGCTCTCGGAGGACCATAGCGGTGTCTGATTGCATCTTTATCAGAGGACCTCTACCAGTCTGGGGAAAAAAGAGGTGATGGGTTTTCTCATTTTTCTCCTACTTCTTCCAACTCTTCATTCAACATTTCTTCTCTTTTTTTCCACTTCTTCTTGGCCATCTCCTGAATGTGATGAGGAGGAGGTCCACGTTCCAGAAACTACCCATAAAAACAAATTCATTCAAAAAGCTGAACTCTCTTCTTTGTTACGATACTTGGGTGATAATCTTAACATTCCCATGGACCATGACATGCAGAGTATTAGCTCTGGGTTGTTCCAACATTTACAATCCCATCCTCCTATGTGTCTGGCAATAAAAAGATTATGCATTTTCTACTATGGGAATGGAAGATTTCAGAAAAGGATGACCTCCCGAAATTGCTGACAAAATTATATCCTATTGCAAAGGGTGACATGGACATTTTTTCTGTCATTAAGATTAATACAGTGCTGGTTAATTTGACAAGGCAATCCACCGCAATTGCAGAGGAAGTTTTGGTCGCTGATCTTATGGACCAGAAGGCAGAGGGTTCTTTGAAGAAAGGTTAGTCTGGTGTTAATTTGGCTTTGAGAGCAGCTGAATATAAAGTTTATGCCTCTCAGTCGCTAATTAAAGATTTTCAAACTATTACTTCAGCCTTTCAACAGGGGATTGAGTGTTCGGATCTGTTCTCCAGTATGGACATGTAAGCCAAGTTCCTTTCAGACATTTCTTGTGATATCTTGAAAGCCATCACTTTTTCAATAGCTTCAAATACAGCGGCTAGGGGCCAAATCTATCTGAGAGACTAGAAGACAAAAGGTGCTCAGAAGGCAGGATTATTGCACACGTCTTTCCCAGGAAGCTAATTATTTGGAAATTAGTTGGAGGACTGGCTTAAGAAGGCTTTTAAGACTCAAAAACATGCCCAATTGTTCAAGGCTCAAGTTAGGAATGACCCTCATAAGAGAAATGCGAGGAGGAGATCTAAAAGAACTTTACGTTTAATTTGCAGTTGGGATGAAGCAAGTAGCAGCCGTACTTTGGTAGAAGTCAGAACATGAAACCTCCGCCTCCCCCACCAAAACCTAGGAAGTGTTCCTGACTATGCTGAGTTCCCAGTCAGGGGTGCCTCTCCTCCTTTGTTTAGAAGTAACAAGAGGGTATTTCAGACGTCTGTGTTCTGCAGAAAATAGAAAAAGGCTATGCTTTGGAATTCGAAGAGCTAATCCCCAGACATGTGCCCTGCTATCAGGGGATACCATACACACTTCGGCTTCATCTCGAGAGATATTGGATCGCATGGTAAAAAATGCAATATTCCCTGTCCCAGTCTGGGTCTGGACAACCAGAAGGGGGAAGGAATCTATTCCAGTGTCTTCCTGGTCAAAACGTTCTCAGACAAGTTTAAGCAAGTTAATAATCAACCTCAGAAAACTTAAAGTTTTCCTGAAGAAAACCTGCTTCAAAATGGAAACACTGCAGAAAACACATATTCTTATGTCTCCAGGAGAATGGCTTGCATCTCTGGACTTGAGGGATGCTTATCTACACATCTCGATTCATTCTCCTCTTCAGAGATTCCTCAGATTCTGTGAAGGAGGCCATCATTGGCAGTTCAGGATGCTGCTGTGTCGCATGGCATCTTCTCCAAGAGTGTTCACAAAGGTGGCCAATCAGCACAGCAAAGGAATCCTGATCCACCCTTATCTGGATGGCTGATATATCCATTCACTTTCACAGACAAATCTTCAATATCACATCAGTTTAGTTTGCAAGATTTTGTAGGAGTAAGGTCTTCTGATAAACCTAGAAAAGTCTCATCTAACCCAACCTACCACTTGGAATTCATCAGGGCTCAGTTTCAAATCAGTCTGGGGATGGTCACTTTTCCAAGAGCAAGAGAGCAGAGGACTCAGAATCTTGTGCTCTTGGTGGGGCAACAATCACAATGTCGGCGAGAGAGTGGCTGTGTCTCTGGAGTCTCATGGTAAGATGTTTCACTATTAAAGATTTGTTCACTTTCTCCTGATGCAGATATACACAATTCCCTTGTATATTTACACTTTCCACACGCATCATGTGTCTTTGTTGTCCCCGTGCCTACATCTGGGACGCCTGGTTCATCACCTTCTGGCACATTCAACACCAGCTCTTTACAATCTTAATCAATTGGTGCCTGTGACGTATGATAATTGGGTACAAATGTAGTGTTTGCTGCATCCCAGTCACTTGTACAGGGGAGTACCTTAGGTTTTGCCCCCCCATGTGTCCTGATCACAAGCTGGGTTGGAAAGCCACTTTGGGCAGTCAGTCTGTTTAGGGAAGGTGGGTCCTAGAGGACCCTTTAAGTTCCTCGAATTGGAATGAGATGAAGGCAGTCTTTCATTATCTTCTCCATATTTCCCGCTTTTCACTACACCAGGCTTTTTTGATGAGAACAGACAACACGGTCACAAAATGTTACTTGAACAGGCAGTTGGGCACCAGCTCTCAGCTCTATCTTTTCAAATAATGAACTGGGCGGAGGATCATCTGATGTTTCTCACAGCAACCTACATCTGGGGGAAAGACAATATCTTGACACAGTTTGAGTAGGGTTTTCAGTACCTCTCACAACTGCCCAAGGATGGGATGGTTCACTTAACTGAGGCTACTACCAACAACTCTGGAATGGACCATTCCAATAGATCAATTTCCCCTTCATTCACCTCCTCTTTCCCGAGATACTTATAAGAGGATGCAACTGATGGCATGGCTTTTGAAATGAGGGATCTGAAGAATTTGGGTCTCTCTTCACCTGTGGTTTGTTCACTTCAAATCGAGATAATCTACCAGAAGGTCACATGGTCATCATTGGTCCACTTTCGCTAATTGGTGCAATGACAGATCTTTTGACCCCACTAATTGTGAATCCAAATGGGTTCTCCCATTCTTGCAGGATGGATTTGATAAAAGCCTTGCAATGGCTACTTTAAAAGTGCAGTGGGCAGCAAAAATGCTCCATGGGGTATATCTGAAATGGATTCTTTAGATGCAGGGTTTTTAAAGGGATTTTCTACTCGCTCATGGGATCTTCCTTTTTTCTTCAGGTGTTACAACCTAGGAGATGGATTTGAAACACTTGTCTCTGAAGGTCTCTTTTTTAGTAGCCATCATATCGGTTCGAGGACTTGGGGAGTTGGGTTCATTGTCCGTTGAATCCCCTTACTTGAAGATTTTTCCTAACAGGTTGCTTCTTACATTGGGGCCAGATTTCTGGCCCAAAGCAATGACTCTCTTTCATCAGGAACAGGAGATAATTTTCCATTCTTTTTTTGCAGCAGCATCCAGTGCTGTAGAACAAGCTTTACATGCACTGAATGTATTGAGAGCTGTGAAGATTTATTTATCCAAATCACGAAATTGCAGACAATGTGACAACCTGTTTGTGAACTTTGGTATTTTACATGATAGACAAAAACCTCAACCCAAACATTGAGTGTATGGACAGGGTTTCTCATTTCTATAGCATATCATTCCCAGTGGATAGCATTACCAGGCAGAATACAGGGCAGGTCTACCCAGAGTATGGCTACATCCTGGGCTGAGGTTAGGGGGCTTCCCTCTAGGATATATGCAAAGCTGTCACTTGGAGAGCACCATCTACTTTTATTCCCCATAATAAATTAGGAGTTAAGAATATTGAATCTATGAATTTTGGTTCCAGGGTATTGGCAGCTGCTGTGCCCTGAAAGACTGTAACCCTTAAGTTTGCATTAAAATATTTTTCTGGTTTGCATTGTTTGGGAGACCTCCTTATTTATCAGGGAATCTGGTTGTGTTGATTGCTCTGGTATATCCTCATATATAAAGTAGTGGTACAATAAAATGGGTTGAGGACATAATGATTCAATTACTTACTGGTAATCTTCATTACCCCAAATTAAATTTTTCTGGTACCAGTGTGTATGACCTTCCATCCTGTTCTCCTTAAGAACCTGGATTCCCTTATATTGCTTGAGAATAGAGAGGAAATGTATTCATTACCATAATGGTGGGAGGGACGTGGAGGAGGAATGGAAAGTGTTTTTATTTGAGGCTTTTAATTGGCTCTAGTTAGGTCACAAGGTGTCTGTGGAGAGGTTAGACACCTCATATAGTAAGTATTGGTATGAGGAAAAAATATCTGGTGTAGTGAAAATTACCAGTAAGTAACTGGATCATTTCTACTTGTAGTATCCACAGTGTACAGTCATCATTCTGCCAGCTTCCTCGTGTCTGGGAGTAAGCCAAGGACCTTCTGATGCTGTGCTTGTCTGCTCTGCTACCACTGATTGCCTTGACTCAGTGGAAGCCCCCAAGCAGCTTCAAGCAGACTCTGGAGCATGTCTAGGCATTGATACCCCAATTATTGCTCACCATGAAATGATTGGCCCACTGCTGATGAATTAACCTAAAAAGACAAGTGATGGTCATGGGATGCATTGTGATTGACTTGTACAACATGCAGGTGAGATAGGTAGCAACTACGCCTGACAAGCACACCCCTCAATGCATTTACTTTTGTTATCTTCGAGGGTCACGTAGAGCTCCAGTCATGCTCCATGACTGAGAGTCCCACGGACCGGCAAGCTGGGTGGCAGAGGGTTATGGCAGTCACGCATTTGCGGGGTCTCTTAGAGGAATAGGCAGCTTCATCATCCCCGCACCCCCGTTCCGGTCAGCAAACCTGGGAGAGCAACCTGGGTGACAGGTGGCAGACAGGCAGTGTAGCTCGGCCGCTGCAGTGCGACAGTGCGGCCACGCAGATCCAGCGCCGACGGTGAGGGACTTCGTAGCAGAAGCAGAGCACAGTACGCTTAGGTGTGGCCCCCAGCAACTGTTGGGCCCCGAATCTACAGGCTACAGACTGCAGTAACCGGATGGCCACATTGATTGTTTGGTGGTGTTTTCTTTTTTTTTTCCGCAAACACTTGAGGCACAGAAAGATACAGAAGAAGCCTGAGGAACGGGTAATGAACTGCATATTTTGTTTCCTGACACCTGTGGTTTCTTCGTCAAGTACAAGTCCCAGTTCCAAAAGTCAAAACACTACAGCCTGTAAAATCTTCTAATTCACTGTGGTCAGGATTAGCCTACATTCTGAAAACTAGAGGAATGAGTGGAGAAGGTTGGAAAAGGTAAATCTCTGACAACTGGACTCGAGAAAGCTTCCTAATTGGACACTACATCTACGCACCCTCCCCCCAAAGTTCTGAACACCTGTCGAGGTGAGCAGAGAGGACAAGGGGGGAAAAAGATAAGAAGATCAGAAGTCCAAAGATAAGTTATTGAGGCAGTGTGCAGCTCTTGATCGGGGGGCAAGGAGAAGCTCCCTTTTTTTTTCTTTTGAAGAGAGAGAGAGGGCAGCATCTTCAGAATTAGTGTGGGGGGAGACAACCATCATTGTGGAAAGACTGTCGGATTATAAATTACAAAGGTGGAAGCTACATTTTTTTAAGAAGAAGGCGAAGAGAATACATAGCAGCTGCTGAGGTGGTAAAAAGCCTACTGAACATTTAGTTTTGCAAAAAGGCTGGGGAGCCGTTACCAATAGAGACACCACAATGTTTTTTGGAACTGTGCTGAACCTAAATCCAGTATCCACGTGGCCTAGGAGGAAAGGGAGAATGAGCAGCCGGTATTAGTAGCATTGTATTAGCACAGTAGGCGTATCTGTGGGGGTCAAGCGAACGATGTCAAGGGAGTGACGGCAGTGACGGAAGCAGCCACGTTCCTATTCAGGATTTTTGCTTTCTGTCTAGTTCTTCTGGTCTCCTCTGGTCTCTTCTTCCTTTATTCCCCCCACTGTAAACGCCTTTGATCCGACAATATACAAGATATTGTATGACACAAGATACGGGCTATAAGGTACGGATAAAGGGAAAAAATTCAAAAGGCCCTAAAACTACGACTTTGACTCCTGCCACATCAAGACAAAGGTATATCTCTGAGCAACGAGATCTGGGGGAACTCGCAGGGAATCCACAGAAATACACAACTCGTCAAAGGATTTATCACGCTCCTCTTCCTCTCTATCTAGCCCTTTCGGCATCTATAGAGGCCAGCCTGCCAAAAGGTCCTGAACAAGTAGCACTACGATCAATGCAATTCGCTGAGCTGCTCTCTCAACCTGCTACTGCCAAATTGAGCAAACAGATTAGGGAGCCGCATACCTCCTCACCGTTATAGCTGAATCTAGTAACCTCCCCTTCGCAGTACCTCTTGTAAACATACAACATAAGGAGAAAGCTGCCTATCCCTTGTTTTTTACCACTAGCAATAATACTAAAGGGGTATTAAAGGCATTGGAAGGAGATAAAGCGCAAGAGGCAGGACAATAGGAAGTAATCATGCCGATCAAAGAAAGCACAATGGGCAATGATTTACCTTCCGGTATATCTGCAAATCCTGCACTAGAAGCTTCCAGCTTGACTTTAACTGATTCGACACTATCTGATGCTAGTATACTTCCTCGAACCCTCCCCTCTAATCCTATCCCTAGTATCCCTAGCTTCAACAGTACGGATAACTCAGCATGCAGGGTAACTGGTATCCTCTTAATGGTGGAATGGAGGGGGCAGATATTAGTGGAGCTTCGTGCTATAAAACTATCTCAGGAGGAAGCTCTCAAGGAGACTAAGGTACAGCTCAGTCAATTGAATACTCACCTAATCCATCTCACCACAAGAGTATCCCAAGTGGAGCAGAGAATCTCTGATTTAGAAGATGTTGAAAATCAAGCGGAGTCGGCAGTATCTCCGATCCAAACAGAACTTGCAGAACTTCAATTAAAGTTGGATGAGATGGAAAATAGATCCCGGCGTTCGAATCTTAGGTTCGCGGGGGTCCCTGAAGACATTGAGGCAGCTTCATCTGTAACTAAGGTAGTTTTTGATCTTATATATAACTGCATTCGTCCTAACAAGTCAAAAACTGAAGCAGATCTCTGAATTTTGAGAGCACATAGGGTGCCATTTAGGCACCCTGTAAATTTTAAGTATCCTCGTACAATATTAGTCAATTTTGGTGACTACAGGATTAAGGAACAAATTGTTTCTCAAGCCATTAAATTGAAGAACTTTAAGCTTGGTGACAGTTTCAGCTTTTGCTTGTTTTCGGATATGTCAATTGCAGCCACCCACCGGTGCCAAGAATTCTTGGGACTGATAGATGAGTTTAAGAGATTGGGGGCTCTGGCTGGTATTGTGCAATTGGCTAAACTTAAAGTGTTTCATAAGGGCCAAGAGCATGTGTTTCAGGGCGTTCAGGAAGAAAATAATTTCCTAAAATTGTTAAAAAAGGGATGATGTGGTTTATAGCGGGCAGATGAAGAACAAGGTCTGGGGAGGGGGGTAAGAGGGGTAGGAGAGAAGGGCAAAGGGGAAAAGTAAAGAGAAGGGAGTAAAATTGGGAACATATTATTCTGTTTCTTTGTAAATATTTGCTCACTTGAATTGCCGCACTAGATGTTTTTTTTTGTTTTGGTTATTTTTTTTTGCCCTGACGCCTTGTTGCTCTTTGTGATTAGGCTCTAGGAATGCCATGTCAGTGCACTCTTCGTTAGGGTGTGGGGCAGGTGGGCTATTGGTGGGGGGTGAAGTCTGGTTGGGTAGGTACTGCTGGGGGAGGGAGGAACGGGGGGGGCACCAGGGAGTCAGGGGACAGAGAGGCCAATACAGGCAAGGCCCTCAGCAACGTAGGTTGTGGGGGAGAGCACAGGGTGGAGCTTGGGGGAAAAATGCAGGTGGAGAGTAGTTAACTATATCCCTTATTTAAGGTTAGGATACAGGATGGCAACGTGCTCAAAAATATAGATGAAGTGCAATTGATCATGGAGATGGCTGGTGGAAAGTGAGGAATGAGTAGGTATCAGGTAAAAATAGCCTCTTGCAATTTAAATGGGGCAAATAACAATGTTAAACTTCAAGCAATAATTAACTGGCTTGTAACATCTCAAGTACAAGTCGTTCTTCTGCAGGAAACCCATTTGAAGGCTAACGCTACATTACCTAAACTTCCAGGGTTTATTGTCCATTCATTTTTATAATATCGTACAAACTAGTTCCTAACCCACTAGCGGCGCTATGGGGTATTATGCAACATGCAGGTTTGTCTATTTATTCCAAGCAAATTATATTTGTGGCTACTTTGATAGCTAAATTGTTGATTCTTCAGGCGTGAAAATCATCAATACCCCTACCAATGTGGCATGGGAGGCAAAGATGGAGGCAGTACGGGTGAAGGAGAAATTGTATGTTCAGAGGGTTGGAGCTTTACGGAAATACCAGGGCATATGGGGAAAGGTGGGCGATCAGGAGAATGATTAGGTTAGGAATGGCAAAGTAAAGGTCGAGACGTAAGGCCCCCTCATTATTCATTATTCGCTTATATGTTGTTGGGATATATATGCCAGAAAGAATTGTGGTATATAAACTATTTTATGGAAATTTTATGTCAAGATAAATTGGGATTAAGCTGTGATTTATGTAAATGTAATTACACCTGCAGCAACAAAAAAAAGCAGTCTCACACAACTACACATGCGGGGCCCTGTCAATGTAATAGCTACATTTAAGACCATTATCTGTTTTTTGGCATTGTTTCTGCCTCATATAATGTTAACATTCTGCGACATAGCCGCAGAAAGGTGCAGCGTCTTATTAAATTTAAAAGTTTAAGAAATGCTCACAGTTCTAACAGCTCGGCGCAAGCAAGACTCAGAAGGCCTCCTTGTAGAACCAGGCAATGTTATGCAGCTGTCGACAGCGTCGACAGCTACAGTGTCAATAAAACTTATAAGAGGGAGACAGCTGGCAGTGAAACGCTTTGCTCTGAGTTGCGAAACTGCTGGCACCAGCACTATAGCAGAAGATGGATTTTAAAAAAATATCAAAGTTACTATACATTGTTTGGCAAAAAAAAAAGACTTTGGTATCTTCATTGGAGCCCTTTAGAAGTTATTGTGTGCATTGGTCCACAGGCTATTTGTACCCAATTACCATCATGGTTCCCTTGTGCCCTGGGCTTCCAATCACTCCAGTAGATGGAAGTCAACATATTCCTCATTACCCAGAACCACATCACTCACTAACACACACACCTCAAAACACTGTAGCATTTTAGAGGTACTCACACTACTGTTGTGGAACTGCCTTGGATTTGCTTTGTTTTGTACCCGATTTAGATGCTCCTGATCCGCCAGGGCGGTGAATTTTAAGGTATACATATAAACACATTTGGCAGGATTATTGTATCCCCCCCATCATACTGGGCTTTGGAAACATTAGCCCTTTGTAAAATTAGCTTTTTGTAAACCTTGTGTCGACCTATTAATGGTTCGGTACTGTATTGTATTGGTTCTGAATTTCACTTATTTTGGGGGTGTGCCAGGCTTCCAAACAATAGATCTCAGCGAATACAAGCTTTGTAAACAACATACAGAGTTTTTGCTAAAGGGGTCTGGTTTAATTTCTATGTTGTGATCTCTATATGTCCTGAGAACCGCTGAGTATTAGGGACCCTCACACTTGTCTTTTTTGAAGAGCTTAGTTGCCCGGCAATTGCCGGATAACATGCCCTGACACCCACACGTACACACATACGGATACACATTTATTTTCATAAACACATGCTTGAGTCATACAGTGCAATAATCCGATTCACTTGTCTCTAGGGTGTTTCAGTCTCCACTCATTTATTTTTCCAGGTGGCTAAATTGGTCACTTTGGGTTTGGTCAACCACACAGGGGAACCGGAGGGGAAAAACCGGTTCATCCAGCATGTTTGCCTCCACTGCAGAGATTACTCCAACACTCGCGCCAGGTCATTTTCTGATATTATCTTTTCCTACAAATCTGCTGTTTTCCTTCCCCGGCGACCGTCCGTAATAATTTCCCCCAGACATCGGAGTACACACTTGAAGCTAAACCGCAGTGAGATCGGTTGCATGCGATAGTCAAGGTCTGGACCCAGACAGGTGCAAAAGAGATCTATTTTCGAACCCAGCATTATGGGGGCAGTGGGTGAAATATTCAACAAAGATTTCGAAACAGGCGAAATGTACCGTTTTTTAATAGGGCTGGCCATAGGGCGGTGCAACCGATGCAGATGGGGGCGCTGATCTCAGGGGGGTGCTGGGTTTATCAATAATTTACGATTTAAAAATACTTGCTGCAGCTTTCCTTGAGTGTCCATCTTTCAGGCAGCAATAAAAATGTAAAGATAACTCTAGTGATAAATGTTCCTGGGAGATTGAGGGATCGGAGTTTTGTCTAGTGGCAGTGTTGACTCCTCATAATGTAGCACAGTGGGTTAGTATGCCTGCTGCAAAGAACGAGTACCATGCAGATCATAGATCTGTATTTTTACGAGAATAGCTGAGTGGATTACTGCTTTTGTCTCAGAGATCCCTTTGTTCGTAAGACCAGCCTTTAGCAGTGCTTTTAAACAAATGAAATGTATGTGAGGGAATAGCTATGGAGAGATGAGGGCCCTTTTGCCTGGTGGAAGTGGAGGTATCCAAGGAGGAGGTCATGGGGGTCAAAAATGAGTTTCACACTGGGTGCCACCGGTGCTAAAGCTGGCCCTGGTTGTGAACACCTGCAGAGTGAAATTAGGGTTAATGGTTGCTCCACTATTCTGTAGGAAAAGAAAATGCCCAAAAGGGTAAAAAAAAGCCCAACTTAGTTTTTAAGCACATTGTAAGGAGGAGGTCAATGTGTTTACTATATGATAACTGAATTAAGGTAAATACATTTCCTGGACACCTAACAGAGCTCTTGAAAGTTGTAGGGTCATCCCTGTGCTCTACCAATAGTCTGTTCTCATGTACTGTCAGGGGCCAGGCAGTGGAATGAATTTAACAAATTCATCATGAAGGTAATTATTGTGTACAACCACTGACAACACTAGCTTTCACAAGTATTCCTAGTTCCATGCATCCATCACTGCAGAGAATGAGGACTTCTTGTGCTGCAGAGCATTGTATCTGCATTCTGGCATTTTTGTTCATACATGGCAAGCAGTTGCGAACCCAGCAGACATGGACATAATTACCTGAAGTTTTCCCTTGTTTTACCGGAGGTTTGAACAAATTGAATATCAGACATTACCATGCAAGGCTGTTGCCGAAACGCGTTGGATGTTTGTGCTGAAATAAATTCAAATTTTCACATTGGAGGTGTCCTGGTTCTCCTGATATCTAAGGGAGTGTTGGAGGATATATATATATATATATATATATATATATATATATATATATATATATAGGTGTGTGTGTGGGTACATATGAATATATATTCACTTAAAAAAACAAAGTTTACAGGGACATTATAGTTAGGTTCTGAATTTACTCACACAAAACCAGAGAAATTCAGCAGTTATAGTTAGAGTTATTTCAAGTAATTAAAACCCGTGGCCTAAGGTAACTATGACTCGCGCCTCCCTCCCTAGGCCGATTTTGGCCCCAGGGTCCCCATTCCCCAGCCGTAACATTTTAGGGGGGAGGGCGCGGGGACCCGAACCCCCAGGGAACAGCCATCTGCCCTGGGTGCCTCCAGTATGTAATGGAACCACATGGGGAGCCTGAGTACCCCCAGTCCCATCCGGCTGCCTACCTACTACGGGAGCCGGCACTGCTGTCACAGACAGGGAGCTACTAAACATGCAGCTCCCTGACTGTGTAAGCAGTAGTTTCCCGTGTTTCCTGCCCGCATCTCTGCTGGCAGGGAAACAGAGGAAACCTTTGCTTCCAGCAAGCAACCAGAGTGTTGTCAAAGCTCCCACCAAGTCACAGCAAACAGCTATGTCCCGGGGTGGGCACCCTGGGACATAGCAGGGGTGGTGGCCCCCCTCCAACATCTGAATTCAGCACTGGGGAAGTGGTAGTCCCCGGGGCTGCAGGGGGTGCACTCGGCTCCCCTTATTTTCTAACAACAGGGAGGTGGCAGTCTCCTGGGCACAGGGAGAGGGTGGACGCGTGGCCCCCCTCATACTTTTTGATTAAAGCTCCATGGAGGTGGTGGTCCACGGGGAATAAATAAGCCAAGGCCCGTGCACCCCCCTCCTTTATGTATTTTAAATACCCTGGTCCCTTTTCTTTTTTTTTCACTCTTTTTCTGGGACTCGGCTGAAGATGAGTCCAAGATGGCTGCCAACACTTCCTGGTTGAAGTGTTGGCAGCCAATCAGGGCTCTGCAGATCTCTGCACAAGCTTGGTATTATTTGTGAAGTCCTCCTGGCCACAGACATACAATTTTGGATTTTCTTAAATTTCTCACCAACTATCAAACGGATTTATACCAAATAACAAAAAGCATGATCTGCAGACCAAAAGCTACTTTTCTGCCAAATGTGGTGTAATTCTGTCCAGCGGTTCGAGTTGTAGTGAAATGTCTATGAGATTTAACATTATGCATATTTGCCCTGATTATGTAATTGTTTAACATGAAGAAAATGACATTTTTACGAGATTAATTTATATCTCTCCCTTAAATATGATAGAATCAATTAATTAATTATTTCCCCTGTTTTTTGTAATAATTGAATACTTTATTTAAATAATAATAATAAAGTTGTATACTTTATTAAAATGTTATATTTTTCATTTATATAACTCCTTGGAATAGGGGATCTTTTTCCTAATAGACAGTAGTTGCTGAATCATAGTATTTTCACTATGTTTATTTGTTGGTGTTTTATGTTTCTAAATTAGGTAGAACACGTTGTGAAGTATGGGCTGTGAGGAAGGTCTTTGTAAGATTGAAACATGTTGCCTTTAGACTTTGATTTTCTAATCAAACTTTGGAGTGCGGTCTTTTTGGTGCCCGTGACGAGTGGCACATTTCCTTGTATCGTATATACGGCTGCCCGGTGACCATGACCTGCATCGACCCCCGAGAGGTGGAAGACTCTGGGTTATACGGGATCATTATGTGATATATATTTTGTGTATATATATATATATATATATATATATATATATACACACACCAAATAATGCACCTGACAAACTGGACTCCACCCTTCCGACAAGATGCATGCTGGAGGTCAGGAACCAACCAATAATAAACCAATCAGTGGAAAATGGCACTCCATTCTACTTCAAAGGTGTTTAAGTGAGTAGCTCATACTTACTCTAGTACCTGAAACTTACCACTACTTATTTTTCATGGTAGAGTTATGACAAAGGTCAGCTGCATACTTAGATACAAATGTTTTCAGAGCTTTCTTTAAAATCTAAAATAAATGAGCATTGTTTAGTTTGATAGGAAGAAAGTTTCAGAAACGAGGGACTTGATAGAAAATGCCCTATCCGGGTTAGAAGGTAGTTTGTTTTGAGGGCTTATCAAACCATCGAGGTCACAGCTCCACAATGTCTTACAGGAGCTTAACCATGAATTTAGTACTATTGGCTTAGTGCAAGCTTACAAAGGAACTCAGACGTAAGCCAGGAGTACTCCAAGAGTAAGTCTAAGAAATGTTTGTGTAAATCAGACACATCAACTGTACAGAAAACGAAACTATGATTCAGGAAGGCCATGCAAGTAAAACAGTGCATTAGAGATTGTATTAAAATAGCCTGTTTTTAACTAAGGAAATAATTAACACGTAGTGATAAATTGCTCTACCCAGTTTGGACACGGTTTGGAAAGATTACATCAGTTCAATTTTGCAACTAATGTTCCAGAGCTGCATAAAGTGTATTGCTACCATCACAATTTTGCACACATACTCATAGTGGGGATCGGTGCAAAATGTATTTATTTCAGGAGGAGCAGATGATGTTTTAGAACTTGTGAGACAGTGTAAATGTGGGCAAGAAAAATGAACTAAAGCAACCAAGGTAATATATATAACCAGAAATGTCAGTGCAAAATTGCACCAGTAAAAATTGTGGAATCTAGCTCCTGTACAGTTCTGTGCACTACATGTAGATCACAATGGCTATACAAAGCATACTGAAGCAGGAAACAAAGAGATTTAGGTTTATTGAATTCATGGTTTGTATAGTGTGGATCTCGCCTAAAGATGACACGCTTTAAATAAAGGTGATACACATCAGAGATGAAAACGAGCCATCATTGGGTTTTCCCTCTTAACTGGTGAGAGAGTGTATAAAATGTATGTTAACCAGTGGAATAGGTTATTATCACTCAAAATAAACGTGTTAAGCCAGTACTACATCGTTATGGCATACACATTTACCATCTCTACAACTGTGGGGTTCCTGAGTGTCACTAACGACCAACAGATTAAATCAGCGCAGTCAGAGGGAATCTTACTGCACAGACCTATCTTTAGGTATGTTATCCAGAACATCTACTGAACAGATTTCAGAAAGTGTACATCAATGGGATACAGGAACAACAAAACACCTTGCAGAAGTGGAATGAAGAGGACGGTGAGTAGGCTGGCAAGGGGTGTCCCCTAGGAAAAGTCTTTGCAATGGGGTAGAAGGAAGAGACATGCCATCCTTTCTAAGGAACATGAAAGTAGAGGAGAGTGCTGTAAGGATCGGATTATGGACATTTTGAATCTCAGAAAGGTATCCTGAAGTTGTGTATCATTTGCAGCTGAACTCTGAACTATTTTCTTTGAACTATAAGGACTGGGATTGTATGTTCTGCTAAAAGTTATTCTGACGGACAGGACTAAAACTAAAAGGACATTTCATATGCATACACATTTTAATTCATGTATGGTATAAAGTTTTAGAATTTTAGTATACACAGATTACTAGCTGTAGAGAATCACAGGATGTCTATGATGGTTCTCATGTTTCCATTTTACAGCAATCAAGTAGAAACTATATTTATCCTTCACAAAAGTATGTTCAGTGACCCAATTTGAGGCAGTCATTCTGAGACAGGGAGATGTGCAAGTGTATAAATATTTAGCAAAATATATGTCTCTTTGTGTTTAGCTTACAGGAGTTCCCACTACACTGTCCATATATAGAGAGTTAGCTATACTGAGATATTACTAAGGTAATTGCACCACAACAGTTTTGACTAGTATTCGATTGACAAGGTACAGCCTTCCTTGACCTGAGAAGTTACAGAGTAAAGTATAAACTCTTATGTCTCTATTTCCCCCACTGGTAGGGACAGTGAGAGACAGGAAAGAACATTGCGTTAGTTGGGTCCTGCAAAATTGACACCAACCCCAGAGAGAGTAGCAATGAACAGTAAAACGCCTCTGGAAAATGATTTTTTTTTTTGGGCCAGTTAAAAAAAAATTCCAAATACCTTAATTAAGTCTCAAATCCCTCAAATTCAGACATCGGCAAATGTTCATATCTGGTCGTTGGTGGCTAAAAGATGGAGGAACATTTCTTCTGTCCAGGTTCCTCTTCTGCCCAGCACCAGAGTCAACGTAGAATGAGAGCTCAATGGTGTGCGCGCTCTGAAATCTGCATTCAGCAATGCAGAGGAACCAGTCTGGCCACTGAGATACCAGAAATGCGAGGGGAGGCACACTAGACGTCAGACACGGGTAATGAACCGCCATGCAGTGTTCAGACAGGCTCACTGTTCTTAAAAATACCAGAGTTACCTCTTGCTTTCCTTATTTCATTTGAGTGCTTTATACAACCCAAGAGAACCAAATAGCTGTGCAGAGAAAAATGTATTTTTGAAATGAAAAAAATCAGCAGTGACAAAAGCGGCTTTCCATTAATACGCCTTATTTAATGTCTCGCATTTTTAATTGTTTTGAACTCACGCAAACAGGAAAACAGTACAAAAGGCAAATTCTATGTTCTTTTTTGGCAGTATTTCCAATTCCATGCTTACCTGATAATATATTACTTAATATGTAAACATATTTCAGTTTTGATTCTCGTTGCTTTCCACGCTCTCCTCGGACACCCGTGCTGGTATCTTTAATTTTCATGGCTTGTCTATTTCCGTCACATTGACTAGGTTAATTTTATTTATTGTTTTCACTCTGACTCTTGTCCTTGCTAGATCACAGCGGAAACAAGTGTCACCCATTGTAGTTTATGACTCTCTGGACTTTGTCAAGGTGCACGTTTGGGTCATTGATTGAAGGGTCAGTTTAAATAACAGTTTTTAAACAAATGAAAGACTAGAAAGCATACCCCAGCAAGTATCGCATAACAAACACAGGTATTCACAAACTACGAGTTTAGTTTTACTAGTGGAGAACTCTGCACATAAGAAGATAGGCCTGTCCTATTTTTTTTGTGCAGAGTTCTCGGCCCTGACTGTGACGTATAATTACGGGTATTAAAATTAAACTCCTTGTTTGTGAATGATAAAAAATAGGAAACTTACACAAAAGTGTACCTTTGTGACTCAGGCCCTAAGTATGTATGGGTGTAATTATAAGTTCTGTTGACCTAAGAACATGACTGGATCTGCTCCCATTCAATGAATATTCCTGCTGTGTTCTTTATATTGCTCTCAGTGTGACATTGCAAATCTATTATAATTGACTTTTTAGGCTATGTGAGAAAGAAGTCGAAGCAAACAGTGAGACCCATTTTTTATTGCGATATAAAACAGTAACAATTGTGTTTTAAATGTGTTAGCTGTGGATATGTGTTAGTATGTGCTTACATACCTGTGTGAACCCTTGCGTACGTGCATGCGTGTCAGAGTGTGTCCATGTGAGCGTACATGCCTGCATTTGAGTGTGTATTCATGCATTCATAAATGCCTTGTATGTGTGGGCTTAGCTTCCCTTAAGTATTCTATACCTTTTTCCATCTATGGAACCTCATAGGACCAAAAAACTGAAATGGAAACTCAATTACTGTTCAGCTGTTGAAGCCACTGTACAAGAACTTATTTTACACACCACAGCATGTCTCATGAAGGACCTGAAGAAATATGGTCTGTAAACCCAACCAGATGACAGTCCACTGGCTCCCCTTCCTAGGCTTTATTAGAAACCTGCTGCCTTATCTACAAAGCCATCACAACTTGCAACCCTGAATATGTGGCTGACAAGTTCACCTTCTCTGATGGCTCCCAATTTAAGAAAGAGTTGAAGACACACCTCTGTACAGCACTTCGTTGCCATTCGACCAGGCTTGTGCAATACAAATACTGCATACATATATACATACCCATATCTGTGGTCTGTCCGTAACTTGAGAGAAGCTTTTCACCACAATCTATGTGAGAAAGAGTGCAGCAGGTAATTAATGTGAACGCGGAACTATGATTCCAAGGGTTTACATCAGTGTTGGTACAGAGAGTCATAATAAAGGAGTTAATACTAATTTACAAAGTGAGCATCATAACATTTGTGATGTGTTAGTTTATTGCAAGAATACATTACTGTTCACGTATCAGGCCAGAAAGCAACCTATGTGACCCATGATACATAAAAAAGTTACCTAGTTTTTCATGTGAACATCCTACAGTGAGTGTTTTAAGACATGTTTCAAGACTTCTCACACTTTGAGACTATCTTGGTAGGATGTATTTCTGACAATAAAGAAACAAATAGCGTTTTGTTAAGATGCACAGTGAGGTTAAATCATCATGTCCCAGTTCAAATGAAATATTCAAGTATTAGTTTATTGCTTCTTATAAATGAGAGTGCATAGTCAGTCACTGATAAGTGTAGATACTCAAGGCTTCATTTCGACACCACCCACCAAACTCTTTCGGACGGAAAACTGCCACTCCGGTTTCACGCCTGCCGGCCCTGTTATGAGCTTTCCACTGGCCCAGCAGAATACTCACCACAACAATTACGCCGGCTGGTTATCGAGTCAGTGGCAATGTTGTGGTATGTAGGGTGCAGGAGCACCCTTTGTGTTTTTCACTGCCCGTAATTCGAGCAGTGAAAAGCGCGAAGGGGCTGTCCATGGGGGCCCCTGCACTGCCCATGCCAAGTGCAGGGGCCCCCATGGGGCCCCCAACACTCCGTTTCTGCCAGCCATTAGATGGTGGTCCGACCGCCATGCAAAGGCTGGCAGAAACGCAGGTCGTAATCCGAAGGGCCACGCTGTCCTGGCACATTAAGACCGCCGGCACCGCCAGGATGTCGGCGGCGATCTGATCGCCACCACGAGTCTGGCAGTCCATGGACCACCAGACTCTTAATGAGGCCCTCAGTATCTTATCATACATGCACTCAGTCACTCAGCCTTGCACTGGTGCATCCATTTATCCAACTACTGACTCATTCTTGCATTCACCCACTCATCCATCCACAATGCAACACACAAACTCAACTAGCTTATGCAAGATAAATTAAAAGATAAAAGTAGAAAAGAAAAATAATAGTGCTGCATAAACATGGCAAGCCTTTGCTTGCAAGTATAAATGAGTGCAAAATTAAAAATACCAGGAGAAACCATCATGGAATTGTACTGAGTATAGACATTAAATGCTAACCTATCCTAGTGTAGTGAATAAATGTACCTATCCAAGATAGCTTACAGGCTGCTTGTAAATCTGGCAGTTATCTTAGAACAGTAAAACAATGATACTCCATCAAAATACTTTTCCTAGATAGCTGCCTGGTTTTTGAGCAGGAAGCGATGCACTGCAGTTGAAGAGAGCTGCAGGGGGGCTGTACAGTAACACTGTCTAGGGGGCTGCTAGGCACTCAAATAAATACATTAAAAAAAGGAAGATAACAAAGGAGACCTGTAAGGGAGAAAATACAAAATTAAAGTGACTGTACCACCAGCCCTGACACTGAAGCGCACTCAATTTCAAGTAAAAGTGCACATGTGAACAGGCAAAATGGCATCACTCAAAGGGCAGTTGAACCAATGGCTGAAGTGTGCTTGTTCACTGCTCCATGCTATATGCTGTCACGGGCAGAAACAGAATGTGAATGGCACTCACAATGGCTGAAGAGGACCGATCTAAAGCCCCTCTACGTACGTATATTTAAGCATGTATTCTTATGTTTTGTAATTACAAGAGCCTGGCAAACAGCTAAAGCTGAAAAGGCCAAATATAAAAAGCACTTTAGTATACAATGCTAAATGCTGCACCTAAACATGCACTTACATACAAAACCACAACTGCCAAACCAGATATAACCCTTTCTAAGACGATCTAGCAAGGTTTAATCTTTCACTCCAGGGCTTTTATGCAGGGTTTCACCAACAAAAAGACCTTTGTCTTGTGCATTAATTCACATTTCTTGTCTACTGGTTTTAACACAGTGCAATAATAGTCCACCCTTAAAAGGCCATCCGTTTTTACATATCTTTTTTACTATTAACATGGTCACTAGAATTAAGCAATCCTGGAGCCTTTTCTGCACAACTGAAGATTTGCCACATTTGTCACATAACCCATTATCTGTCCATAATCTGCGGATTTTAACAAAAAAATGCTTCTAGATCAAACATATCAAGACTTACTGAAATCACTGTGACACGTATTGCAATGCAGAGGAAGGCCCTACGCGAAGGTTGACTGGCCATCTTTCAGTTGCTGATTTCAGTATTTAAATGTTAAGCTGGTACAAATGAGGTGAAACCTTTGCCCTAATATTAACAAATGAAAAGGTACATATCTATGAAGTAATAGTATTACAAAATGTGCCACATTAGGTACGAGCCGACTCTCCCACAGGTGCACCCGGCTCTGCCTGAGGCTCCTTTGTTCAGGTGACTTCAGCACTGGATCAGAAGTGCTGCACCCTGGTGTCAGGCAAATTACCTTGGGCGACATGGGAACCTTCTCTGGCAGTTGAGGACCCCTTTGGCAGGAGTTGGCAGGAAGGCGGCATGCTCCTGATTCTGAAGTATCCTCCTCGGCATGCACGCTGGCTGTCCATGTTCTACTGTCATTATTGTGACTTTTCATAGTAAACAGATTAGCCCCAATGCCTTGATCTTTGGCCTGTCACTAAATCAACACAGTCCTCATGTTGTATTGAGTAAAAGCTTTCTGCAAGCTAAAAAGTGCAATATAAGCACCTCTTTTTTCAGTGGAAGACCAAAAATGCTGCACAAAAGGACCAACATGGAGGGGGAGCCTAAACCCTTCTCTCAGTAGTACTTCTTAAAACTCTTTTTCTGCTGATCATATAATACCTAGCAACTGCTGCGATGTCAAGTGACATGCAATTAGGGTCGTACATCTCAGTACTGAAGTTTCAAATCAAAGCTCCACTCACCATCTAAACACATGGAGATGTAAGAGGATATTTATAAGAATAATATATATATATATATATATATATATATATATATATATATATGTGTGTGTGTGTGTGTCAAGAATGAGAAAATAAACTTTGTTTCTTACTATAATAAAGAGCAAGGTGAGAGCGTTGAATAGCATGCAAATATGTACCTTACATGTGTAGCATGGAACAAAGACCTGGGGTCACAAAGTAGGTCATTAATGACAGAGAAGGTTGCATTTAGCGACATTAATAGTTGCAGTTTGTAATCACACTGTTGTATAACAGTTACATGGTATTGAGTTTAACTAGTGCCCATATCAGAGTAATTTCCTGATCTATGTTATGTCCTCTCTCTACTTGTGCATAACCAATAATCGAATGGCTCTTTCTTTTCCATAACTGTGGTGCTCTGTAATTCTCAGCTCAAATTAAACTTCTTCAATGCCACCGAATTTGAATCTGGTGATATCTCTATGGTAGTGTATGCAATATATTGATATTGGATACCTGTAAAGATATCCAATATCAATACTTGTAACCTGTAAAGTTATTGAATTTGGACATTAATTGGACGTATTTTGCAGCCAACATTCTTCTTTGGTTTGGACATAGTACAACATAGGTTGAAAACGTCATAGTGAGAAAGAAATGAAACTGGCTGTGGTAATGTCTCATGCTATTCACGTCTAATAATTTTAGTTTGTAATTTAAATTTAAATTAAGATTGTATTGTGCTCTCATGCAGTTATTGTCTATTGCTCTGCCTTAGGGTTCGATTATTTCTTAGCAAGTGTCAATTATTGTTTAGGGTATTGTGTATCTCTTTACTTGAGTTATGTACATTAATAGAGATTATTGTTTAGTTCCCTCTGTTAGTTCCCACTGCTCTCCACACAGGGCTTGTGTGTTTTCTTTTCTTTTTTGGCTTAAGCACGTTTTGCCAATTTCTTTTTTGCATATGCTCCTCCTGAAACAAGCACTGGCATAACCAAAAAGTCAGAATTGTATGTGCCTGTGCATGCAGTGTTAGCACATTAAAAAGTTGTCCCAGAGAGGGAGCAAGCAGGAGCCGAGAGGGTGACAGTTGTAAAGTAGACCCTCATATATTTCAACATCAATTTCACTGAGGGGTGTAGCCACGCTGTCGACCAACATGGCAGTGAAGCTTCAATGTTGAATACCCTGAAAATACTCGGACAGGCAGATAGCCCTTTTCCAACAGGGGCTCTGATAAGCTTCCATGTTAAAGAACCCCCCATGGACCTCGATACTGATCCCAGCATGGTCTCAACCACGATGACAGCAGACTAGTAAGGAGGTAGGCCTGTGAGCTGACACGGTCTTCGAAGGCCCTGCGGCGACAGGGGCCACAGGTAAGCCTGAGGGCGGGGCCGCTGAGTCCTATGCGCCTTTGCTTTGTATGGCCGATAGTCCCAATCACAGACTGTAGCCCACACTGAGCGATGCCAAGGCAGCCCACCCACCTGCTGGGGTCCCGGGAGTGAGTCCCTCTGGGAGCCGCCAACAAGCCGAATTCCTGATGAAAACACCCAACCCTGAGGTGCGAATAACTGCAGGAGATCAGCGCTGCAGGGAAGGCCTGAATACCCAGAGGAGTGCTGTGCGCTGGGGCCGACAAACTAAGGCGGTGCAGCCCACTGTGCATAGTAGACTTGTTGGGGCTGCAAGCCTCAGCATCCACCATGCCACCTGTTCTGCCCAGGTTGGTAGTATAGTCACGAAAGACAGCACTTGGTGTTTATGATATTAATGCCCCTGGAAACTGCAACGCACAGATGGACCCAAACAGCCCCCGACAACTCCACTTCCACAGGGGCCTACACCCTGGCCGTTGCTTAGCATGGCTGTCTTCTCAAATTTAGAAGCACAGGGGTTAATATTCCCCTTACAAAGTGACACACGCCTCTCACTCCACTAATCATACTTGCGTGGCTCTGCTATACTCCGGGTGACAGGCCGCAATGCGCATCGTGCAGAGCTCCACATTAAGGCGGAGATGCTTACTGCCTGACCATCCACAATCTGAGCTCCCCGACCCCCTATATACTTGGCGTTACTACTAAGCACACACAGCCAAGATGGGGTGGAGGGATCCCCACCAGAAGAAGCTCAACTTCGAACAACCTAAGGGCGCCAGGCAACAGCAACGCTTGCTCTCAGACTCAGAAGAGGATCTGCCTGCAAAACCTGTTGAGGGCACCGCAGATATCATGGCCAAGCTGTGGGCTGGATTCTGTTCCATCCACTTCCGTTTTGACACCCTGACTAATCGTCTTGATTGGATGGATAAGTGTATTGACCGCCACACCACTCAGCTTGAAGGCGCAGAATGCTGCATCTCTGAAATGGTGGTCAACTCCGCCAACATAGCAAAACGACTGAAGAACGTCAAACGAATCTTGAAACAAGTAATGGACAAGAATGGAGATCTAGAGGTGCAATTACACTGTAATAACCTCCATATAATGGGAGTACCAGAATCTACAAATATAGGATGACCAGATCTCTTTGTTTAGAAACCACTCACAAAACTGTTTGGGAGAATTTGTTCACCGACACCTTTGTTGTGGAGCGCCTGAATAGGACCCTTGGCCCGGCAGTCTAGGAGGCGAGAATCAAATTAATGAATGCTAAGAATGCTCTACGAGAGCATGGCCTCAAGTACAGTCTGCTGGATCCAGTTTGCCTGCGGGGGGAAATTAATGGCAGATTTTGCACATTCAACAAACCCATGGATGTCATTACCTTCTACAAACAATGCAGTGAAGTGGATGGATTGCACGCAACATAACCCCAGACTGCTCTTCAGGCTCCAGTGCACCAGAACTGATCAAGGGCCCCCCTACATACACATTTGTGTCTCCGACGATATCTTGGGACTATTGTTCTCATAAGTAGACCCTTCAAGTTATATTCTTCTGGTGATGCAAGAGCCCACTACTGTTCTCTTAGCTGGACCAAACTCAGTTCATGCCACATCCTATTCCAATGGGCATCGGCACCGGTTGTTGACACCCCACTGTGGTGTACACTGTAATGTTCATGATTGTTTGTTTTGTGCTTTGATTGGGATTCACCAGATGCTTTTTGATGTGGGGGGTGTTTTCTAGTTGGGGTTTATCACTACCTTAATGCTCCTCTTGCATATCCCACTATTCCACTCATATCATACCTTATGCACATGCCACCCACCATATATTTTTATAACCCGAAACAACTGTAGGAACTGACTGGGCTGGACATTACGTTTGTGACCTGTAATATCTGCGGTCTTAATAACCCCAAGTAAGGGTGTTGGAGTGTGACTTTTATAATCGATATTAACATGAAAAGCTTGCAATATGATGTCTAATGAAACCGCATAGAAAATGTGTTAATGTAATGCACGCGTTTGAAATGTGCCCACGGGAAATGGCCACCAATGTATACAATGATTAATGAAGCTGACTAATAATTAATTTATAAT
This sequence comes from Pleurodeles waltl, assembly GCF_031143425.1. Taxonomy (NCBI): domain Eukaryota; kingdom Metazoa; phylum Chordata; class Amphibia; order Caudata; family Salamandridae; genus Pleurodeles; species Pleurodeles waltl. The sequence goes on from NC_090448.1 coordinate 539,442,754, forward strand.
GTACTCATGTATGGTTTTTGTATTAGCGTATCCTAATTAAGAGTTATGTGTTAAGGTTTTGCTAAATTAATTACTAGGCCTTAGTTAGCAAGGGTCTGGGCCTAGCTGCCTGGTCTCATATTAACTGTGTTTATAACGTGCAATTTGCTGTTTCCTGAAGGACATGAAGCTGTACTTTTCCAGAAGCTAGAGATGTGTGTGTGTGTAGCCATAGTAAATTCTTTCTCATGAGACCCGACTTGCTCAAGGAGACATTCTTGCCGAATGCAAAAGTGTAATTCGCAACAGGTACAAGGTCACCTAGACTAGGAGAAGACAATGGAACTACTTACTGGAGAGACGAGTGTAACTTTTCTTACCTGACATTCTACCCGATGAAGACGTCAATCAGAGGAGCCAATAAACTACGTGAGAACTGTCTTAGGTGAAAATTCTAGTAAGGTGTCTGACGGATTATTGGACAGAGATAACGATGCACCAAATATTGCCCAATGGGAAATTAGAGACTTGTTGGACAATTTTAATATAACAGCGTGAGACTAGGAGAAATCAGCCATTACCAGACTTCTTTCCCTGCCATCACTTTGTCATCCTTTGCTATTCTGAGAGACTTTTTGTCTTTTACTTCAAACCATCCTCAACCTGTCTTGCCTGATATGCACTTCTCTTCCTTATGAGGGAAGAACCTTTTCTTAACTATACCCTGCTGAAACTTGCCTGTTCTATCCTGGCTGATGGCGAATCGACTGATGTCCTGAGGACGAAGACTGATGCTGTATGCTTCTCTATTCGGATGGGTAATTATCTGATGATATATTGTAATTGTCTGTTTGCCTTTTCTTTCAAGGTACCAACTGCTCTTTTGATAGAGACCTTAGATAGATGTTTTCCAAATTCATGTTGCTAAACTGTTTTGCATGAAGCCCAACATGCTGATGCTAATTAGATGTTAGTTAAGGAGTTCACTAAATTGACGCAGATAGACAAATGACTGGATTCTTGCTTTGTTGAATAATGTACTAATGATACTCTGCTAAAAGCTGATTCATGTTGACGTCGTGCTTTGTTTTGATGTTCTTGATTTTTGCTTTGATTAAGTCTTATTTAAGTTGCCATATTATAGTCCTGTTGAGGTGTTTGCTGGTATTGAGACTAATGAATATGCTAGTAGATTGTAACAAATAGGGAATAAGTATCTTAACTTTGACTAAATTTGCGTAGTTATTCATGGCTGAAAGGTCATGGTTTGTTTGATTCTTATTAAATGTTATTGATTAATTGGATTGATTATCTATGGTGAATATTGATGAGGTAATCTATTGGTTGCAAATGATGTACAGACATCTCTTTCTGGGAAGTCCCCAATCAGGGTCAAAAGATTCATTGGCCTAAAACGAGTCCCCGTGTAAGTTAAATTATCAAAGGTGGGACGTGTTATCAGTTCTGGTAGCAGAGGACGGTTTTGGCCCTTTGGGGCCCTAGGACGAGGGACCATTGTTTGAGAATTGTTTCCGATATAATGCAAATTGGAAAGATGATGTGCCTCTAAGTCCCAAATGACTTTCCCGGAATCTCGGAGCTTGCCGAAGTGAGTTGGGTATGTTCTCGGCGTTCTAGTGATAGTGTGAGTGACGTCGGGTTTGCGCTTGCACAGCTTATGCATACCGCAGGTGAATTGTGAGGTTTGTGAGAATTTTAGGCGAGGTAATGTTTTAGTAGGAGTGTGCGTACTCCGCAGTATGAGAGTAGGGAAGTCGGCGAACTTCATGTGAGTGTGGCGCTTTGTGCTAAAAAAATTGTCCACGTGGTTGTTGGTGATGTACGGACCCTGCGTGGTCTAAGACTCCGGAGTATATTGATAAGTGTATGAGACACTTGGTTTATGTTGTAATTTGCACGGTTTAATAGGTCAATTGGGCGTGGTTGACAAGTCGAGTTTGAGTCAAAAGTGTGCGAGTGAAAACTTCGATGGAGATTTGGTGAGTTCTAAAGTGCACTAGGACGAACCATTGACAAGTCTAGAGCAAAATTTGCGGGTCAAATTTTGCTTGCGGATGTGGGATCTGAGAAGGAGAGAGTAGCGGCAGAGGCTTAAAAGTGAAATCTCTGTAAAGTTCTGAAGCGACTGTGTTACCCTTCCTGTAGTAAACCGGCAAATTTGAGTTTTTGTAAGTGCTCGCAATATATTGCATTAGTTTTTGCGTGAACAGAGAGTGAGGGAGACAAGCCGCAAGACTTTATCAGCCGCTGTGTGTGTGAGTGTGACGTCATTGGAGCCGCATTGGGATAGGTCAGTTAGTGAGAAGGGTCGCGCACAGATTGGCAGCCGCCTGTGAGAGTCAATTGGTTGAGAAGGTAAGCGAAGAGTGTTCTGAGAATTAAAGTCACTTCCTGATTCAGTAGTAAACGAAATAAAAGACGTTAAAATAAAGTTTTTCAAGGCTCTAAGGAGCGCTTTGAGGGGAGATGTGTACATTACTGCAAGTGTAGGGGAGCCTACACTGCCAGAGGATACACCGGCTTATGCCGTAATGGAGGAGAGGGGAGTCGCGCCATGTCTTTGGCTAAAGCAATGGTGCAAACTAACAGAGAAAGATGTGTGTTTGGCTTTTCTGGAGAATGGGTCATTCAATATAATGATCTTAGAGAATTTGCGGAAGGCATTAAATGAGCAAAAGCCACCTCCGAGGCCAGCACAGTTTGAGGCATTAGCCATTTGGGAATTGATGGCCATAAGACAACGGTAACAGAAATTTGAGAGGAGAATGAGGAAAGCAGAAAAGACACTAGGATGTGAACACAGGATGTGGAGAAGGGAGATAATAGACGGGGTTACGATGTTTTCAGCAATAACTCAAGAAGCTGGAGCTCAAGGGGGAAAAGCCACTTGTATAACGGACAAGGGTTCTCGAGTGCAAATGTGCCGCAAACACCGGTAATGCAGGCTGGGAATATCTCTTTACAGCGATTGACAGCACAGCAATTGAATGAATGGTTAGACAAGTTTAATTCACAACAGACTATGCCTGCAACAGCAGAGCGGTCGGAAAGAGAGGAATACCTGAATTTTGTGAGGTTGGGCATGGAAGCAGCTGAGCTAGTTGAAGGGAGCATGGGAGTGAACAGGTTAGATTCATACACTGAAGCGGAATTGAGGTATCTGTGCCCGAAGATAACTAAAGAAGTGAGCAAAGTGCACCAGAGGTTGGCAAACTTGGCAGATAAATACAGTATAGACCTAGAAAATAATATCTGAAGAGAAGTTACAGGTTAGACTTTGAGCCTAAGGATTTTGATCACATGAGATCTACTGGGATGAAGGCACTCCTTAAAGAAATACTGCAGAGTGCACAAGTGTGGGGAGCATTAGACAAGTGGGAAGGCAGATCAGCAAAGAAAAGAGATAAAAGGAAAAGTGACAGCTTGGAGCAGCAACAGGCGAAATCAGTGCCCAATACCGGTACCATAAAAATGCTACCCATGAGAGAGACAGCTGGAGGGGTTGTTGTCCATGTACCATGGTCAAGGGGTGACATTCTGTCCTTCACAAATGACTTTCCCAGGCTGAGGGAGAAGCCGACAGAGTGGTATCAGCAGACAGACAGGTTTGTGAAGCTTGCAAAATATCTTTGGGAAGACCTGAATACCCTGTTTGAGATTATTGTTCCAGCTGATTTGTGGCTTGAGTGCAAGAGAAGTGTTGATTGGCCAACCGCAGAACCGGCAAGGGACAGGGTCACAGGAGCACTGTCTCCTGATGTAATGAGATACTACTATAAGGTGATTGAGTTCTTGAAGCAGAAGGTGTTGCCACAGAATATTGATTGGCAAAAGATTGATCGAACGGCACAGGAAGCCAAAGAGTCGATACATGCCTACTATGAGAGGCTGTTGAAAGTGTTCAAGCACTACAGTGGTACAGAGGTTATAGAGCCAAAGGACATGAATCACCTTGTGTTCAGATTTGTTGAAGGACTGAGACCAGAGATTAGCCAGATGATTAAGAATCATTTGATCTGTTGGCAAGCGAAGCCGATTGATAAGGTGTTGCAGTATGCGAGATACTGTAGTGACGAAATTGAATTGAAACAGAAAAAGTTGAAGGAGAAAGTGATGGTGATGCAAATTAAGACAGCACAAGCAGGGATGCAGGGAAATGGTTTACAGCAGATGGTGCAACAGCCGCAAGGAAACGGGATGTTTCAGTCGCAAGTGAGAGGCAGAGGTTGAGGAGGTTTTGTGAACCGTGGTCCAGATATGAATACTGTAGTAGTTCAAAATGATGTGCAGGGGATGAAGAAGGTGTTGCCTTGTCATGCTTGCGGGGGCGTCGGACACTGGAAGCGGGAGTGCCCGATGATGGTGCAGGAAGGTGCTGTTCAACAAAGCAATTATGTCAGTACGTTTCAAAATGTTAAAGTACCAAGAATGAGGGGTCCTAATCCGAACTTCCAAAATAACATGGTTCAGATGCAGGGTATTCAACCCATGCAACAAGTGCAGATGCCGCATGTACAACCAGTCCAGATGCAGCAAGGGCAACAGCAGATTCCTGTGGTACCTAGACAGCAAATGCAGTTGTCCTTAGCACCAATGGGACAGCAACAGGTGATGCTTCCTCAACAGGTCACAGGTCAAGGAATGAATCAAAGTAACACGATACTACAGTTCCCATTGTGTGGTGAGAATGGAATAAACGAAGAATGGTCGGATGAGTGTAGGCTTGCAGCGTCCCTAGATGTAGACCAGAAAGGACCTTACGTGCAGGGGAAAGTGATGGGTCACAAGGTCTCATTCCTGGTTGACACAGGAGCTACACGTTCTACAGTCAGAAGTGCAGAGGTTCCGAAGTTGCCACTTTCAGAACGTACAATAAAGGTAGTAGGAGTGGCAAATCAGCTCCTGACTAACAGAATTACAGATCCAGTTCAAGTTGAGATTGGCACCTTTCAGGGGTTGCATAGATTTGTGGTATGTGACTCAAGTCCCGTGTCCCTACTGGGGAGAGACTTACTGTGCAAGACAAGTTGTTCTATCACCTTTACCAATGAAGGGACCGAGGTGCAGACAAACAGTGACAATGAAGGGGATGATGGTCAGATCTCCGAGCCTGAGATGGAGACGACAGGTGAGGAGTACCCTCTGATAAGCTTCTTCCCCATGTTTACAGTGACTGATCTGCCAGCAGACTTGCGGGGGACAGTCAAAGAGAAAGTGTGGGACTTGACAGGAAAGGAAGTGGGACTGATAAAAGGAGTAGAACCAGTCAAGGTCAGTGTGAAGCCAAATGCTGTGTTTCCCCAGGTACCACAGTACCATATGACGCAAGATGTCCTCATACAGGTAACGCAGATAATTGCAGACTTTGTGAAGCAAGGGGTCCTGAAGGAAGTGATGAGCAGTCCATGTAATTCACCAATAATGGGACTGAGAAAGCCTTGTGGGAAGGTTCATATTGTACAAGACTTGAGAAAGATCAATGATATAGTGGTGAAATGTTGCCCATTGGTGCCAAATCCAGCTGTGATCATGTTCCAGGTTCCATGCAATGCAGAATGGTTCTCAGTTGTTGATTTGTCCCAAGCATTCTTTTCTGTGCCTCTTCATGAGGACAGCCAGTTTATTTTCAGTTTCAAATTCTTGGACAAGGTCTACAGTTGGTTGTCAAATTCTTCAAGGGTTTTCGGAATCACCTTCCATCTTTAACCAAATTCTGAAGAAAGATTTGGAGTCATTGGAATTGCTTTTTCCATCGACTCTAGTGCAGTACATTGACGATTTGTTGATTGCATCCAAAACAAGAGATGATTGCAAGTACAATACCATTGCCTTACTGAACCACTTGGGAAAGAATGGGCATAAGGTGTCCCCCAAGAAGCTGCAATACTGTCAGAAGGAAGTGAAATACATAGGTCTTCTAATTGAGAAAGGGTCGAGGAAAATATCCAAGGAAAGAGTAACCGCCATACTACAGATGAGTCCTCCAACGACACAAAGAGATGTTAGGATGTTTCTGGGAATGGTGGGCTACTGTCGCCAGTGGATCCCAAATTTCTCAGTCATCTCAAAGCCATTGGTAAGACTGATGGTTAAGGAGGTTAAGGATGGCCCAGATGTCATAACTTTGTCCGAGAAAGAGATGAAGGCATTTATCGAGCTGAGGGAGTGTATGTGTAGGGCTCCAGCTTTAGCTATGCCTGATTACACAAAGGGGGTTATTCCAACTTTGGAGGAGGTGGTAATCCGTCCCAAATGTGACGGATTTACCACCAGCCGTATTAAAAGTTCCATAGGATATAATGGACTCGTAATACGGCTGGTGGTATATCCGTCACTTTACCGTCACTTTTGGGACGGATTACCACTTCCTCCAAAGTTGGAATAACCCCCAAAGTCTTTTGTCCTGTTTTGTCATGAACGTGATGCCTGTTCTTTGTCTGTCTTGACTCAGGTCCATGGAGGTCCAATAGCATATTTTTCAGCTACTTTGGACCTTATTGCAGCAGCTCTACCGGGTTGTCTGCGTGTAGTAGCAGCAGTTGGTCAAAGCCTCACACAGTGTGAGGGCATAGGGATGGGACATCCTTTGACAGTTATGGTCCCACACTCAGTTGAGATTTTGTTAACCCGAACAAAAACGGTGCACATGACAAATGCAAGGCTGACAAAATATGAAACGATTATATTGGGATCACCAAATGTAACTTTAAAAAGATGTATGGTGCTGAACCCGGCAACTTTGCTTCCAAATGAAGACACAGAAGTTGAGGATGCTGATGATGTAGAACATGATTGTCTTGAGGTAACAGAACTGTGCACCAAACCAAGACCTGATATTAAAGATACCCAATTGGAAGAAAATGACCACAGTATCTTTGTTGATGGCTCATGCTTGAGAGACTCAGTCGGAGTACTGAGAGCTGGATATGCTGTGTGTACAATCACTGGTATCCTGGAAGCATCCTGGCTTGAAAGAGTGTATTCTGCTCAAGTGGCTGAATTGGTTGCTCTTACTAGAGCCTGCCATGCTGCTGCCCAATTAAAGGTTACTATCTATACTGACAGCCGGTACGGATTTGGAATTGTTCATGATTTTGGCCAGCTGTGGTCACAGAGGGGTTTCCTGACTTCCTATGGTTCTCCAGTGAAAAATGGTGAAAGAATTAAGGAGTTGTTGCACGCGATTCAGTTACCTCATGAAATTGCCGTGGTGAAATGCAGCGCTCATGTGAAATCACAAGACTTTGTGTCAATGGGAAATGGATATGCGGATCAAGTCGCAAGGTTTTGCGCATTGAACTGTATATCATTCAAGGATCAGTGGGAATTGTTACCTGAAACAGAAAATGAGACATGCACAGGTTACGCATTAAGGGGGGTTGACACATTGGAGGAATTAAAATTGTTGCACGGACGTGCCAGTCGAGATGAGAAACACTCTTGGCTTAAGATGCAATGTGTACAAAGACCAGATGATTTGTGGGTTTCAGATGAGGGAGAAATGGTTTTGACAAACAGTCTTCTGTCACATTTTGCAAGGTTTTACCATGGACAAGCACATATTGGGAGGAATGCCATGATCAGGTTGTTCAAAATTGATTCGTTTAACCCGAAGTTCAGGCAAGCCGCAGAAGTGATCTGTCACAGGTGTATCATTTGTCAGCAGATGAATGCGGGGAAAGGGACCGTGGTGAATTTGAGCCACATTGGGAGAGCAGGAGGTCCATTTAGCAGAATGCAATTGGATTTTATCAAGATGCCTGTGTGTGGAGGTCTGAGATACGTGTTGGTGATTGTGTGCATCTTTAGTCACTGGATTGAAGCTTACCCTACACGCAGAAATGACAGTCTCACAGTAGCAAAGCTGCTGCTTAAGGAATTGATTCCATGTTTCGGGTTTCCGATCACTTTAGAATCAGATAGAGGAAGTCACTTCAACAACGAGTTGGTTAAGCTCTTGTGTGCAGCATTGAACATTGAGCAGAAATTGCATTGTAGTTACCACCCTGAAGCATCAGGATTAGTGGAGCAGATGAATGGTACCCTGAAGTGAAGAATGGCAAAGATGTGTGCAGCTACAAATTTGAAATGGCCTGATGCATTGCCCTTAGTGCTAATGTCCATGAGAAATACACCCAACAAGAAAACAGGACTGTCTCCTCATGAAATTCTCATGGGCCGCGCTATGAGACTGCCCGCAGTACCTGGAAATACACTTGTGAATATCACGGATAATATGGTGTTGGACTACTGCAAGCGTCTGGCTGATGTGGTCCGCTCTTTCTCTCACCAGGTGGAGGCCACCACACTGCCACCGATAAATTATCCAGGTCACAACCTGAAAGCTGGTGACTGGGTCGTTGTCAAGAAACACGTGAGGAAGTCGTGTTTGGAGCCACGTTGGAAGGGGCCATACCAAGTAATACTGACGACTACTACTGCTGTGAAGTGTGCGGGAATTTCAAACTGGATTCATGCCAGTCACACGAAAAAGGTGACGTGTCCAACTGATGAGGAAATTGAGCTGTCGAAAATAACAGCTACAGAAAAGGAATTCTCAGGGCCGGAGAGTAATCAAAGGGGAACTGAAACTGAAGGAGAGCCCGTTGAGGATGGCTTGGTCACTCAAATAAGAGACGAGACCCAAAGGGGTGACGGTGAGCCTCTCTCAACTGAGGCGCCAGGAGAACCGACCCAGAGAGAGGTTCTCCCAGAAGCAGACGGATACGGTATTGAAGTAGAGGCCCTGACAGATCCAGAAGGCGAAGGAACTGAGGCGGAAGAGAGTCAGAGTGTTCAGACTCCTCCTGAGCAAACTGCAGGTCCAACAAAAGAAAACCCCATAGAGTCAGAGGAGGGCGAAGGGTTGCATCAGGAAAGACAAAAAGTTAAAGGGACATTGAAAGGTGATAAGTGGCAGAGTCGCAATTGACAAAAGGAAAGGTGGTTGTTGACGATACAATAGAGGAAGAAGTTGATACTACAAGGACAGAATATCTGAGTGAAGGAGAATTGCAGGGTGAGCACAAGTTGAAAAGAAAGAGAGTAGCAAACAGAAGATACGCAGGTCCTGAATGGGCATATGCAACGTCAGCTGAGTGGCAACAAGAGTTCTTGGCGTTCTGTTTTGATCGAGAAGTCCCAGGTCAATACTATGGTACCTGAATTTGGCCAGATGAAGAGACTGTGTTAAAGTGAAAATTGAGCTAAATAAAGTTGACAAAAGAGACTGATAAATCACCGGATGAGACCCTGTTAACCTGAATTGACTTTTGAAAATTGATTTTGACAAGCTGCTAACCGGAATTGACAAGGACCGGGGAGTGAATGTGAAAGCTGTAAATAATTGCTGCAGAAAGACTTTCGCTTGCCTTGCCTCACTGAAAAAAAAACAAAAGATTTTAGCCACCCTTTATTAGTTGATATTCGAATTAATAATAATCCACTTTCTGATTCTTTATAGATCATGGCTAACACTAGGGCCGATGAGATGGGAAGTAGGCGTTGTAAATGTTTGGGTGTTGCTTTGGGTATCGTGTGTGTGATATTCATTATAGTTCTGATTGTGGGTAAGCCTTTGATAGATAAGGACAAAACTAACAATGCTACAATTCCTGAGACCTAACAGCTTGGGAAAAGTTCGAGCAGGACACAAGATATTTGCATGAGGGAACTAACACAAAAGGGGAACTGTCTACTAAAGTTTTCTATTGCTTGCTGAGTGAGTATGTTGACACCATGGATGCAAAAAATTGTTATGAGTGTACACAAATTCCTGTTTCAGTGCAAGAGGGAGTTACCTACCATAGTTTACCTTTAACTTATGGGATAAGCTGTAGCCTGTTACTAACTCGATTCTATAACCAGGAAGAGATACAGTACTTTTATTCTAACCACAACCTTGTGTTTCCTTATGTGCCTATTATAGAGGATCTGAATAGTGTAGCTAAATACTATGCCATAAGATTGATTAAAGGGTTCTTTGAAGCAACATTAACAATTAGTACATCCTATGCACACCGCAATAATTTGACGTGTTTGCTTACACCCGTAGAGAAAAGCTTTTTAGATCACACGGAAGATAGAAGAAGGGCTTTGAAGGGGAAGTTAGAGAAAGGATTGCAGTAACGCTCTTTTATTAGTAGTGAGAGCTATAGTGCAGTTAGGGAGCAGGGGAAATTAGCTTTAGACACACTACACGTAGGTTAGCTTTGCATTACGCGACCAAAGTCATATTATGACAATGTGTTTGTGGGAACGAGGGAGTGTAAGCATGTGTTTTTGTTCCAGAGTAAGTGGACATTCATGTTAAATGGACAGGATCCAGCGATCCCTGGGGTCTATCATATTTGTGGACATAATGCTTATTACCGTCTTCCAAAGGGATGGTATGGGACATGTTATCTGGGGATAGTTTTCCCAAAGATATATCAGTTAGAGGATTTGAAGAAGTTTCCGAAACTGTCTGAATTGCATCATACTAGAGAAAGGAGAGAGACTGCTGCTGGTGTAGTAGGAGATATATTTGGAGCAATAATTCCTTCAGTAGGAGTTATCTTGAATTCGCTAAAGATTCGAAAGTCCTCTACTATTGTGGATAACATGCTGACAAATTTTACAGGAGCTATACTCCTGATGGATACTGAACTTGCTGCGGAGAGGGCTATGACTCTTCAAAACAGGCTTGCTTTAGACATTCTTTTAGCGAAAAATGGCAGAGTCTGTAAGATGCTTAATGAGCATCACTGCTGTGCCTACATACCTGACAATAGTAATGAGATTAGAAGTATGCTTACTAACGTAACAAGACATAGTACAGATTTGAAGGAACTGAAAGAACCTGCAGTTTGGGAAAAGGTTGGAAAGGGACTTGCTAAAGTGGGAAGCTGGTTTAGTAATATTTGGCATGGGATATTGGCAATAATAATACAGGGAGTATTGATTGTTTTGGCTTGTTTATTTGGATTATGGTTGTCATGCAAAATTAGTAAAAGAGTTAGAGCGAAATTGACAAAACATAATGCGAGGAGGGAAGAAAAGAAAAGGGAGAAAATGTTCAGAGCAAAATATGGAAAGGCAAAGTCGAGGGAAGAAATTGAGATGAAAGAGTTTAAATGAAGAAAATTGAAAAGGGAAAAGGATTTGTGTGATGACAAGAGTCATCAGAGGAGGGATTGTTGGAGTGTGACTTTTATAATTGATATTAACATGAAAAGCTTGCAAGATGATGGATAATGAAACCGCATAGAAAATGTGTTAATGTAAAGCATGCGTTTGAAATGTGCCCACGGGGAATGGCCACCAATGTATACGATGATTAATGAAGCTGACTAATAATGAATTTATAATGTACTCATGTATGGTTTTTGTATTAGCGTATCCTAATTAAGAGTTATGTGTTAAGGTTTTGCTAAATTAATTACTAGGCCTTAGTTAGCAAGGGTCTGGGCCTAGCTGCCTGGTCTCATATTAACTGTGTTTTTAACGTGCAATATGCTGTTTCCTGAAGGACATGAAGCTGTACTTTTTCAGAAGCTAGAGATGTGTGTGTGTGTAGCCAGAGTAAATTCTTTCTCATGAGACCCGACTTGCTCAAGGAGACATTCTTGCTGAATGCAACAGTGTAATTCGCAACAGGTACAAGGTCGCCTAGACTAAGAGAAGACAATGGAACTACTGACTGGAGAGACGAGTGTAACTTTTCTTACCTGACATTCTACCCGATGAAGACATCAATCAGAGGAGCCAATAAACTACGTGAGAACTGTCTTAGGTGAAAATTCTAGTAAGGTGTCTGACGGATGATTGGACAGAGATAACGATGCACCAAATATTGCCCAATGGGAAATTAGAGACTTGTTGGACAATTTTAATATAACAGCGTGAGACTAGGAGAAATCAGCCATTACCAGACTTCTTTCCCTGCCATCCCTTTGTCATCCTTTGCTATTCTGAGAGACTTTTTGTCTTTTACTTCAAACCATCCTCATCCTGTCTTGCCTGATATACACTTCTCTTCCTTATGAGGGAAGAACCTTTTCTTAACTATACCCTGCTGAAACTTGCCTGTTCTATCCTGGCTGATGGCGAATCGACTGATGTCCTGAGGACGAAGACTGAAGCTGTATGCTGCCCTAGTCGGATGGGTAACTATCTGATGATACATTGTAATTGTCTGTTTGCCTTTTCTTTCTAGGTCCTAACTGCTCTTTTGATAGAGACCTTAGTTAGATGTTTTCCAAATTCATGTTGCTAAATTGTTTTGCATGAAGCCCAACATACTGATGCTAATTAGAGGTTAGTTAAGGAGTTTACTAAATTGATGCAGATAGACAAATGACTGGATTCTTGCTTTGTTGAATAATGTACTAATGATACTCTGCTAAAAGCTGATTCATGTTGACGTCGTGCTTTGTTCTGATGTTCTTGATTTTTGCTTTGATTAAGTCTTATTCAAGTTGCCATATTACAGTTCTGTTGATGTGTTTGCTGGTATTGAGACTAATAAATATGCTAGTAGATTGTAACAAATAGGGAATAAATATCCTAACTTTGATTAAATTTGCGTGGTTATTCATGGCTGAAAGGTCATGGTTTGTTTGATTCTTATTAAATGTTATTGATTAATGGGATTGATTATCTATGGTGAATATTGATGAGGTTATTGATCTATTGGTTGCAAATGTTGTACAGATATCTCGTTCTGGGAAGTCTCCAATCAGGGTCAAAAGATTAATTGGCCTAAAACGAGTCCCCGTGTAAGTTAAATTATCAAAGTTGGGACGCGTTATCAAGGGAAGCAGGTACTCTCCAATCTGTCCAGACTTAAAGTACAGCTGGCCTTCCTACAGGAGACACCCCTGTCTCCCAGAAACGAGTGCTCATTTGCAAACACATGGGGACACACAGATACTTTGCATACTACACCTCCTACTCCTTATCCATAAGATCATCCCCTTCACATATCACAGCAGTGTCATTGATACGGAGGGAAGATATGTGTTTTTGACTGGCACCCTGACTGGTCACACAATCTTAATGAATAGTGTTTATGCACCCAAAATAAACTCACCAGAGTTCTTTTGCGACCTCTCCGCCTCGTTGGGTAGGACCGACACAGAGCTAATTCTTACGGGGGGATACTTTAATTTAGCCTATGACCCAACTGTGGACTCCTCTGGCTTTCACGTAAGCAACAAACCCCAAGCACATCGAAAATTACAGGCCTCGGTCTCTGACTATCACTAGCAGATGAATGGCGCAAATGTCACACAGATGACACCGACTACACCTTCTACTCAACTCCACACAATGTCTGGACCCACTTAGACTACTGGTGTGTCTCCTGAGGGGTGCACTACTGGCTTACTGATGTCACTCACTTGCCCTGCACCCTCTCCGACCATGCCCAGTGGAGTTTTTGATGCACTCAAAGTTTTTCTCCCTTAACCAATGTCATAAACTGTTGCACTATAAATTTCTATACCGGGCGTAAACAACTCCACAAGACTTCACACATCTTACATGGAATTTGCCCACTATCCAGGCATATTGGTCACAGATTCTAACAACCTTTTCTGTAATGGTAGAGCTCACTGTGGACCCTGTGATTATCCTACTGGGGTATGTCAAAACTCTATCGAGGCGTGTGAGACGTTTCTCTACTATGGTGCTGTTGTTTGTGTGCTGGTTCAGTAGTAGAGTGCCCACTAAAACTGACTGTACACATGATCTAATTTTCTGCGCCTGACCTAGCGAGGTCTACGCCACCTTGCAGCCCCCCACTTCCAGACCCAGTGATATTTGGCAACCACTGAGGAACTACGTGCTTACACTGGACTTGAACAACAGGTGGCTGCCATCTCGGCAACATGATTTCATAACATGTCCGAACACTGATGACCTGTCTAGATACTACCTCATTTAATTGCCTACTTACAGATCTTATCTTCTATGTTGCCTATGCCCTCCATCCCTCAGTATCATAATATCCGTGAAATATTCCAGTCTATACCATCATCCCTGTTATCTCCTATACACTGAATATCATTTACAACATTGTCTATTGTTTGTTGAAAATTATAAATAAAGCTTAAAAAATGTCAGTTTCACTAAGTTTTAGCTGATGAAATGTCCAAAGTTAAAATGACTAAGAATGCAGCATTCCTACATTCCCTGTAATTCCAGATTCTGCTAAAATACTTTCAGCTGAATCAGGAATTAAAGGGGGAATCGTACTTGAGCCCTAAATTAGAGCATTTGTCTTCAGGAAGATCTGGGCGGATGGAGAAGACCTGGGTTTTGCCACTGGTATGGAGAGTCTCAAAGATACATCAGTCCCACCAATATAGATATTCAAAAGTATCCCTATATCTTGTAGGTAATAAAGCAAAAAGCAATGGTGCTCTCAATATCCCTTCAACCATTGCCAACAATTGAAAAATATATTGGGCCTGATTCAAATGGTATTCTTGGAAATAAATCTCATTTACATCTGACAGGAAATTACAAAAGGATTACTGGGAGTTGTAAGTGGGTTTATCTTTATAGATTTCTCCCCCACAATTGTGGCGAAATTTGCAGCAGTGAATATCATTGAAAAATAGCATTGTATACCTTGTAAATTTGTGAGTACCCACAAACATACATTTGTGGGCAGTAAATCTAACTACTTTCCACCCTGGAAATGGTTGCAAATTTATTACAACCACTGGCTGTAGTATTTCCCCTTTCACGAAGGGAGATGAACCAACTACTCCCACATTTGGTGAGGGTGTATGACAAAGGATTTCCTTATGAAAAAAAATGTTTCCCTGTACAAAACATTTAAGAAAAATGTGTATTCGCACAGTTGGCTGCATTCCCTGGTACTTAAATACATGCCATGTACATTTCTGCACAGGAGGGCTAGGACCCCAGACAGAATTTCACATGGCGTTCCCAATTGTATTTCTGGAAACCTGCTCCTGGAGAAGCTTTCAATGCATTCTTCTGGGAATGCCTGTCAATTGTAAAAAGAAAATGTAAAAAGTATGTTCTGGTAGAGATGTAAATATCCACCTGAACTGTCACTTTTTTGCATCTCGGGTCCACTGTGTTGCTATCAAGTGCATACAGTAAATGGTTGTGACTATCTCAAGTTAGATTTATGATGAGCAACTACACACAGTATGTTCCAGTAGTACTGAGGACTTGATTGTTTATAAGATTTGTATCCAAACCTTTCACTGCATATACGTCCATAGCTAATAACTTTGACATGTATGGTGGATTTTTCACTGTAAAACACCTACTAGGAGGACAGTGAAGTTTTGACTCTTGGGTAGCTCTGCTATAAAGTCCATGGATGCTGTGAACCAAGACTTAGGTAGGCTCAAAAGATCCATAGGTTTGGTATGAGAATTTCCACTACTTATTTACTGCTTCCATTGATCTGAGCTCAGTTTAAAACTGTTTAAACACATCTTCATACCAACACACGTTTCACGCCTTTTTCTATGCTCTTCATAAGGGCATTAGTTAAATGTTATTCAAACTGAGTCTCAGACACAGATATCCATTAAGAATCTTATGGTTCAAATACAATTACCCAATCATTAATTACCCTACAGAGATCTCTGTCACTGAGTCCCTAGATGATGAGACGTGTAATCAAGTATTTAAAGCATCCTGACAAACACGCTATCATGCTTGAAACTCTTACATTTCACCATGTTCTACATTAACATTGGTTGTCTCCCTTCTCGTGCAATTAGTTAAAAATGCATTCCATACTTTATTATTGTGACAACTACACAACATTTCATAGATGTAATTCACTCTTTTATGTTAGTTTCCTTGGGAACTCAATATGCTGGAAATAAGCATGTTTATATTAATGAAAGAATACTTATTTAGAAGCTTTTAGTTACAGAAAGTTAGTAATCCACACTGTGTGGTATATGCCCTTTTTATATCTCAGATTCAGCTACCATAATTACTCCAAACAGAAAGTTTGATCCTTTCAGTACTGATAGGCCTACTTCCTTGTTTGGCCCCTGTGATTGAAGCATCACAAGGCAGCAAATACATTTTGCTTCCGTTTCCTTCAATATTAGTTCGCTGTCATATCTTGTAATATCCGGTTTCACCTTATCAACTGCATTTTACCCTCACAATGTTTACAAAAATGTTTTACTGTTGCCTACCTGAGAGCTCCAATGGTCTCATTAACGGGACATTGAGACTTTAGAAACCAGTCCTTTAGGGCCCTAAATTTACATCATTCAACTTGTCTTACCCCTCCTCTCATTTGGAGTGTATAACTCTTCAGGTAAACAGATATTCTTAAATTAGGAAACTTTTTGCCAGATTGTGTACAACCCAGGCTCAAACCCACTGAACTGTCTCTCTGTGTACCAAAGGCCAGAGGACCAAAGGCTAGTAATAAACTAAGGCCAAGAACAGATTATCATAGCCAACTTATGTATTTACCGCATTGCCGCATTGAACAGGACTTATTATTACAACCTTGGGATAAGACATTCATCCTGAGGACTTCTGAAGTTAGCCAAGCATACCTAAACCAGTTGCGGCTGGCGACTTGGAATAGTGGTGGGGTGGGGGCAAATAGAACAAAAATAAAAAATAATTTAAATAAAAGTACCTGAACCTCACCGCCGCTCTCCGCCGCTCTGTGCTGCTTTGCAGGCTCTCAGCCTGCCCTGCGGACAATCATGATGCTCAGAGCAGTGTTATGATTGGATGGAGCTCCCTGTCTGGGCGCTCCAACACAGACTGGGAGCCTGGGCTTGCTCTGTCTAACCCGGCAACACAGTGCCATATTGGAGAGAGCCCTTGTGCGCATGTGTTTTTGGCCGGCCTGAGACGGCCGTTCCAAACATACATGCACACTTAGGGGAGTGCTCTGTGCACTCCCCTCACTGCTTGTCACCCCAATGGCCCGCCCCTTTACAAAATAAAACAATTATAAAGATTGTTTATTATCGTTTTATTTTTAAAGGTTTGCAGCTCCTGCTGCTGGCATAGTGGAGAAGCTGCTCCTGGCCTAAACCTTTCTCTATAAGATAACATTAGAGGGGTGCGGCCAAGAGGAGCTCCTCCACAAAGCTCCCTTGCCCGACACCACCAGCACCAGTGCGGCCATGTCTCAAGGGGCCACAACGCTGTGGGAGGCCCTGTGAGGACCCTCCCTGAGGTCATGGGCTGACTGGCAGCCCCTGCCACTAAATGTTTTTCTTGAGATTTTGGCGGGGCTGCTGTTGTTGACCTGGTTGATTGTTGTCGCCCCCCTTCATGATCTGGCAACAGGGAGAGCGCGGGGACTGGAGGGGTTCAGACATGCCGTGAGCCCCACCAGTTCAGTTGCCTGGACTCTATTTGATGCTCTCCTGCCCTAAGTGGTGCCCTCCCCATGGGGCCTGCTGAGACCCTCCCCTTCCAAACTGTGGTGTAGTCGAGTTTTAGGACACAGCTGGTGCCAATGTAGGCCCTGGTGTGCGGAGGGACCCCTCTCCCTGCGGATCCGACCAAAGCGAGCTGGGGTGCGCCTGATGGAGGGAGTGCCACCTTACGCACGTGGATCTTTATGGACTATTGGACTACCTGGGGTCCTTGTGTGCCCTGGGAGAAGTTTGGGGCTCCCCCTTCCACCCTTCCTGTTGTTCCCCAGGGGGAGACTGTGCTTCAGTTTGCCACTGTAGCACAGCCGCATGCCATTTACATACCTTCTTGGGGGCCTGGACCATGAAGAGCCTGGATCTTGGGGGCCTGGATCCCAGATCACTGAGATAGGAGTGGGGCACAGGTCACCTCCCACTATGAACGCCTGCGTTGAGCTCTCTCATGGATGGTCTTCTGTTCTGCGCACACACCACACGGCCATGGTCCAACTGCACCTGACTGAGATGCCCTGACCACAAGGGGTCCCTCCTCCCTCCCCACCGACGAGCTATGGCAGCCCACAGAGCAAAGAAAGACTCCATGTTTAAGGATATGTTCACAATAGTGGCAGTGAAGAAGACCGACCCCCATGTAGAGGAGCCTGCTGGGAATCCCCAGGTGACATTGGAGACCAGTGGGCCAGTGCAGATGATCTTCTAGCCCTAGTCATCCGGCCATTCATGGAATCCCTCTTCACCAAGCTCCACAATGACATAGGTGCACTCCAGGATGATGTAACAGCGGACATCAAGGAGGTCAAGAAGGATGTGACAAATCAGGACAGGTGGAGATGCCTGGGAAGAAGACCTGAAAGGCCACAGACAAGAGCTGCTGGAGCTTAGAGCTCAGGGCCTGGACCTGCAGCTCCATCTGAAATATCTGGAGAACAAACTGCAACACTCTAACATCTGCAATAAGGGAGTCCTCCTCCAAGCTGATGGGGTGACCTAGAGAGCTACATTACCCACCTGTTCCACCACATACATCCAGAGTTGGCAGAGAAAGAGATTGTGCTTGACAGCCACACACAGCAGGCTGCCCAGTTATTCCACTGGTATCGCCTCAGGACATCTTAACTTGTATTCACAACTACAAAATGAAGGAAGCCATAATGGCAGCAGCCAGAGACCAAAGTCTTGTGATGTTTGAAGGTCAAAAGGTATGGTTCTATCAAGATCTGTTCCCTAATACCCTACAGCGACACCATCTGTTCAGACAGATCACCGTCTATCTTTGAGACCACACCTTAAAATACAAAAGGGGGCACTTCTTCCATCTGACCTTTGTTAGGAAAAAAAATTAAACCCAAATGGTCCGCATGGTGGAGGAGGCTAACGAGGTCCTTGGATTGCAATCAGATCCAGGACGGCACCATGGGGGGAGCTGCGTGCATCCCTGGTTCAGCAACCTAGTGCAAAAAGCACACAGTGACACTGCTCATGGAGAGCTGCTTCCAAACCCACACTGGTGGAAAGCCAACGTGAACACAGCACACTCCTTCAGAGGCTATGAGACACCAACCAAGACTCTACATCGGACTGGCCCAGACCTGTGGACCTTCAGCTTTGGTTTACATACAGCCCCTATCAACTTTCAATTGTTCCACCTCAATATGAATGCAGTCAGGCCACTACCACCAGTTTAGCCATTCAAGTCACTAATCCGGGCAGGTGGGGCTTCCCCCTTATCTGATTCCTCTTTCGCGCTTCAACATAGTTGCTGCCACGACTCCGAACCTTAGACTGCTGGATCTCTCATGGAGGGAGTGGTGGTTTGTTTTGTTGCTCTTTTCAAGTTCAATAGCCACCCCTACTAGGAGGTCCCTTTCCTTGCTGCCACTACTGCCTTGAAGATATGGTGCCGCCATGAATTGCACAGGGTACCTGCACCTGGTTCCAGTATACTGCACACCCCCTTTGTTTCCCACGGATGGTCAAGGTACCATGCTATAATGTCAAGGACCTCAATTCACCTGCCAAACAAGTGGCTGTCCTTGCCTTTCTCAAGGAATTTCATTGTGATATCGCTCTTCTGCAGGAAACACACCTCATCAGAAGGGATGGGGGAAGGCTCTACTCCCACTGGTTTGACAACCATTTTTTCTCCTCCGGCCCAAGAAAGACTGCAGGGATTGCTATACTCCTAGTTAGCCACTTCCATGGCCATGTAATGCATCCCAAGCTATTTGCCTCACAGTGAATGCTCATATCTTTACTCTTGCCACATTGTATACCCCTAATGATCACTAGGAACAGTTTGTGTTGTGGGTCCTGGGGCTGATGACAGCTACTTCTGATCCTGGTGTAGTGGTGGGGGGGCGACTTAGTACACGGCCATCCTCTTTACAGAGGGTGGGTCAAGAAGGAGCCTTCACAGACTCTGGCCTCAAATTGCTCATTGATGTGGGCCCAGCGGATGCCTGGCTCACTAAGCACCCCACTTCCAAGAGATACACATTTTCTACTTCCCATCAGACGTCCACCTGCATTGACTATTTCCTAGTTTCCCCAAGCTTTCTGGTGACCCTGTGACACACTGACACTGAAGAGGTGGCATTGACCGATCACTCCCCAATCACACTCACATTTACTGTTCCTGGCAGTGGGGTTCAGGGCCACTGATGGTGGCTTAACTACAAACTGCTCACATACAACGCCACTAAAAAATAGATTCAGGACATAATCAAGCACTTTCTTGTGGATAATGACACACCTGACATGTCCATTTCCCTCCTCTTGGATACGCTGAAAAGGGTTGTCAGGGGGGCTTTTCTTGCGATCTCTGCAAAGTTCACTTAGTAGCAATGGGAGAAGAGGAATGACTTGGAAGCCCCAGTCAGGGTCTCAAAAGAAGCTGAGGCACACACAGAGTGCGTAGACAGCTGAACTTTGGCAGGAAATAACTCAAGGTACTGGACTGGGATAGGGCTGACTAAGCAAAACTATTATGCAGAGGGCAATAGGGTTGGGTGACTTCTCGCTCACAAATTAAGAGCCTACTCTCAGAAACATTGGATTTTATAAATTAGCCTGGCAGATGGTAGTAGAGCCCACCAGGGCAGAGATATCACCCAGGCCTTTTTGAGTTTTCATGCCACCCTTTACAAAGCTGAAGAGACACCAATAGAGGTCTGCCAAGGGTATCTGCTTCCAGAGCCCCTTATACACCTTCCTGATCAGGATGCCCTCAAGCTTAAGGCAGATCTTCCACTTGATGAGGTTCTTGCAATCATTTCCAAACTCCAGCCTGGTAAAGCACTGGGGTCAGATGGTTTCACCCGAGCTTTACAAACTCTTTGCACCACAACTTGCCCCACTTTTTGTCCACCTCTATCACCCCATAGGGGACTCAGGCATGCTCCCCCATCCCCTCCACAAGGGCAGTAGTTATTACAGTCAAACAAAAGCCCGGGAAAGATACCTTTCAGTGTGCTTCTTACCACCCCATTGCCTCTTAAATGTAGATGCTAAGCTCTTTACAGGGGTCTCGGCTGCCTGGTTGAACCCCTACATGCAGGAATTAATTGACCTGGTCCGAGCCAGCTTCACCCCTAAAAGACACTGTAGTGACAGCACCAAATGCCTTCTCCACCTTATGGACAAAGATGACGATATTACTTATGTCTATCGATGCATGGAAGGCATTTGACTAGGTGCATTGGCCATTTCTTTGGCTGGTGCTGGAAAGGGCAGGCCTTAAGCTACAATTTCTAACATCAGTTTGGAGTAACTATATGCACCTGAGTGCCCATGTATAACTTAGTGGCACCCTGCCCCTGCCCCTGCCCTTTGCGATCGTCAGTGAACTACGCAGGGCTGCCCCTGTCCCCACTTCCCTTTGCACTTTACATGGAATCACTGTCAGACTCGATAGGGGTGAAACCATTGATTTAAGGTACCCCCTTTGACTCACAGGAGCATAAATTGGCCCTATATGCCAATGACGTGATGATCTCACTGGCTCAACCCAATACCTCAATGCTCCCTCTCATGGAAGATCTTAGGGCCTTTGGAGGAGCATTTGGTTTCAAAGTGAACTTTCAAAATACCTAAATGCTCATCCTAACCATTCCACAGTCAGAGCAGGGCACTCTGGAATGGAGCTTTGCCTTCCAATGGGCATGTAAAAAGGTGCCTCACTCAGAACTCACTTTGTCCTTTCTTAGGGAGACAGAAGAGTGTAAATATCCCTCCCTCCTAGCCCCAGCCCACAAAGATCTTGTGAGCTGGAAGTTGGGTGGCCTGCTCTAGATGGGAAGACTAGCTGCTTTAAAAATGACACTGCTACTCAGGCTCCTATATGTCATGCAGATGCTCCGTTTGGCCCCAAAACCACATGAGCTAACACAATTACAGCATACAATAGAGTCATACATTTAGAATGATGAGAAAGCCTGCACAGCTAGAAAATAAACATACCTCTCGATCTCGGGTGGTGGCCTGCTTATGCACTACTATTTAGCTGCCCACCTCGGTTATAAGGTTGATTGGAGCAGGGTTCTAACAGAAAAGCGTTGGTGCTTCATTGACCGTGCCATAGCAGGGGATTCATATTTGGAAAGTTCTGTGGCTCCCCAAAAAGCATCGCTCAGTAGGGGTGTACATCTCTCCCATTACAAGATCGACCCTGATTGCGTTGGACAGAGGGATGGTGACGAAATGGCTGTCCTCACCTATTTCTCCGCTCACCTCCTTCTGGGAAGCCCAGCATTTCTGCTTGCGCACACAGGGACAGAATATCATGAGTGGGAAACAACCAATTGCAAGCGCATTGGCGACCTCTATGTTCACTTAGGGACATTAGACTTCCCACTGCTTCAAGATCCCTACAGCCTCCCAGATAGCAAGTATTGGCATTATGTAGCGGTTAGACACTGGGTTTCATGCCCTTCCATCCAACCTCACGCCAGTACACCTGTTACTAAATTTGAAAATTGGTTACTTACTAAAACAAACGATAAACCTCTGCTCTCCAATATCTACACATTTCTGAGTTCACCCATAGACAGCAGCAAGTCCTCAGCTGAGAAGAGATGGGAGGCCAAACTATTTTGCACTTTCACACTTCCGGAATGGGTTGACATACTTCATAGAGCACGCAGTTCATCTATTAGCTCAGTCTGGAAGGAATCTCTGCTGAAACTGGCCCACTACTGGTACTCTACTCGTACTATACCCCAGCTAGAGTGGCACAATGGAAAGCTGGCACAACAGATCTATATTTGTGTCACTGTGGTCAGGTGGCTTACTTACACATCTCCTCTGGCACTGCCCCTAACTCCAGATATACTGGGAGGAGGTCCTCAAGGATGCAGATGAGATCTTTACTGCCGACATCTCTAGTTTTCCGAGCTACAATTGTTCAGGCTTTCTAACCTCCTGATCTACCCACTGAAGTCTGATAGAGGCAAGGTGATTACAATGGCTCATTGGGCAGCCCGTCAAGTTCTCTTATAGAATTGGGGCCAGGACAAAGAGCCAACATATTAAGACTGGCTATGTGGAATGTGGGACACGTTGGCGATGGAAGCCATCACAGCCTCTGTGGAAGGAACATTACCCTAACTTGATAAAATGTGGGGCTCATGTGCGCAGTTCCTAGCCTGTAACTTTCAGGAGCTCGCCTTTCATAAGTATCTCTGGGTGCTTAGACTGGCTGGCAAGTAGTCCGAAGGACAGTAGACTTGGCTATCCCCTTGCGTTACTTCTTGCACTCACCAGCCTTTACTAGTCTTTTCCCACCCACCTTCTCCTTCCCTCTCTCCTTCCCCTCCCCAATTCTCCTCGACTATCTCTCCCGATACCTTTCCCCTCCCCTCCATACCTCCTCCTCCAGCCCAGTTGCGGGTTCTGGTTCTTTACACATACGTGCCAACCGTCCCAATTCAGACGGGAGATTACCAATTTCAACGCTAGTCTCCTACCCCCTGATTCTTGCATGTAAAAACCTGATTCCCCTGTGGATTTCATCTGACGGAGCCTGGCCTTGTGTAACTCAGAGTACACACTGCCAGTAACCTGCTCCTGTAGGCCAGGGCACATCACTTGCATCACCCTCTCTCTGCCTGCCCTAGTGCTTTTTCCGTGCTCCTGACAGGTAAGGAAAAAAAACATATACTTGCGTATCTAATATCCGATCCGGCAGTAGCAGACTTGCAAATCCCAACATAACTGTAACCTGATTCAGGCCCCACTAGAAGTCAATGGGGAAAATACATTCTCCTGATTTTTTTCTAGCAATCTCCCACTTTTCTCTTCAAAATGTTGGCATGTATGTTTTATCCTCCTCACCAAACACCAGTTGTAGGTGAGTGTATGTTTTATTCCTCAAACTTATAAAACTCTATCATTGTACTCAGCCTCAGAAGGTGCCAGGATTCAGATGGTGCCAGGACTGTCTGATGTGTTGCAGTCCTTGTGTTAATGTCAAATTTCCCCATACGTAAATAAAAGGCAAGTTCCTTTTCAAAGATGCATGCATCTATCAGTGTGTTGTGTAGCCATTTTAGAAATAGCTCCATGTACGTTAGTTTGACACATTAGGCCGCTGTGCACGTTAACCTAGATATATTTTATTCGGCTTCGCATCGTTATTTTTACAATAACCAGTTTTGCGGTCTTTTTTTATTTTCATCTATCTAACTGTTTTTGCTTAGTTCAGCACTGTGTTCTCAAACAAGACATTCTTGATCACTCTGTGCTTCATTCAAGGCTACAGTTTGGTACATTGCCGGTGAACGTGGTAGAAGTTTAGTCTCCAACATTCGTAGAAAATACACATTCTTATGTAGGACATTTTCTTAGAACATCAGCTGTGTTATTATAAAAACACTTCCTAGTCCCATTACACGTTAAGAGAGAGATTCCAGTCAGGGAACCACAACTGTATGCTGATTGCTGAATGCTTCGCTACAGATGCTAACGCAGACTCCAGGCCTTTGCTCAGTTATGAGGGTTGATGTCCTCCCGGTGGAACCTGAAAGGCAGAATTAGAGTTTAACATGCTGTGCTCAGATTATGACTTAGATAGGAAATAGTCCATCAATCCTAGTGACAATATGATAGCGTTATTCCTATGCTTCACTCTTCTCGTCACCATTTTAATACTGTCATGTTGTGTCGTCCTGGTTATTGCAGCTCACGCTTTGCTATCTAAGATGCAGTTGTTTTATTAAACCTATCATTGAAACATGTACTGCTTCTGTCTGTCATTTATATATGAGACTGTATTGTGAATGAGAGAACCGGATGTGACCTGAGTGACCACAACTTCCCTAAGAAGCCTAATATGTCATGTACACGGCTGCCCAATAATCCCTATCTTCTGGTAGAGATGAGGCACAGCTAGTTAGCCGGAGAAAAACCCGGATTTAGAGCGACAGGTGTCACCCACCGTGGGTCGGACTCAGTCTCCCACACTGTGGACGATCTTGCTGCTCAAAATCCAGTAGTCTCATTAGAATAATGAGAGCCAACTCGACATGGCGCCGCCAACGTTTGGTCAGGCTCTAATTTTCGGGCCCTCCGGAGCATATCTGTCTCATTATTTATAATGATACCTCAATGCCGTGTGCGGAGACGTCCGTGGTGCTGAGGATTTCCACCACAGCTGTGTAGGTGATCCTACTACAGCTGGAGGTTGTTCAAGCTTGAACCTTAAAAGGAAAACCCAATTTCTGGTGTGGCTTCTCTGAACTCATAGTGTTACTATCATGGCGAATCCCCAACAGGTACAAATAGCAGTTAACATGAGACAACATCTAACAGCACATTTATTAGCAAATGGCCTAACGGCCCGGGGGGGTCCAGTCACATTTGTGGTGGACGCTCATGCAGCTTACAGAACAGAACTTTTTTACTCTTGGGTCACATTTCCAGCAGTTGATGGGAACACAAATACATTTCACCAATATACACCTGCGAATGCGCCTGGACAATACAGAGCATACGCATATTTAGAGATACCTCTATCTTATCAAGAACATAATAATTGGCTTGATGGCGCCCTACCCCACACAATATTACCAGTAAGGTTAGGTCCACTAAGTAATGATGGTCCTACCTGGCCTTTATTGGCCACATATACACCACATCCCGCGGTTGCAAATTTAGCAGTAGCTGAGGTTCATCGCTTATATATTGAATTAATAGCGATGTATAGACGATTAGTACAATTTGTGATGCAAACACTAAACACAAACCCAGCACATCCACATGCAGCAACGCCAGGTATAAATCCTGCAACTGTACATTCTATCATGGGTAAAGTACCCGCCAAACGAGAGGAAACTCCGTTTTGGCTAGCACAGAAAATTAATACGCTGGAGGCAGTATTTACCCATACTGGACCTCAGGATAAACATCGAATATTAACAATGTGCTTGCCTCTTGGGATGGTCCCTACAGTAGAAAATTGTAATACTTGGGGCATGGTATTTGCTGCGCTCTATACAACCGCACACGGTACACCATCACTTGTCAACTTACCAGAAGTGTTGAAACAAATTCAAGAAGAATATGAGGCTGCCCTAGATTTGGGGATGCATTTGATGGGCACTTTTGCCATGGTAATCATTTTAAGTAACCTTAAAGGGGAAGCGGTCGCACTAGCAGTGTGCATGCGGCTCTGTGACGTTCCACAGCAGGATCAGGAACGAGAGCTGCCTAAAATAATAGCAGAGACCTATTCAAGTATTAATCAAGATAGCTTAGGGGCCAGACCACAAAAAACACAATTTCAGGGTAAATCGAACAAAGATACCCCCAAGCAGGCACCTGAGGGTAATAAGAAAAGCTGGCATAAAAAGCAACAAACTCCTAAGAAAGAGAGGGGAGACTCTCCCCGTATGGAGACCCCACAGAATAGGTATAATCTCCGAAATAGAGATAATATAAAAACGCCTGATAGATATCAATATACTGATACACGCCAATCTCGTTCCCTTCAGGACTCATCAGAAAAAAGAAATCAGAGAGGTGGGCAATCAGAGCGAAGAACAGAGTACATGAAACCGATACAGGTATCACAATGCTCTTCAGAGTTTTCTGTTAAAAAGGAAGAGAAACTCGCCCAACAATTTAAAAAGAAAAAAGTGGCAGCAGTCACAATCCAACATGCCATACAGGAAGAGGGTCCTCTTGAATAACAAGAACTGGGCTCTGGCCTTGCTAGACAGCGCGGCAGAGGTCACAATAGTTCGCCTGAATCTTCTAGAGCATCTGGAGGTGAAAGCAACTGATGACTTTATACAAGTAGAAATTACAGACATGCGTGTCTCCACGCTTGATAGGGTGTACAAAGTAACGTTACAGTTAGAAGGAGACATTGAACGCACAATAGATGCAATCTTTTGGGATCGCATAGTAAAAGTATATGATGTCTTGTTGGCTGAACAAGATTGGCCACCTGACTTTGTCCGTACCTGCCCATATGGAGAAGAAGTCATTACGCCTTCCTTCTCGCTCCTTGTTCCAGAGGAACTTGCTGAATCCTATTCCATTGAATGGGCTTTGGCACAAGCACCTGCATTATACAGAAATCACGTGGGATGGGATAAGGAATCCCCCTACCATCTAATTCCAATTAAAAGTGAACCTCAGCCACAACCGCAGTATCCTATAAAACATGATGCAAAAGCACCAGTGAGAGAAATACTCACGCAATTAGAGTACCAGGGTGTGATTGAACCCTGTGTCTCGCCAATGAATAACCCATTATTCCCCATAGCTAAACCAGACCATTCATACAGAATAGTCTTAGACTACAGACATTTAAACAGTCATACATGCACCTATGCTATCCAAAACTTGCATAGCACAGCACTAATGAACAATATAGTGCGTAAAAAAATATAAAACAACACTAGACATTTCCAATGGGTTTTTCTGCCAGAATATAGCTCCTGAGAGTAGAGACTCAACAAGTTTCAGTGCACTAGGCTCCCAGAAAAAATTCTGTCATTTACCTCAGGGGTATAAGAACAGCCCAGGACTGTTCGCGGCTCGTGTCACTGCTATTTTGCACGAGATTGACCCTGAAGCATTGTCCTACGTAGATGATATCTATCTTACGGATGATGAATTACTACAACATTTTAGATGGGTAGCCCGTATTGTTGTAGAGTTTGCTGAATTTGGATACAAATTTAACTTCAGAAAAACAAAAATAGCCTTCCTCAGCATCATGTTCTTAGGATATGAGCTGTCAAGTGAAGGGAAGAGCCTAGCACCATAATTCTTGGAGAAATGCGCACAGTTACAACCACCAAATACGAATAAAAAACGACATTCACTATTGGGTTTCCTAAATTTTGGCAGAACCTTCATTCCAGATTATGCTACATGCATAAAACCTTCATATGACTTAATACGTCCCGATTTTTCAAGTAAATACCGGACAATTGAACATACACGTATACTTCGAGAGTTGCAGACAGATATGCTTGCAGCACAAAACCTACATACGAGGGACAACAAAACACATTTGGTCATCAGAGTAATAGCTGGGGCCTTTGGTTTCATCTATGTGACGTTTAATGAAGGCGAGACAGTCCCGATTGCATACAAATCGCACTTGTACTCAGCGGCAGAACAACGCTTTGCTCCCACTGAGAAAATTCTCACTGCTGTGCAGATGGCTGTCATTAAAGAAAGACCTCTTACCCAAGGGAAACGCATTATTGTTGTTTCTCCAATCCCAGGGCTAGAGGCTGTTACAAAAGCTAGCGTTCCAAACGCAAAAGCATTACATCCACGTTGTATACAATGGGCTACGTCTCTGACAGCCACTGATGTAGATTACATTTTTGGCCCAAACTTACAAACTCAGGAATTTTTACAATATGAAATAGAACATCCAGTTCCAGCAAATACTTTGCCTATTGATCAGTGTCATATAGTCATGTACACCGATGGCTCTGTACAACCGGTAATTGGAACTAAACATCAATATTCTGCTGCATGCGCAGTCGTAAGTGGCTACATGGAGGGTGACAAATTTTGTCCTCTACATACCTTTACACAGACCCTAGGGGATTGTACAGCACAATTGGCTGAGCTAAAAGCTCTGCTGATGGCATTGGAACACACGGATCCTGCACATCCTACGCTGATTGTTAGTGATTCATATTATTGTTTCCAATTCTTTAATGAATACCTGCATTATGGGCGCCAGAATGGGTTCAGAGATTCCAAAGGCAACACCATTAAACACAGGCTACTGTGTTGGAAAGTAGTTGACCTGAAAGAGACGCTACCGAATGTCCATGTTGTACACAAACTTGGACACCAGCGCGTTGAAATACATGTTGCTGGAAATACACTGGCTGATATAGCCGCAAAGTCAGCAGTGGCCATAGCCACTGTAGCTGCAGTGACTCGCTTGAGTTCCAAACCAGACACAGACTTTTGGGCTGCCGTGACCGCTACGGCTGATGGTACGCCATATCCTAAAGGATTTCCTAAAAAATATCACTATCGTATGGGAAGCATGCTGAACGCTGAAGTTAAGGTACCAGGCGTAGGTGTACAAGACATCCCCAACAAAGACATAAGATCACAATTGATTAAAGCAGCGCATGAAGGGGTGGCAACTGCCCATGCTGGTGTGAATACAATTTCGATGTTATTGGTGGCCAGGTCTCTATAAGGAGACTAAACAGTATTTCCTTTGTTGTGACATCTGTCAACAAATCAAAGTTTCCACTGCCAAGCGCCCGCAGCAGACACCACTCTTGATTTCAAACAAACCATTACAATGTGTGTTTTTTGGACCACTGCGGTCCCTTATCGCCTGATAGTGCATACCAATATATTTTAGTCGCTGTTGATTCATGCTCCAGATTTGTATGGGTGTGGCCACAATGCTCAGCTGACGCTCGGACTGTTATTAAAGATTTGCGAGTCTTTATCGGTACATATGCAGTTACGGCTTTCCATTCGGACCAGGGCCCTGCTTTCGCCTCAAGGGCATTCAGGGACTCCATGGCTTCGCTGGGGGTCCAACTCCAGTATTCGTCTCCATTTCATCCCGAGGGAAATAGTGTTGTGGAGCGATTAAACCGTGATTTAAAGCAATCCTTAACAGCCAGAGTCTTAGGTACAGGTCGTAGTTGGCTTAACCACCTGTATGTAGTCCAGAGATCACTAATAATCTGCCTAGAAGGCGTGTCTCCACGCTTGATAGGGTGTACAAAGTAACGTTACAGTTAGAAGGAGACATTGAACGCACAATAGATGCAATCTTTTGGGATCGCATAATAAAAGTATATGATGTCTTGTTGGCTGAACAAGATTGGCCACCTGACTTTGTCCGTACCTGCCCATATGGAGAAGAAGCCATTACGCCTTCCTTCTCGCCCCTTGTTCCAGAGGAACTTGCTGAATCCTATTCCATTGAATGGGCTTTGGCACAAGCACCTGCATTATACAGAAATCACGTGGGATGGGATAAGGAATCCCCCTACCATGTCATTCCAATTAAAAGTGAACCTCAGCCACAACCGCAGTATCCTATAAAACATGATGCAAAAGCACCAGTGAGAGAAATACTCACGCAATTAGAGTACCAGGGTGTGATTGAACCCTGTGTCTCGCCAATGAATAACCCATTATTCCCCATAGCTAAACCAGACCATTCATACAGAATAGTCTTAGACTACAGACATTTAAACAGTCATACATGCACCTATGCTATCCAAAACTTGCATAGCACAGCACTAATGAACAATATAGTGCGTAAAAAAATATAAAACAACACTAGACATTTCCAATGGGTTTTTCTGCCAGAATATAGCTCCTGAGAGTAGAGACTCAACAAGTTTCAGTGCACTAGGCTCCCAGAAAAAATTCTGTCATTTACCTCAGGGGTATAAGAACAGCCCAGGACTGTTCGCGGCTCGAGTCACTGCTATTTTGCACGAGATTGACCCTGAAGCATTGTCCTACGTAGATGATATCTATCTTACGGATGATGAATTACTACAACATTTAAGATGGGTAGCCCGCATTGTTGTAGAGTTTGCTGAATTTGGATACAAATTTAACTTCAGAAAAACAAAAATAGCCTTCCTCAGCATCATGTTCTTAGGATATGAGCTGTCAAGTGAAGGGAAGAGCCTAGCACCACAATTCTTGGAGAAATGCGCACAGTTACAACGACCAAATACGAATAAAAAACGACATTCACTATTGGGTTTCCTAAATTTTGGCAGAACCTTCATTCCAGATTATGCTACATGCATAAAACCTTCATATGACTTAATACGTCCGGATTTTTCAAGTAAATACCGGACAATTGAACATACACGTATACTTCGAGAGTTGCAGACAGATATGCTTGCAGCACAAAACCTACATACGAGGGACAACAAAACACATTTGGTCATCAGAGTAATAGCTGGGGCCTTTGGTTTCATCTATGTGACGTTTAATGAAGGCGAGACAGTCCAGATTGCATACAAATCGCACTTGTACTCAGCGGCAGAACAACGCTTTGCTCCCACTGAGAAAATTCTCACTGCTGTGCAGATGGCTGTCATTAAAGAAAGACCTCTTACCCAAGGGAAACGCATTATTGTTGTTTCTCCAATCCCAGCGCTAGAGGCTGTTACAAAAGCTAGCGTTCCAAACGCAAAAGCATTACATCCACGTTGTATACAATGGGCTACGTCTCTGACAGCCACTGATGTAGATTACATTTTTGGCCCAAACTTACAAACTCAGGAATTTTTACAATATGAAATAGAATATCCAGTTCCAGCAAATACTTTGCCTATTGATCAGTGTCATATAGTCATGTACACCGATGGCTCTGCACAACCGGTAATTGGAACTAAACATCAATATTCTGCTGCTTGCGCAGTCGTAAGTGGCTACATGGAGGGCGACAAATTTTGTCCTCTACATACCTTTACACAGACCCTAGGGGATTGTACAGCACAATTGGCTGAGCTAAAAGCTCTGCTGATGGCATTGGAACACACGGATCCTGCACATCCTACGCTGATTGTTTGTGATTCATATTATTGTTTCCAATTCTTTAACCTCTTCTGTGCCTTGGACGAGATGATCTCGTCCAAGGCTACAGTTCCCCTGTGCCTTGGACGAGATCATCTCGTCCATGGCACAGGGGAACTTGGGGGTGCGCTAGCGCGCCCCCCGTGCACCCCCCTTCCCCCCCCAAGTCGGGGATGGAAGGGGAAGACCTTCCCCTTCCACCCCCGACCCCCCCCACCCCCCCCTGTGACGTCAGCACGCGCGCGCGCGCTGATGTGTCACAGGGGCCTCCCTCGTCGCGCTGGAAGCTCTGCTTCCAGCGCGATTGAAAAAGAAATGCAAAAGCATTTCTTTTTCAATCACTTGGGAGGCCCGGAGGGGCTTCAAAGGGAAGGAAAAGTATTTCCTTCCCTTTGAAGTCCCTCCGAGGGTTTCAAAAGCCGGATTGCTTGCAATCCGGTTTTTGAAACCCCACTAGACACCAGGGATTTTTTTTTTTTTCGTAGAAATTGACAAAAGGGAGCGACCCCTTGGGCAAGGGTCGCTCCCAGGGGGGGCATTTTTTTGAAAAGGCCTTTTCTGCCCCCCCTGGGGGCAGATCGGCCTTATTAGGCCGATCTGCCCCCAGGGGGGGCAGAAACCTCTAGGCACCAGGGACCATTTTTTTTTTTTATTTTTTTTTTGTTTCATTTTTTTTTTATTGAGGTGGGGAGCGACCCCTTAGGCAAGGGTCGTTCCCCTTGGGGGAAAATTATATTTTGGCCATTTCTGCCCCCCTTGGGGGCAGATTGGCCTATTTTGATGAGGCCAATCTGCCCCCAAGGGGGGTAGAAACCACTAGACACCAGGGATTTTTTTTATTTTTTATTGTTATTGTCAAAAGGGAGCGACCCCTTGGGCAAGGGTCGCTCCCAGGGGGGCATATTTTCGGGAAGGCCTTTTCTGCCCCCCCTGGGGGCAGATCGGCCTACTATTAGGCCGATCTGCCCCCAGGGGGGGCAGAAACCTCTAGGCACCAGGGACCATTTTTTTTTTTTTTGTTTCATTTTTTTTTTTTTGGTGGGGAGCAAGGGTCGCTCCCCTTGGGGGAAAATTATATTTTGCCCATTTCTGCCCCCCTTGGGGGCAGATTGGCCTATTTTGATGAGGCCAATCTGCCCCCAAGGGGGGTAGAAACCACTAGACACCAGGGAGTTTTTTCTTTGCGTGAATTTCACGCAAAGGGAGCGACCACTTAGGCAAGGGTCGCTCCCTGGGGGGGAGGGGAATTTATTTTAGGCCATTTCTGCCCCCCCTGGGGGCAGATCGGCCTATTATTAGGCCGATCTGCCCCCAGGGGGGGAAGAAACCTCTAGGCGCCAGGGCAAATTTTTTTTTTGTGTTTTTTTTTTTGTTCTTTTTTTTTTTTTTAGAGATGGGGAGCGACCCATCAGGCAAGGGTCGCTCCCCTGGGGGGCAAATTGTATTTAGACCATTTCTGCCCCCCTGGGGGCAGATTGGCCGATTTTAGGTCAATCTGCCCCCAAGGGGGCAGAAACCACTAGGCACCGGGGATTTGTTTTTTGGCGCCAATGTCACGCAGGGGGAGCGACCCCGTAGGCAAGGGTCGCTCCCGGGGGGGGTGGGGGTTGGGGGGGCAAATTTATTTTAGGCCATTTCTGCCCCCCGGGGGACAGATCGGCCTATTATTAGGCCGAACTGCCCCCGGGGGGGGGGCAGAACACTCTAGGCGCCAGGGCAATTTTTTTTGTGTGTGTTTTTTTTTTGTTGTTTCTTTTTTTAGAGATGGGGAGCGACCCATCAGGCAAGGGTCGCTCCCCTGGGGGGGGGCAAATTGTATTTAGACCATTTCTGCCCCCCTGGGGGCAGATTGGCCAATTTTAGGTCAATCTGCCCCCAAGGGGGCAGAAACCACTAGGCACCGGGGATTTGTTTTTTGGCGCCAATGTCACGCAGGGGGAGCGACCCCGTAGGCAAGGGTCGCTCCCGGGGGGGGGGGTGGGGGTTGGGGGGGCAAATTTATTTTAGGCCATTTCTGCCCCCCCGGGGGACAGATCGGCCTATTATTAGGCCGAACTGCCCCCGGGGGGGGGCAGAACACTCTAGGCGCCAGGGCAATTTTTTTTTTGTGTTTTTTTTTTTTGTTGTTTCTTTTTTTAGAGATGGGGAGCGACCCATCAGGCAAGGGTCACTCCCCTGGGGGGGCAAATTGTATTTAGACCATTTCTGCCCCCCTGGGGGCAGCTTGGCCAATTTTAGGTCAATCTGCCCCCAAGGGGGCAGAAATCACTAGGCACCGGGGATTTGTTTTTTGGCGCCAATGTCACGCAGGGGGAGCGACCCCGTAGGCAAGGGTCGCTCCCGGGGGGGGGGTGGGGGTTGGGGGGGCAAATTTATTTTAGGCCATCTCTGCCCCCCCGGGGGACAGATCGGCCTATTATTAGGCCGAACTGCCCCCGGGGGGGGGGGCAGAACACTCTAGGCGCCAGGGCAATTTTTTTTTTGTGTTTTTTTTTGTTGTTGTTTCTTTTTTTAGAGATGGGGAGCGACCCATGAGGCAAGGGTCACTCCCCTGGGGGGGCAAATTGTATTTAGACCATTTCTGCCCCCCTGGGGGCAGATTGGCCAATTTTAGGTCAATCTGCCCCCAAGGGGGCAGAAATCACTAGGCACCGGGGATTTGTTTTTTGGCGCCAATGTCACGCAGGGGGAGCGACCCCGTAGGCAAGGGTCGCTCCCGGGGGGGGGGGTGGGGGTTGGGGGGGCAAATTTATTTTAGGCCATTTCTGCCCCCCCGGGGGACAGATCGGCCTATTATTAGGCCGAACTGCCCCCGGGGGGGGGGGCAGAACACTCTAGGCGCCAGGGCAATTTTTTTTGTGTTTTTTTTTTTTGTTGTTTCTTTTTTTAGAGATGGGGAGCGACCCATCAGGCAAGGGTCGCTCCCCTGGGGGGGCAAATTGTATTTAGACCATTTCTGCCCCCCTGGGGGCAGATTGGCCAATTTTAGGTCAATCTGCCCCCAAGGGGGCAGAAACCACTAGGCACCGGGGATTTGTTTTTTGGCGCCAATGTCACGCAGGGGGAGCGACCCCGTAGGCAAGGGTCGCTCCCGGGGGGGGGGGGGGGTTGGGGGGGCAAATTTATTTTAGGCCATTTCTGCCCCCCCGGGGGGCAGATCGGCCTATCATTAGGCCGATCTGCCCCCGGGGGGGGCAGAAACCTCTAGGCGCCAGGGGAATTTTTCTTTTTTTTCTTTTTTTTTTTCTTTGTTTTTTTTTTTAGAGATGGGGAGCGACCCATCAGGCAAAAGTCGCTCCCCTGGGGTCAAATTGTATTTAGGCCATTTCTGCCCCCCTTGGGGGCAGATTGGCTGAGTTTAGGTCAACCTGCCCCCAAGGGGGCAGAAACCACTAGGCACCGGGGATTTGTTTTTTGGTGCCAATGTCACGCAGGGGGAGCGACCCCGTAGGCAAGGGTCGCTCCCGGCGGGGGAGGGTGGGGGTTGGGGGGGCAAATTTATTTTAGGGCATTTCTGCCCCCCCCCCTGGGGCCGGCTGAGCTACAGGCCAAACACCACAGGTAGGCACCTTGCAAAAAACACCTCTGTTTTCTGCGAAAAAATATGTTGTGTCCACGTTGTGTTTTGGGCTATTTCCTTTTGTGGGCGCTAGGCCTACCCACAGAAGTGATGTACCATTTTTATCGAGAGACTTAGGGGAACGCTGGGTGGAAGGAAATTTGTGGCTCCTCTCAGATTCCAGAACTTTCTGTCACCGAAATGAGAGGAAAAAGTGTTTTTTGGGCCAAATTTTGATGTTTGCAAAGGATTCTGGGTAACATAACCTGGTCAGAGCCCCGCAAGTCACCCCATCTTGGATTCCCCTGGGTTTCTAGTTTTCAAAAATGCACTGGTTTGCTAGGTTTCCTCAGGTGTCGGCTGAGCTACAGGCCAAAATCCACAGGTAGGCACTGCTTTTTATAAAAAAATGTGATGTGTCCACGTTGTGTTTTGGGCCCTTTCCTTTCGTGGGCGCTAGTCCTACCCACACAAGTGAGGTATCATTTTTATCGGGAGACTTGGGGGAACACTGGGTAGAAGGAAATTTGTGGCTCCTCTCAGATTCTAGAACTTTCTGCCACAGAAATGTGAGTAACATGTGTATTTTTAGCCAAATTTTGAGGTTTGCAAAGGATTCTGGGTAACAGAACCTGGTCCGAGCCCCGCAAGTCACCCCTCCTTGGATTCCCCTAGGTCTCTAGTTTTCAGAAATGCACAGGTTTGGTAGGTTTCCCTAGGTGCCGGCTGAGCTAGAGGCCAAAATCTACAGGTAGGCACTTCGCAAAAAACACCTCTGTTTTTTTCCAAAATTTAGGATGTGTCCACGTTGCGCTTTGGGGTGTTTCCTGTCGCCGGCGCTAGGCCTACCCACGCAAGTGAGGTATCATTTTTATCGGGAGACTTGGGGGAACGCTGGGTGGAAGGAAATTTGTAGCTCCTCTCAGATTCCAGAACTTTCTGCCACAGAAATGTGAGGGACATGTGTTTTTTTAGCCAAATTTTGAGGTTTGCAAAGGATTCTGGGTAACAGAACCTGGTCCGAGCCCCGCAAGTCACCCCTCCTTGGATTCCCCTAGGTCTCTAGTTTTCAGAAATGCACAGGTTTGATAGGTTTCCCTAGGTGCCGGCTGAGCTAGAGGCCAAAATCTACAGGTAGGCACTTTGCAAAAAACACCTCTGTTTTTTTCCAAAATTTAGGATGTGTCCACGTTGCGCTTTGGGGTGTTTCCTGTCGCCGGCGCTAGGCCTACCCACGCAAGTGAGGTATCATTTTTATCGGGAGACTTGGGGGAACGCTGGGTGGAAGGAAATTTGTAGCTCCTCTCAGATTCCAGAACTTTCTGCCACAGAAATGTGAGGGACATGTGTTTTTTTAGCCAAATTTTGAGGTTTGCAAAGGATTCTGGGTAACAGAACCTGGTCCGAGCCCCGCAAGTCACCCCTCCTTGGATTCCCCTAGGTCTCTAGTTTTCAGAAATGCACAGGTTTGGTAGGTTTCCCTAGGTGCCGGCTGAGCTAGAGGCCAAAATCTACAGGTAGGCACTTCGCAAAAAACACCTCTGTTTTTTTCCAAAATTTAGGATGTGTCCACGTTGCGCTTTGGGGTGTTTCCTGTCGCCGGCGCTAGGCCTACCCACGCAAGTGAGGTATCATTTTTATCGGGAGACTTGGGGGAACGCTGGGTGGAAGGAAATTTGTAGCTCCTCTCAGATTCCAGAACTTTCTGCCACAGAAATGTGAGGGACATGTGTTTTTTTAGCCAAATTTTGAGGTTTGCAAAGGATTCTGGGTAACAGAACCTGGTCCGAGCCCCGCAAGTCACCCCTCCTTGGATTCCCCTAGGTCTCTAGTTTTCAGAAATGCACAGGTTTGGTAGGTTTCCCTAGGTGCCGGCTGAGCTAGAGGCCAAAATCTACAGGTAGGCACTTTGCAAAAAACACCTCTGTTTTTTTCCAAAATTTAGGATGTGTCCACGTTGCGCTTTGGGGTGTTTCCTGTCGCCGGCGCTAGGCCTACCCACGCAAGTGAGGTATCATTTTTATCGGGAGACTTGGGGGAACGCTGGGTGGAAGGAAATTTGTAGCTCCTCTCAGATTCCAGAACTTTCTGCCACAGAAATGTGAGGGACATGTGTTTTTTTAGCCAAATTTTGAGGTTTGCAAAGGATTCTGGGTAACAGAACCTGGTCCGAGCCCCGCAAGTCACCCCTCCTTGGATTCCCCTAGGTCTCTAGTTTTCAGAAATGCACAGGTTTGGTAGGTTTCCCTAGGTGCCGGCTGAGCTAGAGGCCAAAATCTACAGGTAGGCACTTCGCAAAAAACACCTCTGTTTTTTTCCAAAATTTAGGATGTGTCCACGTTGCGCTTTGGGGTGTTTCCTGTCGCCGGCGCTAGGCCTACCCACGCAAGTGAGGTATCATTTTTATCGGGAGACTTGGGGGAACGCTGGGTGGAAGGAAATTTGTAGCTCCTCTCAGATTCCAGAACTTTCTGCCACAGAAATGTGAGGGACATGTGTTTTTTTAGCCAAATTTTGAGGTTTGCAAAGGATTCTGGGTAACAGAACCTGGTCCGAGCCCCGCAAGTCACCCCTCCTTGGATTCCCCTAGGTCTCTAGTTTTCAGAAATGCACAGGTTTGGTAGGTTTCCCTAGGTGCCGGCTGAGCTAGAGGCCAAAATCTACAGGTAGGCACTTCGCAAAAAACACCTCTGTTTTTTTCCAAAATTTAGGATGTGTCCACGTTGCGCTTTGGGGTGTTTCCTGTCGCCGGCGCTAGGCCTACCCACGCAAGTGAGGTATCATTTTTATCGGGAGACTTGGGGGAACGCTGGGTGGAAGGAAATTTGTAGCTCCTCTCAGATTCCAGAACTTTCTGCCACAGAAATGTGAGGGACATGTGTTTTTTTAGCCAAATTTTGAGGTTTGCAAAGGATTCTGGGTAACAGAACCTGGTCCGAGCCACACAAGTCACCCCTCCTTGGATTCCCCTAGGTCTCTAGTTTTCAGAAATGTACAGGTTTGGTAGGTTTCCCTAGGTGGCGGCTGAGCTAGAGGCCAAAATCTCCAGGTAGTCACTTTGCTAAAAACAGCTCTGTTTTCTGTGATGTGTCCACGTTGTGTTTTGGGGCATATCCTGTCGCGGGCGCTAGGCCTACCCACACAAGTGAGGTATCATTTTTATCGGGAGACGTGGGGGAACGCTGGGTGGAAGGAAATTTGTGGCTCCTCTCAGATTCCAGAACTTTCTGCCACAGA
Organism: Pleurodeles waltl; assembly: GCF_031143425.1. Taxonomy (NCBI): domain Eukaryota; kingdom Metazoa; phylum Chordata; class Amphibia; order Caudata; family Salamandridae; genus Pleurodeles; species Pleurodeles waltl. The sequence goes on from NC_090448.1 coordinate 539,481,007, forward strand.
AATGTTAGGAACATGTGTTTTTTTAGCCAAATTTGGAGATTTGCAAAGGATTCTGGGTAACAGAACCTGGTCCGAGCCCCGCAAGTCACCCCTCCTTGGATTCCCCTAGGTCTCTAGTTTTCAGAAATGCACAGGTTTGGTAGGTTTCCCTAGGTGGCGGCTGAGCTAGAGGCCAAAATCTACAGGTAGTCACTTTGCTAAAAACAGCTCTGTTTTCTGTGATATGTCCACGTTGTGTTTTGGGGCATATCCTGTCGCGGGCGCTAGGCCTACCCACACAAGTGAGGTATCATTTTTATCGGGAGACGTGGGGGAACGCTGGGTGGAAGGAAATTTGTGGCTCCTCTCAGATTCCAGAACTTTCTGCCACAGAAATGTGAGGAACATGTGTTTTTTTAGCCAAATTTTGAGATTTGCAAAGGATTCTGGGTAACAGAACCTGGTCTGAGCCCCGCAAGTCACCCCTCCTTGGATTCCCCTAGGTCTCTAGTTTTCAGAAATGCACAGGTTTGGTAGGTTTCCCTAGGTGGCGGCTGAGCTAGAGGCCAAAATCTACAGGTAGTCACTTTGCTAAAAACAGCTCTGTTTTCTGTGATATGTCCACGTTGTGTTTTGGGGCATATCCTGTCGCGGGCGCTAGGCCTACCCACACAAGTGAGGTATCATTTTTATCGGGAGACGTGGGGGAACGCTGGGTGGAAGGAAATTTGTGGCTCCTCTCAGATTCCAGAACTTTCTGCCACAGAAATGTGAGGAACATGTGTTTTTTTAGCCAAATTTTGAGGTTTGCAAAGGATTCTGGGTAACAGAACCTGGTCCGAGCCCCGCAAGTCACCCCTCCTTGGATTCCCCTAGGTCTCTAGTTTTCAGAAATGCACAGGTTTGGTAGGTTTCCCTAGGTGGCGGCTGAGCTAGAGGCCAAAATCTACAGGTAGTCACTTTGCTAAAAACAGCTCTGTTTTCTGTGATATGTCCACGTTGTGTTTTGGGGCATATCCTGTCGCGGGCGCTAGGCCTACCCACACAAGTGAGGTATCATTTTTATCGGGAGACGTGGGGGAACGCTGGGTGGAAGGAAATTTGTGGCTCCTCTCAGATTCCAGAACTTTCTGCCACAGAAATGTGAGGAACATGTGTTTTTTTAGCCAAATTTTGAGGTTTGCAAAGGATTCTGGGTAACAGAACCTGGTCCGAGCCCCGCAAGTCACCCCTCCTTGGATTCCCCTAGGTCTCTAGTTTTCAGAAATGCACAGGTTTGGTAGGTTTCCCTAGGTGGCGGCTGAGCTAGAGGCCAAAATCTACAGGTAGTCACTTTGCTAAAAACAGCTCTGTTTTCTGTGATATGTCCACGTTGTGTTTTGGGGCATATCCTGTCGCGGGCGCTAGGCCTACCCACACAAGTGAGGTATCATTTTTATCGGGAGACGTGGGGGAACGCTGGGTGGAAGGAAATTTGTGGCTCCTCTCAGATTCCAGAACTTTCTGCCACAGAAATGTGAGGAACATGTGTTTTTTTAGCCAAATTTTGAGGTTTGCAAAGGATTCTGGGTAACAGAACCTGGTCCGAGCCACACAAGTCACCCCTCCTTGGATTCCCCTAGGTCTCTAGTTTTCAGAAATGTACAGGTTTGGTAGGTTTCCCTAGGTGGCGGCTGAGCTAGAGGCCAAAATCTACAGGTAGTCACTTTGCTAAAAACAGCTCTGTTTTCTGTGATGTGTCCACGTTGTGTTTTGGGGCATATCCTGTCGCGGGTGCTAGGCCTACCCACACAAGTGAGGTATCATTTTTATCGGGAGACGTGGGGGAACGCTGGGTGGAAGGAAATTTGTGGCTCCTCTCAGATTCCAGAACTTTCTGCCACAGAAATGTGAGGAACATGTGTTTTTTTAGCCAAATTTTGAGGTTTGCAAAGGATTCTGGGTAACAGAACCTGGTCCGAGCCACACAAGTCACCCCTCCTTGGATTCCCCTAGGTCTCTAGTTTTCAGAAATGCACAGGTTTGGTAGGTTTCCCTAGGTGGCGGCTGAGCTAGAGGCCAAAATCTACAGGTAGTCACTTTGCTAAAAACAGCTCTGTTTTCTGTGATGTGTCCACGTTGTGTTTTGGGGCATATCCTGTCGCGGGTGCTAGGCCTACCCACACAAGTGAGGTACCATTTTTATCGGGAGACTTGGGGGAACATAGATTAGCAAAACAAGTACTATTGCCCCTTGTCTTTCTCTACATTTTTTCCTTCCAAATATAGGAGTGTGTGTAAAAAAGACATCTATTTGAGAAATTCCCTGTAATTCACGTGCTACTATGGTCACCCCGGAATTCAGAGATGTGCAAATAACCACTGCTCCTCAACACCTTATCTTGTGCCCTTTTTGGAAATGCAACGGTTTTCTTGAGAGCAATTTTTTACTCCTTATATTTCAGCAAATGAATTGCTGTATACCCGGTATAGAATGAAAACGCACTGCAGGGTGCAGCTCATTTATTGGCTCTGGGTTCCTCGGGTTCTTGATGAACCTACAAACCCTATATATCCCCGCAACCAGAGGAGTCCAGCAGACGTAACGGTATATTGCTTTTGATAATCTGACATTGCAGGGAAAAGTTACAGAGTAAAACGTAGAGAAAAATTGATGGTTTTTTCACCTCAATTTCAATATTTTTCTTTTTCAGCTGTTATTTTCTGTAGGAAACCCTTGTAGGATCTACACAAATGACCCCTTGCTGAATTCAGAATTTTGTCTACTTTTCAGAAATGTTTAGGTTTCTGGGATTCAGCATTGGTTTCATGACCATTCCTGTCACTGACTGGAAGGAGGCTGAAAGCACAAAAAATTGCACAAATGGGGTATGCCCCAGTAAAATGCCAAAATTGTGTTGAAAAATTGGGTTTTCGGATTCAAGTCTGCCTGTTCCTGAAAGCTGGGAAGCTGCTGAGTTTAGCACCGCAGACCCTTTGTTGATGCCATTTTCAGGGGAAAAACCACAAGCCTTCTTCTGCAGCCCCTTTTTCCAATTTTTTTGAAAAAAACGAAATTTTCACTGTATTTTGGCCAATTTCTTGGCCTCCTTCAGGGGAACCCACAAAGTCTGGGTACCTTTAGAATCCCTAGGATGTTGGAAAAAAAGGACGCAAATTTGGCTTGGTTAGCTTATGTGGACAAAAAGTTATGAGGGCCTAAGCGCGAACTGCCCCAAATAGGCAAAAAAGGGCCTGGCACAGGAGGGGGAAAAGGCCTGGCAGCGAAGGGGTTAATGAATACCTGCATTATGGGCGCCAGAATGGGTTCAGAGATTCCAAAGGCAACACCATTAAACACAGGCTACTGTGTTGGAAAGTAGTTGACCTGAAAGAGACGCTACCGAATGTCCATGTTGTACACAAACTTGGACACCAGCGCGTTGAAATACATGTTGCTGGAAATACACTGGCTGATATAGCCGCAAAGTCAGCAGTGGCCATAGCCACTGTAGCTGCAGTGACTCGCTTGAGTTCCAAACCAGACACAGACTTTTGGGCTGCCGTGACCGCTACGGCTGATGGTACGCCATATCCTAAAGGATTTCCTAAAAAATATCACTATTGTATGGGAAGCATGCTGAATGCTGAAGTTAAGGTACCAGGCGTAGGTGTACAAGACATCCCCAACAAAGACATAAGATCACAATTGATTAAAGCAGCGCATGAAGGGGTGGCAACTGCCCATGCTGGTGTGAATACAATTTCGATGTTATTGGTGGCCAGGTCTCTATAAGGAGACTAAACAGTATTTCCTTTGTTGTGACATCTGTCAACAAATCAAAGTTTCCACTGCCAAGAGCCCGCAGCAGACACCACTCTTGATTTCAAACAAACCATTACAATGTGTGTTTTTTGGACCACTGCGGTCCCTTATCGCCTGATAGTGCATACCAATATATTTTAGTCGCTGTTGATTCATGCCCCAGATTTGTATGGGTGTGGCCACAATGCTCAGCTGACGCTCGGACTGTTATTAAAGATTTGCGAGTCTTTATCGGTACATATGCAGTTACGGCTTTCCATTCGGACCAGGGCCCTGCTTTCGCCTCAAGGGCATTCAGGGACTCCATGGCTTCGCTGGGGGTCCAACTCCAGTATTCGTCTCCATTTCATCCCGAGGGAAATAGTGTTGTGGAGCGATTAAACCATGATTTAAAGCAATCCTTAACAGCCAGAGTCTTAGGTACAGGTCGTAGTTGGCTTAACCACCTGTATGTAGTCCAGAGATCACTAATAATCTGCCTAGAAGGTCCCTGGGGAGTCGTACTTCATATGAGTGCCTGTTCAGAACTCAAATGTATGTTCCGGATCTTGATGTCCTGGCGTGGAGGCAGCAGAAACACCTTTTGACATAAATGAATGTGTCACTGTCTTACAGGAATTGCAACAGTTCCGTGATGATAATTCTTCTAAAAGTGCCGCCTCCACAGGAATTAAGGATGTGCCTGTAACATCTACCGGCTGGATACCCAGAGTTGGGGATCTTGTACGTGAAAAAGTCACTGTGAAAAACGAATTTGGCCCCTCTTATCGAGCACCAGTCCCTGTATTAGGGATACACGGTACCAGAACTGTTATTCTACCACCTTTGGCAGGTGGCAAAGAAAATCATTTTGTCTCTCTTGACAATGTCAAACTACACCATGTGGCCGATCCTGCACAGCCGACCAAGAGGAACATCCAGTAGTTCCCGAATCCCTCTCACTACTGGCAAAGAAGTTCCTCTACAAGTTGTTTACACCAACACCGACACCTCTCGGAGCATGGGGAGGGTGGAGGATGATCTTGCATAAGTTCCATTAACGTCAACTAATTTAGAAACATTTGACCAAGTCAACTCGACTTCAAGCCAAACGGATGGTGCTGTCTATAGTGTGCCACTGCAGGAAACACCAACTCGACCACTGACAACGGCTCTGTCTTTTGCACGAACTGCCTCTGGTTATTTTGCCGACTTCAACGATGATTTCTCAGACTCATTCGCCTCTTCGACAGGTGATTTGTCAAGTACACGTAAGCTAAAAACTGGCTTAAAGAAACATATTTTATTTTTCCATGGAACTATCTATGGCTCTCTTTGACTGTCCTAGCCTTTCTACTTTGGATTGGTTTTGTCATTACCTTTTTCTTGTTAATACATGGTCATTTTTTACCTGAAATATCGACAGTTGCACTGGTTTGAAACCACATTTTTCATCACATAAAGTCCAAAGAGACTTATCCTTAGTGAACATTTCCGCAGTGCCAATTCCTGATGGGATTGCCTGGGACAAAGTAATGTTTGATATATATGGTCCCACGGAAGTTATTCAAATACCGTACGTGTTCAAATTATCAATGAATGATATAATAATACCAGGCATTGTTTCTGATGATTGGGATGTGAAAACAGTTGATTCTGTGATGACTGAACTGCAATATTATACTGTCTTTGAAAACGAAGATGTTTACCAATTTAAAGAAAATTATGGTGATATGTTTTGCTATAATTATTATGGGCACCATTTCATACATAGAGCTAGCAGTCCAAAAACTGTTTTTAATTACACGCAATGGGAACATTGCCTGACTCCGCCTCAAGGGAGTTCCAAAACATATTCTGAAAAATTTGCATATTTTTCTAGGCACAATCAAAGAATGCTGAGTCATATTATTTTAAAGTAACTCCTACTAAGGACATACATATGTTATTGACCAATACCAAATTTATATATTCAGAATACTTTGTTTCCCGGTTATCAATAGAAGGCTATGAAAATTGGTTCCAATCAATTGATCTGAAAAGTGTGTGGGGAACAAAGAATTGGCAAATTAAGGGAAAGGAAACATTGTTTAGAGCATGCCTTATTCCTGTACAAATGATCTTTTTAAACGAAACGGACAACAGACGAGTTGTTTAGGCTTAGCTAAAATTAGGGAATTAAATATGCCCAGTATACCTGCCACCGCAAAGTTTTATAAATGGCAAAAATATACAAATGCAACAGAAAATGATCTTGATGAGTGGCTCCAGAATGGTAAATTTAATGCTTCACTGACACGTCCTGGCGGGTGGTTATTGTGGCCAATAGATACCAATGGGTGTCACCAACCTTTTCTTAACTCCTCGGAGGGTTTCAAGACGAGTAGGCCAGACCCTCGCTATATATCACCAGAGCATGTGGGTATAATTACAACATATAGTGCCAGCAGTGGCTAAAATCATCCCCATTAGAAGCAGTTAGAGAACACCTCAGTCTCCTGCCTAACTCCTTTGACCTACAAGATTTCTTGTCAGGCCCCAGAACACCACGTAGGAAGCGTTTCCTATATGCAGTATACAATGAAATGTGGAAACTTTCCCTACAAGATGCTGCGGCCCGGTTAAGGCAAATAGATCAGGAAAATCTAAAAAAGGCATTAGCCGTTGTGGATAATGGGATTAACACCTTGTCCAACCGGATACACACCATAAACAACATTGTCTCTTCTGCTATAGACATTATACAATCAGATATGTCTTCTTTATACCATGGACAGAGTCAGATCAGGTCCATTATGCAGTTGGATTGGACGCTTCCAACGTTGAAGGTGGGTCGCGTTCCATGGCAGCATGTCAGTGCAAGAAAGATATTTTCTTCCTTTAATTTAACGCAACAACAACAACTAATGGCTAAGAAGAAAGGGACTTATGTCATGCTTAACATAGAGAAATTAGAAAAGTTGCCTTTTACTGTGGCAGAAATACCATCTGCTGAGTGGATAATACATGGGGTTATTAATCTGCCTATTTCTACACTTCAATTCACCTTCTGTTTAAAACACATTCCGGTAGGCAGATATGAAAAGTTGGGAGATAGTTACATTCATGAGATGTGGGAGCTTCACTTCTCATACAAATGCTTCAATGGCATGAAAGAAGTCTTTCTTAGTGGTAATGAATGTGAGACTTCAGTCAGCCATTCAATGATTTGTAAACAGCTGTCCTTGCATGGGGCGTGTAACGCCTCTGCTGCGAACTTGGCTTGTTATCTGAAGGGAGCTCCTGTTCCCTTGATTAGACCAACGTTCCAGGTGCTTTCAAACAGCAGCTACGTCTTCTCAGTAGTGAAGGCTGTTGTGGCATGCGGGCTGGAATAGTTTACGTTGTTTCGGTCTCTAAGGTCGTTACATGCTGCGGGAACGTACTATTTCCCCCCCACTAAATTTAGGGAGGTAGCTGATATTTGATCTTACATTGCTACTTCAAACGTGAATTTTGACAAGTTAAGAAGACTCAAGGCTTTATTTTTTCAAATGCATGTGGCCCTTACATCTACGCGCAAGACCTATGCACTTCAAGTGGCAAGGTCATCAGCAGAAATACTGTCCCTGTTAAATACAAATTTTCCGAGACACTTTGGTGAACTCGTGGGATGAATATTTAATGGGTCCAGTACAACTGGAATTGCACATTTTTTCAAAGCTGTTGCTTCTGGTTTCGTTCACACCTTCTCCTCCGTATTCGGTTTGATACCTTCAGCCATCCACTCAATTTTCTGTAGTATTTGTTTGGGATTTCCGATAACTTTGGCTTTATTAGCTGGCATCCTGCTGTTGCTGTTGTTTATACGCAATGGCTGTCCCACCACAAAGAGGAGAAATGACGGCCATCCCATCAGCGCAGCTGTGTCGTGAACGAATGATGCAGTACTTTGGAGCAACACTCCTGGAGCAACTGGAGTGTGACTGGTCTTTGTCATTCAGACCGGTTTTGTATTGTGTGCAGCCCGTGTTCCGGTGTCTCTGGTGCTCTTTCGAACATGCACTGGAAGTCTGTCTTTCACAGCAGCGCTTGCCTGCAGTAGATGCTGATCTGTTGATGTTCTCGCTGAGGGTTTATTACCAGACATGCGCGTTGAGGTTGCGTTTGCGGCGTGAAGCTAATTATGAGTTATCCTTCCTGGAGGAAGTTGTCGACAACTCATCAATGGACACTCCACGGGGTGCCGCCTTCGTTGACACTAGGGCTATGGAACACACTTGCTCCTTGATCGTTTTTGGCGAGGACTTTCTGGCTTTGACATCTGCCGAAGTGGAAGATCTCTTGTTCTCTTTGACTCGTACCTAGTTTGGAACTTTTCTAAATTGAAATGTCCTTTTGATTCAATTATAAAGTCACATGCTCATGTTTTAAATTGCCATGTAGTATGCTTGTGTGTCCTTTTAACTTGTCCAGATTGGCGTAGTTTTTATTTATATCTTAGGTTGATCTTTTAGCTATGAGATTTTAGTTTTGGCTTTGAACCACTTTCAACTGACAAGGGGAGGGTGTTATGTAGCCATTTTAGAAATAGCTCCATGCACGTTAGTTTGACACATTAGGCCGCTGTGCACTTTAATCTAGATATATTTTATTCGGCTTTGCATTGTTATTTTTACAATAACCAGTTTTACAGTCATGTTTTATTTTCATCTATCTAACTGTTTTTGCCTAGTTCAGCACTGTGTTCTCAATCAAAACATTCTTGATCACTCTGTGCTTCATTCAAGGCGACAGTTTGGTACATTGCCTGTGAACGTGGTAGAAGTTTAGTCTCCAACATTCGTAGAAAATACACCTCCTTACGTAGGGACATTTTCTTAGAACATCAGCTGTGTTATTATAAAAAAACTACCTAGTCCCATTACACGTTAAGAGGGAGATTCCAGCCAGGGAACCACAACTGTATTCTGATTGCTGAATGCTTCGCTGCAGATGCCAACGCAGACTACAGGCCTTTGCTCAGGTATGAGGGTTGATGTCCTCCCGGGGGAACCTGAAAGGCAGAATTAGAGCTTAACATGCTGTGCTCAGATTATGACTTAGATAGGAAATAGTCCATCAATCCTAGTGACAATATGATAGCGTCATTCTTATGCTTCACTCTTCTCGTCACCATTTTAATACTGTGATGTTGTGTCGTCCTGGTTATTGCAGCTCACTCTTTGCTATCTAAGATGCAGTCGTTTTATTAAACCTATCATTGAAACATGTATTGCTTCTGTCTGTCATTTATATATGAGACTGTATTGTGAATGAGAGAACCAGATGTGACCTGAGTGGCCACGACTTCCCTGAGAAGCCTAATATGTCATGCGCTCGGCTGCCCAATCATCCCTATCTTCTGGTAGAGATGAGGCACTGCTAGTTAGCCGGAGAAAAACCCAGATTTAGAGCGGCAGGTGTCACCCACCATGGGTCGGACTCAGTCTCCCACACTGTGGACGATCTTGCTGCTCAAAATCCAGTAGTCTCATTAGAATAATGAGAGCCTACGCGACAAGTGGACATTTAATTTATTGAGTTGGGCAGTATCTTAGTTGCAAACCCTTATCTATCTCCTACAATAAACCTTCACTGCTCACACTTGGAAGTCTTGGAGAGTCAAGGGAGTACATTGGCAATCCAATTTGTACACATGGAACCCTAGTAATAAACACCAGTAGCCACTGTGGACACTGTTAAGGGAACACAGGCTGCTTCTAGATCTATATAAAGGCCTCTTAAATATTATTTTAAGAACATCGGTCTTGGTACACCTTTTTTCTCTCCCAATAAACTTCTCAGAACCAACTTAAAATGAATATTGCTGGCTCTCCTGGGAACCTAGTTCTTGAAGCCCTTCTATGTCAGTCAAAGATGACTGTCAAAGGTCTGACAATAGGAGCAAAGCCAACAATGCTCTGATCTATTGTAGTCTGTGTTATTTAGGCAAGTCAGAGTGTGATGCCACTGGCATACTATTGTAAGGCAATATTCCATCCTCTATTGCATGTTTCATCATTTCATTTGTTTTCCTTAAGATCTCGCTCATTGGTCGCACCAGTTTTAATTCATTATCTAGGGTTTCCAAAAGGGCAATTTTTCTGACACCAAGAAAACCATATATATTTTAAATGCCAAATGTTGGGTTTCCAATACTTTGTGCAAACCTTATCCACTTGCAGGATCTCTCCAAATTCGCCCACTTCATTGAGAGCTGCAGTGCCTTTTGGCAAACTTGCAAGTATTGGCACCTTTTGATTTCTACTAGCCTGAAGTCCACAGCAGCTTAGTACGCCCCTTTATAAAGAGGTTCCCCAAACTTTAATACTTCTTTCTTTTAATCTTCCAATGGCTAACCTATCTATTCCTGGCTGAAAATTGGTGTTCCCAGATAGTGTCATAATAGGGAATAGTGAATTGATTAAACCACCCTTCTCCATGGAACCTCCCAAATGAGCAACCGGCTAGAGTGTGATCTGTAAAGTATTAATAACTTTTTGTGTACTCTCTGGGCTACTCTAGCAAGCACAGTAGCTTGCAGGCTTGGAAAAACACTACAACTAACAATTGTGAGGGAGCAACATGTTGCGTGTTAACCCAATTTGTGGGTGCTTCCCTTCCTCAAAATCGGTCCCTATCCTTTGAATTTTGGCCAGTGTCTGCCTTAGGAGAGGAGTAGTACTCTTGTCTAAACTGTCATCTTAAATGTTGCTATTCTGCTTCTCAAATATATTGCAGTGCTAAACCCATGGTAGTTCATCTCAATTAAGTCTCCTAGACTGGGGGTGAATTGGATTCAGATATGAAATGGAGGTGGTGCTTCATTTAAATGGCATCTACATTTGGATGCCAGTCACTGGTTAGGGTAACACAGTTAGATTTAAAGGCTTCTTACTTGGATATGTTTTTCTGTTGGTGCTGGAGACTTCTCTAAACTGTTTTAATTCCTGCTAGAAGCAAAGACTGGTGTGTTAGAAAGACTAAGATAGTGTGCATGAACAAGTGTAATTTGAAGGAATTCCTCCCCAACCTGGTCCCTTATATGCATCTGTTGTCCGCTCTGCAAGCCAGTCCCAGGTAGAGACTAAATAATAGAGGTGACAACAGGTACTCCTGTCTATCCACATGTATATTTGAGGAATTCAAAGTGTTCACTCTCACCCTTGTAGTGAATCCTAGTTCGTTTTAATGGCATAACAGGAGTTAGCTTAGCCTCTGGCTTGCAGACTCGTGCCCCCGGCACCTAGTGACGTTTAACCTACTTAGCTTGCTCTGTCTTAGCCCATTTAATTATTTATTTCTTCTAAGATGGCTGCCTTGTTTATAGTTAGGCCACTTGTTATGGGTAACATGATCAGTGTCACCGCGCCAAGGCGTCAAGATCAAGCACCAAAGACAAACAAACAGTAGGTGTTCACACTTAGGGATTTTGCCTCTCTATACTTTCGAGGGATTGTTTCTATTAATTGCCGTCCCAAGCATGTCTGTTATCTATTGTTTAGGAACACACCTATGTCAGGGGTCCTTGTAGATCTGTATAAATACATCACACTTTAGACAGATAATCGGAGGGATTCCGACCAGAGGGCATCGCCACCATCACTGATACCGATGCTGCAGTCGTCTTGACGCTGACCCAGTCTTCGTGTCCCTGCAGAGTCTGAGATAGAGACCTCATTCCAAGGTTACGAGGGTTGGGGGCTCCTATCATGGACATGGCATTGGCAGATTAGGTTTAACAAACCCAGCTCTCCTTTAGGTAGGAGGTTAGGCCTTTCACATTAGGGTATTAGGGCATATTACATCTCGTATGTCTTTTCTACATATTGCAAGATGGTGGGGGTCTTTGTAATAATGACTCTTGTCTTCACAATTCTGTTGCTTGCATTATTCATTATCCTAACCATTGCAGCCCATGCAACTTATCGCAAATTGCAGTTATGTTAAATAAAAACTATTGAAATTCTACTGCATCTTTGTCATTGCCTGTGTTTGTATGAGACATGATATATCTGTGAGAAAAGGGTAATCTCCGTTTAACCACGACACTCCCTGAGATGTCTTATTCTCGAGTCCATGCGTAAAGGCTGCCATGAATCACCTTTTACTATTGTGTTTCTGGTGAGGTGCTGCTAGTGAGCCAGTAAGGTGTGGACAACAGTTGTGACTTGTTGTAGGAAAGGCGTAGTCGCCTACAAACAAAAGTACTGTCATCCTTAAACCAGCAGTCTTGCTCAGAGCAAGAGCCCAAACTACGACATGGCGCCACCAACGATGGTGTTTAGGCACTAATTTACGGATACCCCGACTATCACTGTCTCACAGACAACAGGTACCCTAAGTACCATTATACGGAGACGTCCGTGGTCTTTGGGAGAATCCTCCTCAGCTGAAAAGGTAACACCTGATTAAGCTGTAGGTTGTTCGAGCTCAAACTCATAAAAGGACTTTACTACCCATTTTTGGTGTTCCGTTTTTTCTAAACAAATATGTCTGACACCATTGACATTCCTGAAAATGCTAGACATGCACTAACACAACATTTATGAACGCATGGCCTTACAGATGAGGGCGGGGATGTTACTCTGATAATAGAAGCTAATGAAGCATACCAAACAGAAACATTTTACTGTTGGGTCACCTTTCCTGAGGTTGACCAAAGAACGCACACATTCCACACATATGAAGTTGCAAACGTACCTTTACGATAACAAGCATACCAGTATCATGAAATATCGCTCACATACCAGGAGCATCAGAACTGGTTCGAAGGCGCCCTACCACATGTACTACGAAGAGTGAGGTTAGGTCCCTTAAGTAATGATGGACCTACATGGCCTATGTTTGCCACATACACACCTCACCCAGGCATACAGACTATGCCAATAGCAGATCTACGAGTTTTATATAATGAATTAGTGACATTATATAGACGATTAGTCCAGTTCGTACTGTGAACATTGAACACAACACCAGCGCGTCCAGCACCGCCAGTAGCTGGTGGTTATCAATTGGCTACTGGGATTAATCCACAAACAGTGCATACTATTATGGGTAAAGTTCCCATGGAACGGGAAAAAATACCGTTCTGGATTGCAAAGAAAACGAATCAGCTGGAAGCTGTGTTTTCCCATACGGGACCACAGGAAAAACATAGATTGCTCACTATGTGCTTGCCTTTTGGGATGGTTCCCTCGGTGGATGACTGTGCCACACGGGGTGCAGTCTTCGCTGCCATATATACCTGCCATGGTACCCTGACACTTGCCAATTTACCGGAAGTGTTAAAACAAATACAAAATGAGCATGGGGCTGCACCAGCCCTGGATTTGGGGATGAAATGAATGCGTAACTTTGACGCCTTATCCTCAATAATACTCAGTAATATTAAAGGGGAAGCGGTAGCACTGGCAATTCGCCAGCGTCTCCGGGAAACTCCACACCAGGAACAAGAGAGACGGCTACCGAAAATAATTTCCGATACCTATACTAGTATAGGATGAGATAGTTGGGAGCCAAACCTAAGAAATTGGAGTTACAAGGTACCGCCCACAAGGAGGGTACAAAGCAGGCACAAGAGGGCTCTAAGAAGTGCTGGGACAAACAAAAGGATTTCAAAGAAGAAGAAATAAGAGAGCTGATTCTCCACACCTGGAGAACTCCGAAAGGAGATATAATCTCAGAAATAGGGAGAACATTAAAACTCCAGACAGATATACTGATTCATGTCCCTCTCGTTCCTTTCAGGATGCACCGGATAGACGTAGCGAGAGAGGGGGCCGTCAAGATCGACGTCCGGAATACGTGAAAGAGAAGAAAGACTCACCACAGTCTACCATTAAAAAAGAAGAAAAGACTCCTCAGCAAAAGCCACAGTTTAAAAAGAAGAAGGTGGCAGCACTGACAGTTAAAAATGCCAGTAAAATTGAGAACACTGTTGAGGAACAAGACGTGGGCAGTGACTCTGTTAGACAGCGCGGCAGAAGTCACGATATGTTGCCAGAGTCTGAAAGATCATCTGGATGCGACAGCAACTAGTGATTACGTCGCGGTTGAAACAGCGGATGGCCGCGTACTTCCCCCAATAGGGTTTATGATTTAATAATTCAGATAGAGGGAGACGTGGAGCGCACTATTAGTGTAATATTTTGGGATGAACTTACTAGTGATATCCTATTGGCCGAAAGAGACTGGCCACCTGAACACGTCCGCAAGCTCCCGCATGGGGAAGATGTCATTTTGCCTTCTTTCTCCGATCTTGTTCCGGAAGCAGCAAAAGAAGGCTATGCTGATGAATGGGCTTTAGCGCAGGCACCTGTGCTATACCACAATCATGTAGGTTGGGACAAGGAGTTTCCTTGTCATATTATTCCCGGTAGGTCTACATCCCAACCACAGCCACAATATCCTGTCAAACATGAAGCAAAAGCTCAGGTGAAGGAAATCCTCACCCAACTTGAGTACCAGGGAGTAATTGAGCCCTGTACATCTGCAATGAATAATCCGTTATTCCCTGTTGCAAAGCCAGACCATTCATATAGAATAGTCGTTGATTATAGACACTTAAATAGTCATACACGCACGTATGCTATGCAAAATTCACACAGCACAGCACTGATAAACAATATTATGCGTAAAATATATAAAACCACATTAGATATATCTAATGGATTCTTCTGCCAGAATTTAGCACATGAAAGTCGGGACCTAAGTGCATTCTCATTTGGCTCTCAGAAACGCTTTTGTCGTTTACCTCAAGGCTATAAAAATAGCCCAGGACTATTTTCAGCCCGTGTAACATCAATATTACATGATATTGATTCCGAGGTGTTGTCCTATGTGGATGACATATATCTCACAGACGACGTCCTCAACATTCATCTTGAGAGGGTCGATCGGATCATTTTGGGATTTGCAGACCTCGGTTACAAATTCAATTTTAAGAAAAGCAAGATAGCCTTTCTTAGCGTATTATTCCTGGGATATGAGCTATCAAACGAAGGGAAGAGCCTGGCCCGCACTTTCTAGAGAAATGTGCTCAACTACAGCCTCCAAACACACTTAAGAAGTTACAGTCATTACTGGGTTTCTTCAATTTTGGCAGAACATACATTCCAGATTATGCAGAACGCATCAAGCCACTTTATGACTTAGTTCAGCCCAATTTTTCTAGCAGACACTGGACAATTGAACACACACACATCCTTAGGGACATGCAACAGGACATGCTAGAAGCTAAACACTTACACACACGTGACAATAAAACAAACTTGGTCATCAGAATAATTGCTGGTGTATGTCACCTTTAATGAGGATGACACAGTACCCATTGCATATAAATCACATTTATACTCAAATGCTGAACAGTGTTTTGCACCTACAGAAAAGATTCTGACGGCAGTTCAGATGGCCATCATAAAAGAGAGGCCACTTGCCCAGTGGAAACGTATTATTGTTGTCTCCCCGGTGCCGGCCTTAGAGGCTGTCACCAAAGCAAGCGTTCCTAACGCTAAAGCTTTACATCCACGTTGGATTCAATGGGCAACGTCTCTAACCGCCAAGGATGTCGATTATATATTCGATCCAAGACTTCAGACACAAGAATTTCTCCAGTATGAACAAGAGTACCCCGCTCCTCTAAATATCTTGCCACTAGACAGCTACCATACTGTCATATACACTGATGGTTCGGCGCAACTGGCTGTAGGTACTAAACATCAATACTCGGCAGCTTGAGCAGCCGTGAGTGGAGTGATGGAAGAGTTTTCCACCCTCACAATACTTACACGCAGACTGTAGGGGACTGCACAGCACAGTTGGCTGAGCTTAAAGCTCTTATTCTAGCGCTCGAACATACTGAGACAGGATGCCAGACTTTGATAGTCTGTGACTCATATTACTGCGTCCAGTCATACAATGAATATCTCAATCATTGGAAACTGAACGGGTTTAGAGATTTTAAAGGGGATACCATTAAACACAAAACATTCTGGGGGGGTGGCTGATCTTAAGGATAAGATACCGTGTGTCCATGTAGTCCATACGTTGGGACACCAACGTATAGGAGTACACATTACCGGTAATACACTGGCTGATGAAGCGGCCAAAACAGCAGTAGCTACGGCTTCTGTGGCTGCAGTGACTCATTCACAAACGAGCATGGATAATGAAATATTGATTGCCGTTAAAGCTTCGGCTGCAGGCAAGCCCCTTCCGAAAGGATACCCTACAAACTATACTTACCATATCAGTGCACAGAATGTTGCTTACACAACGATTCCTGGGGTTGGAGATCGAGTGATCCCCAATGAAGACCAGAGATTAGATCTAATTAAAGCAGCGCATGAGGGTGTCGCTTCTGCACATGCTGGTATACAGGCCACGATAACACTCCTACAGCAATGCTTCTGGTGGCCTGGTCTATGCAGACGAACAAAGCAGTATGTCCTTTGCTGTGACATTTGCCAGCAGATCAAGTGCTCTAATATCAAATGCCCACCGCAGACATCCCTCTTAGTGTCCGACAAGCCTCTACAGTGTGTGTACCTAGACCATTGTGGTCCCTTACAGCCTGATGGTGCATACAAATACATTTAGTAGCGGTAGATTCCTGTTCTAGATTCCTGTGGGTATGGCCACAGCGGTCGGCTGACGCCCGGACTGTTATAAAAGATTTGCTGATCTTTGTCGGTACATATGCGGTTGCAGCATTCCATTCGGACCAGGGCCCAGCATTTGCCTCTAAGGCATTCAGGGACACCATGGGGACGATGGGTGTTGAACTCCATTACTCCTCACCATACCATCCCGAGGTAAATTCGGTCATGGAGAGGCGGAATCGTGATCTAAAGCAGTCCTTAACAGCTCGAGTATTAGGTTCAGGCCGCAGTTGGTTACACCACCTATATGGGGTCCAGAGAGCACTGAATAATCGGCCAAGACGGTCCTTGGGGGGACACTCTCCATATGAGGTTCTCTTTGGGATACCTATGTATGTCCCAGATCTTGATGCCCCTGGTATGGTGGCAGCAGAAACACCATTTGACATAAAAGAACGTCTCACTGTTTTACAGGAGCTTCAACAATTTCATGATGATAAATTATCTGCAAGTGCTGCCACCTTAGGAATAAGGGATTTAGCGAAAACTTCAACTGGCTGGATTCCTAAAGTTGGGGATCTGGTTCGTGAGAAGATCGCTCTGAAGAAGGAGTTCGGTCCATCATACAGAGCACCTGTACCAGTCTTGGGAATACAAGGCACCGGGACTGTCATCTTACCACCACTGTCTGGTTCTAAGACGAACAGATTCATCTCCATTGATGACATCAAACTACACCATGTGGCCGATCCTTCACAGTAGACCAGGAGGACCCATGGATGGTTCCCGATCCCCTCTCACTACCCAACAGGACATCCATCTGCATAGTAGGATGAACATCACTACTATAGACTATGCAACAATGTCAACTGCTGTTCCAGACACCTCCTCGACCATGGGGAGGGCGGAAAAAGAACTCTTATTGGTTCCAGTCAGATCTTCAGTGACCACCCCGCTTCAAGATTTAGCTGTATTTTACACAAACACATCACCGACTGATGACGTTGTCTACCAAGAGCCTCCACGTGCAGTGGACCAGAGTACACCGGCTCCTGTGTTTGCAGAGACTACCTCTGGCTATTTCATTGACATTGATGATTTTATTTCAGATTCATCCACTACTGTGATTGACAATGTTTCAAAAAGTAGTAAGCTGTATCGATGGCTTAAAAATAACTATTTGATATGCCCATGGAACTACTTGTGGTTCTGTTTGACATTTTTTGCATTATTTTTATGGATTGGTTTTGTGACTATTTTCTTTTTACTTATAAATGGTCACTATATTCCTGATCGCTCCTCTGTGGAGCCTGTTGATGAAGTTTTAATACCACATCATTCTTCACATAAGGTCTGAGATTTGTCCCCTGTAAATATTACAGCAATACCGATTACTGATGGGATTGTGTGGGACAAAGTTCCATTCGATATATACGGGCCTACAGAAATTATTCAAATACGATTTGTGTTCAAAATTTCAATGACTGATGTAATTACACCTGATGTTGTCTCTGATGATTGGGATGTCCAAACAGTTGATTCCATGCTAACTGAAATGAAGGACTATTCTGCTTTTGAAAGTGATGATGTACATGATTATACTATGAATTATGGTGAAATGTTCTGCTATAACAATTGGGGACATTACTACCTACACCGTGCCACTAGATACAGGCCAGTATTGAACTACACACAGTGCGAACACTTTTCTACACCACTGGTGGGGAGTCCAAAGAATTATAGCAATAAATGTACATACTTTTCTGGGCATGATACAAGAAAAGCAGAGTCGTATTATTTTAAAATACCTCCGGCACAAATTAGGAAAATTTTGCTAACTGATACAAAACTGATTTATTCAGATCCCTTTGTTTCCGGGCTCGCAATTGAGGGCTACGAATACTGGAAGAGCACTATTGACTTGAAAAGTGTATGGGGAACACAAGATTGGCAAATACAGGGTAGGGAGGCTTTATTTCGAGCATGCCTGATTCCTGTGCAAATGATTTTCTTAAATGACACTATTCAGCAGACATCCTGTCTGGGGTTAGCGAAAATGAAGGATCTGAACACGCCCAGTATCCCTACTCCGGCAAGGTTTAAAAATTGGCAACACTTCCTTAATATCACAGAGGAAAGGCTAGATGCAATGGTTAAGGCTGGTACCTATAATTCTTCACTTTCCAGTCCCGGCGGGTGGTTAATATGGCCCACTGACACTAATGAATGTCAAGTGCGTTTTTTTAACTCTTCAGGGGTTTTTCAATTAACAGGCCAGACCCTCGCTTTATATCGGGTCACCATACAGGTATAGTTACAACATACAGTGTGGGTAAGCTGTGCCAGCAATGGGTACAAAAGAACATGTTAGCCGCAGTTAAGAAACACCTGAACACTCTTTCAGAAAATATAGACTTGCAGGATTTTCTGCTAGGTCCTAGGAAACAGCGCTCAATAAGGTTTTTATATGCTATGTCCAATGAAATTTGGAAACTTTCCCAGATTGAGGCTGCTGCGCGTTTAAGGCAATTAGATAAAGAAAATTTAGAAAAAACATTAGCTGTTGTCGACAACGGCATGAATACACTGTCCAACAGGATTTATTCACTATCAAATATGGTGTCGTCTGCTATTGATATCACTCAGACAGACTTGTCCCGGTTATATCATGGGCAAACACAGCTACGTTCCATCATGCAGCTAGGTTGGACATTACAGACACTGAACAGTGGCCGCATTCCATGGAAGTATATTAATGGGAGTGAATTCTTCACTGCTTTTAATTTTTCCAAGGAACAAGCGACAATGGCTAAAAGGGAGGCTAGTTTCACCCTGCTTCAAGTAGAGAAGTTAGATAAGTTGCCCTTCACGGTAGCAGAGAGTCCTTCAACTATCTGGCTCTTACATGGCATCATTAATTTACCGATTTCGACCTTTCGTTTCTCGAGCTGCCTGAAACATCTTGCAGTGGGAAGATATGAGCAACTAGGAGATAGCTTTATTAAGGAAGAGTGGGAGTTGCCCTTTGACTATAGATGTCTGAACGGCGAAAAGGAGGTCTTTCTTAGCGGAAGCGAATGTGAGACTGCTGTTTGTCATTCTATGATATGCAAGCAGGTGTCTCTTCACGGTCTTTGCGATGCGGGGGTCGCGAATTTGGCCTGTTTTCTGAAGGGTACTCCCGTCCCCTTGATTCGCCCGGTATTTCATGTACTTTCCAATGTAAGTTATGTGGTACTGAACGATCAAAGTTGTTGCGGCATGCGACCAGGCATTGCCTACGCAATCTCGGTCTCGAAGGTCGTTACGTGTTGTGGACATGTTTTGTTACCCCCGACACAAGAGATAAAAGTATCTGACATGTGGCCCCACATAGATACTATTAATGTGAACTCTGCCAAGCTGAGTAGGCTAAAGGCGCTATTGTTTCAAAAACAGGTCGCCTTGACATCCGCAAAGGAGACGTATGCTCTCCAGATTGCGAGATCATCAGCCGAGATACAAACCCTTTTAAATACCAACTTCCCCAAACACTTTGGAGAACTGGTATCCAGAATATTCAATGCTTTGAGCACCACTGGGATTGTTCATTTCTTTAAGGCTGTCGGGTCTGGTTTCATGTCCATCTTCCAGACTGTCTTCGGAGTCATCCCATCAGCCATCCATTCTCTCTTTTCAAGTGTGTTTGGTGGCTTTCCGATTATTTTGGCTTTGATTGGCAGACTACTACTGCTATTTCTTCTGATTCGCAGTGGTTGTTTCTTTCCAGCAACGCAGAGCAATGGAGCCGCTCCCACCAACTCCACTGTGCCGTGAGCGCATGGTTCGGATCTTCGGTGCACCTTTGCTGGTGGAACTGGAGCATGACTGGTCGTTGTAATTTCGGCCCCTTCTCTGGTGCGTACAACCAGTCTTCCACTGCATATGGTGTCTCATTGAACATCTGCCTATGGTCTGTCTTGCTGTTGCACCAACATCTCCTGTGGACCACAAACTGCTGATGTTCCCGATGAGGGTTCATACACGGTCATGCCGCTTGAGACTGAGGTTGCTCCGCGAGGCCACCTATGAGCCTTCCGTTTTGAGATCTATCATGGACGAGGAGACTGCAACGGATAACGATACACCAGGAAATACGGCTCACTACTGCTCTGTGGATCCGTTTGTCCGCCCAGCACTCGACTTAACATCAGATGATGTTGACTCATTTTTTAGATCCTTGGTTGGTGACTTCGATGACATTCTTCAAGATCATGCGTACAGCAAATAATTTGATGAATTGACTTGCCATTCCTGATTCCAAATTATGCATTTAGATTGACATTTGCTTTTGCACGCTGTGCATGTCGTGGTTGACATTAACATCTCTGTATGTGTTTTAGCAGATTTGTTTTAATATGTTTTTAACATATTCTAAAGATTTTTTTAGCTTGTTTTTTGCTTTTAGCTTTTAGTTCAGAACAAGTTTTAGCATTTGGGTTCCTGTACCTTCGTCATACCTGTTACGGCAATGGGGAGGGTGTAGTGAAACCTAGTTCGTTTTAATGGGATAACAGGAGTTAGCTTAGCCTCTGGCTTTCAGACTCATGCCCCCGTCACCTAGTGACTTTTAACCTACTTAGCTTGTTCTGTCTTAGCCCATTTAATTATTTATTTCTTCTAAGATGGCTGCCTTGTTTATAGTTAGGCCACTTATTATGGGTAACATTATCAGTGTCACCGTGTCAAGGCGTCAAGATCAAGCACCAAAGACAAACAAACAGTAGGTGTTCACACTTAGGGATTTTCCCTCTCTATACTTTCGAGGGATTGTTTATATGAATTGCCGTCCCAAGCATGTCTATTATCTATTGTTTAGGAACACACCTACGTCAGGGGTCCTTGTAGATCTGTATAAATACATCACACTTTAGGCAGATAATCAGAGGGATTCCGACCAGAGGGCATCGCCACCATCGCTGATACCGATGCTGCAGTCGTCTTGACGCTGACCTAGTCTTCGTGTCCCTGCGGAGTCTGAGATAGAGACCTAATTCCAAGGTAACAAGGGTTGGGGGCTCCTATCATGGACATGGACATGGCATTGGCAGATTAGGTTTAACAAACCCATCTCTCCTTTAGGTAGGAGGTTAGGCCTTTCACATTAGGGTATTAGGGCATATTACATCCTGTATGTCTTTTCTACATATTACAAGATGGTGGGGGTCTTTGTAATAATGACTCTTGTCTTCACAATTCTGTTTCTTGCATTATTCATTATCCTAACCATTGCAGCGGATTCAACTTATCGCAAATTGCACTTATGGTAAATAAAAACTTTTGAAACTCTACTGCATCTTTGTCATTGCCTGTGTTTGTATGAGACATGATATATCTGTGAGAAAAGGATAATCTCCGTTTAACCACGACACTCCCTGAGATGTCTTATTCTGGAGTCCATGCGTAACGGCTGCCATAAATCACCTTTTACTATTGTGTTTCTGGTGAGGTGCTGCTAGTGAGCCGGTAAGGTTGGGACAACAGTTGCGACTTGTTGTAGGAAAGGCGTAGTCGCCTACAAACAAAAGTACTCTCATCCTTAAACCAGCAGTCTTGCTCAGAGCAAGAGTCCAAACTACAACACCCTCACTATATGTTAGGCATTGTTGCCATCATCAAAGTCAGGAATCTGTCTGCAAATTCTCTCCCTTTGAACATCTCCTATGGGAACTGCCAATTTTCCTGTTGAAAGCCTTTTTAGAATCTAGGAAGAGAAGTATGGGCTCCCTCCTTCCCATTTTAATAATGTCTATAACGTGTATGATTTTTTTGCCAGTGTACTCTCCTAGTTTCTTACCTATTTTTTCCACCTGATCTAGATGTATCAGAAGGATGGATCAGATGAAGCATGAAATCACCCAAATATTTGGCCAAAATATATGTATAGATTTAGTTTCCATATTTAGTAGAGAAATAGGTCTGTAAGACAGACAATACTCTGGGGTATCGATGTCTGGCCCCTCTATGAACGTGGCCATTGACATAGTGTATCACAAAGAGTTATAGTCAGTCCTTCACTGCCAGATACCCTGCTAGTACCCCTCAGAGGAACTTTCACGTAAACCCATCCTTCCCAGGGTATCATTTAGGAAGCCCCACTCCACTCTGTCAACAGTTTTTTTCCCTCCCAACCTATGCCCTCTTTACACATTCCTTTGCAAAGTCAATGAGCTGAAGAGCTTTCTTTGTATTTTCTTCTGCATTCCTTCCCTAGATAAATCCTGCTGGCTAATCTGTGGTCCCAATGTTGTGAGTATATTCCTTTTAGGAGGATCATTGCTGAATGATTTGCTAGAAAATAATTTGCTTGTTACTACACTCACATTGCTCCCTTTGCCCCACGGACATCTCCAGTAGTTGGACGTACTAGATGCTTGTAAGATATTGGTAAAAAGTGCTTGTTGGGAAATGATCTAGCTCACGTCTTTCTCTAACTCTATTGAGACCACAGCATATTATCTTCAGTTCCCCTCCTTTACTCTTACATAGTTTCACCAAGAACAGTTTTCTAGGTCTTCAAACGTCTCTGAAAGGATAGCATTCTGCTCTTCACAGTCCACAAGACTTCTTGTTCCATTGACTTCTAATCCACCCAATTCTTCAAAATAATGTACATGTCCATCCAGGCAATTCAATTCTCCCTTCACTTCTTTTAGCTTAATCTTAGGATCAGCAAACAGGGAGAAAAATAATCCATTGAAGAGGGGTTCAATTAAATATATTGCAATTCTACATTCATATTTTTTTGCTATTAGGTGAGGATCCAGAAGCTGGACTTTCATATTCCTTATTATTTTTCTGTGGGCTTCCTTTGGTTTACAACACTCAAACCATAATGTCTTTAACTGAGAGGGCTTGATTTTTCCACCCATCATACTACATGCTCAGGATGCCACTTTGCTGTTCTTCAGGAAGCTACCCTGTCCCCATGAAAAGATGTGAGAATCAACCCATCAGGCGTCATCACAGCCTCTTCTCTCTATTTATGCCTGTACCTGTTGCAATTGTCTCTGTCTGCTGGAAAACTGTTCAACTCTCTGTTCTTTGTGATCACCAACTCCCCACTGGGGTCCTTGAAGCCCTGCTAAATTACTATACAATGTATATTCCCTTAGAACTCACCTCCTCTTCAGGATCTATCCTCAAGGCTGGGCTCATTAACCCTCTTTAAGTATTTCCTGGTCTGGTAATCGCCTGATCCCTGAAATAGCCTTGGATCCCATTCACTGCTGTTCCTTTTTGTCAGACTTGTGCTTCCCCAAAGCATCTTACATACCTCAGATTCTTTGAGCTATGAGACATGGGCTCTCCTGCCCACCAGATCCAGGCCCCTCTCAAATTGACTCCTTAGATTGAATGGCCCTTCAGATGGCCCTTCAGGATTCTGAGATTGACTAATGAGCTAGATGTCCCTTTAAGACTTTTCATGTCTGTTGCGGGTCGATTACCCCTCTCTCCTTACCACACTGGTTAGGCACAGCAAAATGGCTTCACTTCTGGGCTCTGTTGTGCTCTTTGAGCTTGCATCCAACCAGCAATCTCCTCACTGCTCATTGGACTAACAACTCCATTCGTCGGGCAACATCTCCTCTGCTATTTGTGCTACCCAAGTCTCCGTGTATACTCCATGAACCCCCTTCACACTGTTCTCACTCACAGATGGACTGTCTGTGTGATGTGTCTTTTCCTCCAGAGGGCGAAGGGAACCTCATGTTGTTCTTGCAGACAGTGTGTGTCCTTGATTCTGTATTGTAGTACCCCCACTCCTGTGGCATAATATAACATTGTGGGCTACCTGCAAAATGTGAAGGGGACACAAAACTCCATTAAGTCAGAGATTTTCATTGGCTTTAGGGCTGAAGGGGACCTTCTGAAGGAATTGGGCCCCTGAAGGGTTGGGGATAGCCAGTGCCACAAGTATGCAGGGGCTTAAATCATGCCACTGTCGGCTCAGTTTCTAGGGCAGTTCTGCACCTGTCCTCTCTACTTCTCCTGATGTCAGGGCCCTGAAGTCCATCTTACTCTTAATTTCAACTGCTATAGCTGCATAGGATCATTTTAAGGTTCTCCCAAGGCCGTTCATCCATGGCCTTGCACCAACACTAGCACACAGCTTTCTTTAATAAACACTGCTCCAAGATGTGTGTTTCTCAACATATACTGTTCCCTTAGCAGGGAAGGAGCTCTCTCTAGATGCTATAGGAATGAAAAAACAGGATATAAAGAAAGTAACACACACCCTACTCCATTTCATTCCTGCTCACACTTCACAGGTGTAAGTTTAGAAGTGCAAAAAATATAGAAAAAGCAATAAAGAGGTTTTTAAATAACATCAAAGTTATAACTGTGTGGGCATTCGCAAATTTCCCAATGCAATTTGGTAAAGCATTTTTCAGTTATGCTTTTAACGAGGTCAATGAGTCCTTTCACCCAGCATAATGGGTAGAGAAATTAGGTATCAAATCTCAAACAGCACTATTCAAAATTGATAGTATGACCTTTGTGGCCATGCAAGGAAAACACAAGTCTGAAAAAATGTTAAGGATTTTATTACACATTAAGGCTCACATTTATGAAAATGATTCTCAAAACAAGACTATAAAGATACAGAATCACCATGGGTTGACAAGGCGACTGAAAAACTGTAAGCGAACTAACATCAAAAGGACTAAACACTCAAAAATAGTAATACAAAACATCAACAGAATTATTTAATGGGTCTAAAACAAGCGCTGTTCAGTTCTTTTAAGCATTAAGGCAATAGAAAAGTCATCTAAGTTAGCTAGCTAGAACAAAAGGACAGCATGTGCATGGATAAAAACCATGAGGGCAAAACGTAAAAATGAAAAGGGCAAAAAAAAAATGGAAAAATTATATGTGGGGCAAAAGATGACTAACCACGTGTAAAGAAATGGCTCCCTGTTGCAGTTACCCCCCACTTTTTGCCTGATACTGATGCTGACTTGACTGAGAAGTGTGCTGGGACCCTGCTAACCAGGCCCCAGCACCAGTGTTCTTTCACCTAAAATGTACCATTGTTTCCACAATTGGCACAACCCTGGCACCTAGGTAAGTCCCTTGTAACTGGTACCCCTGGTACCAAGGGCCCTGATGCCAGGGAAGGTCTCTAAGGGCTGCAGCATGTCTTATGCCACCCTAGGGGCCCCTCACTCAGCACAGACACACTGCTTGCCAGCTTGTGTGTGCTGGTGGGGAGAAAATGACTAAGTCGACATGGGACTCCCCTCAGGGTGCCATGCCAACCTCACACTGCTTGTGGCATAGGTAAGTCACCCCTATAGCAGGCCTTACAGCCCTAAGGCAGGGTGCACTATACCACAGGTGAGGGCATAGGTGCATGAGCACTATGCCCCTACAGTGTCTAAGCAAAACCTTAGACATTGTAAGTGCAGGGTAGCCATAAGAGTATATGGCCTGGGAGTCTGTCAAAAACGAACTCCACAGCTCCATAATGGCTACACTGAATACTGGGAAGTTTAGTATCAAACTTCTCAGAATAATAAACCCACACTGATGCCAGTGTTGGATTTATAAAAAAATGCACACAGAGGGCATCTTAGAGATACCCCCTGTATTTTACCCAATTGTTCAGTGCAGGACTGACTGGTCTGTGCCAGCCTGCTGCTGAGAGACGAGTTTCTGACCTCATGCGGTGAGAGCCTTTGTGCTCTCTGAGGACAGAAACAAAGCCTGCTCTGGGCGGAGGTGCTTCACACCTCCCCCCTGCAGGCACTGTAACACCTAGCAGTGAGCTTCAAAGGCTCAAGCTTCGTGTTACAATGCCCCAGGGCACTCCAGCTAGTGGAGATGCCCGCCCCCTGGACACAGCCCCACTTTTGGCGGCAAGTCCAGGAGAGATAATGAGAATAACAAGGAGGAGTCACTGGCCAGTCAGGACAGCCCCTAAGGTGTCCTGAGCTGAGGTGACTCTGACTTTTAGAAATCCTCCATCTTGCAGATGGAGGATTCCCCCAATAGGGATAGGAATGTGACCCCCTCCCCTTGGGAGGAGGCACAAAGAGGGTGTACCCACCCTCAGGGCTAATAGCCATTGGCTACTAACCCCCCAGACCTAAATACGCCCTTAAATTTAGTATTTAAGGGCTCCCCAGAACCAAAGAATTTAGATTCCTGCAACTTACCAAAGAAGAAGACTGCTGAGCTGAAAACCCCTGCAGAAGAAGAAAGAAGACACCAACTGCTTTGGCCCCAGTCCTACCGGCCTGTCTCCTGCCTTCTAAAGAAACCTGCTCCAGCGACGCTTTCTCAAGGACCAGCGACCTCTGAATCCTCAGAGGACTGCCCTGCTTCAAGAGGAACAAGAAACTCCCGAGGACAGCGGACCTGCTCCAAAAAGACTGCAAATTTGTTACAGAGGAGCAGATTTAAAGACCCCTGCAATCCCCGCAAGAAGCGTGAGACTTGCAACACTGCACCCGGCGACCCCGACTCGACTGGTGGAGAAACAACACCTCAGGGAGGACCCTCCGGCGACTCCGAGACTGTGAGTAACCAAAGTTGTCCCCCCTGAGCCCCCACAGCGACGACTGCAGAGGGAATCCCCCCTGACCGCGACTGCCTGACTCTAAAATCCCGACGGCTGGAAAAGACCCTGCACCCGCAGCCCCCAGCACCTGAAGGATCGGAACTTCAGTGCAGGAGTGACCCCCAGGAGGCCCTCTCCCTTGCCCAGGTGGTGGCTACCCCGAGGAGCCCCCCCTCTTGCCTGCCTGCACCGCTGAAGAGACCCCTTGGTCTCCCATTGATTTACATTGCGAACCCGACGCTTGTTTGCACACTGCACCCGGCCGCCCCCGCGCTGCTGAGGGTGTACTTTCTGTGTGGACTTGTGTCCCCCCCGGTGCCCTACAAAACCCCCCTGGTCTGCCCTCCGAAGACGCGGGTACTTACCTGCTGGCAGACTGGAACCGGGGCACCCCCTTCTCTCCATTGAAGCCTATGCGTTTTGGGCACCACTTTGAACTCTGCACCTGACCGGCCCTGAGCTGCTGTTGTGGTGACTTTGGGGTTGCTCTGAACCCCCAACGGTGGGCTACCTTGGACCCCAATCTTAACCCTGTAGGTGGTTTACTTACCTGCAAGAACTAACATTACTTTACCTCCCCCAGGAACTGTGAAAATTGCACTGTGTCCACTTTTAAAACAGCTTATTGTGTTTTATGAACAAAGTATATATGCTACTGTGATTATTCAAAGTTCCTAAAGTACTTACCTGCAATACCTTTCAAATCAGATATTACATGTAGAATTTGAACCTGTGGTTCTTAAAATAAACTAAGAAAATATATTTTTCTATAACAAAACCTATTGGCTGGATTTGTCTCTAAGTGTGTGTTCCTCATTTATTGCCTGTGTGTATGTACAACAAATGCTTAACACTACTCCTTTGATAAGCCTACTGCTCGACCACACTACCACAAAATAGAGCATTAGTATTATCTCTTTTTGCCACTATCTTACCTCTAAGGGGAACCCTTGGACTCTGTGCATACTATTCCTTACTTTGAAATAGTGCATAGAGAGCCAACTTCCTACACCACGGTTGACAAAAACTAGGTAAAAAGGGAAGGTGTCAGCCTTTCAGAAGCTTGTTCAAGAGTCTTCTACTTGGGTCAGGAGAAACAGTTCTAAGTCTCAGCAAAGCATAGAGAATGAAGGGTAAGAGTAGAGACATATGTACCTCTCAGAGTCCAAGCAAAGCCAAGTGGAGAATGCCAAGCACTAGAAATGAAGGGTAAGGGTAGAGAGATATGTACCTCTCAGAGTCCAAGCAAAGCCAAGTGGAGAATTCCAGGGCAAGAGTGGCAAGCATAAAGCTGCTCATCAAACTGATGATTTGTCTATCCACTGCATGACATCAATCAGAAGATTTCACTGTCCAATCAAAGTCCATTGCATGACACGGAACTGCAACATACGGACATAGTCCCAAGTCCATCATGGGAAAGGCCTCCATCTTAGCTCATCTGTATGGGTTGGAACAATTGTATATATAGTACATTTCCATAGTTTCTCAATGTACTGGGTTCAAGGTTACTTTCTCATGCTTACTATGCATAAAACAACAGGACATCTATATCCAAGCTAGCATTTCATGGGAACGGAATCTGAAACGAATAACACACTAGGAAGAATGACTGAACATTTTTCTATAAGTTTATGAAACAGGGCCTTGCAAGCCTCCCATAGGATAACTAAAGTGAATTAAAATGGCACATTCATTTATATCAATCAGGGCACATATAACATTCAGAATTATAAATTCATAATTAATAAGCTTTGTCAGTGTTCAAGTTACATAAGATTTAAAACGTAATAACTCTGGTAATACATTTCATTAGCTATAATCCAAAAATGCATTTTTAACATTTGCATGTAACATTTAAACCATTTCTTTTTAGAAATTAATTATCCTTTTAGTGAAAACTATTAATTAACATGTTAAAGAAACACCTGAAATCA
Source organism: Pleurodeles waltl (assembly GCF_031143425.1). Taxonomy (NCBI): domain Eukaryota; kingdom Metazoa; phylum Chordata; class Amphibia; order Caudata; family Salamandridae; genus Pleurodeles; species Pleurodeles waltl. The sequence goes on from NC_090448.1 coordinate 539,509,936, forward strand.
AATGAATTATTCATACCTGACGTTTTAGGGCTATACCACATCACTTAAAATCACTTGTCTACATTGTATGCACGTTATTATAAGCTTTCAGTGCAACACTTTACAGTTAATATGCAAGAACTTCAAATAACAAAATGCAACGATTGTTACAAATAGATGATCATTGAGACGTCGAAGGTAGCAAAAACATTTCAGCTGCATCACTATCCAGATCACTCCTGACACTAGCATGGGAAATATTAGTACTCAGGGTTAGACTGGCCTTTAGGGCAGACAGTGAGCCAACAGGCTGGTCTAACCGGTCTGTGTGTGGGCCTTTTGTTTGTTGTTTATGGGTCTGTTTTATGGTCTGTTGGTATGAATTTTACTGTTGATTTCCATAATATTACACCAAGCATTGCGTGCAACAAGCTTGCATCCAAGCAGTCTTACATATCTTACAAAACACTTATGTACCATGTCCTTACACGCTCAAAACTGGACCAGTTTGCAAACTTGGGTCACATTGTTAGCTTTCTATTTAACTAATGGGTGACACTTCTTTTATGTGTCTGGACCTATTTTCTGTCCCAGTCTGATCTGTCAGTACTACTCCTTTAGCTTTTACTGACAAATGCTAAAGAACATGCATAAGTGTAGGAGCTACTGCCCTGTCAGGTGATTTCTCTGCATGCAAAACATTGACTATCCTTCACTTCTAAATAGTTTCCTTATTTTTCAAATTGAGTTCATGTCTTTTACACAATTCGGTCTAGAAAAAAAGCTTTGTGAATCTGGGCCAGGTAATATAATGTTCAAAAATATATGTGCCATGACTGAATCAAGTAGTAAAATAATTGTGGGGTTGCAGTATTTATGTTAGTGTTAGAATGTTCAATATGTCATGGGTAGAATGTGTAATTATGACATGTAAGTTCTGTAAGATGTGGGAAGGACTGTTGGGAGAGACGGTTGGTGCGGGCTCCTCTGATGAAGGACGTATCTGCATGCTCTCCCTCTATAATCAATAAACTAACATCCAAAGTTAATGCTTCATGATCTCTTCACTACAAATTGGCAACTAGGGGAAGACCGTCCCGAACCCACCTGAGTACAGCAGTTCCAGGAAGATCTGAAGTTTCCTCTTCAAGGAATTCATTGGCACACTCTTATGCCTTTGCGCACATTGGTGAGATTAAGGGAGAGTGGGCAGACACGTGTGAGGAGTTAGAGTAGTCAAAAATTAGATACTCTTCATAGTGCATTTCCTCGTAGAAAAATATACGTACACCCGCTTAGCGGCAGGACATTGGAACGGCACGTGGCTTAGCTCAGAGGGCTAGTGTTCGAGCTACAGATTATTCATGAGCGCTTAGCAATTGAACAGGAGGGCAGAGCGTGGCCTAGCTCCAGAGAACTAATGCGTTAACTAGCTTCCACATATATTCGGCTATGCCATACGTCATCATGCTGTTCACCATCTTGGGAGAAGTCGGCTTTATGGACTTTTGCTCGGTTGCGTCATACGTCATCACACTATTTGCCATTTTAGAAGAGGTCCACCTTCTGGACTTGGAGCTCGTCATGTACAGCAGCAGTGGTACGCACACCCTGGAGCGTGTCTTCACATGTTGGAGTTGCAGTACATATTATGGTGACATGCACACCTTTAAAGCATATCCAGGATAATTCACTGAGTTTTTTTTTTTTGGGAACATGTCAACTCAACAACACTCAGCACATCGGCACTCTATCTTCTGGCGAGATGCACACCTCTAAGCGTGTCAACCTTAAAAGCGGTGATACGCACACCTACCTGTGACAACAGACATCACCAGTTACATACACACCTCTGTACAAGTAAACGTTAATACTGTTGTGGAGTTGTTATAATATTTTATACACTTTTTAAGTAGAATCTATTACTATATGGTCAGAAAATATATATAACCTATTGGTTTCCTTTTCAATTCTAAATTGGACTGTACCAACATCTAAGTGTACTGTACAGTGTTTTTTTCAAGTTATTCTCTTTATATAATTATATATATGTGTGTATTACCTACCTAGTATTGATAATTCACATAGTTGTCATGTGTGCCCAAATATTTTCACTCATTCCTCCCCTGCCGTTTCTAATGGGTCCAGGAGAGCCCCAGATGAAATGGCCAGAGTGGAAGGAGTACTTCTTAAATTACATTTCAGCTACTGAGTAAGAGGTGTTGGCCAATTTTACTGCTTCTAAGAAGAAGAATATTATTTTACATAGTTTAGGGCCAGAAGGCTTACGGGTATTTAACCAAATGGAAAAGAAAACCAGGTCTGGTGATAAACCAGGCCCAAGAAGTGTTCATAAATGCATTAGAGGATCTGGACAACTATTATCAATCTGCAGTTTGTGCAGCGATAGACAAATTCAATTTCTTTAAACGGAAGCAAGGAAAATCTGAACCCCTTGAAGATTATGGCCCTCATTACAACCTTGTCAGTCAGTGATAAAGCGGCGGTAATAACGCCAACAAGCCGTGGGTAAAACAAATGGAATTATGACCACGGCAGAAACCGCCAACACAGACAGCCACTTTAACACACTGACGCCACGGTGGTAGCAACAAGCACCGCAGCGGTAGCCGCCAACAGCCGGGCAGAAAACAATGTACCGCCCACACTATTACAACTGGCCTATCCACCACCTTTTCCGGGGCGGTACCAACAACATCAAAAGCACGGCGGAAAGAGTACACAGAAGGCAAAGGACTCACCTCTGGAGACTCAAGGAAGAACCACAACGCCATGGAGCCTGAACTGCAGATCATCCCCATGCTGATCTACCTCCTCCTACACCCGGAATACCAACGCCGGCGACGACGACCACGGTGAGTACTGCCGCCTAGCACACAGGGGAGGGGGGAGGAAAAAGAGAGTGACACACACATGCAACATGCAACACTCCCACCCCCAACACCATACACACAAACAGATGCAACAACATTACATATCCACCCCGTACCCCTCAGGAATAATGCAAGGACAAAAGGACGTGATTAAAGTGAGTGTAATGAATAAAATACTAGAAATACGTCCTCAAAAATCAAATCAGTATTTATATATATATACAAATGGAGAGACACTGCCCAGTCCATAATGTTCGTGGGCCACAGGGCCATATCATATAGGCCAATGCCCCATTTGACTCCTGCCTCAATACAGAGAGAACACTGCTGGGGCATCAGGTCGAAAATACACAGGCACCTCAGGGGGAAGGGAAATGGGGGACACCTCAGCCAGAAGATGGTACAACGCCACTGGTCCTGGAGGGAGCTACATGCCCTCTGTGATGTCCTGGGGAGTGCAAAGCCACAGTCTCTCAAGTGGGTAGTTTGCCCACTGCTTGGTCCTGGGGAGTGCAAGCCACAGTCTCCCAAGTGGGTGGTTTGCCCACTGCTTGGTCCTGGGGAGTGCAAGGCCACAGTCTCTAGTAGATGCCTTCTTCCACTGGTTCAGGAGGGGGCCTTGTGCCCAGTGTGCTTCATCCTGGCAAGGAGGGGGTGAGTGGATGCCTCCGTTCACTGGTTCTGGAGGGTGCTCTGTGCACTGTGACGCAGCACTTGGGGAGTGCAAGGTCACAGTCTCTCACCTGTGTGTCATACCCACAAGATTTGCAGTGGGCAGGATGCATAACACTCCATGGAGGCAGGACTACAGTACATCTGCCGGTGGTGATGGCTGCAAAGTGGTGGCAGTGCCGGTGCTGGTGTCAGTGCTGCCAGTGGTGGGGGGAGGCTCCAGCCCTTCCCCTGCAGGCTTGGACAGCTGCCCACTGGTGCTGCTGCCAGTGGTGCTGGTGGCGGTGCAGGTGGCGGTGCTGGTAGCGGTGCTAGTGGCGGTGCTGCCAGTGGCGGGGGGAGGCTCCAGCCCTTCCCCTGCAGCCTTGGACGACTGAAGCACCATGGTTGGTGGTGGGGGCTCCGCTCCTGTCACACGCACCAGGCCTCCTGTCCTTCTTTGCCCTTGGCAGCTGGTGGTGCCTCCTTGCCCTTGGCAGCTGGTGGTGCCTCCTTGCCCTTCACCTTGGCAGCTGCAGCAGGCACACTGCCAGTGCTGATGGGTGTCTCCTTGGAGCCTCTCACACCTGCAGTTAGTGTGAAACTACAGTGGCCGTGGACTGGGTGGCTGAGGTGCTGGCCTGGGTTCTGCACACCCTGGCCCGAAGTGAAGGATGGGGAGGAGGGGTAGGGAAGAGGTCAAGGGTGGTGCAGGTGCATGGGCTGGATGCTGTTGTGAGGTGGATGGCTGTTTGGTGTCTGAGTGCTTGCGTTTGTGTACTTTGGGAGGAAGGGGCACAGACACAATGGGAGAGGACACAGGGGACGTGTGCATGGATGTAGGGGTGGTGACTGCCAGTGAGGGGCGTATAGTGATAGGCGTGATGGTGGGAGTGGATGAGGATTTAGTGCATGCAGGTGTGAGTGTAGACGCTACTGGGAGGGAGGTGGATGACGAGGAGGAGGGGGACACAGTGGAGGCAGTGGATGTTGGTATGTCTGCTTCTGAATGGTGTTTGTGTGAGTGCCTGTGGTCTGATGTGTGGTGCTTGTGTGTGCCTGAGCCACTCCTGGGTGTTGTCTTGGGTGCATGCTGGTCTGAATGTGTGCTTGGGATAGGTTGGGGTTCAGGGGAATGGGACTGGGTAAAGGAAGTTGGAGGGTGGAGGCTAGAGATAGGGACAATGGCTGATATCGGGGAGGAGGCCAGAGCCTGGAATGATCTATGTTGGGCTGTCACACCAGAGTGAATGCCCTCCAGGAATGCATTTGTATATTGCAAATGCCCTGCGAGCCCTTGGATGGCATTCACAATGGTTGACTGCCCAACAGAGATGGATCGCAGGAGGTCAATAGCCTCCTCACTCAGGGCAGGAGGGCTAACTGAGGCAGGGCCTGAGGTGCATGGGGCGAAGAAGATGCCCACCCTCATGGGTGAGCGGGCACGGGAAACTCGCTGAGGGGCTGCTGGGAGGGCGGTGCTGGTACGGGGGTGGCGGCTGTACCTGTAGTTGGGGTGGTCACAGAGGTGTCCGCCACCACCATGGAGCTTCCATCGGAGGAGGTATCGCTTTCAGAACTGTTCCCTCCAGTCTCCGCCTTGGTGCTCTCCTCGCCCTCCGTCCCACTGGTGCCCTGCCCATCGGTGGATTCGGCCTCTTGGCCCTGTGGGATGCAGCTCACTCTGTCACCGGTGCCTCTGCTCCTCCGACAGATGATGCTAATGCACCGAAGGACAGGGTGACAAAACCAAAAGTGGGGGGAAGAGACAGAGGATACACTTGGTCAATGCCAGCAACAACACCACCGTTGGTGTACACAATACACAGGGAACAGCCCTACGCACTAGGCGATGCACTACCAGTCACAATGCTAGTCACCAGGCCATAAACAATAATACCTAATGCCAGTTGCAGCATACCGGAGACCCACAGATCCCTGCCCAGTAGTGGATGCCCACTAGCTTGTTTGGAGGTGGAGTGCATCAGCCCCTGCCCAACATGGAACCTACCCTGCAATGTCTGGCCTGGCCTAGGGGCACCAACAGGCGCACATCCCCCACCCAGAGACCACTCCTCCACGTGCAAGTATTATATTGAGAACTGTACTCAAGCGCCCATCCAGCTCCGGATAGGCCACTGCCAACATGCAGAACATCAGGGGGGTCAGGGTTCGACGGGCACCCCGTCCTCGTTGGGAGGCCATCCCTAGCTGGGCCTCCACCATCTTCCCTACCCAGAGTTTCAGGCCCTCCTACCGTTTGCAACAGTGGGTGCTCTGCCTGCCGTAGACCCCCAAGGTCCGCACATCCTTGGCGATGGCACGCCATATACCCTTTTTCTGATGGGCGCTGACCTGCAGAAAAATAAAATAGAAAATGGTATCAGTCATACCGTCCGGCCTGTTACACTCGTGGGCCCACCATATCCCTCCCATCCCCTTACGCACATACATTGCCCACCATACATGCAGCACGCTCCCCAGGAACCCTCAACCACCCCCACCCCTTACACGAGGCCTCCACACACAGCACTCCATGCATTCATGCCCCATGCATCGTGCTCACAGTGTACTCACCTGTTGGTCTGGAGGCCCATACAGCAATCGGTACTGGGGTAGGACCCCATCCACCAGTCTCTCCAACTCCGCAGCGGTGAAGGCAGGGGCCCTTTCCCCAGTGACTGGAGCCATGGTCGCTTCCAGACACAGGTCACAGCAGCACTTGCAGTGTAGGTCCTCTCCTGTTGAAGGTCAGGAAGCAAGTAAGTGAACAGATAGGAAATGGCAGTCACATCCGTGGCGGTGCGTACCGTCACCGCCGGCGTACATCACAATTGGCTACTGTAACCCATAGGGCCCAATGATAACCAATGAGGAGTTGCACGGCGGTACTCGACTGCCTCCCGCAACAGCGCAAAACGTCAGCGGCAATACCTCATTTCCACCTGTCCCTCCACACAGGACAGGCTTCTGCCATTTCAGGGTGGGGGGCAGGCCATGGCACCTAACTGTGTCACAGCAGACATAAGCACATTTTGGGACTAAACATCAACATACTGTTTTTGTCACAATATGCAATGCATTGTACATTGAGGAAATGTCGGAAACTGACCAGTTGTTCATCGTTTTGCCCCCAGATTACAACCGCTGAGGATGAATAGGAGATGGAGACATCCCCCGTGTACAGGCCCCTGGTGGACTTGGCAACAATGGAGGACAGGCACATTATCCTCACCTACAGACTTGATAGGGCTACAATCCAAGAGCTGTGTGCCCAATTGGAGCCAGACCTGATCTCAGCTATCCTTCAGCCCACTAGGATCCCCCCTCTTGTGCAAGTCCTATCTGTGCTCCATTTCTTGGCAAGGGGCTCCTTCCAAGTGACAGTGGCCTTGACAGCAGGAATGTCACAGCCAATGTTCTCAAATGTGCTCACCAGAGTGTTGTCTGCCCTGATGAAACACATGTGCAGCTACATCGTATTCCCCCAGATGGAGGATTTGGCCACAGTGAGAGCTGCAATGGGACATATCCCCAACATTGTTGGGACAATTGATGGTACACATATTGCCTTTGTCCCCACCCAGAGAAATCAACAGGTGTTCAGAAATCGAAAGAGCTTTCACTCGATGAATGTTCAGATAGTGTGCCTGGCGGACCAGTACATCTCCTATGTGAATGCTAAGTATCCTGGGTCTGTGCATGATGCTTTTATCCTGAGGAATAGCAGCATTCCCATACGTGATGGCTCAACTCCAGAGGCACCAGGTGTGGCTAACAGGTAAGCCCATGGTCCCCACTCAGTGTATGTTGGTATATGGGTGTGGGGTTGGCCCTAAGGGTGAGTGTCTGGCTAAAAGGTATCCCTCAATATTTTCAGGTGACTCTGGTTATCCCAACCTCTCATGGCTAATGACCCCAGTGAGGAATACCAGGACAAGGGCAGAGGAACGTTACAATGAGGCACATGGGCGAACAAGAAGAATTATAGAGCGAACCTTTGGCCTTCTGAAGGCCAGGTTTTGGTGCCTCCATCTAACAGGTGGTTCCCTATGCTACTCACCCAAGAAGGTGTGCCAGATCATTGTGGCATGTTGCATGTTGCACAACCTTGCCTTGAGACGCCAGGTGCCTTTTCTGCAGGAGGATGAGGCTGTAGATGGGCATGTGGCAGCAATGGAGCCTGTGGACAGTGACGAAGAGGACGCAGAGGATGAGGATGTGGACAACAGAACATCTATCATTCAACAGTACTTCCAGTGACACACAGGTAAGGCACTGTAACTTCACCTTCCATTGCAGTTTTGTGTTGTAAATTTCCACTGGCAGGCTGCTGTTCCCACTACTATGGTCACTTACTGCACCCTTAGACGTGTCTGTTTACAGATATCTGTGCCCTACTCTGGCTCCTGGTGAATTGACTGCAGCACAATACAGCCATACCTATGTATACATTACTGTACAGTCTAATTGCAATGTCTACAGATTGTTAAAGGAATACATACTTAAATCATTTGGCATACTCCATACTTGTATTTTTTAAAAGGGTGTTTATTTAAGTGCTAAGAAGTAGAGGGGGTAGTGGAATGGGCTGGGTTGATGATGGAGGAAAGTCCAGGATAGAGTCCAGTCTATTTGTATCACAGGTGCATTGTCCAAGGGGGCATAGGAAGTGGAGCAATGGCAGTTCAAGGTGGACAGGATGACAGAGTGGGACTCAAGGATGATAATCAGGAGAGTCTTATTTCCTGGCGGGGATCTTGGCAATGTTCTCTGGCTTCTGCCTGGATCGCAGGGTTCTCCTTCTGCAGGGGGAGGGGTGCTGGTGGCCTGTTGTTCCTCTGGAGGGGCCTCCTATCCACTAGCGTCAGCGGAGGTGGAGGGCTGTTCATCGGTGTGGCTAGTGTCAGGGACCCGTTCGTGTGCCACTGCCTCCATCATGGTGTTGGCCATATCTGCCAGCACCCCTGCAATGGTGACCAGGTTGGTATGGATGTCCCTCAGGTCCTCCCTGATCCCTATGTACTGTCCCTTCTACAGCCGCTGGGTCTCCTGCAACTTGGCCCATAGTATCTGGCCCATCGTCTCCTGGGAATGGTGGTATTCTCCCAGGATGTTGGTGAGTGTCTCGTGGAGAGTCGGTTCCCTGGCCCTGTCGCACAGAAGTCCTCCCAGTTTCCCTGTTGTCCTGTGCCTCTGTCCCCTGAACCGTGTGCCCACTGCCACTGACCCCAGGTCCCTGATCATCCTGTGTTTGTGGGGTTGCCTGGGGTCCCTGTAGTGGTGGACACACTGCTGATTGACGTGTCCTGGTGACAGAGGCATGGGCCCGCTGGGTGGGTGCTGTAGTGGTGTTTCCTGAGGGGGAGGCTCTGTGGTAGTATGGGACTGTGGCTGGGTAACCGACTGTCCGGAGGTCCCTGATGGGCCAGGTTGGTCATCAGGATCAAGGCGAGCAGACTTCTTCTGGGGGGGACTGGTTGTTGCTGGCACCTCCTCTCCGGTGACGTCAGGTGTGGAACCTGTGGGGATGTAAATGCAGTGTTAATGTTTCTGCGTTTGACATCTTGTGCATGGGTGTGTTACCCTGTATGGTTGTGAGTGCCATGTCAGCTTTGACTTGTGTGAGTAGTTATTTTGTGGGCTAGATGACTCTCTCTAGTGTGCATGCTGTGGTGATGGGTGTCCATGCAGGGCTGTGAGTGATGTCCATGCATTGGTGGTGCATGCAGTGCTGGGTACTGGTATGGGTGGGTTGTGATGGTGGGGTGTATGTGAGATGGTGGGATGATGGGGTGAGGGTAGGGGTGGGGTTATGTGATAGCATGCAGGTGGGGGGGGGGTGATAGTAATAGAGAGTTGACTTACCAAGTCCAGTCCTCCTGCTATTCCTGCCAGGCCCTCAGGATGCAGTATTGCCAAGACTTGTTCCTCCCATGTTGTTAGTTTTGGGTCCTCCATACAGCTATCTAGTGTCTTGCAACCATGGAACGCAACTTCCCCCGTAGGTCCTGATGTCATCCCTTGTTCTGGGATGCTGTCCCATGGCGTTGACCCTGTCCACGATTCTCCGCCATAGCTCCATCTTCCTGGCAATGGATGTCTGCTGCACCTGTGATCCGAATAGCTGTAGCTCTACCCAGATGATTTCCTCCACCATGATCCTTAGCTCCTCCTCTGAGAACCTGGGGTGTCTTTGTGGTGCCATGGGTGTAGTGTGAGTGGTGTTTATGAGGGTATGTGGGGTGATGTGTTGAGGTGTGTGCTATGAGGTGCATGGATGGTGTATGGGTTCTGGTTCTGTGGGTGCTCTTGGTGTGTCTCTCTCTCTCAGTTGTCAATTTCTTTTAGTCGTAAAGGGTTGTGGGTAATGTGTGTGTGTTTTATAGTGGTGTGGGTGTGGTGTGTGTATGAGTGTCAGGTGTGTGTAGTTTGAATTGTCCAATGTGGTGTTGCTTTATATGTGTGAGTGTATTTTGAGAGCGGCGGTATGTACTGCCAATGGTTTACCGCAGTTGAATGTCCGCCGCAGTGATTCGTGGGTCATAATGCTGTAGGTGTAGCTCTGTTGGCGTAACGGTGTGGGTTTTGGTACTGCCAGTTTAGTACTGACCTTTGGGCTGGCGGACTTGTGTTTGTGTCTGTATAGTGACGGATTGCTATGTGTATGTCATATTATGGGTAGCGGCATACCGCCGCAGTCGTGGTATGTTGGCGGCAGTCGGAATGGCGGTAAGCGGGACTTATTGCCAATGTCATAATGAGGACCTATGTGTCTGTCTTGAAAAAATTAGCTATTTCTTGTAAGTTTGTTATATTGCATGATGATCTCATAGGTGATCAAATCATCATGCATACCAATGGCTCACAATTACAAGGGAGGCTTTGGGTAAGTGGCGATTCATCACCTAATAATATAATTGCTATGGTTAAAAAAATTGAACTCTCTAGGAGATGTGCAGCACGGCAGGCACCACATCTGATCTTAAAGAAGGGGAGAATACAATGATATGTAAAGTTTCAAAGGAGCACATGAATAAAATAAAGGATGGGGAAGGCACAAAACTGAAGTTCAAGGGGCCAGTCCGTGACAAGAAGGTTAGTTCAATTCAATTCAACACAAGCTTTATTCGTCATAAATAACCATGAAAGCATAAAACCACAGCAATCCAAAAATGATATACAAAATGAATAAATGGATAAGAGAAGTTAAAAAACAGCAATTGCTAGTAAAATGAATTTTTTTAAAGACGAATACGTATATACCATGCGGCCACAAGGAACTTGCTAACCACACAGATTAAGACAGGTGAAGTATCACTCCTCAATATCCCAAGGGCAACACTGCATTGTCTTATGCCCATATTCTGGCAAACTGAACGTATCCATTTATGCCGGGAAAGGGCATACACTGGACAAAAAAACATAAAATGTGCAACAGATTCAGAAACATGATTGCAGCCAGGACATAAATCGGACGTCGGTAGTGGTCTCCAACTAACGGTTAGGGACTTTAACGGTAGACATCCAAATCTAAAACGGGCATACAAGCTCTTGCCTAATAAATCAGGAATAAAATCCAAATAAGATTCAAACTGGGGATACCATTTTAAATCAAGAAATTGTGTTGTCAATCGTCCATGTGATATACACAGTGAATAATTATTCCTAACATAAGACCAATAGACTGATTTCAAAGATTGTTTCTGGGCCTTCCCCAGATTCTGAGGGTTCTCCCAGTAATTCCCAAGTCCCAAAGTACGAAACCATTTAGACACATACCTAAGCCAAGGGAAAGAGGCTACATTGGGTCTATTTAGAATGTCAAGAAGGGAGTCCCTATAGACAGTGAGCTCTGGTGTAGTCCAAATTCTTACTCAAAGAAGTAAGGGTCTCAGGGCTATCACATCTGAGATGCGATTAAACCCGAGATTAAAAAAAAAACGGAGTCAGGGGTGTACTACGTGGACATGCAAGAAGAGCTCTGGCGAAATTATTTTAGCCCACAGACAATTTGTTAGTATTAGAAAAGCCCCACACCTCAGCACCATAGGCCGCAGCACTCTGGGCTTTTGCCAAATAGATCTTAATAGCTGGAGAGACAGCTTTCATGGCAGTGCTGTTGTGAAAACGCAGATGTGCACCTGCCTATGCTGAAGAAGTGATACACTTTTACTAATCTGGTCCTCCCACTGCATGTTGTTTGTAATTCTTACTCCCAAGTAATCTATTGAACGAACCTTACTTAAGGGAGCCCCATCTAAAGTAATAGTGCATCTCCTAACAGGTCCTGTACTTAGTACCATCAGTTTGGTTTTTCTGGCATTAAGTTCCAGGCCATGATCTGCACAAAAGGCATTAAACCTATCAACAAGGATCTGAAGACCCATGGGAGTTTTAGAGATGAGAAGAGAATCATCTGCAAAAAGTAAAATAGGATTTTTTTGCGCATTAAGGGAGGGAGCGTCATTTTGACAAGACGACACAGCGAGCACCACCTCATTAATAAATAAAGTAAAGTAATAAAGTAAAAAGAGTTGGTGCAAGGATACATCCTTGGCGAACCCTCCGCTGGATGGCTATATGATCAGTTAGCTCTCCCAGACTACCCCATCTCACCTGGGCATATGTATTCTCATGCAGCCGTTGTAATAGATAGATTATATTGACTGGGGTACCTATTCTGCGTAGGGGGGCCAGATCGAAGACCGAAGGTCCACAAAAACAACATATAAATTTTGCTTCGCTAGGCCCACATATTTCCAATATAGGAGAGTCAGCCTGAAGACCTGATCCACCGTGCTGGTTTTTGGGCGAAAGCCAGCCTGAAGTGGAGATAGCACCTGATGATCTTGTGCCCAGTCCAGCAGCCTATCCAAAAGCTGCTTAGCAAAGATTTTTTGAAGATTATCAATAAGGCTAATTGGTCTATAATTAGCAGGGGAACTCACATCACCCTTTTTATAAATAGGGATTATTTCCAAGTTTTGGGAATTGGGCCTCCCACAGCTATGGCATTTGAAAAAATATTTATATACCAGGACCAAATTACTGGTTCAGGTTTAAAAAGATCCCCCGGTATCTTATCAGGGCCTGGTGCTTTACCAGATTTTAGAAAATTAATATCAGCTGTAGTTTCCGTCATAGAAAAGACAATACAATCTTCAGGGCTACCTATATACATTCCTTGATCAACAAGCTCATAACACATGTTGGCCTGATGCAAGGGGAGGGGCTCCTGCATCATAAAAATAGTAGGTGGTTCAAAAAGTTGGGAGAAATATTCTACCCATCTTTCAGGTTGAATATACGTACAGATAGTACCATTGCCCCCTCTGTGTCTTTTGGACAGTAACTTCCAAAAAGTCCCATTGTCATTAAGTTTAGTTGCATCTAGCAATTTCTGCCAAATAATGTCTTCCCAACTTTTCTTTGCCAGAATTAAAGGTTTATGATAAGTGAGTCTAGCTATTCTAAGTGCCCTCTATGATCGAGTCATAATGGCTGATTTTAGAGCTGATTTAGCATTAGAACAGTCCTTGTTAAACCACTCCCTAACTTTAAAATTATCAGAGGATTGCCTAGTAGTAGTCTTCCTATAAAAAGATGTCCTGCAAGTTCCTTACCATTTCTTCGTGAATGCTAAGGATTGGAATGTCACTAGCCTCATGCTCCTCATAGCCGGCCATAACATTTAAAAAGAATAGATAGATTTTCTTAGTCAAGTAGGGGTTAGACATCATTTTTGGCCAGCTAACACGGGTATGCCTATTGTTCAGGAGAGGTCCTGGGACCTCGGTAATATGAATATTCTGCAATCTCCTAAACACATTAGTGTTTAAAGTAAGGATTAGAGGATTATGGTCACGACGAGGGTCCACCTTCATGTCTATTGACAAGGACCAAAGCCTAACATCCACTAAGAAATAGTCAATAAGACTAGAAAGCAGCCCTCGCTAAAAAGTGGGTGCAGTATTCAAATCAGAACTGGTACGTCCATTACATGTTCTTAATCCATATAAACCAAGAAGGTTAGTTGTTTTAGATTTGGTAATAAATATCATCTTGCTTGTGGTAAGAATTGCCCTGCCCTAAAGGCTTAATGTTTACATTGCCGAATGATTGGGCAGTATGCTAAACTGTGTAGGAAAAAGAACAGGAAGTCACAAAGTGTAAAACTGATTTCAAGGAAGACAGAGTCCGAGCAGTCAAATTAAGACTATAAAAATGACATTGAAGCTATTCTGTGTGTAGAATGCCCTGTAGTAAATTTGAACATAGAGCCTAAGAACAAACCTGTGTGTGAAATTACTATTGGAGAGGTTAACAACACCATTGTAGCTGATTCAGGTTGTCCATATCCCATCATTAATAAGAAAATATGGAAGGAAACATTTTGTGAGGTCATAAGAAAATATTTGAAAAATACTGACATTCATCCTGTCACATTCACAGGCGAGAAAATTCCAGTGCTGGGTCAGGGTGTTCTACCTTTTGAATTCAAGGGGAGGAAAACAGTTAGCAAATTGTATGTAGTGGAGGTGGGGCCATCTGTTTTGGATCAAAAGGCACTGAATATATTGTTGAATCCCAATAGTGTGGACCAAGCACTTTTATTAAAAGAATCGGAGCAGACTTTAGAGAATAAACTAAGGTGAAGATTTCCAGAGGTATTTTCGGGACCGGTAAGCAGATTGGAAAGCTTTGTCCACCAAATAATTTTGAAGAAGAATACCAAACCAATTTGCCATACAGTTAGGAACATTCCATTGAGGGTTAAAGATGAGGTTATTTATGAGTTGGAGAAGTCAGAAAGGATAGGTGTTATTGAACCTATAGAGAGTGCAGAGTGGCTCGCGCCACTGATAGTGGCTAAAAAGGCCAATGGTAAGATAAGATTGTGTATAGACTTAAAAGACCTTGCTAAAAAACACTGTGGTAGATAACTTTCTCTTGCCAAGGATTAGTGAATTTCTGGCTAGAACTAAGGGGGATAAGTGGTTCTCAACAATTGATTTGACTTCAGCCTACCATCAGAACTTTTTACATCCTGAGAGTAGAGCCTTACAGCCTTTATAACACCTATAGGTTGCTTCCAATTACTTTGCATGCCTTTATTAGCGTCAGCAGCAGCAGTGCTCCAAAGGCTGATGCACAAACTCTTGAAAGATCTTCCTGGAGTAGCCTACGTCCAACATGATATTGTAATCATGGGGAAAAGCAAAAACGGACACGATTGTACATTATACAAGTGTTGGAAAAACTCAGAACATATGGATTGACAGCAGAATTAGATAAAAGCAAATTCTGCAGGCAATTTGTAACATATTTACATCATGAAGCCAGTGAAAAGGGAAGATCACAGAGTCAATCAGAGATGCTCCTGCTCCTACTTATGAGGAGGATAAGAAGTCATTTTTAGGGCTCACAGAGTTGTACGCAAAGTTTGTGGAAAGGTTTGCAGAAAAAACACATCAAATGAGACAGGTATTGAAAGCTAGGCAAAGCTTAGAGTGGAGTGTGCTGCTACAAAATGAGTTTGAAGGAATTAAAAAGGATATATGTACGGCCATCCTTTTACAGGGGTTCGATCCAAAGGCTAGTACAGACTTGACCACAGATGCCAGTGGAAAAGGTTTGGGAGTTGTATTATCTCAATACATTAGCAATGATGTAGAAAGTATGGTGTTGTTTTCTTCTCTCTCTCTTTCTGCACCAGAAGAGAAATATTCTGTAATGGAGCAAGAGATGCTAGCATGTGTATGGGCAATAAACAAATTTAGGCAGTACTTATGGGGTACAGAATTCAGCCTACATATGGATAACAAACGATTGGTAAAAGTTTTTCCACAGAAGGATCTATAAAAGCCACACCTCGCATGGACAGAATGTCATTAGGCTTACTTGATTATGCATATGATGTTGAGTACTTAACAGGAAGGAAGAATAAAGTTGCAGGTTATTTAAGTAGATCACCATTACAAATGAAAGAAGTAGATACCAACGATTGAGAGGATTACAGTGTGGCCATTGTGGATTGCGAAACTGCAGCCATTTCAAGAGAAGAATGGGCAATTGGTTATGAGAAGACTTAATTCTGAGTAAAGAGATGGAATATGTGTTGCAAGGATGGCCTGATAAAGGGAAGATATCAGAAGAAATCAAGATGTTTTGGGACCTTAAGTGGAATTATCAATTTCAGACGCTGGTTTTCTTTTTAGAGGTAATAGACTGGTACCTCCACAAGGTCTCCGTCAGAGGATTTCAAGTTTGATGCATGAAGTGCATTGGGGATTGTCAAATCTAAATGGAGGATTAAGAGTTCATATTGGTGGCCAGGAATTGATATGGGCATGGAAAAGTTTCTAAGGAACTGTAAGCATTGCACTAAGGCTGATAAAACACAAGTGGTAATTAGACCACCTCTTGGGTTGAGTGAGATACCTTCAAACCCTTGGTAAGTGTTGGTAATATACATTTTAGGACCAGTGCTGGACATAAAAGGAGTCCCTAAAAACATAATTGTGCTTTTAGATACATACTCTAAATGGCCAGAGTTACAAGCGTGTGATCGAGAAGATGCAGAATGTTTTGTCAAATTCCTGTAAAAAACATTTCTGAGAGAAAGGATTCCCAAGTCGCTGTTGAGTGACAAGGGTCCCCGGTTTTTGGCACAGAAATTTACTGATTTCCTGTTCAGGGATGGAATTAGGAGAAAAGGACTCCTGTGTCTCATTCTGCTGGTAATGGTGCAGTTGAAAGGTTCAACAAAGTGAATATGGAAAGTATTCAAGCTGCCATTAACACATGGAAGAACTGGGAGCAGAAACTAGACAAATTAGTGTGGCCGTACCGTATTACACCCACCGTGACAGGGTACAGCCTCTTTAAGATTTTGAAAGGACGTTACCCATTTACTAGAGATAATTCTATTTGGATGTCACAGGAAGTTCAGCATAAATGGTCACCTGAAGTTGTTAGGACAAATTTAGAGACTGCACGCCAAACTTAGAAAGAGTACTATGACAACAAACACTGCATTAAAGATGTCAATCTTGAAGAAGATGACTGGGTAAGAATCATATTGGACAGGAGTGTTAAGAAGCCATTTCTCTGAACCAATCAAGGTGCACAAAGTGTTTTCATATTCAGCCAAACTCGGTAATGGCAAGATTTGGAATTTTAGCAAATTGTCTAAATGTAATAAAATCTTGTCATGGAGGGGGTCAGAAGTCAAGTGATCATGGATCGTTCGTATGGGATGGGAAACTCGTCTCTTCAAGGGAGTGGGCATGAATCAAGGAGGAATGTGATCAAATGTGGAAATAAGTCTTCTCTAATGTTAAACCAGCACAAATCTGCTATGGGAGATAAGGTGGCACCATCGGGAAGGTCCGTAGTACTTCCAACGAAACTGAAGGATTTTATAGAGGGTTGATGATGAGAATAATACATTATAGCAATTTAGTTAAACTCAGAGGTACAATGCTAGCATTCTTTGCTGTTGAAGTTTTAAAAAAAATTGCATGTTATTATTCCTTGACTGTTGTTAGCAGTTTATCATTTTAGTGAAAATATTATTGGTGTGGAAGGGGGAAGATATTTGGGGTTGTAGTATTTATGTTAGTGTTTGAATGTTCAATATGTCATAGGTAGAATGTAAAATGATGACATGTAAGTTCTATAGAATGTGGTAAGGACTGTTGGAAAAGATGGTTGGTGTAGACTCATCTGATGAAGGACATATGTGCATGCTCTCCCTCTGTAACCAATAAACTACCATCCCAAGTTACTGCTTTGTGATCTCTTCACTACACTAATCATGATCTCCAGCATTTTCACTAGAGAGGTGATTGGTAAAGAGGAAATCCAAAACACCCAGATGTGCTACGGGGCCATCCTCCCTCCCGGCTGTTCCATCAATCACCCCTATTTTGCTCCACCCTCCCTTCTTCCATGTAACACAAACAATGGGAGACATAATTGGGATATAAACAGTCCCCGTTTATTAGCTGTACATCATCAATAAATAAACATCACAATATTGGTCCTTATTATCAATGCACGTTTCTTTGTCCTTGACGTTGCCCGGAGGTCCGCGTGTTGTGTGACTGAACGCCTGTGTTCAGTCGCAGCCTTTCCTCCTGAGAGCCCCTTGGTTAGGTGGTCAGCGCTTTGTGGCTAGGCTTCCATTCCTACCAAATCACAGTGGGTGGCCCCTTGTCCTAGCTCAGGCTGCAAGTGCTGTGTCCGTCTGCTGCTAACCCCTTGTTGGCCTTTTGTCTGCTCCCCGTGACCCTGCCAAGAGGCATCCCAAGGACCACCTGAGCAGCTCTCCTTCTTTAGGGTACTGTGCTCTCCGTCCGGCTGTGTTTTATCTCCGCCTCTCTGTATGTAGTTACCCGACCACAGGCAGCTCCCCCGTTATCCCCTTTCTATTGGTAACCTATTTGTTCTAACGCTCCCAATATGTTTAATTAGAACATGTGTAGGAGGCTGGCCTGGCTTGTAGTGGGTACCAGAGGTACTTACACCTTGTGCCAGGTCCAGTTATCCCTTATTAGTGTAGAAGAGGTGTTTCTAGCAGCTTAGGCTGATAGAAGGTAGCTATGGCAAAGCAGCTTAGGCTGAACTAGGAGACATGTAAAGCTCCTACTATACCACTGGTGTCATATGCACAATATCATAAGAAAACACAATACACAGATATACTAAAAATAAAGGTACTTTATTTTTATGACAATATGCCAAAAGTATCTCAGTGAGTACTCTCAGTATGAGGATGAGAAATATACACAAGATATATGTACACAAACCGAAATTATGCAAGTAATAGCAAAAGGAAGTAATGCAAGCAATGTAAAGTTACAGTAGATTGCAATAGGAGCACATAGGTATAGGGGCAACACAAACCATATACTCCAAAAGTGGAATGCGAACCACGAATGGACCCCAAACCTATGTGAGCTTGTAGAGGGTCGCTGGGACTGTAAGAAAACAGTGAGGGTTAGAAAAATAGCCCACCCCAAGACCCTGTAAGGTAGGTGTAAAGTGCACCTACAACCCCCAGAGAGCACAGAAGTCGTGATAGGGGGATTCTGCAAGGAAAACCAACACCAGCAATGCAACAACAGTGGATTTCCGGACCTGAGTACCTGTAAGACAAGGGGACCAAGTCCAAGAGTCGCGACAGTGTCGATAGTGGGCAGGAGCCCAGGAAATGCCAGCTGAGGGTGCAAGGAAGCTGCCACCAGATAGAAGAAGCTTGGTGTTTTGCAAGAACGAAGAGGACTAGGAACTTCCCCTTTAGAGGATGGATGTCCCACGTCGTGAAGAAGCTTGCAGAGGTGTTCCCATGCAGAAAGACTACAAACAAGCCTTGCTAGCTGCAAGGGTTGCGGTTAGGGTTTTTGGATGCTGCTGTGGGCCAGGAAGGACCAGGATTTCGCCACTTGGATGAGGAGACAGAGGGGGCGCCCAGAAAGTCAGGGAACCCTCACAGAAGCTTGCAGCACCCGCAGAAGTACCTGAAAAGGCACTTGGAAGAAGAGTGAACCGGAGTCCATGCAACGTCACAAAAGGGAGTCCCACGATGCCGGAGAACAACTCAGAAGGTTGTGCACTGCAGGTTAGAGTGTCGGGGACCCAGGCTTGGCTGTGCATGAAGGAAATCCTGGAAGAGTGCACAGGAGCCGGAGCAGCTGCAAATCACACGATACCCAGCAATGCAGTCTAGCGTGGTGAGGCAAGGACTTACCTCCACCAAACTTGGACTGAAGAGTCACTGGACTGTGGGAGTCACTTGGACAGAGTTGCTGAGTTCCAGGGACCACGCTCGTCGTGCTGAGAGGGGACCCAGAGGACAGGTGATGCAGTCTTTTGTTGCCTGTGGTTGCAGGGGGAAGATTCCGTCGACCCACAGGAGATTTCTTCAGAGCTCCTGGTGCAAGAAGGAGGCAGGCTACCCCCAGAGCATGCACCACCTGGAAACAGTCGAGAAAGCCGGCAGGATGAAGCGATACAAGGTTGCTAGTATTCGTCTGGCTACTTTGTTGCGGTTTTGCAGGCGTCCTGAGCAGTCAGCGGTCGATCCTTTGGCAGAAGGTGAAGAGGGAGATGCAAAGGAACTCTGGTGAGCTCCTGCAGCATTCGTTATCTGGTGAGATCCCCAAAGCAGAGACCCTAAATAGCCAGAAAAGGAGGTTTGGCTACCTAGGAAGGAGGATTGGCTACCAAGAGAGGTAAGAGCCTATCAGAAGGAGCCTCTGACGTCACCTGCTGGCATTGGCCACTCAGAGCAGTCCAGTGTGCCACAAACACCTCTGTTTCCAAGATGGCAGAGGTCTGGGACACACTGGAGGAGCTCTGGGCACCTCCCCTGGGAGGTGCAGGTCAGGGGAGTGGTCACTCACCTTTCCTTTGTCCAGTCTCGCGCCAGAGCAGGGCTGGGGGATCCCTGAACCGGTGTAGACTGGCTTATGCAGAGATGGGCACCAACTGTGCCCATCAAAGCATTTCCAGAGGCTGGGGGAGGCTACTCCTCCCCAGCCTTCACACCTATTTCCAAAGGGAGAGGGTGTTACACCCTCTCTCAGAGGAAGTCCATTGTTCTGCCTTCCTGGGCCAGGGCTGCCTGGACCCCAGGAGGGCAGAAACCTGTCTGAGGGGTTGGCAGCAGCAGCAGTGGAAACCCCGGAAAGGCAGTTTGGCAGTACCCGGGTTCTGTTCTAGAGACCCGGGGGATCATGGAATTGTCCCCCCCAATGACAGAATGGCATTGGGGGGACAATTCCATGATCTTAGACATGATACATGGCCATGTTCGGAGTTACCATTGTGACGCTATACATAGGTAGTGACCTATGTATAGTGCACACGTGTAATGGTGTCCCGCACTCACAAACTCCGTGTCAGGATACTTCAATTCGATTTCCTCAGAAGCAGAAGATAACTCCTCAGTCCCGACCCGAGCTACTCACAACAAATATTAATCCTTTGTGCTGAGTACCCCGGAGGGGGAAAGGGGAATGGGATGGTAGAGAGACTGCCACAGAGATGATGAACGCCAGTACTAAG
Source organism: Pleurodeles waltl (assembly GCF_031143425.1). Classification (NCBI taxonomy): domain Eukaryota; kingdom Metazoa; phylum Chordata; class Amphibia; order Caudata; family Salamandridae; genus Pleurodeles; species Pleurodeles waltl. The sequence continues at coordinate 539,530,536 of NC_090448.1, forward strand.
TCTGCCTCTTCACATCTAAGATTGGATACAGCACCTGCAAGAGTCACAGTCGCAATTACTAGGGACATACAACATCAGTTTTTCACTTTCTACTCTCAACACTTAATTCTCTTTAATTCTATTATTTCTTCACTCACCCTGAGTTCTCTGTAGCCTTGCTTCTCTCTATAAATGATAGCTCTTCTTTAAAAAAAATGCTTATTACTGATTCTGGAAGAACTTCTCAACCTTTGTTAGAGATTGGTTTTATGTTGCTATATATATATATATATAGTTGGTGATAATGCGTTCTTCAAATCAGCTGATGTTATTTAATTTCTCCTGTCTTATTGCGACTTCTGTCAATACTTGTATTTGTAAATGCTTGTTTATTAAAGTTCGTTTCTCCTTTCTTACTTCAACATTTGTTGATAACTTGTATTTGTAAATGCTTGTTTATTACAGTTAGTTTCTCCTTCCTTACTTCGACATCTGTCAATAACTTGTAGTTGTAAATGCTTGTTTATTTAAGTTCTTTACTCTTTTAAACTCTATTTTGGTTTATTACCATTGAATTTGTAAATGCTTATTTGTTAACAGTTCGTTTCTCCTTTAAACTTGGCCTTTGTTTATAACCTTGACATTTGTGGATACTTGCTCTTTTAAAGTTCGTTTTTTCTTTGACTTTAATATCTTAAACAAGAACCTTGTAAACATAAGGTTAATTCATACATTAACTCTGTAGCCTTACCGACTTCCACGGGAACGGTCTACTATCAAACTCTTCGAATAAACCTTGACAATATTTATCCGTTTTCTGTAATATAATCTTCAAATGTAATTTTACCTCACAGGAGTTTCTGTTCTGAAGCGCGCTCTCTCTCCACACAGCTGATTCCTGTCAGACCTCAGTTGAAGTGCAAGGCTTCCAGCTGGAGAGCTTCTAACCTAGCAACCAATCGATTGCAAGACTAGAACTGTAACTAACCTTCAGGACTCACAGTGGCCATCTTGGATCTTCTCTTCTTGATTCTTCCTATGAAATAAGCGCAAGATTACTCTGCAAACCTTCTTCCAGTTTGGGCTTTGCTGTCTCCACTGAGGATATCTCTTTGCTTTTCTCATGCACTTCTTTGATTTGACTTGGCAAGTTTGTGTGGTCATGACAGTACTCCCCCTCAAGGAACAGTTCTCCAATTTAGGTTTGCTTGGGTAGGTTCTATGAAAGTTTCTCACTAATCTTGAAGCATGTACATACTCGTGCGGCTCCCAGGATCGTTTCCTCTGGACCATAACCTTTCCAATCAATTAGATAATAAAGCTGGCCATTACGGATTTTGGAATCTAAGATTTGATTGACCTCATACTCTTCTGCAGAGCTAATCTGGATAGGAATTGGAGGGGAGTTTTGACGTAAATTTGGAGGACTGTTCTTTAACAAGGAGACATGGAAAACAGGATGTATCTTTAGATGAGCTGGCAACTGCAATTTAACTGCCACTGGATTGATCATCTTGTCAACTTTGAATGGGCCTATAAATCGTGGCTGAAATTTGCGATTTCCTTTGAGACGTAAATGACGAGTGGATAACTAAACTTTGTCTCCTTTCGAATAAATGGGGCTCTCTCTTCTTTTTCTATCAGCCTGAGTCTTATATGAGTCTTTTGCTTGAATGATGTTTTTTCTAGCCCTAACTAACGTGGTCTGCAAATCCCTCACCATCTCTTCTACTGCAGGCAGTGAATCATCTTCTTTACCCAACTTACATTAGGATGTCTACCATGGTTCAGATAAAAGGGGGTGAACCCAGTGGTGGAATGAACAGCATTATTGTAAGCAAATTCAGCTGCCCATATCAACTCGGGCCATTCCTTCTCTTTATCGAATAAATTGAGTCTTAAATACTGTTCTAACTCTTGATTCGCTCTCTCTGTTTGCCCATCGGTTTCAGGATGGTAACTGGTAGAGTAACGAGAATCAATTCCTAATCTTTTACTAAAGGCCTTCCAAAAGCGAGAAACAAATTGGGACCCCCTGTCTGAAACTAGAATTTTTGGGATACCATGGGCGCGTACTATGTGTTGTGTAAACAACTGTGCAACCTGTGGGGCTCGAGGAATTTCTTTCAAAGGAATGAAATGCGCCATTTTAGTGAAAGTGTCTACAAAAACTAGGATAGTGTTAAAACCTTGGCTACTAGGGAGGTCCACTATAAGATCCATAGTAACAGTATGCCAGGCATGGGGTATAGTGGGCAAAGGTCTTAACAGACCTTGTGAAGCTGTTCTATTTGATTTCCCTCTTTGACATTTGTCACAAGTTGGCACATATTGTCTTATCTGAGTTTTCATTTTTGGCCACCAAAATTCTCGTTGTATTAGATTTTGAGTCTTTTGAATTCCTTTGTGTCCAGCCAATTGATCGTCATGATAAGCCTGAAGAATCTTTTCTTGCAGCTCCATAGTCGGAACATACAGTGCACCTTTAAAGTATGGCAAACCTTTTTTGATTTCTCTTCCTTGGCCTTGTTTGGACCACTTCAGCATTCCTTCGAATGTTAAGTTTTCTTGAATTTCTTTGGTTAAATTTTCATACAATATGGCAGATATGAACTTCTCTTGTGGAATAATCAATTCTTTTTCTGGAGGCTCTTTAACTGCACCGGTATCAATTCGAGATAGAGCATCTGCCTTCCCATTTACTTTTCCTGGTCTGAAAGTGATAACAAAATCAAAGTCTGCAAAATATAGGGACCAACGCAGTTGTCTAGCTGTTAGAGTTCGAGCTGATTTTAAAAACTGTAAATTTCGGTGGTCCGTGTAAACGGTCACTTTATGCTTAGCTCCCAAAATGTAATGCCTCCACTCACGAAAAGTTTCTTTGACTGCCAATAGCTCCTTATCCGCAATTGAATAATTTATCTCTGGTGGTGTTAATTTTCGAGAGAAATAGGCCACTGGATGTAATTGACCTGTATCTTTATGACGCTGGGAAAGGATACCTCCTATGGCAACATCTGAAGCATCTGCCTCCACATAATATGGCTCATCTGGATTGGGGTGGAGCAAGATTGGAGCTGAGACGAAGGAATTCTTCAAAAAATTAAAAGCATTTTCAGCTTCTTTTGTCCACTCAAACTTCACTCCTTTCTTCAACAATCGAGTAATGGGTGTAACTGTTTGAGAAAAATTGGATATGAATCTTCGATAAAAATTAGCGAACCCCAAGAAACTCTGGATCTCTTTGACATTGCAAGGAGAAGGCCAATGTTGCACTGTCTTTATCTTGGCAGGATCCATTCTAACTCCTTCTGGTGACAAAATGAATCCTAAGAACTCAACTCGTTCCACATGAAATGCACACTTCTCCAATTTTACATAGAGATGGTTTTCTTGCAACCTTGTGAGGATGGATCGAACATGGGAAATGTGCTCCTGTAGATTGTCGGAAAAGACTAAAATGTCATCTATATAAACCACGGCAATCCGGTCGAGGAATTCTCGTAATATATCATTAACGAAATGCTGGAAGGCAGCGGGAGCATTGCATAACCCATAAGGCATCACTTGATATTCAAATAATCCGTATCGAGTCCGAAAAGCGGTTTTCCATTCATCCCCTGAAGCCACTCAAATCAAATGATATGCTCCTCGCAGGTCCAATTTGGTGTAGATTCTAGCATTCTTTACTTGATCTAATAAAACTGACACTAAAGGCAGTGGGTATCGATTCTTGATGGTAATCTGATTGAGGGCTCGATAATCAATGCAAGTTCGAAGACTCCCATCCTTCTTTGGTATGAAAAATAGTGGGGATGACACTGGAGATTCAGAAGGACGAATAAAACCATTAGCAAGATATTGATCCAAATACACCTTTAAATGTTGATTCTCTGCTTCGGTCAATGCGTATATTCTGCTACATGGCAATATCGCACCTGGCTCCAGTTCAATTTTGCAGTCGTAGGGTCGATGTGGTGGTAATTTCTCAGTCTCCTTTTCATCAAAAACAGCAAATAAATCCTCATATTCTTTTGGGATTTCTGCTGTCTTTAGTGCACAGATCATTGAAGAGTGTGATGATAAACAGGCCGCTTGGGACTTGGTGGACACTTCCACTCCATCATGAAAGCAATTCTCTTTGCAGTAAGAGGCATTCATCTTGATCGTTCTTTTGCTCCAATCAATTTGTGGATTATGTTCTGTAAACCAGGGCAGGCCTCAAAATGAGTTGAAATTGTGGAGCATCTATCAAATTAAAGATTATCTGCTCCTGATGTCCACCAAAACCTTGCATCTGAATTGGTTCGGTCTCATGGGAAATGGGTCCTGAAGAAAGATTGGTTCCATCCACAGCTCTTACTACTTCCAAAGTAGATTTCTTGATAAATCGAATACCCATTTTACGAGCGTATTTGATATCACAGAAGTTGCCCGTAGCTCCAGAGTCTATCATAACTGAGATCCCTTGAATTTCCTTCTCAAGAGTCTTAACTGATACTGTTTGTACCAAATGTGGCGCTGCGGTTTGTAAGGTATTCGCTACTCGTTGATCTAAAGGAGTTGTCTTGGGTTCTGCTTTCATCAGGGCAACTCCTTTTCCCGACTGAAGAGCTTTGGATTTCTTGGGACAGTTTTTAACAAAATGCCCAGATGCACCGCAATATAAACATAGTTGATTCACTCTTCTTTTCTCTTTTTCTTCCTTAGATAAAGGACCTCGGATGGAACCAATTTGCATTGGTTCTTCTATCGTTATCCCTTCTCCGGCTCTCGTATGATAATTTCTTACACGATAAATTCTCAGGGGAAATGGTCGATACTCTCTTCTCTTTTCTGCTCTTCGTTCAGTTAACCGGTGGTCAATCTGTAACACAAGATCAATTAACTCCGAAATTTCGGTGGGTCTATTTGGAACTTGTGCTAAGGCATCTTTCAATTCATCTCACAGTCCACGATAAAATATGGTGGCTCTTTTTGACTCCGGCCAGGCAGTCTCTACAATTAGTTTATTGAAATGAGCCAGATAGGCTACTAGATCTTTATTACCTTGCCTGATTTCCAGTAGTTCATTGTCAGTGGCTTGAGCTGCAGTTCGCCGATCAAATATTCTTAAGAACTGTTCCTTGAAATTTTGGAAATTATATAAAACAGGATCATTTCTGGAAATTATTGGCATGGAGCATGCGGCCGCATCTCCTGTCAGATAAGACAATATAAATGCCACTTTGGACTGGTCTTCTGAAAAAATGACTGGTCTACATAAAAAATGCAATGAGCATTGGGTCAGAAAAATCTGCGCCTTATTTGGATCCCCACCGAAGCGCTCGGGTTGAGCCAAAGGAATAATAGGGGAAACCGCATGAATTACTTGAGTGGATATACCTGCAGACTGTGAAGGGCTAGGGATTTGTGAAAACACAGATTCATTTGATTTAGCGGTGTTCCCTAACTCATTTATTCGCTGTTTTATTTGGACTGTTTCTTCTATGGTGTTATTTAATTGTTTCTGTAACCCTTCCAAAACGGTGGCTAATGCTTTTATATCAATTCCTTCTGCCATTCTGCTCAGGAGTAAATCTGTTTTTTCCCTAAAATTAGGGTGATGGCACTTCAATCTGTCAGGATACTTCAATTCGATTTCCTCAGAAGCAGAAGATAACTCCTCAGTCCCGACCCAAGCTACTCACAACAAATATTAATCCTTCGTGCTGAGTACCCCGGAGGGGGAAAGGGGAATGGGATGGTAGAGAGACTGCCACAGAGATGATGAACGCCAGTACTCAGTCTGCCTCTTCACATCTAAGATTGGATACAGCACCTGCAAGAGTCACAGTCGCAATTATGAGGCACATACAACATCAGTTTTTCACTTTCTACTCTCAACACTTAATTCTCTTTAATTCTATTATTTCTTCACTCACCCTGAGTTCTCTGTAGCCTTGCTTCTCTCTATAAATGATAGCTCTTCTTAAAAAAAAATGCTTATTACTGATTCTGGAAGAACTTCTCAACCTTTGTTAGAGATTGGTTTTATGTTGCTATATATATATATATGGGACAAAATGGCCACGGCACACAGAGAGTAATGTCCAACAGTAAAGCAAGAAAAGATATTCCCGGTTTGGTTCTGTGGGTTGGGAGAAGTATGAAGTTGAAACGAGTCTCAAATCCTGTTTGCAGATGGTGTCTTTATTTGTAGGTGCTTAGAAAGCATTGAGTCATCGTGGAGATACAGCCAACACGTGTTTCGTCACACAGGTGACTTCATCAAGGCTGTAATACAGTACTGACAGCAAACATTGGATACATTTGTGTGTATTGGAATCTGGTGTGAAAACCAGAAAACGTTGTGTTTGTGTAAGTGAGCAATTGGTTAACATTGCTATAAAGGTGAGTGGTGGTGGGATCCAAATTAAGAAACATGAAGTTACTAGGTAAATCACCGTGGTCATGTGGCAAATGTCTAAAAACACAAAGTGTTGGAAAGTTTAAATTATAAGCACTATATAGCAATATAAGCACGCCATTGGTATGCAATTGGGAGAATATTGCAAGACTAAGAGAAAGCAGGGAGAGAAAGTAAGTAGAAACAACAAAGGGGAGATACGACTAGGTGCAAGGTGGAAAAAAGAAGAAGTAACGAGGGCGGTGGGCCCCGGAGGGCATAGTGGAGGGGTAAAAAAAATGTATTACCTGGGGCAGCTGGCCTAAGTAAGTAAGTGGTGGCGTTTCGTAGCGAAGTTGCTCTGTGATCAGTTGAGTGGGCTGGAAAGAAAGTAAGTAGGATAACCCAAAGAAAGAAAGAGTAATGGAATAGATGGAGGGGATAGGTAATAGTGTATAACAGGACAGTTGGAAAAAAGCGTAGAGAAATAAAAATAAAGATAAGGTAGTCCGGAGGAGAAAATGGTGAGAAAAGTTGGATTGGAGAGAAAGGAAAAGCTATATGAATAGATATAAGATAAAGTTGGTCAGTGAGAACATACCTGAGTTAAATGGTAAAGAACTGTAATAAGTGTGGCTGCGCCAGGCAGCTGCAGGTACGTAGGTAAAAGGCTTGTGTGATAATGAAGATTGAGGAGGCCCTGATAAGCCTGTAAACATGACCTAAAATAGTACCAGGGAAGAAAAAAATAGAGTGTAAAGAGAGGGCAGGATGGCTGGCACCGGAAGATTTGAAAAGGAAATTGATGTAAAAGAGAAGGTAAAGAAAAAAACGAAATGCTAGCGTAAATGTGATTCGAATGAGGAGTAAACGCATTGGGAAACCGGCATGCATACATTGTAAGTCGAGAATGCTCGAGCGGTTGGTAACTGGTGATTGTGTTAAGGGAAAATGCGCCAGAGTTGAGGTCACAACCAGTTTAAAGAAACAGAGTCGGGGCACGCGGTGATATAATATTGGGCACGTGGCCCCAATTTGGATAAATCATGGTTAGAAGAGTAAAAATAGCCCGAGTCGTGGTGGACGGCTGTTGAGGGCTAGACAAAAATGAATCGTGGTTAGAAAAATGACCGCAGGAGCGTGGGCATAAACTCAGTATGTGGGAAAGGCAGGAGTTAAAAGATGGTAATTACGGTGAGACAAACGCTACGAAAAAAGTTACAAAGGCGAGTCTCGATCTAGGAAAGTAATAGGCATAATACGTTGACTGGTAGCGGTGAAAATTGACCGCAGGAGTGTGGGCATACACTCAGTAAGTGGGAAAGGCAGGAGTTAAGAGATAGTAATTACGGTGGGAATACCGCTATGAAAAAAGTTACAAAGGCGAGTCTCGATCTAAGAAAGTAATAGGCATAATACGTTGACTGGTAGCGGTGAAGACAACGTTACGAGATACCTTATAAAGGCGAGTTAGACACTTACCAGGAAGAAGCGTAGCGGTGAGCTATCCGGTAGTCGCGAGAACGTGTAATGGTCTGCGAGGGGAATTGCTAACTAATTAAGTAGAAGGTAGAAGTGTAGCAGAAATGAAAGAGGGACTTGGCTAAAATGGCTATAACGGCGACCATCTTGGGTGTGACTGGGCTATAATGGTTAAAACGGCGGCCATCTTGTGTGTGACTCGGAGATAGCGTAAAATAATGATAATGGGAAAAGCAAAGGCAGTAAAGTAGTAAATAAGGATGCGACAATTACTATGTTGGTGCTAGGCACCGAGAAAGTGCCTAGATCACCGGTGAGAAAGATAGAGTCAAGACTTGAGGACGTGACAATGTAATGGTGTCCAAAGATATTAAAAGAGTGTAATAGTACATTGCTGGGCAGGGACGACAGAAGACGATAAATGAAACGTATATGAGCCATTCACATGTGTTGCAGTGAAAAGATACAACAATCAAATCTATATATATATATATATATATAGGTGCACTGAACAATTGTGATGGTAAGTAAAACATATAAAAGTAGAGACCATGAAGTGCAGTAAATAAGTGCAACAGTTAACTCATTTGTATAGAAACATAAGTGCATTAATGGGATATACAGTAGTCCACAGTATTATTAGAGTTAGGGAATATTAGGTTTAGGTATATGAGCCATTCACATGTGTTGCAGTGAAAAGATACAATAATCAAATCAGTATATATAGGTGCACTGTACAATTGTGATGGTAAGTAACATATAAAAATAGAGACCATGAAGTGCACTAAATAAGTGCAACAGTTAACACATTTGTATAAAAGCATACGTGCATTAATGGGATATACAGTAGTTCACAGTCTTATTGAAGTATGGAAATATTAATGTGTACAATGTAGACAGGGGGAATGGCGAATCATGCGAGAAAAAAGTGAAGTTCACGATCCGTGTTCAGGCCTAGTTCAACTGCGCGAAGTTTTATGATCCATTTAGACTCGCATCTACGTAGATCTCTGGTTCTGTCTCCCCATCTCGGTGAATTTGGGACCTGAGTGATGCCATGGAACCTAAGGCTCAGGAGATCCTGTTCCCCGTGTGAAGTGTTGAAATGAACAGCCATAGGATAGTTAATGTTAGCATTTCTGATGGCTCTGATATGTTCCTGAATACGTTCCTTCAGTGGGCGTATCGAGCTGCCAACATAGATCAGACCACATACACATATCAGACAATAGACAGTAAACTTTGTGTTGCAATTCATGAAAGTCTTGATGTGGTGTGTGGTCACGGTGTTGTAGGAAAAGGAAGTGGTTTTGTTAAGGGCTAGTTGGCAGGAAATACAGCAGCCACATTTGTAAAAACCATTCGGTTTTACAGGAATCCACCCTGTAGACGGTGTCAGAGGTGAGGGACAGAGAAAGCTAGGGCACAGAATGTTCCTAAGGGTCCGACCTCTGCTATGTACGATGGTTGGAGACACGCCTATTGAGTCCTTGAGGCATGTGTCCAACATTAACAGATGCCAGTGTTTCTTGAGAATACGCAGCACATCCTTACTTGCAGGGCCGTATTGGGTAATGAAGGAGACCGGTCTACTGTTAGAAAAGCCCTTGACCACTGGTTCTCTGCAGGTCTTAATCAGTAAATCATGTTGGTTTTTGTTAAGTATGCGTTTGCTGGCAACCGAGATGAGTTTGTTGGTATACCCTCTAGCTTGAAAGCGATAAGTCAGGTTCTTAAGCTCCTGTTTAAAAACATCATTGTCAGTACAGTTGCGTCGAATTCTGACCATTTCACCGTATGGGATGGCTCTAATCTGTGAAAGGGGGTGGGCGCTATGAGCATGTAGGACAGAGTTACAGGCAGTAGGTTTCCTGTACAGTCTTGACATGATCTTGTTGTTGGTGATGTACAGAAGTAAATCCAGGAACTCGATTTTAGTAGTGTCCACTTTGTGAGTGAAAACTAAGTTGAAATCGTTGGTGTTGAGGTGTTCAATGAGTATATTGAGGAGGTCCGAAACGTTGCCAGTCCAGATAGCCAGAATATCATCAATATATCTACCCCAATAAAGGATGTGTTCAGTGAGGTTTGACGGGCAGTTGGACCATAAGTGTATTTTCTCAAATTGACCCATGTAGAGATTGGCATATGAAGGGGAGAACTTAGCTCCCATGGCTACACCCTGACACTGTCGAAACCATCTGCCATCATGTAAGAATACATTGTTCTCTAGTACTAACCGTGTGAGGTCAAGAAGCATGCGTGTGTGATCATATAATGTGGCATCTCGGGTACTAAGCGTAAGTTGGAGCATTTCCAGTCCCCTTTCCAGGGGAATGGATGTGTAGAGAGAACTGACGTCGAGGCAGACAAACATAAAGTCTTCTGACCAATCGATGTCTTCCAATTGACACAACAGATTGCGGGTGTCCTGTATGTAGGACGGAAGGGTACCAAGGGTTGGAGAAAGGAGTCAATGTACTCGGAGATATGTTCCGTAGGTGAACCAATCCCTGAAATAATGGGTCTGCCAGGAGGAAAACCCTCTGGTTTGTGGACTTTTGGTAAAATGTATATACAGGGAGCCCGGGGCGCCTCGATGTACAGAAATCTGTGTTCTAAATCAGTCAGGAGACAGTGATTTTTCCAAAATGTCAATTTCTTTCTGATCATGCTGGTAATGTTGGAAAGAGGGTTACTCGGTAGTAGAGAGTAGGCTAGGTGTCATTAAGTTGTCTGTCTATTTCTGCAACATAGTCACTCCTGTTCATGACAACAACATTGCCCCCTTTGTCAGCCTCCCTGATAACTATATCTGGACATGTGGAGAGTTTATGCAGCGCACGGAGTTCATCGGAGTTGAGATTATTGGAAGGTCTATGGGTACATGTGCTCTTTTTGTCCTCCAAGTTGTAGAGTTCCGTACTGACGGCTTTGTAGAAGACGTCGATGTGATTGTCTGGAGGTAACGTAGGGACAAACATGGAATTGGGTTTGAGCCCACTGTTGACATCTAAGTTGGGTATAATGTTGAGTTCAACCAATAGTTCATCAAAACTGGGTGGTGGTGAAGATGTGTTATCCAGGGAGAGGACCGTATGGATATCCTGAAGGTCCCCAATGGTTTGATTGCAAGTGGGTAGTGTCATGTGAGCAGTTTTGTTGGTGTCAGGTTTCTTGTGGAAGAACTTCTTCAGTTTGAGGTTACGTATGAATTTAAAGAGATCTATGTGTATGTTGGTGTAGTCAGGTTTAGAAGAAGGACAGAAGCCCAGACCCTTTTTTAAGACATTTATTTCATGCATAGACAGTTGTAAACTGGAAAGATTCATAACCTGAACTGTTTCTTCCAAAATGTTGGGGGTAAGTTGCAAGGAGAGATCACTCATGGCCTCTGAGTTATTGTGGTGGAACGCGTTGTCATGCCCCCCCTGGTGTTTGTTGTGGCGTTTCCTGCCCCCCCTGCGGGTGGGTCTATGTTTGTGCCTGATCTGTTGTAGTTCTGTCGAAGTCCCTTCCTGTATCGGCCAAGTTCCTCTAAAAAAGAATTTGATTGTTGGGTTGTATTTTGTGGAGTCATATTGGTAGAGGACCCTTCCCTAGGTGGGTCTGAGCAATCACTGGATATATTAGAGATATCTGATAAACTACCCGTGATAGACCCAGCGGGCGTATAGGTATTGGTGGGTCTAATGCTAGAATCCTTGTTAACCTGATCGAACTTTCGTGCAAAAGGGTAGATCCTGCCATTATTGTAATCATTGTCATCTCTGACAAGTTTTCGCATTTTCTTATCTTTTATGTATAGCTGGTAACCAGTGAGAATCTCCCTCATAATAGTGTAGTTCTTGTCAGTTGCTTCTGGGAGGTTGAGATTTTTAATCTCCTCCTCCAGGGATGTAATGTCTAGAAGTAGTTTGGTACGTTTTCTGTCCGAATGTTTAATCAGTATGTTAATCATAATGAAAGAGGTGGAGGAGATAAGGTGTTCCCATTCCCCAAGTAAGTCAGGGTCAAGGTCTTCAAGTGATGGGAATATAATCACTCGTAGACCTCTGGGTACTTGTTTTATTTCCAAATAGCGTTTAAGAGTGGTAATGTCCCACCAGCGGGCTAGTTCCTGTTTCCTTAGCCTCTCTAGCTTGATGAATTTCTGTCTTAGTCCTTCTGTGGAAGGTGTGGGATCTGTGGTGCGGGGAGCTAGGGGTTTCTTGGAGAAAAGCTCTGCAGCCAGGGTGTCCCGGTTGTCGTCAAAGGAAGCCATGTTGAGTAACCTAAAAAGAGGGTATTCCTTTCGATCAAAAGAAACACAGATAATATCGTTTAAATAGTACGTGTTGCTAGAGTGCGGCTCACCCTGTTCAGAAAGAACATAGCAAGGAAAAGAGAAATGAGGGCAGTAAGGCTGAGAGGCACCGCACTTCTAGGCAGTAAACATATAGTTTAAACAGAATAAATAAGTACGAGTAAAGTCCGGTGCAAAACGGCCCGGTGCCTTACTGCCCGGTAGGCACCAAAGCGGGTACTAGGAGTACCCTAGAACAAAATGGGACAAAACGGCCACAGCACACAGAGAGTAATGTCCAACAATAAAGCAAGAAAAGATATTCCCGGTGTGGTTCTGTGGGTTGGGAGAAGTATGAAGTTGAAACGAGTCTCAAATCCTGCTTGCAGATGGTGTCTTTATTTGTAGGTGCTTAGAAAGCATTGAGTCATCGTGGAGATACAGCCAACACGTGTTTCGTCACACAGGTGACTTCATCAAGGCTGTAATACAGTAATGACAGCAAACATTGGATACATATGTGTGTATTGGAATCTGGTGTGAAAACCAGTGTAAGTGAGCAATTGGTTAACATGGCTATAAAGGTGAGTGGTGGTGGGATCCAAATTAAGAAACATGAAGTTACTAGGTAAATCACCGTGGTCATGTGGCAAATGTCTAAAAACACAAAGTGTTGGAAAGTTTAAATTATAAGCACTATATAGCAGTATAAGCACGCAATTGGTATGCAATTGGGAGAATATTGCAAGACTAAGAGAAAGCAGGGTGAGAAAGTAAGTAGAAACACAAAGGGGAGATACGACTAGGTGCAAGGTGGAAAAAAGAAGAAGTAACGAGGGCGGTGGGCCCCGGAGGGCATAGTGGAGAGGTAAAAAAAAATTATTACCTGGGGCAGCTGGCCTAAGTAAGTAAGTGGTGGCGTTTCGTAGCGAAGTTGCTCTGTGATCAGTTGAGTGGGCTGGAAAGAAAGTAAGTAGGATAAGCCAAAGAAAGAAAGAGTAATGGAATAGATGGAGGGGATAGGTAATAGTGTGTAACAGGACAGTTGGAAAAAAGCGTAGAGAAATAAAAATAAAGATAAGGTAGTCCGGAGGAGAAAATTGTGAGAAAAGTTGGATTGGAGAGAAAGGAAAAGCTATATGAATAGATATAAGATAAAGTTGGTCAGTGAGAACATACCTGAGTGAAATGGTAAAGAACTGTAATAAGTGTGGCTGCGCCAGGCAGCTGCAGGTACGTAGGTAAAAGGCTTGTGTGATAATGAAGATTGAGGAGGCCCTGATAAGCCTGTAAACATGACCTAAAATAGTACCAGGGAAGAAAAAAATAGAGTGTAAAGAGAGGGCAGGATAGCTGGCACCGGAAGATTTGAAAATGAAATTGATGTAAAAGAGAAGGTAAAGAAAAAAACGAAATGCTAGCGTAAATGTGATTCGAATGAGGAGTAAACGCATTGGGAAACCGGCATGCATACATTGTAAGTCGAGAATGCTCGAGCGGGTGGTAACTGGTGATTGTGTTAAGGGAAAATGCGCCAGAGTGAGGTCACAACCAGTTTAAAGAAACAGAGTCGGGGCGCGCGGTGATATAATATTGGGCACGTGGCCCCAATTTGGATAAATCATGGTTAGAAGAGTAAAAATAGCCCGAGTCGTGGTGGGCGGCTGTTGAGGGCTAGACAAAAATGAATCGTGGTTAGAAAAATGACTGCAGGAGCGTGGGCATAAACTCAGTATGTGGGAAAGGCAGGCGTTAAAAGATGGTAATTACGGTGAGACAAACGCTACGAAAAAAGTTACAAAGGCGAGTCTCGATCTAGGACAGTAATAGGCATTATACGTTGACTGATAGCGGTGAAAATTGACCGCAGGAGTGTGGGCATACACTCAGTAAGTGGGAAAGGCAGGAGTTAAGAGATAGTAATTACGGTGGGAATACCGCTATGAAAAAAGTTACAAAGGCGAGTCTCGAGCTAAGAAAGTAATAGGCATAATACGTTGACTGGTAGCGGTGAAGACAACGTTACGAGATACGTTATAAAGGCGAGTTAGACACTTACCAGGAAGAAGCGTAGCGGTGAGCTATCCGGTAGTCGCGAGAACGTGTAATGGTCTGCGAGGGGAATTGCTAACTAATTAAGTAGAAGGTAGAAGTGTAGCAGAAATGAAAGAGGGACTTGGCTAAAATGGCTATAACGGCGACCATCTTGGGTGTGACTGGGCTATAATGGTTAAAACGGCGGCCATCTTGTGTGTGACTCGGAGATAGCGTAAAATAATGATAATGGGAAAAGCAAAGGCAGTAAAGTAGTAAATAAGGATGCGACAATTACTATGTTGGTGCTAGGCACCGAGAAAGTGCCTAGATCACCGGTGAGAAAGATAGAGTCAGGACTTGAGGACGTGACAATGTAATGGTGTCCAAAGATATTAAAAGAGTGTAATAGTACATTGCTGGGCAGGGACGACAGAAGACGATAAATGAAACGTATATGAGCCATTCACATGTGTTGCAGTGAAAAGATACAACAATCAAATCTATATATATATATATATATAGGTGCACTGAACAATTGTGATGGTAAGTAAAACATATAAAAGTAGAGACCATGAAGTGCAGTAAATAAGTGCAACAGTTAACTCATTTGTATAGAAACATAAGTGCATTAATGGGATATACAGTAGTCCACAGTATTATTAGAGTTAGGGAATATTAGGTTTAGGTATATGAGCCATTCACATGTGTTGCAGTGAAAAGATACAATAATCAAATCAGTATATATAGGTGCACTGTACAATTGTGATGGTAAGTAACATATAAAAATAGAGACCATGAAGTGCACTAAATAAGTGCAACAGTTAACACATTTGTATAAAAGCATACGTGCATTAATGGGATATACAGTAGTTCACAGTCTTATTGAAGTATGGAAATATTAATGTGTACAATGTAGACAGGGGGAATGGCGAATCATGCGAGAAAAAAGTGAAGTTCACGATCCGTGTTCAGGCCTAGTTCAACTGCGCGAAGTTTTATGATCCATTTAGACTCGCATCTACGTAGATCTCTGGTTCTGTCTCCCCATCTCGGTGAATTTGGGACCTGAGTGATGCCATGGAACCTAAGGCTCAGGAGATCCTGTTCCCCGTGTGAAGTGTTGAAATTAACAGCCATAGGATAGTTAATGTTAGCATTTCTGATGGCTCTGATATGTTCCTGAATACGTTCCTTCAGTGGGCGTATCGAGCTGCCAACATAGATCAGACCACATACACATATCAGACAATAGACAGTAAACTTTGTGTTGCAATTCATGAAAGTCTTGATGTGGTGCGTGGTCACGGTGTTGTAGGAAAAGGAAGTGGTTTTGTTAAGGGCTAGTTGGCAGGAAATACAGCAGCCACATTTGTAAAAACCATTCGGTTTTACAGGAATCCACCCTGTAGACGGTGTCAGAGGTGAGGGACAGAGAAAGCTAGGGCACAGAATGTTCCTAAGGGTCCGACCTCTGCTATGTACGATGGTTGGAGACACGCCTATTGAGTCCTTGAGGCATGTGTCCAACATTAACAGATGCCAGTGTTTCTTGAGAATACGCAGCACATCCTTACTTGCAGGGCCGTATTGGGTAATGAAGGAGACCGGTCTACTGTTAGAAAAGCCCTTGACCACTGGTTCTCTGCGGCTCTTAATCAGTAAATCGTGTTGGTTTTTGTTAAGTATGCGTTTGCTGGCAACCGAGATGAGTTTGTTGGTATACCCTCTAGCTTGAAAGCGATAAGTCAGGTTCTTAAGCTCCTGTTTAAAAACATCATTGTCAGTACAGTTGCGTCGAATTCTGATCATTTCACCGTATGGGATGGCTCTAATCTATGAAAGGGGGTGGGCGCTATGAGCATGTAGGACAGAGTTACAGGCAGTAGGTTTCCTGTACAGTCTTGACATGATTTTGTTGTTGGTGATGTACAGAAGTAAATCCAGGAACTCGATTTTAGTAGTGTCCACTTTGTGAGTGAAAACTAAGTTGAAATCGTTGGTGTTGAGGTGTTCAATGAGTATATTGAGGTCCGAAACGTTGCCAGTCCAGATAGCCAGAATATCATCAATATATCTACCCCAATAAAGGATGTGTTCAGTGAGGTTTGACGGGCAGTTGGACCATAAGTGTATTTTCTCAAATTGACCCATGTAGAGATTGGCATATGAAGGGGAGAACTTAGCTCCCATGGCTACACCCTGACACTGTCGAAACCATCTGCCATCATGTAAGAATACATTGTTCTCTAGTACTAACCGTGTGAGGTCAAGAAGCATGCGTGTGTGATCATATAATGTGGCATCTCGGGTACTAAGCGTAAGTTGGAGCATTTCCAGTCCCCTTTCCAGGGGGATGGATGTGTGGAAGAGAACTGACGTCGAGGCAGACAAACATAAAGTCTTCTGACCAATCGATGTCTTCCAATTGACACAACAGATCGCGGGTGTCCTGTATGTAGGACGGAAGGTTGTGTACCAAGGGTTGGAGAAAGGAGTCAATGTACTCGGAGATATGTTCCGTAGGTGAACCAATCCCTGAAATAATGGGTCTGCCAGGAGGAAAACCCTCTGGTTTGTGGACTTTTGGTAAAATGTATATACAGGGAGCCCGGGGCGCCTCGATGTTCAGAAATCTGTGTTCTAAATCAGTCAGGAGACAGTGATTTTTCCAAAATGTCAATTTCTTTCTGATCATGCTGGTAATTTTGGAAAGAGGGTTACTCGGTAGTAGAGAGTAGGCCTGGGTGTCATTAAGTTGTCTGTCTATTTCTGCAACATAGTCACTCCTGTTCATGACAACAACATTGCCCCCTTTGTCAGCCTCCCTGATAACTATATCTGGACATGTGGAGAGTTTATGCAGCGCACCGAGTTCATCGGAGTTGAGATTATTGGAAGGTCTATGGGTACATGTGCTCTTTTTGTCCTCCAAGTTGTAGAGTTCCGTACTGACGGCTTTGTAGAAGACGTCGATGTGATTGTCTGGAGGTAACGTAGGGACAAACATGGAATTGGGTTTGAGCCCACTGTTGACATCTAAGTTGGGTATAATGTTGAGTTCAACCAATAGTTCATCAAAACTGGGTGGTGGTGAAGATGTGTTATCCAGGGAGAGGACCGTATGGATATCCTGAAGGTCCCCAATGGTTTGCTTGCAAGTGGGTAGTGTCATATGAGCAGTTTTGTTGGTGTCAGGTTTCTTGTGGAAGAACTTCTTCAGTTTGAGGTTACGTATGAATTTAAAGAGATCTATGTGTATGTTGGTGTAGTCTACTTAATTAGTTAGCAATTCCCCTCGCAGACCATTACACGTTCTCGCGACTGCCGGATAGCTCACCGCTACGCTTCTTCCTGGTAAGTGTCTAACTCGCCTTTATAATTTATAACGTATCTCGTAACGTTGTCTTCACCGCTACCAGTCAACGTATTGTGCCTATTACTTTCTTAGATCGAGACTCGCCTTTGTAACTTTTTTCATAGCGGTATTCCCACCGTAATTACTATCTCTTAACTCCTGCCTTTCCCACTTACTGAGTGTATGCCCACACTCCTGCGGTCAATTTTCACCGCTACCAGTCAACGTATTATGCCTATTACTTTCCTAGATCGAGACTCGCCTTTGTAACTTTTTTCATAGCGTTTGTCTCACCGCAATTACCATCTTTTAACTCCTGCCTTTCCCACATACTGAGTTTATGCCCACGCTCCTGCGGTCATTTTTCTAACCACGATTCATTTTTGTCTAGCCCTCAACAGCCGTCCACCACGACTCGGGCTATTTTTACTCTTCTAACCATGATTTATCCAAATTGGGGCCACGTGCCCAATATTATATCACCGCGCGCCCCGACTCTGTTTCTTTAAACTGGTTGCGACCTCAACTCTGGCGCATTTTCCCTTAACACAATAACCAGTTACCAACCGCTCGAGCATTCTCAACTTACAATGTATGCATGCCGGTTTCCCAATGCGTTTACTCCTCATTCGAATCACATTTACGCTAGCATTTCGTTTTTTTCTTTACCTTCTCTTTTACATCAATTTCCTTTTCAAATCTTCCGGTGCCAGCCATCCCGCCCTCTCTTTACACTCTATTTTGTTCTTCCCTGGTACTATTTTAGGTCATGTTTACAGGCTTATCAGGGCCTCCTCAATCTTCATTATCACACAAGCCTTTTACTTACGTACCTGCAGCTGCCTGGCGCAGCCACACTTATTACAGTTCTTTACCATTTAACTCAGGTATGTTCTCACTGACCAACTTTATCTTATATCTTTTCATATAGCTATTCCTTTCTCTCCAATCCAACTTTTCTCACCATTTTCTCCTCCGGACTACCTTATCTTTATTTTTATTTCTCTACGCTTTTTTCCAACTGTCCTGTTACACACTATTACCTATCCCCTCCATCTATTCCATTACTCTTTCTTTCTTTGGCTTATCCTACTTACTTTCTTTCCATCCCACTCAACTGATCACAGAGCAACTTCGCTACGAAACGCCACCACTTACTTACTTAGGCCAGCTGCCCCAGGTAATAAAAATTTTTTACCCCTCCACTATGCCCTCCGGGGCCCACCGCCCTCGTTACTTCTCCTTTTTTCCACCTTGCACCTAGTCGTATCTCCCCTTTGTTGTTTCTACTTACTTTCTCTCCCTGCTTTCTCTTAGTCTTGCAATATTCTCCCAATTGCATACCAATTGCGTGCTTATATTGCTATTTAGTGCTTATAATTTAAACTTTCCAACACTTTGTGTTTTTAGACATATGCCACATGACCACGGTGATTTACCTAGTAACTTCATGTTTCTTAATTTGGATCCCACCACCACTCACCTTTATAGCCATGTTAACCAATTGCTCACTTACACAAACACAACGTTTTCTGGTTTTCACACCAGATTCCAATACACACATATGTATCCAATGTTTGCTGTCATTACTGTATTACAGCCTTGATGAAGTCACCTGTGTGACGAAACACGTGTTGGCTGTATCTCCACGATGACTCAATGCTTTCTAAGCACCTACAAATAAAGACACCATCTGCAAACAGGATTTGAGACTCGTTTCAACTTCATACTTCTCCCAACCCACAGAACCACACCGGGAATATCTTTTCTTGCTTTACTGTTGGACATTACTCTCTGTGTGCTGTGGCCATTTTGTCCCATTTTGTTCTAGGGTACTCCTAGTACCCGCTTTGGTGCCTACTGGGCAGTAAAGCACCGGGCCGTTTTGCACCGGACTTTCCTCGTACTTATTTATTCTGTTTAAACTATATGTTTACTGCCTAGAAGTGCGGCGCCTCTCACCCTTACTGCCCTCATTTCTCTTTTCCTTGCTATATATATATATATATATTTGGTGATAATGCGTTCTTCAAATCAGCTGATGTTATTTAATTTCTTCTGTCTTATTGTGACTTCTGTCAACACTTGTATTTGTAAATGCTTGTTTATTAAAGTTTGTTTCTCCTTTCTTACTTCGACATTTGTTGATAACTTGTATTTGTAAATGCTTGTTTATTACAGTTAGTTTCTCCTTCCTTACTTCGACATCTGTCGATAACTTGTAGTTGTAAATGCTTGTTTATTTAAGTTCCTTTCTCTTTTAAACTCTATTTTGGTTTATTACCATTGAATTTGTAAATGCTTATTTGTTAACAGTTCGTTTCTCCTTTAAACTTGGCCTTTGTTTATAACCTTGACATTTGTAGATACTTGCTCTTTTAAAGTTTGTTTTTTCTTTGACTTTAACATCTTAAACAAGAACCTTGTAAACATAAGGTTAATTCATACATTAACTCTGTAGCCTTGCCGACTTCCACGGGAACGGTCTACTATCAAACTCTTCGAATAAACCTTGACAATATTTATCCGTTTTCTGTAATATAATCTTCAAATGTAATTTTACCTCACAGGAGTTTCTGTTCTGAAGCGCGCTCTCTCTCCACACAGCTGATTCCTGTCAGACCTCAGTTGAAGTGCAAGGCTTCCAGCTGGAGAGCTCGTAACCTAGCAACCAACCGATTGCAAGACTAGAACTGTAACTAACCTTCCAGACTCACAGCGGCCATCTTGGATCTTCTCTTCTTGATTCTTCCTTTGAAATAAGCGCAAGATTACTCTGCAAACCTTCTTCCAGTTTGGGCTTTGCTGTCTCCACTGAGGATATCTCTTTGTTTTTCTCATGCACTTCTTTGATTTGACTTGGCAAGTTTGTGTAGTCATGACACTCTGGGGAATTTGCTCTTAACGATGTGGGGGCACCTTGGTTAGTGCCAGGGTGCCCACACACTAAGTAACTTTGCACCCAACCTTCACCAGGTGAAGGTTAGACATATAGGTGACTTATAAGTTACTTAAGTTCAGTGGTAAATGGCTGTGAAATAACGTGGACGTTATTTCACTCAGGCTGCACTGGCAGGCCTGTGTAAGTATTGTCAGAGCTACCTATGGGTGGCAAAAGAAATGCTGCAGCCCATAGGGATCTCCTGGAACCCCAATACCCTGGGTACCTCAGTACCATATACTAGGGAATTATATGGGTGTTCCAGTATGCCAATGTAAATTGGTGAAATTGGTCACTAGCCTGTTAGTGACAAATTTGGAAAGCAGAGAGAGCATGACCACTGAGGTTCTGGTTAGCAGAGCCTCAGTGAGACAGTTAGTCATCACACAGGGAACACATACAGGGCACATACTTATGAGCACTGGGGCCCTGCCTGGCAGGGTCCCAGTGACACATAGACTAAAACAACATATATACAGTGAAATATGGGGGTAACATGCCAGGCAAGATGGTACTTTCCTACAACATGTCCATGCCTGCACCTGTGAGGTGGATGCCATCTGACTCATAAAACCCTTGTGTCCTAAGGTTGATGAACCTCTGCCTCACAAAACTCCAGGAGCTGGCTCTGCATAACTTGGCCATGGCGATGTTCAACTTTCTTCTGGACCTTTCCACTGCCCCATGATCCTTGGCCCCCCTCGACTCTGATCGTGCTATAAGTTTGGACCAGAAGATGTCTGCAGAGCATAGCAGTCATGCTACAGCTGTGAGGCCTGATGCCATTGCACCCAAAAAGTCCTTCCTACCCAGGCAAGCCAGATTGTTCTGTCCAATTGTATTACTACGGTGTACGGTCTACCTTCCTGCTTCAAGGCAGTCTGCACGGTGGGGAGCAATCGGTCCCATCACATCCCCAGCTGGCCCAGCCCTGACACTGCCGTGCTCTTCAACCCAAGTCCTCTGCTGTCCTTCCATGCGGCCCACTGCTGTGCCTGTGATACGAATGAGTGGCCAATAATCCATACTCTTTGCCCAGCAACGGGGGGCTGGCCATGAATAAAAAGAGGAGGGGTGTTTATGGAGGGGTCAGCCTTATGCTTGGGAGTTGTAGGTCAGACTTAACCCTTAAATGCACCTGACCCCCAGCGGCCCAGCCTTTGTATCTGGTCCTCACCCAATCCTCGTACTGTTGCTGTTGTAGCCATGCCTATACGGAAAGAATAGGATCCAAACCTGGCAGAGGGAGCCTGGCTTTCGCGATGGCCATCTTGAGCACTACTATAAATTGGAAGCGGCTGCATTTAATAAATATATTATTAAGAATACAAAAATTAAATGAATACTCAGAAGAAGAGTTTGAAAATATGTCTTTGGAAACTAAGTGTAAATTAATGCAACAAGATTCAATGAAATGTGCAAGACATTTCGATTTTCAAGTTCGAAATTTTTCAATTGCATTTTAATGCATGAAACCAACCCCATAGGCAAAATAATTGACTACATTTATAGAGTAGAAGTTCAGCAAAGAGGGACCCCACATATACATGCTTTATTATGGATTGAAAATGCACCCCCATAGACGGAAACTAACATAGAAGAAGTAATTGAGTTTATTGATGAATATATCACATGTGCAAAATCTGAAGACTCACAGATAAAAAATGTAATACCACTACAAAGACATGCACACACCAAAATTTGCTGACAAAAAAAAAAATAAGAACATGCAAATATCAATACCCTGAATATCTGATACCACAAACTATGATCCTTGAACCTTTAGTACTTGACACAACAGACAAACCTTTGCAAGAACAAATTAAAAACATTCATGAAAATATGAATACACCAAATTGTCAACATATAAAATTCGAAAACGTTTTACAAATTATACATTTGAATACACAACAATATATTACATGTATAAGATCAATATTAGACAGAACATCATTTTTTAAGGAGAACTCCAGCAGAATGTTTTATTAATAACTATAATTCAATTCTTTTACAATCTTGGAAAGCAAACATAGACTTACAGTTTATATAAGATACTTATGCTTGTGCTGGTTACATAATTTTATATATCAGTAAATCACAAAGAGGCATGAGTAAAATAATTGCATAGGCAGCAAAGGAGGTCTACTACAATAGTAATATGAAAGAACCACTTAAGCACATAGGCAACAAATTCCTAAACTGTACAGAAATAAATTCTCAAGAAGCTGCTTACCTTATTTTTCAAATACCACTACGCAAAAGTTCACGGTCGTTTGTATTTATTAATACAAACCCTCCAGAAAAAAGAATCTATTAAATGAAAGACCAAGAAACTATACATTCATTGCCAGATACATCAACTAAAATGCATTTTGCTAATATATTAAAATATAGCAAACGGACAAAAGTATTAGAACAATGTACTTTAGCAGATTATGCTTCTAAGTTTAATCATAAAAACACAAGTAAACAAGCAAAATTTCAAAATGATAATGAAAATTTACACACTGAAACATATTTCATAAGATGAGAAAGAAATTGAAATCAACAACTTAAACAATGATAATGAAAATATACACATAGAAATAACTGGTAGCTTAATTATACACAAAAAAACAATAAATGTTACTGCAGATTTAATAAAAACAATAACTCTGAAAATTATTATAGGGATTTGTGAATGCAATACTATCCATGAAGAGAAGAAAAAAATTATTTCAAACAGCAATACATACTTAGAAAGATATCTTGAAGTTAAACACATAGTTGATGAACATCATAACAAATATAATAAAGTAATAAAATTATTTTAAATTTAAATATGAACATCAATAATGGAACAACATTAACACATCTGCTTTCGCCAATAACTAACACAACACACAAAACAATACCATATAATGCAACATCAGGGGCCTCATTACGACTTTGGAAGTCTTTTCAGAAGACTGCCGTGGTGGCGGCAGCCAAAAGACCGCCATGTTGGTGGTCATCCGACCACCGTATTAAGAGTCACACAGTGAAGACTGCCAAAACAACACCAAACATTCAAGACTGCCATGACAATGGAGGGCGGGAAAGAAGCGGTTCCATCACCAGCACCGCCAGCCCAGCAAAAATCCACCCACCAGATTACGAGCCACAATTACCACAGCGGTTCTTCCATGGTGGAAAACCATTGGCAGTGCGAACCACCACGGTCAAAATTCACATCAGCAGAACACCACATCCCATCGGGTATTTTGAATACCCGACACCTGTCATATATCCACACACCCGACACACCTACTCACCGCACTATATAACATACCTCAACACAACCCACAATCCTTTGCCACCAGAACGCCACTCACAGCCAGACACTAGCAAAGGAAATATAACTAGCTAAACATACAATAGGCACCCCTACACATTACACTTAGCACACATCCCACACTTGCACAACATACACAACACACAAATAACAAAATCACATGATACACATCAACCATCACCCACTCACATCACAGCACAGCACCCATACATCCTCACAAACATTATTCATTGTTTTAATCTCTTCCTCACTGTCTTTACCACCACTACCATGTCCCCTCAAAAACACCCATGTTTTACTGTTGAGGTGTTGAGGGTCATGGTGGACGAAATTGTCAGGGTAGAGCCACAAATGTTTGGAGCACAGGTCCAACAGACATTGATTGCCAGGAAAATGGAGTTGTGGCAAAAATTAGTCGACAGGGTCAACTCAGTAGGCAGCAATCCACTCACAATCGACGGCATCAGGAAGAGGTGTAACGACCTATGGGGGAAGGTGCATTCCATCACCAGATCGTCGTGCACAAGACTGGCGGTGGGCCTCCACCTCCTCTACCACAGTTCACATCTTGAGAGGGTAAGGTCTTGGACATACAGCATCTGGAGGGCCTGACTGGAATACCTGGGGGACTGGAGTCTGGTAAGTACCTACAACAGACATGTCACACCACTGTATTGTCCTGCATGCCTCCTCACCACCCAAATAGTCCCTCATTCACTGAAGTACCCACAGCACC
Organism: Pleurodeles waltl; assembly: GCF_031143425.1. NCBI lineage: Eukaryota > Metazoa > Chordata > Amphibia > Caudata > Salamandridae > Pleurodeles > Pleurodeles waltl. Next base: position 539,555,052 of record NC_090448.1, read on the forward strand.
TCCCACCTATTCACCTAATTCCCTCTCTTGCATGCCACTACTCCACCCAGCCCAACTGCCCCAGAACCCTTGGCAATGGCACATTAATGACTGCCAAATTGAAATCTCTACGACTCCCATAATGCACCAACACTATTTTCTGAACATCTTGAATGTGCACAACACATCACATTTCATGCATGTACAACCAAAGCACTAGCTACACCATCTAGATTGACCTAGTGAGGACCAGAACATGGCAATGACAGAAATGCAATGGCACACTCACAATAGCATACAAAACAACATACAGCTACAGCTGAGTGACCATTCCTAAAGGCCGCAGATCAAAGATCCCAAGCCTTAAATAGACTAACCTGTGTAGGAAAGTAGGATGGCTGAGTCGACACATATGCAACACATCTAGATACAGGACTATAATCCTTGCACACTCACATACTGTGTTCCCACTAGGACACACTTATGTATTGTACAGGTATAATTTGTGACATCTAGCAAGCCTCACAAATCACTAGGTAAAAGAGGTAAACAGTCATGTCAATTATTAGACAATAACAAAACTCATCTGCAGTGCAATCTGTACCAAGCCTATATGACATCTCCCAACATGGAGTATAGAAATCAAGTCAGAGTAGCATGTACAACAAAGGTATGCTGTGCAGCATCTGTCAATGTGATTGGAGGGAATCATGTAGAGCCACTGCCATGCATCTCTATAAGAGGTAATCTAACACACATTCCAACCTGAACTCTGTGTCTCACTCCCTCCACAGGTAACCCAGCCATTGCCCCCATGGAGAGGATACCAGACACTGCCAGTCCCCCTCAGGATGAAGGCCCCAGTGAGGAGAGCACGCCTGAATGTCTGGACAACGACAAATAACCTAGCCCATCTGGGACACCTGGTCAGTCAACGACTCCCTGCCTCACCCTGCCCATATCAACACTCCCCACCCCTGGTGCAACCACATCACAAGCAACCATTCACTCCCCAACCTGTGTCCCAAGGTCAGTTTAATCTATTGTGTACCCCTCAGTACAGGAACCTGAGTCTAACCTTACATTCCTGACAATGAAGGCTATGCTACCACTGGGAGTGGGCACACCGTGCCAGGGGCACAGGCAGCTGGGGGTAGGGTGTGTGGGAGGAATGCCAAAGGGTGGGGCCTCAAAGGGTCTCCTCTGACCAGGAAATCATCTCCCAAGTCCTGGGAGAATACTAAAGTTCCCAGGACAGGATGTTCCAAATTATCACCATGTTGGGGGAGAATCAAAGGCTGCACAGGGAATAGCACCATGACGTCATGCATCAGTGACAGGCACATAATGCCACCATGGCTAACATTGCAGGGGTGCTGAGGGACATAAATACCACCCTAATTGGTTCCTCAACACACTATTAGACTCTTTCCACTAGCAACCTACCATATGCCCCATCTACATCTGCAGCAGCTAGTGTGTGGAATGGAAGCTCTGCCAGGGGAACCACAAGCCTCAGACACCCCTCCCTCTGTAACTGAAGAACATCCCGCAAATATGGACGACCACCCAGACATCCGGCTGGAGCAGATGCCAAGACCAAACCCACTGCCAGGAAGTGAGCCTCGCCTGATATGTCAGCATTGTGTGCCACTGATGCGCCCTGTAGACTGCTCTGAGACATTGCTCCATTTTCCCATGGCACAGGGACACTGGACCTGTGTAACCAACAGGTGTAGCTGCTATTCTGATGAATATATCTACCATGACCTAAATCATCACTCCTTTTTATGGGCGAGTGCAAAGCGCTCCATCCATTCTGTAATCTCTCTCTGGGCTTCAAACTACACCCATGCCACGTCAGTCACTTACATTGGTTTGTGGGCTTGCCTTTTAAAATCCGCTTGCTATCATTTGTGAAAGGCATGCATACGTCATGCCTTTTCCGGTGTTTAGCCTCCTACACAGCACCGGTAAAGTACTAAAAACATACGAGGCTCGATGTTTTCAGCCTGGGGTACGGACTACTTTATCTGTTTATTTTCCACGCAGCGTGATCGCGCTGTGTTTTTGTTTTTTGCTTTAATAGCGCTAACTCGAACAAATGCGAGACCCGTTGCATTGAAAATGCTTGTTTCATTTTACAACTTTGATTTTGCCCTTATTCATCATGATATGCACAATTAATCAAAATTGAGCACAGCTAGTGTATATGTGTCTTTATTAATACCTCAACAATTGCTATGCTTACCAACTGTGGTGAAGGCATGCCCCCCTGCATCGACCAGCCAGTGTGATGATCATCAGACTGAGCCTCCCACAGCATGAGACATATTACAACAGAGATGTCACAGTACAGGTGTCTGAGAGTTCTCAATCCAGGCCAACACCATAGTATAGTCAGTATTCCATTCTGCAAATGGAGCATGACAGAGAATATTATGAGGATGGAAGGCATGGTGGCACACAAACACTGTTAACATAAGTCATGCCCATGGTAACTCACCTACAAAGCAGGGGCGTCCAATATGGAACTATTTATAGCAACAGGTACCGACTCATCACATACCCATAACATAGCTACATGATCATGGAACACACATATGACATAACCGAGGACCTAGTACATTAACCTTACACAAACATAGGGCATATACCTGGAGCAATGTTCTGACTGCGTTCTCACTTTACAGTAATTTGCACCTTGTACAGCAACGTCAGAATACAAACACAGTGAGTCCCATGGTCATCACAAACTACTCCACACACTGTGTAGCCAAGGCCATGCTCTATTCCTCACACAAGTGCCACATACTTCAACTGATATGAACAATACCATTTCACATCACCCGAACCCCACTGATATTTGGAAAGGATGAAGCAGTCACATTTCCACGTGTATTAATGGAGTACAAACAAGTTCACATCCCCCTGTAACTATATCCAACTCACCTGCTATCTGTCATTAACAACTCTCATGTCTGTCATCTACTAACATTGCCTACTGACAATTAATACCTCAAGCCATAGGTTGCAGAGGCACGCAGGAAAATACAATTTCAGTGAGTGGAAGGAAATGAGGATAGGAGAATGCAAGAAACATAGCTCAATACTAGAAATTCAATTCCAGAAGTGAATGTTAGGATCAGATGTAACAATACCCCCTCATTTGCTATCAATGATATCAGATGTCTTGGGGCTAGATTGTGGAGCATGCAGCAGGCAACAATTATTTGGCATGCCTTGTGAGGCAAGTAGAGGAGGGCACCTCCAGATTGGTCCAGGCACCTGAATCTTGCCTTCAGGAGCCCGAAAGTTCACTCGATTACACGCCTTGTCCTCCTGTGGGCATCACTGAAACAGAGTTCCCCTGGCGTGGTTGGGTATTTCACTGGTGTTGACAGCCAAGGAAGGTTCGGATAGCCAGTCACCTGTGGTAGAACAAAACATAAATAGCTTCAGCGACTGCCTATGATGTGATAATAGGAGACATAACACAATACAATACATACTTCCCAAGTAGCCAGGCCCTCTCTGTTTGCAGTCGTGCCATCAGATGTGGGACATTGCTGTTCCGCATTATGTAGACAACATGCACTGATCCAGGAAACCTGGCTGTGACTTGTGAGATGTACTAGTCTGGAAGACACACCACTTGTATAGTGATTGAGTGGTAGTTCTTCCTGTTTCTATACTCCTGTTCATTGGCACTGGGAGGGGCCAGGGCTACATGGGTGCCATCAATCGCTCATACCACATGAGGAATGTGTCCCATCTCATAAAAGTCTGCCTTCACAAACACAAAATCCGCTCTCTGGGGTAACCTGATGTAGCTGTCCAGGTGCTTTAACAATTCACACAATACATCATTCAACACCAGACTGAGACATCCCTGATGTTAATTCAAAAGTATTCTGAAAGGACCCTGTAGCAAGGAAGTGTAGCACTGACAGGACTTGAACGGTGGGAGGTATGCAATAGGGATTGCAAATGGCTGGCATATGATCTAGCTCCAACTGTGTACATAGATCCATGATGGTATGGTGATTCAGATGATATGTCTGGATGACACGCCTGTCCTCCATGGGTGCCAAGTCAACTAGTGGATGGTAAACTGGTGGTTGTCTCACTCTCCTCATTGCAGGATAACTATGTTGAGTGGAGAGAATGTACAATGAGTTATGCAGTATGCACACATCACTAACACATTGTATATTACCTGACACTTAATATCTGTAGAGGTGTGGTGGGACTGCTGACATATAAAATACAGACCATAGATATGCACCCAATTCACCCTTATTGCTGCACATTGCTTACATGTACATTGGAATGTACATTTGAAACATATGCTGTCATGGACTCATTACACATGTATTGTCATCTACATATACCTAGCTGTGGCGCTTTGCATAGTTCTCAACATATAGACAGCTACAACACGTAATTGTGTAAAGAATGTCACAATATGTTGCACAACCACGATGGCCCTACATACAGTTACACTGAAAAAAGGGAAAGTAAGTGGCTGACACAGATTATTTAGCACATCCATCGATTACATGTGCCCAAAATGGCAGGTGCCTGACCTACTGTGGTGGCCAGTTGGAAGTGACCTGAGTACGCCAGTGGAAGTCGTCATGGCAGGAGGCAGTAGCAACCGCAGTGCAACTAATCATTGGTTAATATTGCTGCCTTTGGTGGACTGGGGCCAATAGGCATAACCACCGGCAGTGATGGTCCTGTACGTGGAGGCCCTGACTGCCATTTTCAGCAGTATTGCTCACTTGATTCCTGACACTGTTGCCAGCAAGAACTCCACAACGTGAGCTGCTCTGTACTGCCTCTAGGAGCCATCATGACACATCCTGCAGGTGATAGGCCCCCTAACTTTACCCCCGAAGAGCTATAAAAGCTTGTGGAGGAGGTCCTACCCCTGTCTGGACAGCTATATGGGGCACCAGAGTAGTAGGTGAGTTCAATGGCCCAGTCATGTGTGATAGGTGTTGCGTGTGACGTGTATTCGGGCATGTGAACTGGTAAGGGTATTGATTCAAGCAGATGCCACATTGTGAGGCGTGTGAGCAGAGAGAATGTGTATGTGTGCCGACTTGCAGTGACAGATGTGTAGTGACCAAACCTCTTGGTATGGTGCATGTATACATGACTTTCTCTTTTAGTCTGCAGGTGAATGTCCATCAGAAGAAGGGGATCTGGCGTGCCATTGCCAAGCAAGTGCAGACCCTGGCGGCGGAGCACCCACTGTCACGAGCGGTGGGAGTACATGAGACGCTGCTTTGGAAGACCGCGGAGGCACAGCTGGGGATGTCCTCCCAATGAGGAAGGGGTGCCTATCGGACCCTGACCCCCATAATGGCCCACAATTTGGCAGTGGCCTACCCTGAGGTGGATGGGTGGTTGAGGACAGCACAGCAACCACACTGGGCTAAGTATTTGCGGTATCCTTGTCCTTGGCTCAGGTTGTATGGTGTTAGCAGCCACACTGTAGCAGCTGTAACAATGTTGTAGGTGCAACATGTATGTAGATTAGTGGGAATATGTATTACCTCATTGCCTGACTATTAGATGTAGAACTGGAATTCATCTATTGCTACGTGTACGTTTATTTAACCTGTGTCATGACATATCTATGACTGCATGTGGAGATGCTCAGATGACAATGCCACATGTGTGACTCCACCCAGCCATTTTTATGGATGTGAGGGGCTGTTTCATCCTACCCATAGAGTATGTCCTTATCCTTCCTTCAGCATATGTGCTCTAGTAGCTCTAAGGAGTCTGAGCACTCCCATCTCGCTTGATCACCTGTAGTTGCAACTGAGTGCTTGAAATATTTTGTACAGGGGCTATGTAACATTTGTCCTGTTACAGGTATTGACTCCAAGTGAGGCAGGCATCTGATTCACTCCACAGATATGGCCAGTATAGGACATATGGGTCTGTAGATGTGTCCACGTTGTCTCATCATCTACATACTATGTGATATATGAAGGTAGTAAAGGAAGGCTGTTCTACTTTGAGTTTCTAATTTTGTCTATATGTCATTTTCATGCATGGCATTGACATATGAACAAATCACATTTATCCCAATGGCTTTGTTCTTGAGGGAGTAAGTGGCTAGGCAGAGCTACCCTTTGACATTATGCAATGTCCATGCTATGTGTGTCAATCTCCTACCAACAACAGTGACACATATGTTATTATCTGCCTACGTTATGTCTCAATGGCTACTTGGGGTCACATGATATAGAGTGGGTCAATCAGTGCTACCCTCTGCCTAGCTGATGTGGGCAGTTTGAACAAGAATTGTTATTGAATGACTTCTAATTTCAAGATTTAATGGTTTAGCTGTGCTACAATTACTAATACAGGTGTTGGCTGTAGGATAGGTTGTCATTGCAACTGTAGTCGTGTAATTCCATGTGTATATCATGTGTACATATCTCTTCAGTGGGATATGTGAGTTGTCTAGACTTAGGTACAGGTAATCACATGTCAGGAAAGGTTTTAGTGCTGTTACTTTACTCATGTAGACATGGTGTAGAACTGGAACTGCATGTCAGTGGAATGTTAGGTGACCTATGATGTTATTTGTGGCTGGCTAATGTTTAGGAGTTCCTACATTGCACTCAGGGATTATCAGTGGCCATCTCATGTGTACTATGTAGCTCACTGTAGCTGCTTATGCATGCATGAAGTTATGTGACGTATCTGTGTTCAGTGACTGCTGAGGTTCCTCTGGAATTTGGTACATGTATTGACATGGCAGTTCTCCAGACATGTATTCTACACATGAGGTGTCACCTGTATGGTGGTGCCTCATGTTGTGGTTACATCAGTAATTGTTTCCATTATGACATATATGTACAGAGGGTTCAGCCAGGCATGTGATTAGAATGGCAGGTGCTGTGTGGTCTGTGACTTGAGTTTCTTAACTATCACCCTTTGTCTCCTGTCCCCGCTCCACCTTCCTCTTCACAATCCCATTCCCCTTTTTCCCGTCCCAGCCAAAGCACACAGACAGACTAGCATGCATCCACCTCGACATCCAAGGATAACGCTGATAGACACCAGCCCCACAAGACCCACAACCGGCATGCACACAGACAACACCCACCTGCAGACACACTAATGCTCACTACCTGCACTGACTCCCCCACCACCTCCCTTCACTGACACTACACCAGACATACCTGCAGATACTACACCAGCATTCACCAATACAGCCACAACTCCCATCCTACCCACAGTCACAGTAGCAGCCCGCAGACATCCACCCCAGTCACCATATCCGCAGACAGCACAACCACAGTCACACCTACGTGCAGCACATCCCCCATATCTGTAGTCACCACCCCAACAGTCACACATCCACCACAGCATCTCCCAGCACCTCCACCACCTTCCTCCCAAACCACATAAACACCCACTCCCACCCACCCAACAGACACCCAGCACACACAAGCATACGTCGCACACACATGCACCCAAAACACCTCAGGCAACCACTCCCTCTCCCTCCACTCCCAAACCCTTTTGCCATACCCATCCCGTGTGTCAAAGAAATGTTTCCTCTCTGACTCTCTGAGTTGAGCCTTTTCCCTAATCCTCTCCCACCCCGTGGGTCCCACCCAGATGCTCTGTTCCCCTTCCCAAGTCCAGCCCTTCCGTCTCCAAGTCCTCCTCGGCCCCCCTGCAGGTACCCATGCCCCTCCCCCAGTCAAGAAGTAGACACCTCCCAACAGTTCTAAGCCCTCCCCAAGCCTCGACCTAAGCCTCCCCGTCCCAAGCCCAAGGATCCACCTCCCAAACCGAAACCCAAACCCCCCCTCTACCCCGTTTCCTGAGGTGCCTGCCTGCCCCCTTGATGCCCCTAGCTATGGAGGTTGTATGACAGTCAGGAGTCAAGTAGGTGCACTGGAATGTGCCATATGTACCTGCAGCACATATGTGTTTGGACTGGCCTATGGTCACTTATCATGTACATAGTTATATTTTCATATTAATCTATTTATTGCCATACATCTGGGCCAACCAGTTGTTGGTTCCAAGGTCAATTTTCTGTCCTGCCTTTCATTCCTTATGGCTGCTTTTGTTTATGTGCGAGTACGTTTTGTGTATGTGGTGGTTGTGCTACCAGTTGTGTCTAGCCAGCATGTGTGGGTGTGTGCATTGCATTAGTCCCGCTATGATGGCTGTGTATTGTGTGATGGGCATGTATGATTTTGGGACATGGAATAATGTTGATATTGTGTGCAGTGATTGTGTTGACATGTGTTATTTGGAGTGTTGTGTGCCCTTGTATGGTTGTACTGGGTGTGTGAGTGGGTATTCATTAGAATGTCAGATCAGTTGTGATGTGTGTTGGCGGGATATGACGTATGCCTTGTATGGATGTGTGATTGTGTGTGGTGGTTCTCTGGTGTTGTTAGGTTGTGGTGTATATATGCTTTGTCAAGTGGGGATGTGTACTGTGGATGAATGACAGTGCTTTTGAAGTGTTGTGGTTGAGGTGTTGTTGTGTCATTTGGTTGTTGTAGTGAAATGTGTGTTTTGACCACTGACTTCGTGTTGCACCACTTTGCACCTGGCTTAGCTATCCAGTGTTTACCAGTTACAGACTCCATTTTGTATTCAGTTTAGCCTTAGCTTAATTCTGCCTATTGACTTTATCGTAGCATTAGACACTGCCATGTTAAAGGCTGCCCGTAATTTTCTACATTGTAAACTTTACATTCTGTCTTGTTTTCGTGCTTCTTCTCACCAAGGGCTTTGGTTGATAAGAATGTACTCAGACGGCAGGACCTTGCTTTGACTTGACATCTTAGGCTTGTGGCTAAACCCCAATGTGTTATTTTCAAAGCATACCTAAACTAGCCAGCATGTTTGAATACTTATTGCACAACAAGAGGTTTTTTTTACATAAAGCTCCTTCTTTGTGTTTTTTAAGATATAAAAAGACCCTGTGCGACAGTGGGGGATTCAGAGACCTCAGTCAGGATTCAGACGTCAGAGGCCTGATATAGATTTCCCGTGAGGGTAGAGATCTATCTTTCTCCTTCGCAGTCGAATGGGGTCATCAGCTTACTGGTAGGAGAAAGATGAAGCACCTGACAGGCCCTACAATGATGCATTTTTATTAATTATTTGCTTTGCATTATAATATATATACATATATTTGTTGTGTATATTGCAGTGGAGAATCATTTTGGTATGCTGTTCTGCTTTCCTACATATCTCCTATCAGAGCTTACAGAACCTCTCTGGAAGGCACTTCTTAGTTCAAAGAAGACCTTTATTGTTGTTAATTCCGCCCTCCTTAAGAAGCCCAAAGCAGACCCCCAGGACCTTAAGAACTTCCGACCCATCTCCCTACTCCGGTTCCCTTCGAAGGTCATCGAGAAAGTCGTCAACGCACAATTGACTCGCCACCTCGAAAACAACGACATCCTGGACCCCTCCCAGTCCGGCTTCCGACAAAACCACAGCACCGAGACCGCACTCCTCGCCGCCACAGACGACATCAGACGCCAAATGGACAACGGCGAAACTTCAGCCCTCATCCTCCTGGACCTATCAGCCGCCTTCGACACGGTATGCCATCACACTCTGATAACCCACCTCTCCGAAGCCAGAATACAAGAGAAAGCCCTCGAGTGGACCACATCCTTCCTCTCCGACAGAACCCAGAGAGTCCGCCTCCCTCCCTTCCGCTCCAAAGCCACCAAAATCATCTGCGGCGTACCCCAGGGCTCATCCCTCAGCCCAACATTATTCAACATCTACATGGCACCCCTCTCCCAAGTAGCCCGCCAACACAACCTCAACATCATCTCCTACGCCGCCGACACCCAGCTCATCCTCTCCCTCACCAAAGACCCGCACACCGCCAAGTCCAACCTCCACGAGGGAATGCAGGCCGTTGCCGAATGGATGAGAAACAGCCGCCTGCCACTGAACTCAGACAAGACGGAGGTCCTCATCCTCGGACCCAACCCCTCCACCTGAGACGACTCCTGGTGGCCTACATCCCTAGAAACCCCACCAACACCTGCCGACCACGCACGCAATCTGGGCTTCATCCTCGACTCCTCCCTCTCCATGTCAAAACAAGTCAACGCAGTCACCTCCTCCTGCTACAACACTCTCCGCATGCTCCGCAGGATCTACAAGTGGATCCCAACAGACACTAGAAAAACAGTGACGCAGGCCCTCGTCAGCAGCAGGCTAGACTACGGCAACGCACTCTACACAGGCATCCCGACAAAAATACTACGGCGCCTCCAACGCATCCAAAACGCCTCCGCCCGACTGATCCTCAACGTACCCCGCCGCAACCACATCACACCCCACCTGAGAGACCTCCACTGGCTCCCCGTTGAAAAGAGGATCACTTTCAAGCTCCTCACCCATGCACACAAAGCACTTCACAACACCGGACCTGCCTACCTCAACAACAGACTCAGCTTCTACACCCCCACCCGCCAGCTCCGCTCCGCAGACCTCCCACTCGCCACCGTCCTCCGCATCCACCGAAAGACATCCAGCGGCAGATCCTTCTCCTACCTCGCCGCCAAGACATGGAACACTCTCCCAATCAACCTACGATGGACCCAGGACCTACTCGCCTTCAGAAGACTCCTCAAGACCTGGCTCTTCGACCAGTAGCAGTTTACCCCCCCCCCCCTCAGCGCCTTGAAACCCTAACGGGTATGTAGTGCGCTCTATAAATAGATTGATTGATTGATTGATTAATTCTCCCCCACCCACAAGTTCTTGAGAGACAAAATTTTTAGATTTCAAGCACATGTTTAAAAAGAGTAGTTGCAGCAATGAAAGCAAAATATATCACAGTACTTCTCAGTTGCAATGTACACAGCAAATATATATGATTATAGCAAAGCATAAAAGTCAAAATTCATCACCGTATGGGCAAGTAGGGCCTATATTCAGCTTCATCTTTCTGGGGTCTGCAAGTTGATGACTCCGGTCAAATGCGAGAAAGAGATTATCTACCCAAACGGGAGACTGGCAACTGACATCTAGCTCCAGTCTAAAGTCAAGCAGATTCGAATCCAACTCACTGTAGCCCAGAGTCATCCTTAAAAGCAAACTCAGTGTGAGATCTGAACAACCTTGGAGAATGGCCAGTTCTCTTGAGCCATTCCACTCTCAGACTGGATTGCGAGGTAAACACAAAATCTACGTGCTCTTATCAGCTAAGGTCTGGTGTGAAGAAAACAGCTTGGTTCATCTTTTGGAAAAACACAGCTTGGAAAAAACACAGACATCTCTGCAATGTCTCAACTGCAATGTCTAACTCCACGTTAAAGCCAATAGGCAGCTAACCTAAATATCAATTGTAATGTCTAATATCATGTCAAAGCCAATAGGCAGCTGAGCTGAATACAGAATGTAATGTCTAATGCCATGTCAAAGCCAATAGGCCGCTGAGCTGAATAGAAAATGTAATGTCTAATATCATGTCAAAGCCAATAGGCAGCTGAACTGAATACAAAATGTAATGGCTAAATCCATGTTAAAGCCAATAGGCGGCTAAACTGAATACAGAATGAAATGGCTAACTCCATGTTAAATCCAATAGGCAGCTAAACTGAACAAAACATATAGGCGGTCATTCTGACCGCGGCGGGCGGCGGTCGCCCCCCGCCATGCGGTCACCGCCAAATGGCCACTCCGCGGTCAGAAGACCGCGTATGCCATTCTGGCTTTCCCGCTGGGCCGGCGGGCGACCGCCAAAAGGGCGCCCGCCGGCCCAGCGGGAAAGCCCCTGCAACATAGAAGCCGCCTCCGAATGGAGCCGGCGGTGTTGCCGGGGTGCGACGGGTGCAGTAGCACCCGTCGCGATTTTCACTGTCTGCAAAGCAGACAGTGAAAATCCTGCTGGGGCCTGTTAGGGGGCCCCTGCACTGCCCATGCATGCCAGTGGCATGGGCAGTGCAGGGGCCCCCAGGGGCCCCACAACACCCTTTCCCGCCATCCTGTTTCTGGCGGTGTAAACCGCCAGAAACAGGCTGGCGGGAAGGGGGTCGGAATCCCCATGGCGGCGCTGCTTGGAGGATTCTCCGGGCCAGGGGAAATCTGGCGGGAAACCTCCGGATTCCCTTTTCTGACCGCGGCTTTACCTCCGCGGTCAGAATGGCCCTGGAAGCACCGCCAGCCTGTTGGCGGTGCTTCCGTGGTCCCCGGCCCTGGCGGTCATGGACCGCCAGGGTCGGAATGACCCCCATAATGTGCTACTGGTGAACATTGAGCAACTAACATGCGCAGTGGTGAAACACAAAGTCATTGGTCAAACACAATTAATAGCATCACATTCCACCCTATGACCAATGAATTTTTGTTTCACATATCTCTTATTTCAAACAAAAACAAAAAACAAAAACATCAACACAAAAAGAAACATTGTAAGCAAATCAGATTTGAATGATAAAAGCAATCACTGTAAAGTAATGGAAGTGGATTAACATATTGATCTCATAACCTTTCACATCAGATACATCTACACAGAAAAGTGTCTCTAAAATAGCAATTTGATGTAACATGAGTTCTACTCATGTAAAGGTGCACGGTCCACCTGAAAGGTTTGCTGGAATGTAAGCGAAAGTCAGAGTTCCACACGAAAAAACACAGACAGTTAACAGTTAAGGTTTGCTTAGTTCCAGTGTAAGAATGTAATCAAACAAGTTGAACTTGAAATGAAGGCGCCATTTGCGCAAAATGGATCCATGGTGCTTGTACTTTACTCAGCCAGGTTCAGGTTGGGGGTTCGATCCCTTCCCCGACCCCACACGCACACACCCGAAGGGAGACCACACAGCACACTCAGGGACAGTGGCGAAACGTGGTAGGATCTGCAAAAGAAAAAAGTATGACTTTTCTTGCAAATAACATTTGTCATCTGAAATGTGCCCTTTCCCTTCCTTTCCCTGTTTCATAATCAGCAGGACGTTTTTGGGGCCCTTTGTTATTATTTCCGCAGGTTCTGGAGGGTCATCTGGGGCTTCAACCCACACCTCAGCACTGAGGTTTTTATCTGCTGCACCACAGCTTCCCTTTTCTTGCACTGTCAGAAGGGCTGGGGCAGACTCCTTCTTTTTCAAACCTCCATTCACTGCACTTTTGACAAGTTGGGCCATTCTGTCTCCAATTTGTATGAATGAATCAGATTATTTTCTAGGTATCAGCATAATTTTGATTTCTCCTTGGTAATCTGCAGCAATCACTCCCCCTAAAACCTGATCAATTTGCCATATCTGTCCTGGTAACTTTCCTCTATCCAACTGCTCTGTGACTGCTTGTGGGACAGATTGCTCTTGTGGTTGCGGCACAGTTTTTATCAAATCTAGGGGAATGTGCATCCCTCTCATCTCTGCCCACCTGTAAGTGGCTTTTTCTCCCAGCTGTTCACATTTCTGGTGCACCCACTTAGCCATCCCCACTAAGTCAGAATTCTGGGTGGACACTTCAGACTCTGAATTTTTCTCTGTAACATCTGCAAGACAATTGAACCAGTTATGTACAAGTTATGTACAAGCCATGTGGAAAACCAAACGGCTAAACCATTGACAGTGAACCAAGAATCAGTGTAAAAATTACACATCTCAAACAGCTCTTGCTTTAAAGTCTGACACACATTGTACAACGCTGTTCCTTCTCCTGTGCTAGAAAACAACTTTTCAATCAATGAATTGTAATCATTAGTCAAACAAACATGCTTTTTATCCTCAGGGGACACGAATTCAAATGGTGCACTCAATTTCACTGGTGACTCTTTTACCTGTGGTACTCCCTGCACCCTCTCCACATCCTGAAAAGGGGCTTGTGGCACCTGTTCATGTAGGGCTGCAGTGACTCTAGCCCTGTCTTGCAGGGGCACTCTTTTCTTCCCCTGTTCCTGATTTACATGTAATCAGTGTTTCCCTCTTGCACTGCACAGAAACCTAAAGTCTGCATTATTTCATTTGCCAAATCACAAGCGCGCAGCTGCTTATATTTTTTCCTAGTAACTTTATACCAAAGTGTTAGGATTTCACTCAGATGAGGGCTATACTATTTGCAAAAATCAAACAAGCTAATGAAACTCGGTGTCTCTTGCTTAGTGCAAACAGTAAGAAACTCTAAAATCTTTCGTTTTACTTGTTCCAGTAACTGCACATTTTGCGACGGTACCTCGTAAATCACATTCTAAGCTCTGTTCTCCGTGTTATCAGTTAAGGAATGCACTTCAACTGCCAAAAAGTCCGGCTCACACGGAGGCTCAGACTGGCTCACAGCTGTCTTAACCCCCTCATTACTGGAATGAGAAAAGACAGATTCTTCTAAAACAGCAGTTTTATAGCTTTCAGCATTATCTTGCATTAATGTGTTCTGGCGAATTTTGTCAAGAACAAAAGGAACATCATTGCTTTCAAAAGGCACATTTTCTAAATATGCTTTATCACAGCAAGAAAACATGTTTCTCACAGCACCATCAGGCAGTTTAACTTCACTGCATTTTCAAACATGGTCTGCCGTGCTTCTGTAATTCTCTAAACAACAAAAAACAATTACACTTTTAAATTGTGCACGTAGAAATCTCCAATTTGACTCTCAAAACTGACGACTACAGCATAATGTTCTACTTTCCTACATATCTCCTATTGGAGCTTACAGAACCTCTCTGGAATGCACTTCTGAGTTCAAAGAAGACCTTTATTGTTGTTAACTCTCCCCCACCCACAAGTTCTTGAGAGACAAAATTAGTAGATTTCAAGCACACGTTTAAAAAGAGTAGTCGCAGCAATGAAAGCAAAATATATCACAGTTCTTCTCAGTTGCAATATACACAGCAAATATATATGATTATAGCAAAGCAAAGCATAAAAGTCAAAATTCATCACAGTATGGGCAAGTAGGGCCTATATTCAGCTTCATCTTTCTGGGGTCTGCAAGTTGATGACTCCAGTCAACTGCGAGAAAGAGATTATCTACCCAAACAGGAGACTGGCAACTGACGTCTAGCTCCAGCCTGAAGTCAAGCAGATTTGAATCCAACTCACTGTAGCCCAGAGTCATCCTTAAAAGCAAACTCAGTGTGAGATCTGAACGACCTTGGAGAATGGCCAGTTCTCTTGAGCCATTCCGCTCTCAGACTGGATTGCGAGGTAAACACAAAATCTAAGTGCTCTTATCAGCTAAGGTCTGGTGTGAAGAAAACAGCTTGGTTCATCTTGTGGAAAAACACAGCTTGGAAAAAACACAGACATCTCTGCAATGTCTCAACTGCAATGTCTAACTCGAAGTTAAAGCCAATAGACAGCTAACCTAAATATCAACTGTAATGTCTAATATCATGTCAAAGCCAATAGGCAGTTGAGCTGAATACAGAATGTAATGTCTAATGCCATGTCAAAGCCAAAAGGCAGCTGAGCTGAATAGAAAATGTAATGTCTAATATCATGTCAAAGCCAATAGGCAGCTGAACTGAATACAAAATGTAATGGATAACTCCATGTTAAAGCCAATAGGCGGCTAAACTGAATACAGAATGAAATGGCTAACTCCATGTTAAAGCCAATAGGCAGCTAAACTGAACAAAACATATAGGTGGTCATTACAACCCTGGCGGATGGTGTTAAAGCTGTGGTAATACCGCAAACAGGCCGGTGGACAAAAAAATGGAATTACGACCCTGGCGGAAACCGCCAACAAAGACAGCGACTTTAACACATCGCCCGCCAGGGCGGTACAGACAAACAGCGCGGCGGTCACCGCCAACAGACAGGCGGAAGACAATGTACTGCCCACACTATCACAACACACCAATCCGCCACCTTTTCCGGGGCGGATTCACCGTGGATAAAAACACAGCGGAAACAGCTTTTGCTATGGGAAAATGCTCACCTCAACACATCCCACGAGGAACGAGGACTCCATGGACCCGGAACTACAAATCTTACCTGCCCTTGCATTCCTGCTCATCTACGACCAACAGCGACGTAGGCGCAGAACATACCGGTGAGTACTGCACCTACGACACGGGGGAGGCAAAAGTTACGGGGACACCCACCAAACACCCCCACACTTGCATATTACAACATACACACCAATGCAGTCACAAAAATCACAGTAACAACCCACAACCCCCCCGGAAGAATGCAATGACAAAGCGAATAGCGGCCAAACTTTGTATTTTGCCAATATACTACTCGTTAAAAAATATACGGATATATATCACAAAATCTGTAAAAAATAAATGTACAAAACAAGAAGTAGTGCAGATATGTACACAACAATGTCCGTGCACCAACAGTCCAAAAATGCATGGGCGACGCCCACAATAGATACCTGACCAAAATCCGAGAGAACACTGCCGGGGCATCAGATAGAAACACTACAGACACCTCAGGGGGAAGGGAATGGGGGGCACCTCAGCCACATGAATGCGAAGCCAGATCCACGACGGGGCTCCATGCCCATTGATGTATCCTGGGGAGTGCAAAGCCACAGTCTCTCAAGTCACTACAGTGGGTGGTTTGCCCACTGTGCCATCCTGGGGAGTGCAAAGCCACAGTCTCTCAAGTCTCTACAGTGGGTGGGTTGCCCACTGTGCCATCCTGGGGAGTGCAAAGCCACAGTCTCTCAAGTCTCTACAGTGGGTGGATTGCCCACTGCCATATCCTGGGGAGTGCAGAGCCACAGTCTCTCAAGTCTCTACAGTGGGTGGATTGCCCACTGCCATATCCTGGGGAGTGCAAAGCCACAGTCTCTCAGGTAGATGCAGGTCTCCACTGGTTCTGGAGGGGGACTGGTGCCCAGACTGGATGAGTCTCCCCGTGAAAGTACCAGTCCTGTCACTGTCCCAGCTGCACATGGGAGAACAATGCCTGATGTGCCGGACTATTCATACCCACACGGTCTTTGCCCTGTTCAGCGGTCTTCACCATGGCGGTCTTGGCCTTGTTCAGCAGTGCTTTGCCATGGCTGCCTATGGACTGTTCAGCGGTGCTTTTCCATGGCGGTCTTTGCCCTGTTCAGCGGTCTTCACCATGGCGGTCTTGGCCTTGTTCACCGGTGCTTTGCCATGGCTGCCTATGGATTGTTCAGCGGTGCTTTGCCATGGCGGTCTTTGCCCTGTTCAGCGGTCTTCACCATGGCGGTCTTGGCCTTGTTCAGCGGTGCTTTGCCATGGCTCCCTATGGACTGTTCAGCGGTGCTTTGCCATGGCGGTCTTTGCCCTGTTCAGCGGTCTTCACCATGGCGGTCTTGGCCTTATTCAGCGGTGCTTTGCCATGGCTGCCTATGGACTGTTCAGCGGTAGCCTAAGATGGCGGTTCAGATACTGACATTGGTGTGTGGCATGACGATCTCCACACTGGACATTGGTGTGTGGCATGACGTTCCATCATTGCCCAGCGGGGCTGTGAGATTCTGGACCCTCCTGGGCTGTGACTCCGGCGGTTGCGGTGGTCTCCTGACCAGTAACGATACTTGAGCCCTCCTGGGCTATGACTCCGGCGGTTGCGGTGGTCTCCTGACCAGTAACGATACTTGAGCCCTCCTGGGCTATGACTCTGGCGGTGGTCTCCGGACCAGTGACGATACTTGAGCCCTCCTGGGCTATGACTCTGGCGGTGGTCTCCGGACCAATGACGATACTTGAGCCCTCCTGGGCTATGACTCTGGCGGTGGTCTCCGGACCAGTGACGATACTTGAGCCCTCCTGGGCTATGACTCTGGCGGTGGTCTCCTGACCAGTAACAAGGGTGCTGGTGGTTGTGTCTGGACCGCCGGAAATGATGGCGCACTTCTCCACCGTGACACTCACAACAGGTTGGGGAGACTTCCTCTGGACCTTCCCCACCTTCTTTTGAGTTACAGATGACTCACCAATCGCCTTGGATCCCATTTCACTGTTTGTACCACCAGGAGTCTTGACAGGGTCCCGTCGTCCAATCTCCAATTTCGGAGCCTTCACAGGGGGGTGGGCTGACAGTGCCTTGGCTCCGGGTCCTACTGCCTGCCCTGGTGGACGGGGCACTCCAAAAACCTGGAACACGCACCACTGGTACTGGAGGCATTTTGGCTGAGGCGCTACGATGGGACTGATGAATTGGAGGGGGGGGGGCAAAAAGGTCAATTTGATATAGGGACAGTTTCTGACGTACACTGGGATGGGTAGTTGGAGGGGCTCTGGGAGTGGAGGAAGAGGAGGTGGTTGTAGGAGGTGTCACTTTAGGTGTTTTGGGTGCAGGTATTGGAGGCTGTTGTGAAGTGGATGGATGTTGGGTGAGTGATTGCCGGCGTTTGTGTACTTTGGGAGGGGGCGTCACAGACACACTGGGAGAGGACACAGGGGACGTGTATATGGCAGTGGAGGTGGTGAGTGCAGGTGAGCGGCTTGTGGTGCTGGGTGTCCTGGTGCGAGTCCTAGTGCCTGTAGATGTGGTGCATGCAGGTGTGTGTGTAGACGAGACTGGGAGGGAGGAGGGAAAAGAGGAGGAGGGGGACACAGTGGAGACAGTGGATGTTGCTGTGTCTGTATGGGTCTGATGCTTGTGTGAGTGCTTGTGGTGAGTGTGGTGCCTATGTTTGCTTGAGCTACTTTTGGATGTTGACTTGTGTGCATGCTGGTCTGTAGGTGTGCTTGGGATGGGCTGGGGTACAGGGGATTGGGTCTGGGTGGAGGAAGTTGGAGGGGGGAGGCTGGACACAGGGACAATGGCTGCCATCAGTGCTGAGGCCAAAGATTGCAGGGTTCGCTGAAGGACAGCCTGACCAGAATGAATGCCTTCCAGGAATGCATTACCGTGTTTCAACTCTCGTTCTACACCCTGGATGGCATTCACAATGGTAGACTGCCCAACAGTGAGTGACCTGAGGAGGTCAATGGCCTCCTCACTGAGGGCAGCAGGGGTGACAGGGGCAGGGCCTGAGGTGCCTGGGGCGAAGGTGATGCCCACCCTCCTGGGTGAGCGGGCACGGGGCGAACGCTGAGGGGCTGCTAGGAGGGCGGTGCTGGTAGGGGAGGTGGCGGCTGTAACTGTAGAAGTGGGGCGCACAGATGGTGCCGTCACCACAGGGGAGCTCCCATAGGCGGACGAGTCCGTGTCGCTGTTTGGTGATCCTGTGGCCGACGTGAAGCACCCCTGGCCCTCCGTCCCACTGGTGAAATCAGAGTCTGTGGTGTGGCCCCCCATGGCCATGTGGGATGCAGCTCCCTCGTGCTCCGGTGCCACTGTACCTCCGCCTGATGATGCTGATGTACAGAAGGACAGGGAGAGCAGAAAAAGGGTGGAGACAGAAGAAAGAGAGTTTTAGTGCATGGCATACCGCTACCGTTGGCGGACAAGACAAACGCAGCAGCCCCCTGCATTACGCCGTGCTCCTGCCCTCTGCACATGCAATTCCTGGGAAATGGCCTACATGGCAATGGTAGACATCTGCCCACATGGATGGCAAAGGGGCAACTATACATCAATTTGCCTTTTTTTTTAGATGGGTTAGAGTGCCACATGGCCTACATAACGGAGGGGCCTTGCCTACCTAACTCGCCCTGGCCTAGGGACACCCACAGCCCACCACCCCCACCCAGACAGCTCCACAGCACGCAAAGTCCATTGCATGAGGTTGAACTCACCCTCTTGTGTCTGCTGTGATGTCCTTAAGCGCCCATCCAACTCCGGGTAGGCCACCGCCAGGATCCGGAACATCAGGGGGGTCATGGTGCGACGGGCACCCCTCCCACGTTGGGAGGCCATCGCCAGCTGAGCCTCCGCCGTCTTCTTGCTGCAGCGGCGAATGTCCTCCCATCTCTTCCGGCAGTGGGTGCCCCGTCTATGGTAGGCCCCCAGGGTCCGGACCTCCTTGGCGATGGCACGCCAAATGTCCCTCTTCTGGTGGGCGCTGACCTACATGACATGCACAAGGAAAGAGGAACAGTCATTACCTACTGCACCGTCGTTGTAATTGGCCCCCTCCTAACTCTATCCCTGTGGCCCATTCATCCCCATGCATGACTGTTCTATGTACTATGCCCCCTTCCCTCATCCACCCAGCCCTCTCCACCCAGGCCTAGCCCATCCAACGTGCTCCCTGTGTACTAACCTGTTGGTCTGGAGAACCGTAGAGTAGCGTATACTGGGGGAGGACCCCATCCACAAGTTTCTCCAACTCCTGTGCAGTGAAGGCAGGGGCCCTTTCCCCAGACGCAGCAGCCATCGTCGCTTCCAGACCGAGGTCACAGCAGCACTAGCAGTGTAGGTCCTCTCCTGTCGAAGGTCAGGTATCTAGTGATTGAAGAGATAGAAAATGGTGGTGACATCCGCGGCGGTGACGTCCGCGGCAGTGCGCATCATCACCGCCAGCGCACCTGTTCATTGGCTCCTGGGACCCATAGAGTCCAATGTTAACCAATGCAGCATTGCGCCGCGCTCTACGACCGCCTACCGCGACGGTGTGCAACGCCAGCGCAGTTACCCCACAATTCCATTGTCCCATTTTAGAGGTCAGGCAGCCGCCATTTCAGGGGCCCACATGGCTTCATTTACTACTGCGTCACACATACCGAGGCCTACACTCAAAACCTTTCCCGGATGGGTTAATTGTCTGGTGTGGTCTTGTGTATGACTGTGGGTACATACCTGGAAGAATGCTGACAGTTTTTTCGCTGTTGTCCTTCTTAGGCACCGTCAGTTGGGACATATTGGAAGATGGCGGAATCCACCGGTGTACCGACCGCTGGTGGACCTGTTGAGAATGGAAGAGCGACATGTCATCGTGACCTACCGGTTTGACCGTGCCACAATCCGGGAACTATGTACCCAGTTGGAGCCTGACCTGATGTCACCAATCCGCCATCCGACTGGAATACCCCCTGATGTGCAGGTGCTGTCAGTGCTCCATTTCTTAGCAAGTGGGTCTTTTCAGACAACAGTGGCCATGCCATCAGGGATGTCCCAGCCTATGTTTTCCAACGTCTTGTCCAGAGTGTTGGCTGCCCTGCTGAAACACGTAAGGAGATACATAATTTTCCCTGAGGTGGCGGATTTGCCTACAGTGAAAGGTGACTTCTATGCCCTCGAACATATCCCCAACGTCATAGGTGCCATTGATGGGACCCATGTAGCTCTGGTCCCCCCCCCCCGCAGGAATGAACAGGTGTACAGGAACCGGAAGAGTTATCATTCGATGAATGTCCGGATGGTCTGTTTGGCAGACCAGTACATCTCGCAGGTAAATGCAATGTTCCCTGGCTCAGTGCATGACGCCTACATCCTGTGGAATAGCAGCATCCCTGATATGATGGATGAACTCCAGAGGCACCTTGTATGGCTATTGGGGGACTCTGGTTACCCCAACCTGTCCTGGCTACTGACCCCAGTGAGGAATCCCAGGACCAGGGCAGAGGAACGCTACAATGAGGGCCATGGGTGGACTAGGAGGGTAATCGAGCGGACCTTCGTCCTCCTGAAGGCCAGGTTCAGGTGCCTCCATATGACAGGTGGCTCCCTATTCTACTCACCGAAGAAGGTGTGCGACATCATCATCGCCTGCTCCATGCTCCATAACTTGGCATTGCGACGCCAGGTGCCTTTTCTGCAGGAGGATGATCCAGATGACGGTGTTGTTGCAGCGGGGGAGCCTGGGGAGCCTGTGGACAGTGATGAGGAGGAAGCTGATGAAGATGAAAACGACAACAGGGAGACAGTCATACAGCAATATTTTCAATGAGACACAGGTGAGTACAATTTCATGTTTCACATTATATTACATTTCACACGTCTACCTCTATCCTGTACCTACATTTCTCTCCCTATTTGTTAACTGAGTTTTCCCCTTCCATTTCAGTTTCACTAATGTGTTGACCTACGTGTCAACAGCTTGCACCCTTGAAAGGCTTGTGATGTGTGACATTGGTATGTTGACCTTACAATGGCTAACCTTTTTTAACACTGTAATTGACAATAAAAAGTTCACAATCATTGACTGACTCCAATATTATTGAGGTTTCAAGGGTGTTTATTGAAGTGCATAAAAATGTAGGGGGGTTGTGAAATGGGGAGAGGTCATGGTGGAATAATGTCCATGGCAGAGTCCAGTCTATTAGTCTCACAGGTACATTGCACATCTGGCCATTGGAAGTGGAGCTGGGGCAGTTCCAATCTGGACAGGGTAACAAAGTGGGACAGTGGGGGGACAATCAAGGTAGTCTTATTTCCTGGTGGGGGTCTTGCCATCTTGCTCTGTCCTGTTCCTGGATCTCAGGGCCCGCTTGCGTGGTGGTTGTCCGTCTGCAGGGGGTGGGGTGCTGGTGTGGTGGTCCTGTGGCGGGGCGTCCTGTCCACTAGCGCCGGCGGAGTTGGTGGGCAGTTCGTCATCCTGGCTAGTGTCATGGGCCCCTTGGAGTGCCACGGTGTCCCTCAAGGTCTTTTGAATGTCCGTCAGCACCCCTACGATGGTGCCCAGGGCGGAGCCGATGGTCCTGAGCTCCTCCCTGAACCCCAAATACTGCTCCTCCTGCAGGTGCAGGGTCTCCTGCAACTTCTCCAGGACCGTTGCCATTGTCTCCTGGGAGTGGTGGTATGCTCCCATGATGGAGGATAGGGCCTCGTGGAGAGTGGGTTCCCTTGGCCTGTCCTCCCTCTGTCGCACAGCAGCCCTCCCAGTTTCCCTGTGTTCCTGTGCCTCCGTCCCCTGGACCGTGTGCCCACTACCACTGCCCCCATGTCCCTGTTGTTGTTGGGGTGGTGGGTTAGCCTGGGTGCCCTGTATTGGTGGACACACCGCTGATTGACCTGTCCTGGGTAGGGAGGTATGGGTCCGCTGGGTGGGTGCTGTGCTGGTGTTCCCAGAGGGTGGCAGTTCGGTGTTGGGCTGTGGCTGGGCAAGGGGAACCGACTGTCCTGAGGCCCACGATGGTCCGGGCTGGTCATCAAGATCCAGTAGGGCAGAGCTGCTGTCGTCACTGTGGGCCTCTTCTGGGGGTGGAGTGGTGTTGTCTGGACCCTCTGGTGTGGTGACGGTCCTTCGGGTTCCTGCAGGGGTATGAGAACATGATTATTGCATGTGTGTGTTTCATGGTGTGCAATGGATGGGTGTGTGTGAACCCCAGTGCAGGCATTCCTGTGTGGGGGCTTGTGTGGTGATGGTTGGGGGGTGTTGTGGGTCTGTGCAGTGGGCATGCTTTAGTGATGGGTGTCCATGCTTAGTTGTGTCATGCAGGTCTTGGGGTTGGGATGGGTGGTTGGTGTTATGGGTAGATTAGTGAGGAGTTAGGGTGATAGGGGAGGGTGTGAGGGTGGGGGTGTGTGATAGCATGCAGGTAGGGTGGGGGATATGATAGTGAAGATTAGACTTACCAGTGTCCGTTCCTCCGACGACTCCTCCGAGGCCCTCAGGATGCAAGATGGACAAGACTTGCTCCTCCCATGTTTTTAGTTGTGGGGGAGGAGGTGGGGGTCCGCCGCCAGTCCGCTGTACCGCAATGTGGTGCCTGGATACCATTGAACGCACCTTCCCACGTAGGTTGTTCCACCTCTTCCTGATGTCCTCCCTATTTCTTGGGTGCTGTCCCACAGCGTTGACCCTGTCGACTATTCTTTGCCATAGCTCCATCTTCCTGGCTATGGATGTGTACTGTACCTGTGCGCCAAATAGCTGTGGCTCTACCCTGATGATTTCCTCCACCATGACCCTGAGCTCCTCCTCGGAGAAGCGGGGGTGTCTTTGGCGTGACATGGGGTGGTGTGTGTGATGTGTGGGGTGGTGTATGTGTTGATGAGTGTGGTGGGTGTAGTGGTATGTGGTGTTTTGTGCGTGGATGTTGTGTGGGTGATGGTGTAGTGTGCCTCTGTATGATGGTGTTATCTATTCTGTGTTGTCTCTCTCTGGCCTTCGTCTCTAATTTGTGGTCGTAGGGGTTTGTGGGTGATGTGAGTGTGTGTTTTACATTGTATTGGATGTGTGGGAGTGGTGTTTGTATGTGTATCAGGTGTGTGTATTTTGAATTGTCCTATGTGGCGGTGTTTTGGAGAGGTGTGTGTATTTTGAGTGCGGCGGTGTGTACCGCCAATGGAATACCGCGGTTGAAAGACCGCTGCGTGGATTCGTGGGTCGTAATAGCATGGGCGTGTTTCTGTTGGCGTGGAGGTGGAGGATTTGTTTCCGCATATTTATCGCTGACCTTTGGTGTGGCGGACTTGTGTGGGTGTCTGAATTTCGGCGGATTCCGTGATGTGTGTCATAATAGCTGTGGCGGTCTCCCGCGGCGGCGGCGGTGTATTGGCGGTCTTCTGCACGGCGGTAAGCGGCTTTTACCGCCAATGTTGTAATGACCGCCATAATGTGCTACTGGTGAACATTGAGCAACTATTATGCGCAGTGGTGAAACACAAAGTCATTGGTCAAACACAATTAATAGCATCACATATGCTTTCATTTCATTGCTGTGACTATTTTTAAACGATGTGCTTTTGACATGCTAATCTCCTTTTAGGAACCTTGCGTAGTGAAATAATAAATGTCTCCTTTGGACTATTAAGCGCATTACAGAAGTTTTTGTCAGCTCGGTCATTAGTGGGCAGGGTGAGATCAGCCCTGTCATAGTAGGGTTTTAGGCGGTTGACATGGAGCACCCTAAGGGGACTCCTGGCAGTGCCCAGGTCAACCAAGTAGGTGACCTCGCCCTTCTTTTCAACAATGAGATGGGGTCCACTCCATTTGTCTTGGAGTGCTCTTGGGGCCACAGGCTCCAATGCCCACACCTTCTGTCCTGGTTGGTACTGAATCAGAACAGCCTTCTGGTCATGCCATTGCTTTTGGAGCTCTTGGCTGGCCTGAAGGTTTTTACTGGCCTTTTTCATGTACTCCGCCATTCTGGATCTTAGGCCAAGTACATAGTCCACTATTTCCTGCTTAGGAGCTTTTAAAGGTTGTTCCCAACCCTCCTTCACAAGTGTTAGTGGACCTCTTACAGGGTGCCCAAAGAGGAGTTCAAAGGGGCTGAAGCCCACTCCTTTCTGGGGTACCTCTGTGTAAGCAAAAAGGAGGCAAGGGTAACAGGACATCCCATCTCCTCCTGAGTTTTTCAGGGAGTCCCATTATCATTCCTTTGAGAGTTTCATTAAACCTCTCTACCAGTCCATTTGTCTGTGGATGATAAGGTGTGGTGAATTTCTATGTTACACCACATTCCTTCCACATAGCCTTCAAGTATGCAGACATAAAGTTGCTACCCCTGTCTGATACAACCTCTTTTGGAAGACCCACTCTGGAAAAGATTCCCAGGAGGAATTGCTTCAGGATATCTTGTGGCATGTTCCACTACCACCAACATTAACCTATTGCCTGAAGCAGTAGGAGGGTCAAGGGGGCCAACTATGTCAAACCCTACCCTTTCAAAGTAAACCCCAACCACAGGTAGTGGAATAAGGGGAGCCTTTGGAGTGCCACCAGTCTTGCCACTGGCTTGGCAGGTCACGCAAGACTTACAAAAATCTTTTGTGTCCTCTGACATCCTAGGCCAGTGAAACAGGGGGACAAGCCTTTCCCATGTTTTAATCTGGCCCAAATGCCCAGCCAAGGGAATGTCATGTGCCAGAGTTAGGAGGAACTCTCTGTACTGCAGGGGAATGACCAATCTCCTGGCTGCTCCAGGTTTTGGGTTACTTGCCTCTGTGTACAAGAGGTTGTCCTCCCAGTAAACTCTATGTGAGTCACTGACATCCCCATTTTCCTGCTTGACAGCTTGCTTTCTGAGACCCTCTAATGTGGGACAGGATGTGGGACAGGATTGCTGTGCCACATTCAGCTCTTCCCTGCCAGGCCCCCTTCCACCCAAAAGCTCAGCAGTGTCTGCTGCCAGCTCATCTGGTGAAGGTTCTGCACAGGGAGGAAATTCTTCTTCCTCAGAAGTTGAATCTTCTGTAGAGGGAGGGATAGTGGGTAGGGATTTACCCTTGCTACCCCTAGCTTTAGGGAGCACTTGGTCCATTGTTCCAGGATCCAAGTCACCCTGTCCTTTTTGCTTTTTGGCCTGAGCCCTTGTCAAAGCAAAAATATGCCCAGGAATGCCCAGCATTGCTGCATGAGCCTCCAACTCCACTTCTGCCTAAGCTGATGTTTCTAAATCATTTCCTAGTAGACAGTCTACAGGTAAATCTGAAGCAACCACAACTTTCTTTGGACCAGTAACGCCCCACAGTTGAGATTCACAACAGCCATGGGGTGGCTAAGAGTGTTGTTATGAGCGTCTGTCACTTGGTACTGGTGACCAAGTAGGTGTTGTTCAGGGTGTACCAGTTTCTCTATCACCATGGTAACACTGGCACCTGAGTCCCTGTAGGCCTGAACCTCAACACCATTGATTAGGGGAAGTTGCTTGTACTTATCCATTTTAAGGGGACAAGCAACCAAGGTGGCCAAATCAATGGCACCTTCAGAGACTAGCACAGCCTCTGTGGTCTCCCTAACAAGACCAACCCCAACTAAATTACCAAAAGTAAGCCCAGCTACTCCCTTAGATTGGCTATTAGTAGGTTTGCTCCCACCACCACTGCTATTACTAGGGGCACTAGAGGTTGCAGTAGGGGTTGTGGTAGTGGGAGGTTTGGTGTTTTTCTTTGGACAACTAGCATCAGTTGTCCAATGGCCTTTTACTTTACATAAATAACACCAAGGCTTTTTTACTTGATTTGAAGAGGATTTGGACCCACCACCCCCACCAGAGTGTTTTTGTGGGCCTGATGAAGACTCATTTTTAGATTTGTCCCCACCCTTGTCAGAAGACTTACCATTCTTCTTCTTGCCATCCTTGTCACCCCCTGTATGAACTTTTCTATTCACTCTTGTTCTGACCCATTTGTCTGCCTTCTTTCCCAATTCTTGGGGAGAGGTCAGATCTGAGTCCACTAGATATTGGTGTAACAAGTCAGACACACAGTTATTCCGAATATGCTCTCTCAGAATAAGATTATACAGGCTTTCATAGTCAGAAACTTTACTGCCATGTAACCACCCCTCCAGGGCCTTCACTGAGCAGTCAACAAAGTCTATCCAGTCTTGTGAGGACTCTTTTCTGGTGTCTCTGAACTTAATCCTGTATTGTTCAGTGGTTAAGCCAAATCCATCCAAGAGTGCATCCTTCAAAACTGCAAAATTATTAGCATC
This sequence comes from Pleurodeles waltl, assembly GCF_031143425.1. Taxonomy (NCBI): domain Eukaryota; kingdom Metazoa; phylum Chordata; class Amphibia; order Caudata; family Salamandridae; genus Pleurodeles; species Pleurodeles waltl. The sequence continues at coordinate 539,582,223 of NC_090448.1, forward strand.
ACTTTCTCTAACAGTAAGGAGCCTATCCCTACCCTTTGCATTGAAAGATAGCCATTGAATAGCAGCCCACTGCCTTTGAGGGACCCCCTGTACCATACAGGCCCTCTCAAGTGCAGTAAACAACTTGTTAATGTCATCCCCCTCCTTGTAAGGGGGAACTATCTTGTGCAGATTCCTGGAATCATGCTCTCTCACAGGATTGCTATCAGGAATACTGCTGCTGCCACCATGGGGTCCAAACCCCAATCTCTGTCTCTCCTTCTCCAGGTCTAGGGATTCACCGTCTAGAGCCAGCTGTTGCTGTTTAAGCTTCAGTCTGGTCTCTTCCACTCTCAACTTTTTGAGTTCCCTTTCTAACATGTTGTCTTCAGGGTGGGTGGGTTGGGAATGTTTAGACACTGAGGACAAATTGGAAATAACAGAGGGAGATCTGTCCCTAATAGTTTGGACTCTAACACCCTGGCCTCCATGAACAAAAGCATCCCTACTATGATGAGAGCTTCTATTACTACCAGCATTGCTAGGAGGTCTGCTAAGGGGCAGATTTGGAAGAGAACCCTCCACACCTCCCTCAAGGGGTTCCCCTGAGTCAGAGTGTGAGCTATCTACTAACTTCTCAGTTGAAGTGCCAGCTAGGGACTTATCATTCTCAATGAGCATGTTAAACAGAAATTCTCTAGAGGGGTTCTTCCCTATCACTAAACCTCTATCAATGCAGAGACTCCTTAGGCTCTTAATGTTTAGATTGTCATAAGTAGTATTGACCATTTTAAGAGAAGTTCCTACATCAGACATGATAGAAGAAGGTTTAGAGACAGTGAGAAGAGAGAAAAAGTTTCAGGACTTTTTAAAGAACAGGAAAAAAAAAAATTCAAACTTTTTGAAACTTTTAGAAAGTTTAGGAGTACTTTTCAGCACTTAGCAGAAAGTGTAAGAGAAGAAAAGCAAAACTTTTTTGATTAGGTGTACATACACTGAACTTGTTTTGTATATTCTCTTATTAAAAGTACAAAATGACAAAGTGGTAAGTAGTTAAAAGTACTTATCCCACCGCTGCACAACCAATGTAGGAGGCTGGCCTGGCTTGTAGTGGGTACCAGAGGTACTTACACCTTGTGCCATGTCCAGTTATCCCTTATTAGTGTAGAAGAGGTGTTTCTAGCAGCTTAGGCTGATAGAAGGTAGCTATAGCAGAGCAGCTTAGGCTGAACTAGGAGACATGCAAAGCTCCTACTATACCACTGGTGTCATATGCACAATATCATAAGAAATAACAATACACAGATATACTAAAAATAAAGGTACTTTATTTTTATGACAATATGCCAAAAGTATCTCAGTGAGTACCCTCAGTATGAGGATGCCAAATATACACAAGATATATGTACACAATACCAAAAATATGCAGTAATAGCAAAAGGAAGTAATGCAAGCAGTGTAAAGTTAAAATAGATTGCAATAGGAGCACATAGGTATAGGGGCAACACAAACCATATACTCCAAAAGTGGAATGCGAACCACAAATGGACCCCAAACCTATGTGAGCTTGTAGAGGGTCGCTGGGACTGTAAGAAAACAGTGAGGGTTAGAAAAATAGCCCAGCCCAAGACCCTGTAAGGTAGGTGTAAAGTGCACTTACAACCCCCAAAGAGCACAGAAGTCGTGATAGGGGGATTCTGCAAGGAAAACCAACACCAACAATGCAACAACAGTGGATTTCCGGACCTGAGTACCTGTAAGACAAGGGGACCAAGTCCAAGAGTCGCGACAGTGTCGAGAGTGGGCAGGAGCCCAGGAAATGCCAGCTGAGGGTGCAAGGAAGCTGCCACCGGATGGAAGAAGCTTGGTGTTTTGCAAGAACGAAGAGGACTAGGAACTTCCCCTTTGGAGGATGGATGTCCCAAGTCGTGAAGAAGCTTGCAGAGGTGTTCCTACGCAGAAAGACCACAAACAAGCCTTGCTAGTGGCAAGGGTCGCGGTTAGGGTTTTTTGATGCTGCTGTGGCCCAGGAGGGACCAGGATGTCTCCACTTGGATGAGGAGACAGAGGGGGTGCCCAGCAAGTCAGGGAGCCCTCACAGAAGCAGGCAGCACCCGCAGAAGTACCGGATCAGGCACTTAGAAGAGGAGTGAACCGGAGTCCACCCGAAGTCACAAAAGGGAGTCCCACGACGCCGGAGGACAACTCAGAAGGTTGTGTACTGCAGGTTAGAGTGTCGGGGTCCCAGGCTTGGCTGTGCACGAAGGAAATCCTGGAAGAGTGCACAGGAGCCGGAGCAGCTGCAAATCACGTGGTACACAGCAATGCAGTCTAGCGTGGGGAGGCAAGGACTTACCTCCACCAAACTTGGACTGAAGAGTCACTGGACTGTGGGAGTCACTTGGACAGAGTTGCTGAGTTCCAGGGACCACGCTCGTCGTGCTGAGAGGGGACCCAGAGGACCGGTGATGCAGTTTTTTGTTGCCTGCGGTTGCAGGGGGAAGATTCCATCGACCCACGGGAGATTTCTTCAGAGCTCCTGGTGCAGCAAGGAGGCAGGCTACCCAGAGCATGCACCACCAGGAAACAGGCAGGAAAGCCAGCAGGATGAAGCGATACAAGGTTGCAGTAGTCGTCTTTGCTACTTTGTTGCAGTTTTGCAGGCGTCCTGAGCAGTCAGCGGTCGATCCTTTGGCAGAAGGTGAAGAGGGAGATGCAGAGGAACTCTGGTGAGCTCTTGCATTCGGTATCTGAAGAATTCCCCAAAGCAGAGACCCTAAATAGCCAGAAAAGGAGGTTTGGCTACCTAGGAAGGAGGATTGGCTACCAAGAGAGGTAAGAGCCTATCAGAAGGAGTCTCTGACGTCACCTGCTGGCACTGGCCACTCAGAGCACTCCAGTGTGCCAGCAATACCTCTGTTTCCAAGATGGCAGAGGTCTGGGGCACACTGGAGGAGCTCTGGGCACCTCCCCTGGGAGGTGCAGGTCAGGGGAGTGGTCACTCCCCTTTCCTTTGTCCAGTTTCGTGCCAGAGCAGGGCTGGGGGATCCCTAAACCGGTGTAGACTGGCTTATGCAGAGATGGGCAGCATCTGTGCCCATCAAAGCATTTCCAGAGGCTGGGGGAGGCTACTCCTCCCCAGCCAGCACACCTATTTCCAAAGGAAGAGGGTGTCACACCCTCTCTCAGATGAAATCCTTTGTTCTGCCTTCCTGGGCCAGGGCTGCCTGGACCCCAGGAGGGCAGAAAACTGTCTGGAGCAGCTGCAGTGGAGACCCCGGAAAGGCAGTTTGGCAGTACCCGGGTTCTGTGCTAGAGACCCGGGGGATCATGGAATTGTCTCCCCAATGCCAGAATGGCATTGGGGTGACAATTCCATGATCTTAGACATGTTACATGGCCATGTTCGGAGTTACCATTGTGACGCTACACATAGGTAGTGACCTATGTATAGTGCACGCGTGTAATGGTGTCCCCGCACTCACAAAGTCTGGGGAATTTGCCCTGAACGATGTAGGGGCACCTTGGCTAGTGCCAGGGTGCCCACACACTAAGTAACTTTGCACCCAACCTTCACCAGGTGAAGGTTAGACATATAGGTGACTTATAAGTTACTTAAGTGCAGTGGTAAATGGCTGTGAAATAACGTGAACGTTATTTCACTCAGGCTGCACTGGCAGGCCTGTGTAAGAATAGTTAGATCTCCCTATGGGTGGCAAAAGAAATGCTGCAGCCCATAGGGATCTCCTGGAACCCCAATACCCTGGGTACCTCAGTACCATATACTAGGGAATTATAAGGGTGTTCCAGTATGCCAATGTGAATTGGTGAAATTGGTCACTAGCCTGTGAGTGACAATTTGGAAAGCAGAGAGAGCATAACCACTGAGGTTCTGGTTAGCAGAGCCTCAGTGAGACAGTTAGTCATCACACAGGGAACACATACAGGGCACATACTTATGAGCACTGGGGCCCTGCCTGGCAGGGTCCCAGTGACACATAGACTAAAACAACATATATACAGTGAAATATGGGGGTAGCATGCCAGGCAAGGTGGTACTTTCCTACACTATCTAATTATCATTTTATACAAACCACCACATATACCAATAGAAACATTAATACACTAAATAACACATTTAATTAATTTCTACCCCCAATTGTATATATATCATTATGGATGCTTTTAATATATATTTAAATAACAAATGCCAACAGACTTTCTTACTACAAAGTTTTATGCACATACTCTTTCAATGCAAACAAATAATCAATACCTACACCACAAATTACCAAACAATATTAGATCACATGTACACTAATTACCATATAAAAGACTATGGAACTTTAGAATCATATTGTAGTGATCACAAAGCTTTATGAGTACCAATTTAAAATAAAAAAGTATTTGGTAACATTTTTATTTCTTTTTTCAGATGCTGTCAATTCAAGAAACTAATGAAAAAACAATGGAGGACAACAAACCATATAAAAAAGCAATACAACCAAATATAATCAATTGTACAAACAAAACTTATTACTAAACAGTAAAACAAGAAAACAAAGTTCTATATCATTTGGCATTGACAGATACAACTGGAAGTATCAAAGCAACTTGCTATAAGGAAGACTATTACAGTTTAACTAAGGAAAATAATGGAATACTAATTCGCAATTATCTGGTAAAAAAACAAAGCGATATTATTAACAAAGGAAACAAAAATAACAAGAGTATCTCCTTTAACAATCCGGAATCAATTAGACAAGAAGCAAAGATTTTATTACACCCACCAGCTCCACCAACATCAGCAATTAAAGCCATCAAAGGAGCTAAAATTAAGACACTAATGACAGTTTGTGGGACAGTCACAAAGGTGAAAATTTAAACTTTCTCATACACTTCACTCTTTCTTTCTTCCTTGCTGTCATTATCTATTTTTCTTTTTTCTCTATATCTCTTTCCACTCTCTTTCTATTCTCCCTCTCTCCCCTTCTCTCGCTTCCATTCACTTATTCTTTTTATCTCTCTTTGACTCACTCTTTCTTTAAATTATTCTTTCTCTATCTTTTACGTTCTATCTATATCTTAATATCTCTGTCAGTCTTTTTTCTTTCTCTCTCTCTAACTCTCTCCTTCTACTTTCTTTACCACTATCTTTCACTACTCTCTCTTACTCCTCTCTCTTAATCAATTTCTCATTCTTTCACTTTCTCAATTTTTTTATTTCACTATCACTTCGTCTTCTAAATCTCTCTATTTCTATATCCCCCCGCCTTTCTCCCTTTATATCACTCTAACTCATCTAATTCACTCTCTCTTCCTCTCCAGTGCCATTTCCCTCTCTCTCGCTATCACTCACATTCTCTCTTTCTCTCGCTATCTATTGTTCTATACATCTCTCTCTCACTCTCTCTTTCTCTCTCTGTCTCTCTATTTATTTCCCTCTCCCTCTGTCGCCCTCTCTCATTCTTATTCTTTCTCTCTTTCTATCACTTTCTCTATGTCTCTCTTTTTCACTCTATTCTTCTAACTAAAATACACTCTACAGCACTGGAAAACAAAACCACTAAAAAAGAACACGATGCACAAGTCTTCCATTGATAACCCAACAGCCATTTAAAACAATCAATCATTTACAAATTAATCTTTACTATTGTAATTTTTACAGGAGGAGAAGATAAAAAAGTATTTATTGGAGGACAAGAAACAGAAATAAAATCTAGAACAATAAAGGACACCAGCGATTCTGTTAAAATAACATTATGGAGAGAAGGTACACAATTTCAATTCAAAGTTGGAGAATATATTAAAATAACCCATGTAACTGTACAGGAGTTCAATGAGGAAAAAGTTTTAAACACAACTAAATACAGCATACTGCGGAGAAGAAAAAATAATAACTACTCTCTATCTATTAACTATCATTTTCATGATCTAATTTCTTTTTATTACATATCTATTGTACATCTAACTATTAAACATCTAGCTATTCAACAAACATTTTATCAAAATATCTATTAGACAATGTTCATCAAACTATTATCCAGAGGTTCCCAATCTGTGCGCCGTGGCACCCTGGTGCGCCTCCAAAACTACCCAGGGGCACCATGACGTAAAGCCTCAATATTCCGAGTGCAATTTCTTTTGTTTTTCAAGCTGTCTTTCAAACATGTTTTGCTAAGATGAAACTCCCTCTAGTACCACTAGATGGCAGTGCGACATGCAAAATAGCACAGGAATTGCTTCTATCTGTCAGAACAGTTAACACAAACTATGAGCAATGCAGAAATAAAAACAGAGGCACGTGTTGGACTTAAGTATGTACGGTGTCACTTTTAAGGAAATTGTGGTATTGTTTTAATAATATATTTTATTTAATCCTGAAGGGCACTGTTTAGTTAATGTTAGTTGGTGGGAAGACTTTTTAACATCTCTTGTAGTGTATGAATAAGTTCTTATAACTATGATAGTATGCAACATGTTTAGTGCATAAATGTGTTTTTACTTTTTTGATATGGTGTTATGTGGACCTCCATCTGAGTTTTGTACCATAATAAGAACTGAATTGACACGAACTGTGACACACGACTATAGTGAGAAGGAATCAGAGATTGCTGACAAATACTGAGGTCTGAGACAGGAGAGTGCAATGACTCCATCAGACACTAGAAGAGGCAGAAGCAGAGTTACGGTAATGGTGGCTGTTGGAACATTTAGTAAAGTACTTTAGTAAAGTACTTGAAAGTAAAATATAGTTGAGACGATTAGTGGAGCTGCATTCTAATATATCAAAAGTGGCTCCTTGACAACTAGAATGACTTGAAGGAGAGCTCCCTCTGCTGGAGGCAATTTTTAAGTAACAACACATAGTTTTAATGAAAATCATTATGCAGACCACAGTGCTGAAGGGCATTCTTTCTGTCTTAACTAATGAAAGGTTTTTTTTATTAAACAACTGTTATATTTTTTTATTTTGCTGCATCTATGATTATAGTACCTTCATAGTTCCTCCCAAGTATTTTTGAGGGAACAAAATGGAAGAACTCCAGAGGCCGGGCTTACATGCCCCCCACCCCACTCCCCCACTCGCCATAACAAAAATAACACAGTGGGGAGCCGCAGCCAACTGCCAATAGGTCAAGGGACCCACGGGTCAAAAAAGTTTGGGGACCACTGCTATTATCTAACAATCTAAAATTATACATATATATTGATATAACTATATATCTATCTAGCTATTTGACTATCTATAACTAACTATTAATTATATACCTATCTATTAGCTATATGTTTATTCACCAATATCTATAGATTAAGCAAAGTATCTAACAACATATCCAACTGATAACAAACTATCTATTATACAAATATATATTATATATTATCCATTTACCTATGTATTATTCATCAAACTATTAACCATCTAACTTATACCTATATAACTAGTGACCACATATCTTTTATACATTACCCGAAAATCTATTGTCTATTACATATCCATCTATTACCTATCTACATATTTCCTATAAATATATTATATACAGATCGAAAAATGTAAAAATCTAATTAAAAAATAACATATATCTATCTATCATACATCTACTACACATTATCTACAAAAATAACCATTAGACATCTCCCTATTAACTAGCTATCTATTTTTCTATCTATCTGTTAATTATACACAAATCTATCTATTATTCATATATCTATTATCTATATGCCTTATAACTATATATATATTTCTCTAAATTTGTATTTTATGAATATCTTAACAAACAATCTATTAACAAACTATCTATTAAACTATTATCCATTAACTTAAATATTATCCAATAAACAATTATCTACATAAATATTACCCACCTAAATAAGAAACATCTAATATCTATTACCCATAAAACTAGCTATTGATCTATTACCTGTCTACATATTACCTATATATCTATTATCAAAATATATATTGCTTTAAAAAACAATAGAAGTATAATACAACAATATAATATATATATATATCTATTGTGCATCCATTATACATTACCTATTAAAATATTATCCATACATCTATTTTACATCTATCATCAAACTCTCCAAAAATCAAATTACACAACTATCATATATCTAATATCTAATTCCATCCACAAATTCTACATATACACATATCTAAAAAACATACAAAAATTTAAATTAACAGAACATTAAACAACACTCGTTCTTTTAGCTCGCAAATGTATACTTCACTCAAAAACATTTTAAACAACATCTAAAATAACTAACAATTAATCTATACATTTATTTATCTAACTACTATACATCTATCTATTACCCAATTATCTATTATCTTCAAAACTATCAATCTATCTATATATCTATATATATGTATATTTATATATATCCATCTGTCTATTATCCATCTACCTATTATAAAATAATCTAGTATCCACATATCCATTAATCATCTATCTGTTCAATCAATCAATCAGGGGATTTGTAAAGCGCACTACTCACCAGTGAGGGTCTTAAGGTGCTGAGGAGGGGAGAGGGAGAAAGAGGGCATGAGGTGCTGCTACTGCTCGAACAACCAGGTCTTGAGAAGTTTCCTGTAGGTAAGGAGGTCTTTGGTCTGGCACAGGTGGGTGGGAAGAGTGTTCCACGTTTTGGCGGCGAGGTGTGAAAATGATCTACCGCCGGTTGTAGTTCTGCGGATGCGTGGTATGGCTGCGAGGGCGAGGTTAGCGGAGTGTATATACAGGTCAGGGTGTAGAAGGAGAGTCGTTTGTTGAGGTATTCTGGTCCAGTGTTGTGCAGTGCTTTGTGAGCATGGGTGAGGAGTTTGAAGGTGATTCTCTTGTTGACTGGGAGTCAGTGAAGGTTTTTCAGGTGGTCTGTGATGTGGCAGTGGTGGGGGATGTCCAAAATGAGGTGTGCAGTGGCGTTCTAGATGTGTTGCAGCCTCTTCTAGTGTTTGGCCGTGGTTCCTGCGTAGAGGGCATTGCCGTAGTCCAGTTTGCTGCTTACAAGGGCTTGGGTGACAGTTCTTCTGGATTCGGTGGGTATCCATTTGTAGATCTTTTGGAGCATGCAGAGGGTGTTGAAGCAGGAGGAGGAGATGGCGTTGACTTGCTGGGTCATGGATAGTGAGGGGTCCAAAATGAATCCTAGGTTGCGTGCATGGTCGGTGGGAGTCGGAGTGCTTCCGAGAGTGGCAGGCCACCAGGAGTCATCCCATGCGGAGGGGGTGGAGCCAAAGGTAAGGACTTCCATCTTGTCCGAATTGAGTTTGAGGTAGCTGCTCTTCATCCATTCGGCGATGGCCTTCATTCCTTTGTGTGAGGTAGGTCTTGGCGGAGTCCTTGGTGAGGGAGAGGATCAGCTGGGTGTTGTCGACGTATGAGATGATGTTGAGGTTGTGGCATCGGGCGATGTTAGCGAGCAGGGCCATGTAGACGTTGAAGAGGGAAGGGCTGAGGGACGAACCTTGGGGTACGCCGCAGATGATTTCACTGGCCTCCGAGCAGAATGAGGGGAGGCAGACTCTCTGGGTTCTGCCGGTGAGAAAGGAGGTGACCCTGTCCAGGGCTCTGTCGCAGATTCCAGCATTGCTGAGGCGTGAGCGTAGGGTGCGGTGGCAGATGGTGTTGAACGTGGCCGCAAGGTCCAGGAGGATGAGGGCCGCGGTTTAGCCGCTGTCCAGTACGGCTCTACTTAGACGGTGGAGCCACGGGAGGTAGAGCAATGCACTGACCAGGTCAGTGGTATTGCTCCACTAATGTTAACTATTATCCAACAAACTATTATCTAAACATCTATACATCTAAATAATAACTATCACCCATCTATCTATAATCTATCCATTATCTAAATATCTAATACCCATCTACATATAATCCATCAATTAAACATTAACTATCCATCCATTACAATTTTATCTATAATCCATCCCTATATTATCCACTTTTCTACATATTCCCTATCTATCAATTACCTATATATATATATATATATATATATATATATATATATATATATATATATATATATATATATTTATATATATATATATAGGTAATTGATATATATATACAAAAATATTTTCCAATTATATATTATGCTGCAATTACATATTACCTACATTAACATCTATCGACTATTCATTTAGCTATAAACTATATATCTATTTAGATATCTCTCATACTAACTGACTATTATTCATATATATCTATACATTTATTACACATTATCTAACAATCTATTACCATATATATATTAACCATCTAATAAATAACAATCTATACATATTACTTATTATTTCTTATCCATCAAACCTATTAGCCAACAATCTACCTACATAATACATATATCTATTACCTATACAACTATTAAATATTTATTACCTTTTCATATAACTATCTATATACAAAATAATATACATGTATACTACCAATCTACCTATTAAAACCAATTAAAGATTATCTTTCCATCTATTAATAACCTACCCAGTAACAATTTATTATTTTTCCAAAAACATATTAAAATATATATCTATTATTCCATCTATCTCGCTATGATTATATCTATATATCTAAATATCAAACTATGTATCTATTATCAATTTACTTATTGCACATCTTGATATATTAACCATATATCTATTAATAATAAAACAAACAAAACTATTCATAAAAAATACATCCTCCAAAATTATCTATTCATCCATCTATATATCTATCTACCTAGCTATCTATCCATCTATCGATTTATCTATATTTCTATCATTGATCTATCTATAAATTTTAAAAATCAATCTTCCATCTATCACCTGTCTATCATCCATCTATCTATAACATATCCATTATCTAAAAAAATAACATCTACAAATTATACATCAATTAAACATTACCTAGCCATCTATCTATCAAACTATCTATTATCCATCTACGTATTATACATCTAAATATTAACTCTCTATTATACATCTGTTTATTATCTATCCATTACCTATTATAAATATTTTTATTAACCATCTAATAGCCATGGATCTATCAATCTAAACATCTAACAAACATCTATAATCTATTTACCTAATACCCATCTATCTAATATCTATCTATTACTCTGTATTACCTTATATCTATTAACCATCTAACAATTAATCATCTATTATCAGAGTATATATTATCAAAATATCTATCACCATTATCCATCAAACTAGCATCTATTTATATATCTATTTATCTCTACAAACATTTTTTACATAATAAAAAATATACAGACAAAATATATTAAAATTACTACTAACAATTAAAAAACCTCCCTTTTACAATTTTAAATATATGACCCCATAAAACTAAAAAACCCTTTTCTTCTTTTTTATTTACAGCAACTACAACCACCGGAAGAAACTTTAATGATCCTCATATATGGAATTGAAAAAAATACAAAAAAAAAAAAATATTAACTACGCAATACAAAATGATGAAACCTTCCAATCTATGGACATAAAAAAGGAAATATTAATAGATTTGTTCTTTATCAATCCACAAGCAAAACACTTTGATGATGAATTAATAGAACATCTACCAACAGAACTAGAAATCATTTTCTGCAATGAAAGTATCAAATAGATTGTAAAAGAAATTGATACAATTGAAACATTTACACAAATTTAAATGTATCAATATTGTAACTTTCAAAAAAATGTTACTGTTATAAGAACTGTTTACTGCAAATAATACAAAATAAAGAATTAAACAATGTATACTTTATTTACATTATTTAGCTAAAAAAACAAGTTATAGGCATACACACATGTCATTATACTGTCTGTTTTCATATACGTAAGCCTACTAATTGTTCACGATATAGTTACATGCCCATATTTCTTCCACATGGTACTTTTATTATAAGACACTCTACAGGCTGTTTTCAACAGCGTGTAGAGTGCTTTAAAATCTGGTACAACTACAGCCGCTACACTATTCACTGCCCTCAAAAAAACACACCTGTGATGCTTTTCAGAGCATTACTTTTAAAACTGGAGGTAGTTTATGTTTTAAGACCCTTATTTGAAATAATATTACAGTAGACATGCTAAAAAACATATAATACACTATACCACTTAAACTAAACATATCATTATATTGCATTCCTTTCTGCCATTCTAATTTCATTTGGTTATGCCATCAAGGGTGTTGGAAAATGGGTTATTGGTAAGGGCAGGAAGGTACCTACACTTAGCAATAGGCCACTAACCTCCACTTAGGCCCAGTTAGGTCTCAGTAAATTAAACCCAGCTCAACCCTTGGTAGCTTGGCAACGAGCGACAAGGCTTAACTTAGGAGACAGAGTGTAAAATAAAGCATTCAAATATCACAAAACAGTAATTAAATAAAACACAGGAAACAGTTTAAAAATCCAAAACCAATGTATAATAATAGATTGTATTTTTATCTTTAAAATGACACAAAAACAAATACAATCGGATAAGGGGAACCGGAGATATGAATTTTTAAAGAATTATTGTTTTTTAGCACCTAGAAACAAAAAGCGCTAATCGGGTCATCTGGTTGCACCTATACCGGTGCATAGTCAAAGTTTAAGGCCGAATGCGATGGAGCCCGACTCGGCTAGAGGCCGCGGGAGGCCTCGGTCAAAAGTTTACCTTTGCACTTAGTCGTTTTTCTGAAGATTTTCTTCAGCAGGACCAACCTGCCAGTCTAATCCAACCTCCTGGAACCATTCTCCGGATACGCGGCGTGGGAATCCTCGTGGAGATTTTTACCTTCAGACTTAGTCGTTTTTTCGAGGTTAAAATCCTTCGACCGGGGTAAACCTGGATCTTGATCCGACGTCCTTGGAGCCCTCCTCGAATACGCTGGTTGGGAGGTCCCGGTCAACTTTGTACGTTCGGACTTAGTCTCTTTTTTGGAGATTTTCTTCACCGGGACAAACCTGCAAATCAGGCCGGGTTGCGGTTGAGGCAAGCCGGCTAGAGTTGCCGCGGCAGGTTGGTCCCTCTATGGAGCTTTCTTTCAAAAGTTCTCCAAACTTCTCCAAACTTCTGGATCTATTCCCAGATGTTCCTTTAAGGTTCTTTAGGGGTCCACAACTCATCCCAAGGGTCCAGAAGCTCTGAGATGATCCTTGGGGGCGTGGACTACAACTCCCAGAATGTACTCTTTTTGGCCACTGGGCAGTGGTCAGCTGGTTGATTTCTTCAGGAGTTGGTGCAGGGGACTCTGGTTAGCAATTTTTCACCTGTAGCAAACAGGGAGTCCCTCCTTGAACCAGTTGAAGCCATGCAAAGTCCTTCTTGTGGTGAAGCCCAAGTGTGCAGCTGGTACAGTCCTTCAGAGTGCAGGTTCCAGGTGCAGGCCAGGGGTCCAGCAGGGCAGTCCTTCTTCTCCTTTGGTTCTTACTTGTTGGAATCTGATGGGGATCTGAGGTGTGGGTGCAGGTCTGCCAGTTTTATCCTTGCTCCTGGGTGAAAAACAGGGGGGTCCTGATTCTCCAATCAGGTGCAGGGTCCTTCCCCCTGTGATGACCACTTCCTGGGAAGTGTGGCAAAAATCAATCCCAGGAGGCAACATTCTTCAAAAATCCATCATGGTTGGAAATGATTTTTGGAGGTTACATCTGGCTGAGCCCACCCCCTGGTGTGGCTAAAAATCATAAACACACCCATCTTCTGCCCTCTCCTAATCTAATCAAGGGGGCACCTAGTTGTCTGGGGTTGCAGGATGTGGGGGTGTTGCTGGGTTGCTCCAAATGTCCTTCTCTGCCTTTGAAGACCAGTTTGGCAGCCCTCCCCCTTCCTGCCTCACCATCTGCTAAGAGGAGATTCCCTCCCACAGGCACATATCTTTGTGTGAAGCCAGGCCACTTCACACCTCATCAACGCAGCCTGGCCAGGCTGCCAGAGGCTGGCCAATCAGAGCGCAGCAGCAAAAACAATGCAGGGCTGAAATTGGCAACTTTTCAGGTAAAGTTTAAAACTCTTTACCTGAAAAAGTTATATTAAATCCCACAACTGCAAGTTGTGGGATTTATTATAACAATTAATTTGATACCAAACTCTTTGTATTTGTCATTTAAGGGGACTTTTAAAATTAAAATAAAGTCTCCCCATTCTAGCCTATGAAGGCCATTCACTACAATGAGGGGGAAACTAATTTGGCTGTTTTTACCTCACCAGGGCTTATAAAACTACTTTTATAAGGTCCCTGCTTATAGTTACATAGCACCCAGCCCTAGGGGCACATAGGGCACACTTTAGGGGTGACTTATATGTATAAATAAGGTAGTTTAAGACTTTGGAACTACTTTTAATTCCAAAGTCGAATTTGATTATAACTTTAATTTAAAAGCAGCCAACAAGGCCGGCCTGCCTTTAAAATAACACTGGGCACCTCAGCAGTGCACCTATGGGTGCACTACCTATGCCCTGGTCCCTAAACCTACATGTCCTACCATATACTAGGGACTTATAGGTAGGTTAACTTAGCCGATTATAATTAGCCTAATTTGCATATCTACTTTACACAGAGCACTGGCCCTGGGACTGGTAAGCAGTACCCAGGGCACAGCCAAGAGTCAGTAACCACCAGTACCTGTCCAAAAAGTGTGGGGGTGACCAGGTTAAAAAGGAGGACTTTCCTACAAAGGGACTAACAATAAATCTTCAAAATACTATTTTTATCAGGATGGCCTCTAAATACTTTAAAAACATGACATTCTAGTACCATAAGTTGAATTTTCCTGCAAACTACAGCCAATACAATAGTCACTATATTCAGAAAACGTGCCCTATAGTGCTTTACAGGGCATTCCTCTTACAAAATATTTTAATCATAACTCAAGTTATAAAGGTCCTATAACAATAAAACCACCATAAAAACATTCAACACAACATAGTATTTATATCTATGTCATCTCTACATTCACAAACTAGATCAGTACACAACCAAAAATACTAACCTCTCCCAATATTCCATACCTTTTACGCTTTATCATAGTTGGACCTTTTATTTTACTGCCAGGAGTAGTTTTTGTATTCACTGCCTTATCTGTATTACTATTTCAATCGGCCTCATACACCTAAAATGGGTGCACTATGCATTATACAGAATAAATATATAATTACACTGCATCACTTACTGCCATTATCTTTTCATTTAGTAATGCCCTCTAAAAAATAAGGTTACATGACCATATTTCTTCGAAAAGCTAGTTTTAGTATTGTGTTCTCTAGGGACTATTATCAACATTACAATCTAATATCAGAAGTATATTTCTAGTAAAGGTTTATAAACAGCTTATATAATATTTGTATATATTTGAATAATATATCCTTATTGCAATTATAACCATAATTCAACACAACATAACATCCTTATAACATTATTACTTTAAAATACTCTTAACATTTTAGAGAACCTTCTCCCCTATAGCTGTATTTTGGCTTTTTTTTTTAAACATATATTAACCAGCCTTCAACTTTAATAATAGAGTAGTTAAAGTGTAATTCTACTTTCATTAGCAGAACAGTTTGAATTTGAATGCAAAATAGCAACATGATCATATTTTGCTGCTAAAGGAAAAAAACATGGTTTAATTATATATAAAACCACTGGAATTATATTCTAGTACACTTACAATACCACTTACAATACCAATAGCTCAAACTCTTACAGATGCTAGACCTATTGCATTGAAAGTGATTATTATGGTTATGGGGATTTATTCATTAACTGAGCACGACATTCTACTGCAGAGGTCTTCAAACTTTTTTAGTCTGAGCCCTCACCCCCCCATGTAAACGTTTTTAGAGCTCGAGCAACTCCCCAACCCAGCCACCACCCAACAAAAAATTCTGGAAGCTGGTACTCTGCATCAACAACAGCTATTCCCATCTGCAGAGTCCAGGTAGATTATGGACAATAATATTAAATAAGAGTGCTTAGTAAACTGAAGTATTTATAGTGTCTGTGGTTAGGTGACAGATGCTTATTACAAAGTACAAATGAAAAGTCTCCAAGAAACAAACTGCACCCAAAAAAATTCAAATGTGCTTTCTTTTTCACTTTAAACACAAAATTGGGTAGAGATTAATAAAAACACTATCTATATCTGTAACATAGATAGTTGCAGAATTATACATTCTATTTAGGCAACTGGATCAATAAGATTATTGAACAAAAGAAACATCAGAGGTTGGTGAGCAGAAGGGCAAGACTCGCATCAGGCTTTGTTTGTTTCATAGAGACAACAGCAAAGAATCTGGAATGCTCACAATTTGTTTTCAGTTTTATATAGCACAAACACGACCCAAAGGTACTGGAGTGCTTTACAGGGGCACCTTTTACATTACAAAAGGACACATTCATTTTCTGTAAGCAAAGTTGTGAGAAGGTAGCCTCTTTCTAGCATTGTTACCCCCACTTTTGGCCTGTTTGTGAGTATATGTCAGTGTGTTTTACTGTCTCACTGGGATCCTGCTAGCCAGGGCCCCAGTGCTCATAGTGAAAACCCCATTTGTCAGTGTGTTTTGCCTGTCTCACTGGGATCCTGCTAGGCCAGGACCCCAGTGCTCATAGTTTGTGGCCTGAATGTGTATACCTGTGTAGTGCCTAACTGTGTCACTGAGACTCTGCTAATCAGTACTTATGCTCTCTCTGCCTTTACATTTTTCACTATAGGCTAGTGACCACTTTTACCGATTTCAATTGGCATACTGGAACACCCTTATAATTCCCTAGTATATGGTACCTAGGTACCCAGGGTATTGGGGTTCCAGGAGATCCCTATGGGCTGCAGCATTTCTTTGGCCACCCATAGGGAGCTCAGACAATCCTTTACACAGGACTGCCATTGCAGCCTGAGTGAAATAACGCACATATTATTTCACAGCCATTTTCACTGCACCTAAGTAACTTATAAGTCACCTATATGTCTAACCTTCACTTGCTGAAGGTTAGGTGCAAAGTTACTAAATGTGAGGGCACCCTTGCACTAGCAAAGGTGGCCCACATAGTTCAGGGACATTTCCCCGGACTTTGTGAGTGCGGGGACACCATTACACGCGTGCACTACATATAGGTCAATACCTATATGTAGGTTCACAATGGTAACTCCGAATATGGCCATGTAACATGTCTAAGATCATGGAATTGTCCCCCCATGCCAAATCTGGTATTGGGGAGCCAATTCCATGCATCCCCGTGGCTCCACTATTGACCCCGGGTACTGCCAAACCAGCTCGCTGGGGTTTTCTCTTCAGCTACCGCTGCTGCCACCCCACAGACAGGGTTCTGCCCTCCTGGAGTCTGGGCAGCCTAGTCCCAGGAAGGCAGAACAAAGAATTTCCTCTAAGAGAGGGTGTTACACCCTCTTCCTTTGGAAATAGGTGTTAAAGGCTGGGGAGGGGTAGCCTCTCCCAGTCTCTGGAAAAGCTTTGAAGGGCACAGATGGTTCCCTCCTTGCATAAGCCAGTCTACACCGGTTTGGGGAACCCCCAGTCCCTGCTCTGGTGCGAAACTGGACAAAGGAAAGGGGAGTGACCACTCCCCTGTCCTTCACCACCCCAGGGTTGGTGCCCAGAGCTCCTCCAGTGTGTCTCAGACCTCTGACATCTTGGATCCAGATGTGTGAGGGCACTCTGGAGACCTCTGAGTGGCCAGTGCCAGCAGGTGACGTCAGAGACCCCTCCTGATAGGTGCTTACCTGACTGGGTGGCCAATCCTCCTCTAAGGGCTATTTAGGGTCTCTCCAGTGGGCTTTTCCTCAGATAACGACTTGCAAGAATTCACCAGAGTTCCTTTGCACTTCTCTCTTCAACTTCTGCCATGGAACGACCTCTGACTGCTCCAGGACGCTTGCAAAACTGCAACAAAGTAGCAAGAAGACTACCAGCGACATTGTAGCGCCTAATCCTGCTGACTTTCTCGACTGTTTCCTGGTGGTGCATGCTTTGGGGGCTGCCTTCCTTCATCCTGCACTGGAAGCCATGAAGAAATCTCCCGTGGGTCGATGGAATCTCCCCCCTGCTTCAGCAGGCACCAAACTTCAGCTTTACTGGTACTCTGGGTCCCCTCTCATCCTGACAAGTGTGGCCCCTGGAACACAGTTGGGGGACCCAAGTGACCCAGACTGTCCAGTGGTCCAACTGTCCAAATTTGGAGGAGGTAAGTCCTTGCCTCCCCTCTCCAAACAGTAATCCTGTACACCACGTGTTCTGCAGCTACAAGGGCTTCTGTGCACATTTCCACTAAATCCTGCATGCACAGCCAAGCCTAGGTCCCCAGCACTCTGTCCTTTGATACTCAGCTCCCTCAGTTGATCTCCAGTGTCGTGGGACACTCTTTTGCAGTGTTGAGACGACCACCGTGTTCAGACTTCTTGAACTTGTGTTCAAGGACTTCTGCGGGTGCTTCCTGCTTGTGCATGAGCTCTCTACGTTGCTGAGGGGCCCCTCTGTCTCCTCTCCCAAGTGGCGACATCCTGGTCCTTCCTGGGCCCGGGCAGCACCCTTTTTCTTCAACCGTGACTCTTGCAGCTAGCAAGGCTTATTTGTGGTATTTTGCCAAGGAAACAACTCTCCATCCTCCAGCATGCCGTGGAACATCTTCTGCACAAAGAAGAAGTTCCTAGCACCTTTCATTGTTGCAGAATCTTCCGCTTCTTCAATCCGGAGGCAGCCATTTTGCACCTTCATCCAGGGTTTATTGGGCTCCTGCCCCCCCTGGACACTTTCGCGACTCTTGGACTTGGTCCCCTTCCTTTGCAGGTCGTCAGGTCCAGGAATCTGTCTTCAGTGCTTTGCAGTCTGTTGTGGTCTTTGCAAAATCCCTTATCACGACTTTAGTGTATTTCAGGGGAAATAGTAGTACTTTACTCCTACTTTCTAGGGTCTTGGGGTGGGGTATCTTGGATACCCTTAGGGTTGTCTTATACTCCCAGTGACCCTCTACACACTGCACTAGCCTAGGGGTCCATTTTGGTTCGCATTCCACTTTCTTAGTATTTTGTTTGTGTTTCTCCTAGGCCTATTGCATCCTATTGTATTCTACAGTGTTTGCACTACTTTCTGACTGTTTTACTTACCTGATTTGGTTTGTTGTGTATATTCTCTGTATTTTACTTATCTCCTAAGGGAGTATATTCTCTGAGATATTTTGGCACGTTGTCACTAAAATAAAGAACCTTTATTTTTAGTAACTCTGAGTATTGTCTTTCTATGATATAGTACCTATATGATATATAAATGGTATAGTAGGAGCTTTGCATGTCTACTAGTTCAGCCTACGCTGCTCTGCTATAGCTACCTCTATCAGCCTAAGCTGCTAGAACACTACTAATCTACTAATAAGGGATAACTGGACCTGGCACAAGGTGTAAGTACCATTGGTAGCCACTATAAGCCAGGCCAGCCTCCTACAAAAGGGAGCTTAAATGATTTGCCCAGGATCACAGCTCAAGTGCCTGACTCTACTATGTCAGGCTCAGCATACAGTACACTTTCAATCTACACAAGGATTGACATTGACATAAACAATGGACTAACTTTTTGAAAATGCAGACTCACACAGCAGCCAGTTTACAAAGTTGCAAAGGTTACGAAGCCTGTGCACTGCCATGTAAAATAACGTAGAGGTAAAAAAAGCTATTTTGTATTTTCCATTTGATTAGAATCAATCTAAACCGAAGTCCAAGATGTGCACAAGAGAACTATTATAGGTTGTGGTAAAGTATCATACTTACATTTAGAGCTACCCAGTCTGTGTTGCACATTTTCAGGCTTCTTTGGAGTCTTAAGGAGTCCGCTTTATAACAAGGCTGTCTTAAATTGGTAAGCCTCCCTTACTCCCGCTAGACTGCATCGAGCTGGCCTGCTCCCGAGCTCTGATTGTTCTCGTTGCTCAAAGACCCCAGCCTATTTTTACCATATGGTGTGGACCTGCACTGTGATAAACAAATAATGGACAAATGTAACAGGGGAGCTTACTCAGGTCTTGGGATGGGAGGTCCCTGACACTCCTCTGGTCCTTCTGCTGGGGATTCTGGAGGGCTACCAGGGCTATCACATGGATAGGGTGTTCCTGGGCATAGCCACTATGGTAGCTAAGTGTGATATAGTAGTCAAGTGGAAAAGTCTAACGACACCAACCATGGCACAATGCCGCAAGGGACTACTCTGGTGTGCGATGCAGGAGAACCCCATCTATGAAACATGAGGTTGCCCTTCAAAACATGAGCAAGTTTAGGGTAAATGGTTGGGTCAACTAGGTTGATGGAAGTGAGGTACTGAACTTCATGTCTCCCTATAATTGCTTTCTATTATGTACCTACCACTGATTTATAACTGATGCTGCATGGGTGTCATACAATGTATTCCCAGTGTACTTTATCGTGCTCTCTGAGCAGTCTGGACTATTGTCATTAAACTTAATAAAGTTAGTTATCAGAAAAAAATTGGTAAAAAAATAGAAGAACTAACAGAGGGAAGGGGTTGGGAAACAAATACACTGTAAAGAAACGTAAACCCTTTCTCCAACCCAGTGACTCCCAACATGTTGTAAGGACCATAGTGTTAGCCAGAATCAACTAATGGAATTCTTTCTTGTCCAGCACTGTTCTAAGGGTTCTTTGTCGGAAGCCAAAATATAGTATAAGCTAGCTTGCATGAACTATAAAATAATACACCTACAACACCTTGAGTACCTTTGATCAGCCCTCGAGACAACTGGTGTCATCAAGAAACTAAGTAGCCTACATAAGGTAAGAATGGAAACAAAATCACGGACCAATAACACAATCTTTATCTGGAACAGCCACTGCTTCTATGGTCTTTGCTCTTCCTAACAGAATTGTGACAGTAATTTGATATTTGTTGACTATGCAGATTAGTTGAAGCCCTGTGTAAATTGTTAATAATAATGCTTGTTACATTATTCCTTGTAAGGGGTGTGTGGAATTTCACCTTTTGGTGGGATGCAAAACAAGACTGACGTCCTTTATTTGAACGGCATTCTGACAACGCACAAGTAAAAATAAACTTAATTATCTGTTCTTATTGTAATACATAAGAAGTTCCTAGTGGGGGTGTTCAAATATTGCATTACACATGCATAGTCCACACTCATGTACCTCCCTGCAGTTTGCACTTTCCTACTTTTCTTTTGTTTATCCAGTCAAATAGTTTCTTCTAGCAAACTGGAAATATTTCCTCACTAGTGGAACCTGTCCTAAAAATGGATGTTCTGTTTTTTTACAGCCAGGCAAACTAACGGTATCATTATTTTCTTGAAAACTCTGAAACAGGATAGATGCTGAAAAACTTTTTAGACCTCACCTAGAGGTAGCCTGTCTCACCAAACTCATATTTTCCAAAAACTTCAAAATAAAAAGACATAAATATCAAAGCACATAGGCTTGCGGCCTGACCTCTTCATCAAATGGTCTGTTCAACTGCCATTTACATCTTAGTTCTGTTCACCGCATACAGCATGAGACAATGGCATACATGTCAACATTACAGTACAGCAAAGTGAAATATTTTGAAAAATAAATCCGGAGAATGTATTGCTCCAGATTGACTTATATTGAAGCAGTCAATTTTAGGTGGAAGACAGCTAAAATAAAGCCGTTTTTGGCTTAAAAAAAAGAAACTCCTGCCTCAATTGGTTCTGTTAGCATGTCTGCAATGGGTTTGGAACGACATCCGATGGCTGTCTTACACTATAAGTAATGCTTTTTTCCAGATCACAAACACACTGCTGCTTGAGCAAGTGCAAGTGTACCTGGGCTACTGGCCTCTCTTTATTTTTGTATTTTTTACAGTTTTTCCAAATGTTTACCAAATATTAAAACATTGTAAGATTGCCATGGCCCAACTTATTGGCTTTGCTTATCATTGTTTTCCATGCAACAACTTGGGGGAGGGGAGACTGATTCTATGTCAGGACCGGAGGCTCAGATTATGCTTCTCTTTCCATGCTTTATTTTTAACAGCAGCCAATGAAAACCATGGAAAGTAAAAATCTACATGACCCAACACTAGTCATATCACGTGATGAACCATAGAGGAGGAAGCCTATAAAGTGTTGCCTCACACCCAGCCACTCCTCTTTCTTTGCTGCTTCACAGCCAGTTAAGTGCTTTTGTCTTTTTATCTGTTATCGATTGTTAAAATGTATGGAGCGGTTTTTCCCTCCTTTCTAAAGCGTCCTTTGGATCGCTTTTTATAAATTGTGGAGTGGGAGCAGGGGAGCGAGGGCTCGCGTGTTCCCGCGCAGTCCTCTCTTTTTGCTGGTGCTTAAAGTTTTATTGCCAATTTTATTACACGCACGCTACGTGAGCGCGTTGGCCGGAGCAGTGCTGTTCTTATGCATGCTTCTCCGGAGCCCTTTCTGTTCATCGTGCCCCTGTGAACAGCCGCGTTTGTTTATTCTGCCCCGGGGGGCCTTTCAATTATTCGCGCTTGTCTGTCACGACTCACGTGCTGCTTGCGCCTGGAGTTGGCAGATCTTGAGGCGTGGATCTTGAGGGTTCGACTTTGGCCCAAAAAGGGGCGACTCTTTCTGGTAGCCACGGTGCTGTAGGCGAGGAAACGCCAAGGACAGACCGTGACCGTGAGAAAGTAGCGCCAGAGGGAAAAACCCCTTCAGAAGAAGAGGAAAAACCTCCCAGAAGATTCGCAGGGGATTCCTGGAACAAGAACAGAGGAACAGGAATCAAAGGAACTGACGTAACACAGAAATGGCGAAATCCAGAGCCAAGGGCTAGGAAATCAGGAGCGAGGACACTAACTGAAACAGAGAGTGTTGCAGCGCAAAGAGGAAAAGAAAAACCACCCTTAAATACCATAAAACAGGAAGTGACCCACAGGAAGAAAAAGGACACCATCTTGAATAGGGAAAGGTAGATAGAATAGACTGGAGCAGAAACCATAGAGAATAGGGAAGGAGGAATGCTGGGAAGACAGAGGTAACCTGGGAAGGGGAAAAGACATAAAGGACAGAGGAGAAAACAGACCCAAAAAGGAAGAAAGACAGAAGAGAAGAAAAAGGAGCCCCAAACAGGTAAGAAGGGTCAGGAGACCCCAACAAGACGGAGGGAGAGCGCAGCGCGAGGCCCCTAGTAAGTCCTGGGGCCTCGCAGGGTGCAAGAAAGGCTCGGGGCGCGCCGCGTCTTAGAGACGCGAAGCGCGGCCCGAGCCGAACGCGCGGCTTGTGCCGAACGCTCGGCTCGCGCCGCGCGGTGCGGCGCGACAGTAGGCCCCCCTCCCGAAGGCCCTGGTTTGAAAGGAAATAAACGGTGAAAGCGCTGAGTCAGAAGAGGAGCATGAACAGAAGATGCATCTTCCCAAGAACACTCACTGAGAGGATAACCCTTCCAATGAATCAGATACTGCAGACGGGTGTGAAAAAGACGAGAGTCACAAATCTCCTGAACCTCATATTCAGGAACATCATCCACTAAGACTGGAGGAGGACAGGAAAACTGACGGGAATACGGATCTGGTACATAAGGTTTGAGTTGGGAGACATGGAAGACTGGATGAATCTTCCATGTGTGAGGCAAGTGAAGACGGATAGTGACAGGATTAAGCAACTGGAGAATACGGAAAGGCCCGTAATAGCGAGGTGTGAATTTGTTCTGAGACAGACGTGAGGGTAAGAATTTAGAAGAAAGCCAAACTTTATCCTGTGGATGGTAGTCCGGAGTGGCCCTACGTTTCTTGTCTGCTACTTTCTTCATATATCTCTTGGTGTGTAAGAGATTAGAACGAATCAGTCTATGGATTTGTAGAAGACGTTTGGAAAAATGAGTAATAGCGGGTAAGGGAGTGGGAGACAGAGAAGAAGTAGGAAAAGAGGTAGGATGAAAACCATAAGAACAGAAAAAAGGAGTGGTCTTGGAGGCACTATGGACTGAGTTATTATAAGAGAATTCAGCGATAGGGAGATAAGTGTTCCAGTTGCTTTGAGTTGTGTTGCAAAAACAACGAAGGTATTGTTCTAAGCCTTGGTTCAGACGCTCGGTCTGTCCATTGGTCTGAGGATGGAAGCCCGATGACAGAGCTCTATCTATGTTTAGTGTCTTACAAAAATACCTCCAAAACCGGGAAATGTACTGAGGTCCTCTATCAGATATAAGAGTATGAGGAAGTCCATGAAGACGGAAGATATGTTCAATGAATATCTGGCTTAATTCTTGGGATGTAGGTAGTTTTTTCAAGGAAGTGAAGTGAGCCATCTTAGTAAAAGAGTCCACAGTGACCATGATTACCCGGTTTCCTGCTGAGAGTGGTAACGAACACATGAAATCGGTGGAGATGGTGTGCCATGGAGTTGGCGGAACCGGCAAGGGCTGGAGTAAACCCGCAGGTCTGGTTCGGGGAATCTTGACTTGAGCGCATGTGGGACAAGCCTGAACGTATGTTTCAATATCCTTTTTCCAAGTAGGCCACCAGAAAAATCGTGATAACAGTTCTTGTGTGGCCTTGATGCCTCTATGACCAGCAACCGGTGAATCATGACACATTTGTAATGCCTTTTCTCTCACTCTGTTAGTGGGGACGAATAACAGATCGTGATAATAATAGTATCCTTGTCTCTTATGTAAAAGAGGCCTTAAGTTCTCTATTTCATCATCAGATAGATTGGGGTACTCCAGTTGTACCTCCTCCAGAAAAGACTGGGCTACCCCAATGATCTTACTAGGTTCCAGTAGGGGTTGAGCTGGGACAGGAGTACAATCTGGATAACGACGCGATAGAGCATCAGCCAGAATGTTTTGGGAGCCAGGAATATATGTAATGTAGAAATCATACTGGCTGAAGAAGAAGGCCCAACGAGCTTGACGACTATTTTGGCATACGAAATTTCGTAAACATTGTAAGTTTCGATGGTCTGTTCTCACTTCGAAAGGTTCTTTGGAACCCATCAGAAACTGCCTCCATTCAATACAAGCTGTTTTCAGAGCCAACAATTCTCTTTCCAATACGGAGTAATGTTGTTCTGCAATAGAGAGTATATGAGACAAATAGAAAACAGGATGTTCAAGACCATCGTCCTCTTGTTGTTGGAGTAGAACGGCACCAATGGCTTTTTCAGAAGCATCGGTGACGACAATAAATCGTTTGTTGGTATCTGGATGTCTTAAGATGGGAGCTTGTGTAAATGCCTTCTTTAATTCCTGAAAGGCTGTTTCAGCAGTTTTAGTCCAGACAAACCCTTTAATAAGATTTTCCTTCTTTAAAGTGTGAGTTATATGGCTAGTTTGTTTAGCAAAGTCTGCGATGAATTGTCGATAGAAGTTCGCCAATCCTAGAAAGCATTGTGTTTCTTTAATGGAAGATGGAGAAGGCCAATCTAGGATAGCTTGTACCTTTTCTTGATCCATGGCTACTCCGGTGGTACTTAAATGATATCCTAGATATTTGACTTCCGTCTGGTCAAACTCACACTTTTCGGGTTTGCAAAATAGTTGATGTGCCCGGAGTCGTTGAAGGACTTGTTTAACATGGGAAGAATGGAGTTCTGGATTTCTGGAATAAATAAGAATATCATCAAGGTAGATTACAACTGTCTGATTCAGGAGATCCGAGAATACTGAGTCCATAAATCTCTGAAAAATTGCCGGGGCATTAGTAAGACCGAAAGGCATTACCCTGTATTCAAAGTGACCAAATGGAGTCCTAAAGGCCGTTTTCCACTCATCTCCTTCTTTAATGCGTAAGAGGTGATAGGCTCCCCGTAGATCTAGTTTGGTAAACCGTTGGGCCCCTCTGACTGCCTCTAAAATGTCCCTTATGAGAGGCAAAGGATAACGATCTTTAATAGTTATTTTATTCAGGCCTCGAAAATCCAGGCAAGGGCGAAGGTCCTTTGTCTTCTTGGGTACGAAAAAGAGAGGAGCCCCGGCCGGAGAAGACGATGGAACAATAAGACCACTTTGAATATTTTCATCCAAATACTCCTTTAGTACTTCCTTTTCAGTTTCCGTGAGGGAATACATCCTGCCAAAAGGAACGATAGTGCCAGGTTCCAAGGGAATAGCACAATCGTAATCTCGATGTGGAGGTAACACAGGTTTGGAAGGTTTTTGGAAGACATCTTGAAAATCCAAATAGTGTTCAGGAACTCCTTGGACTGTATTTATGGTCGAACCGGTGGTACCCTCCGTGATTATTGACCTCTTAGGCGACCAATACTTGTCTGAAGCAAAACAGTGCTCATGACAGAACTGTGAAGACAAGGAAACCGTCCGGGTAGCCCAGTTCACATATGGATTATGTCTGATGAACCACGGGATTCCAAGAATGATGGTATGGTTGGGGGAAGTTATAAGATCAAAGGAAATGTGTTCCTGATGGTTACTGATCTGTAGATTCAGCATCAGGGTAGTTGTATCTACTGGACCCGATGATATCAAAGATCCATCCACCGTGTGAACTTGTTCTGGAACCTCCTTAGGTTGTATAGGAACTTGTTGAGTGGTGGCCCACTTCTTATCCATATAAATGCCACTAGCTCCACAATCTAGTAGTGCCATAGTCTTCTCCTGACGGCCATCAGGTAATTGTAACATTACTGGTAAAGTGAACAAGGATGTGGTATTGTCGTTGAAGGAACTGATGGAAGGTATAGCTGCTAATCCCGTCCCCTCCCTTCTTACAGAGGACGGGAAGCGGCGTTTCCCGATGGCCTTGATGGACGTACTGGACAGGTACGCAGTATGTGGCCGGCAGATCCGCAGTATAAACACAAACCCTTCTTTCGTCTATCTTCTCGTTCGCTAGGGGAGAGAGGGCCTCGAGTTGTATCCACCTGCATGGGTTCTCCTTCGGTGTCTCTGACAGGAGGGCGAGGTTCCTCAGAACGATGCGGAAAAACTCGTGAGGTGCTTGGTTGAAAAGACCCTCTGCTCTTTCTCTTCTCTGTTCTCCGTTCCTGAAGGCGATACTCGATGGAGAGGGCTTGATCCATCAGGCCACGAAGATCTTCCACTCTGGTGGAATGTACTAGTTCGTCTTTGATTTCTTCTTTGAGTCCTCTACGAAACAAAGTCACCAAAGTACGTTCCACCCAGGTGGTCTCTGCCGCTAGTTGACGAAAGCGTGTAATGTATTGAAGGACATCTTGTGAACCTTGATGAATATCGCATAAGGCCTCTTCTGCTGAAGCCTCCAATCCCGGACGACTAAACATCAGCTTGAAGCGGTTCACAAAGGCGGAATAATCCGACAATACCGGATCGTTAGATGATACCATCGGGGTTGCCCAGGCCAAGGCAGGACCAGATAAGGCACTGATGAGATAACCCACCTTTGCTCTGTCATGGGAGAATTGGGTGGGTCGGAAGGCAAAGTACACTGTCAAGGAGTCAAGGAACTCTCGCAGCTTGGTTGGTTCACCCGAAAAACGATGGGTAGAGGCGGAGAGCGTCGGAACATCACCACTGCGGAAAGCCAAGGCCTGTCGCAGCGCAGCATTCTCACTGCGTAGTTGCTGTAATTCTTGAGCTTGTTGCTGAATTGTAGTTAGCAGAGCTTGATCCGGATCCGCAGCAGCTACCACAGTGTCTTCCATGGTGTTAGAAGACGTCGGGATGGTTAGGCGCTGCAATCTGTCACGACTCACGTGCTGCTTGCGCCTGGAGTTGGCAGATCTTGAGGCGTGGATCTTGAGGGTTCGACTTTGGCCCAAAAAGGGGCGACTCTTTCTGGTAGCCACGGTGCTGTAGGCGAGGAAACGCCAAGGACAGACCGTGACCGTGAGAAAGTAGCGCCAGAGGGAAAAACCCCTTCAGAAGAAGAGGAAAAACCTCCCAGAAGATTCGCAGGGGATTCCTGGAACAAGAACAGAGGAACAGGAATCAAAGGAACTGACGTAACACAGAAATGGCGAAATCCAGAGCCAAGGGCTAGGAAATCAGGAGCGAGGACACTAACTGAAACAGAGAGTGTTGCAGCGCAAAGAGGAAAAGAAAAACCACCCTTAAATACCATAAAACAGGAAGTGACCCACAGGAAGAAAAAGGACACCATCTTGAATAGGGAAAGGTAGATAGAATAGACTGGAGCAGAAACCATAGAGAATAGGGAAGGAGGAATGCTGGGAAGACAGAGGTAACCTGGGAAGGGGAAAAGACATAAAGGACAGAGGAGAAAACAGACCCAAAAAGGAAGAAAGACAGAAGAGAAGAAAAAGGAGCCCCAAACAGGTAAGAAGGGTCAGGAGACCCCAACAAGACGGAGGGAGAGCGCAGCGCGAGGCCCCTAGTAAGTCCTGGGGCCTCGCAGGGTGCAAGAAAGGCTCGGGGCGCGCCGCGTCTTAGAGACGCGAAGCGCGGCCCGAGCCGAACGCGCGGCTTGTGCCGAACGCTCGGCTCGCGCCGCGCGGTGCGGCGCGACATTGTCAGCCGAGTGGAGTTTTGTTTGCTTTTCCCCCAGGGAGCCCTCCTTTCAGCTAGCGCTCATAACGGAGCGCGTGTTTTCACTTATTTAAGCCCCTTTTAGGCCGATTCTCTTCACGCTCGTGTTAGCGCTGCTACAGAGGCTCTGCCTCTTCAAAGGCTAGCGCTGCTGTGCTATTAATTGCTTGTTCTCTATAACCATCGGCTCAGCTCCCCACCTACACCCCAGTGCCTGGACACTGGGGTTGAAATAAATATTATTCAGGCTGGGCCTGCTACCAGGGTTATTGATCCTCTTCACAGGGCAGCTCCCTCCACATCTTATCTGATTATTTTGTTTTTTCTGCCCTGCTTCTTAAGACTATTTGACTGCTCCTTTGGAGCACATTCTGCTGTTACACAGTATGGCTGGCTATGATGACCAGGCCGAAGAATTGTACTATCTGGATGATACAACTGGGTCTTTTGACCAAGATTTGGTGTATGCTCTTGATGCAAGAGTGCATCACTCAGTCAATCAGGCTTTAGCTCAAGCCATTCAACCCATCAAACACCATCTTTTGGGTTTGGTGGAGCAGCAAGGCTGGGTAGCCCCGGCAAGCGCCCAACCCATTGGGGAATCTTCCCTTTCATCAGACACTCAAGCTTCTAAACAGGTTACTAACCCGCGTGCTGCGGACTTTGAATCCCTTATAAGGAACATGGCAAGGGAGCATGACTATAATGCAGGATTGCAAAAGAAAGCTGTTAGTGACTCAGCTTCTTCTTCTTCCTCCGAACACTCCTCCGAGCAGGGTGATGCCCCCCTCGTAAGCGCAAGAAGAAAGCTCATCACCAGGAGGCTCCTGCCCCTAAGGTTCTGACTTTCGAACCAGAGGACATAGTGCATCCCAGATCTTCACTGTGGTTACCACCCCCTGAGATAGCGGATTATGTAGAGGCCCACATTAGACACAGCTTCGATAAGGATATTCGCTCCAGGCTGAGGTCTGAGTGCCCCAGGCCAGATTTTCCCTATAAAGTTACAGAGACACCCGAATTAGATCTTACTCTGGTCAGATTCCTCAAGAAATCCGCAAAAGACCCTAAGAAGGGTATAGATCGTGCATTGCGCATATGCCAAGATAAGCTGTTGGATATTTCCGGTCCTTTAACAAAAATCTTAGAATTGTCTTTTCAGGCCAAGGAGTCCGGGGATCCTCTCAATTCGGACATTCTAGTTGGTTGGGCTCAGAGAGCTCTTTGCTTCTTAGGCAATGCCAATTGCGCCATTTCTTCGGAACGTCGCAGATCTGTGTTGATGAAGCTAGACACCAAATTGGCGGACCTCGCTGCATCTGAATCAGGCCCCGTGGCCCAAGGTTTGCTGTTTGGGTCCCCCTTTATGAAAGAACTTTCCAAGTTCGTTTCCACTTACGCCAGTTTGGACAAGGCACAAGGATCCATCCGGAGAGTGCTACGTCCACTTTTTCGAGGGGCCGGACGCTACAGAGGGCGTGCCTTCGTCCGCTTCAATCAACAAGGCCCTCAACGTGGCTTCTACCAGCAAGGAAGAGGAGGTTTCCAGGAGTACGATTCCTCCTCCTCCACCTTCTACCCGTCGAGACCAAGATATGGTCGGGGCAGATTCCGCAGGGGGAGAGCCAAATGCCAGCAATATTTCTCCCAGGATTCGGGAGCCACAGGTGAGCTTGATTGTAAGTTCAGGGGTAATGTTGGGGGGCAGAACTCAGAATTTCTTGGAGGCTTGGTGCCTGATTTCCTCAGATGCTTGGGTCTTAGAGACCGTGCAGGGATTCATGCTAGAATTTTACGAATCCCCGTATCAACAATGCCTTCCCAGGCAGGTATATTTTTCCCGTCAAGAACTCAGTCTCATTTCCGCAGAAATTTCAGCTCTGGTAAAGAAGGGCGCCGTTGTCAAAGTGCCTCGTCACCCTTCGGGCTTTGTCAGCCCAGTGTTTCTAGTAGACAAGAAAGGTGGCGGTTCTCGCCTGGTGTTAAACTTAAAAGACTTCAACGTTTTTTTGCTATATCGTCATTTCAAGATGGAGGGCATCCATTTGCTGAGAGACGTTCTCCAGGAGGGAGACTGGTTGGTCCGACTAGATCTAAAGGACGCTTACCTGACCATTCCTATTTTTCCTCCGCATCAGAGATTTCTCCAGTTCTGTTGGGAGAACGTATATTACGAGTACAAAGTTCTCCCTTTTGGTCTGTCTTCTGCCCATTGGTGTTTCACGAAGGTAATGCGCCCAGTCGTGGAATTCCTTCGGTCCCAAGGGGTCAGGTTAATTATTTATCTAGACGACATTCTGATCATGGCCCAGGATCGAGGCCTTCTTTTGTCCCATCTGGAATGTTCAGTGTCTCTGCTTCAGAATCTGGGTTTCATAATCAATGCCCAAAAATCCAGTCTGGTCCCATCTCAACGGATAGACTTTCTGGGGTTCCAGATAGACTCGATGCAGTCTCTATTGATTCTTCCCCCCGGGAAGATTCATTCGATCAAGAGAGAGTTGAGGTCTCTATTATCCAAACAGACTGTATCCTTGAGGGCGATTGCCCGCATTGTGGGCCTACTTTCTTCTTCGATTCAGGCAATCTTTCCGGGTCCCTTGCATTACCGAGCCCTTCAACGTTTGAAGATATCTCATCTTCAGAAAGGCCTCCGTTATGCGGATCAGGTTCCCCTATCAGAGGAGTCTCGTGCAGAGATGAATTGGTGGTTAGATCATATGGAAGCCTGGAACGGCAGAGCCATCTTCAGCTCTTATCCGGATGTAGTGATAGAATCCGACGCCAGTCGTTGGGGCTGGGGAGCCCGGTGCGGATCAGTGTCCACGGGAGGCAGATGGTCCAGCACGGAGTTGAGCCTCCACATCAATTGTTTGGAACTCCTAGCCGGCTCTTTTGCAATCAAGAGTCTCTCTCCCATCAGAGCGAACTGTTGTATCCTCCTTTGCATGGACAATATCTCGGCGGTGAGATATGTCAACAAGTTGGGAGGAACTCGTTCCCGCATTCTAGCGGAGATAGCCAAAGAGTTTTGGCACTTTTGCCTTCAGCACAGGATTTCAGTTGTGGCGGAGTACCTTCCTGGGACCAACAATTTGGTAGCGGACTGGAACTCTCGACATCTGAGAAACTTCAGCGATTGGAGGTTGCATTCCAGAGTTTTCAGGACTCTGTCTGCATGGTGGGGCCCCTTTTCAATCGACCTGTTTGTGTCTCGCCTCAACCGGCAGATAAAACGTTTTTTCAGTTGGAGACCAGCTCCGGAAGCGTCAAAGACGGATGCCTTTCTTCAGGACTGGTCACAGGAACGGAGTTACGCCTTTCCTCCTTTCTTGATGATTCCCAGGGTCCTGGCTCAGATCAGGCGTCAACAAGCGGAGTTGGTCCTGGTGACTCCTCTTTGGAGATCTCAGGCTTGGTTCCCGTTGGCAATGGAATTGAGCTGCGATCATCCGATCCTTCTTCCCTTCCGGGAGAATCTTCTCCAGGACCCTCTGGGGTTGTTACATCCTTTAATCCTGTCGGGTCAGCTATCCCTGGTGGCTTGGCGTCTTTCCGGGAAAGATGGAGCATCACAGGGCTTTCGCAAGAGTCTTCTGGGTTCATTGCAAGTTCCTGGTCCTCCAGTACTCACAAGAGATACGCTTCGGCCTGGAAGCAATGGGGTTCTTGGTGTAGTGCTAGGAGTGCGGATCCTTCTTCAGCAGGTTGCTGTCTGGTCCTAAATTTCTTATCCTCTCTTGCAGCGTCAGGTCTAGCATATCGCTCTATCAATAATTATCGTTCTGCTATTTCGGCAGGTCATTTACCAGTGGAAGGTAAACCCATTGGAGAGTCTCCAATTGTGTGTAAGTTAATGAGAGGTATCAGATTTTCCAATCCCCCTTGTCCTCGTTATTAGTCCCTTTGGGATGTGAATATTGTTCTTTGTTTTTTAGAAGCTTGGCCTTCCAATAGATTTTTGTCTAGGAAACAGCTGTCAGCTAAACTAACTATGTTGTTATGCTTAATTTCTTGTAAGAGAGTTTCGGACGTTAAGGCCCTGGATCTGGCTGGGAGAGTTTTTTCCCCTGATGGGGTTTCTTTTTCTATTTCACGTAGAACTAAATGCAATCTGAAGACTGTTTCTTATCCCTGTTTTGTGGACAATCCCAAACTTTGTGTGATGCAGTGCCTTAGAGCTTATGAGGTGAGTACAGAAGAATTTTGTTCTGATATGGGGGGTCAGTTACTCATTTCTTTAGTTAAGCCATATCATCCTGTTTCCTCAGCCACCCTTGCAAGGTGGATGCATTGGTTACTGAGTGAAGCAGGCATTGATATTCCTGTTTTTGGTGCTCATTCTGCCAGAGGCGCTATGGCTTCAAAATCTTTAGCTTTGGGTTCTCGTTTAGAGGACATTTTAAAGGCGGCGGACTGGTCTTCCCCGTCGACTTTTAAAACCTTTTATTGTAAACCTATTGTAGATATTGCATCGGTGGTTGTAAATCAGCTTTGAACAAGCATAATCTGAGCCTCCGGTCCTGACATAGAATTAAAAAAATTCTAGCAATCGCGCAAATAATTTTTCAATTCTGTTAAGGACACGGAGGCGAGGATTATCCCGCTGCACTGTTGTATATGGTTATTGTGATACATATTATTTTATTGAGTTCATGTGCAAGTTACTGTACTTCAGTGCTATCCCACCCTACTGAGTAGTTGATATAAGTATCTCTTATGATATTCAGTTTTTATGGCCTGAATTTTTCCTTTTTCCTAGGAAATGATGAGAAGTAGCTCGGACTGTCCCGATATCGTTCTCCTTCTAGTCAAGTTGGATGCCAGTTCTTCTGTTTTCAGGATTTTCGTTTTCACGTTCATGTGAAGACTTTGACTTTTCTGTTGCAAATTTTGGACAAAGAAAGAGGAGTGGCTGGGTGTGAGGCAACACTTTATAGGCTTCCTCCTCTATGGTTCATCACGTGATATGACTAGTGTTGGGTCATGTAGTTTTTTACTTTCCATGGTTTTTATTGGCTGCTGTTAAAAATAAAGCATGGAAAGAGAAGCATAATCCTCGCCTCCGTGTCCTTAATAGAATTGAAAAATTCTTGGCGCGATTGATAGATTTTTTTTATTCTAAGCTGAAAACTCACACACAGAAACCTTGGTGACCAGGAGGCACGGAGGAGGTGGAGAAGGTATTTATATTAGTAGTCCCAAAAATTACTGGAAATTTGCTAAGGCAAAACTTTTCACACACCTGGTTCTGTCCCACATTGCTTGTTTTTATGTCATTATTTTTGGCATATTTTTGCATGATAAAACAAAAAATATGGTAAACAGATGGAACTTAACAAAAACCAGCATGCATGTGGCAGTACATAACAACGTTGTTCTACACTTAACAAGCTAAAGATAAATCTCAGAGCGCAAAATGTGGAAAAATTACTGGATAAACTACAGCCTGCAAATTACAACATTATATAGTCCTGCTTTATTATAGAAGCGATGAAGTTCTTCGTGTGGGATTCATTTACGTTCGTCCTTTCCTGTTTCTTTGTTTTCATATAACTATTCTAAAGGTCTCTCCTATGAACATTGGTGTTCCAAGTGTTTAAGATCAGGGTCGCTGGAATTATGCGATTCTGCAGGTGCAGCGATTTTCGCATAATTGTGTATTTGGCGACTCTGCCATGTGACCCATCATGTGCTGCATAATCTGCACATTTTAACAAAAAATGTTTCTAGCCTAAACGGATAAAAAGTTACTAAAAATATATGGTGACCAGGGTTCCTGCGCACCTGAATGCTTTTCACAAAGTTTAATTGGTTATCTTTAATTTGCTTACTGCTGTATTTGGTTGTTAATTTGTTACTAATGTGGTCAACACTATTTTACCAGGTATAAAATTACAAAACAATGAAGTAATACTGTCACAAAACGGACCGCATTATGCTGAATAAGTGCCTTTTCTTGGCGCATTATTAGTTCAACCCTTCCCCTCTCAGCGGTATAACTCCAGCGGCTTGCTTCGAAGATCAACTTCCAGCCCTCACGATAGTCTGGGATGTGCAATGCGACCTAAACAGCTACACATCCGCAGCGCTGCCTTTTAACTCTTCCCGAAAGCGTTAAATTCAAAATCGAATTTCCCCAATAATTCGAAGGCTACAGTTTGAGGGTTAAATTATACGTTCCTCAAAAAATTAGGGGTACGCATATTTATAAACCCCTCTTGCGAGATTCAAAGAAAGAATCGAAACACAGGCACTTCCGTGAGGCAGTCAGTCAAGCATCTTGAGACAAAGGTGTTGTGTCAGTGCGCAGGCGCAGAGCCAGCAGGAAGTGATCCGTAACCCTTGCAGAGTGCCTATCTGCGCGTGCGCTAGGCCTACGTGAAACAGTCGCTTCTGGGGGCTGCAAAGATGCCGCTGTACGAGGGTCTGGGTAGTGGAGGCGAGAAGACCGCTGTCATCATAGACTTGGGGGAAGCATTCACCAAGTGAGTTATCGGCGTCACGGCCTCTGGAGAGAATGTGAAGACGGTGGAGTCTGTGTATTTGGGGTACTATATTATGATTCAAGCGCCATAGAGGCATTTAAACCCTGCTGATTTAGAAAAGGGACTGAATGTAATTTTCCCATTTGTACATTTTCGCTCATGGTGTAGGAGAGTAGAATGGAGGACAAGAGCAGTATGCTTTTTAGTCGCTTTGCACCAACCTTTGTGCAAGGAGACCCTTTTTGAGCAGGGCCCACCTATGTGTGGACGGTGATTGTTCACAGCATACCAGTTTGTGGAAAATGTGTATAGTACAGTTTGAAGAAATTAGGCAACAATAACAAGTGTCAGTTCGTTTGTGGAATGTAATGACTTTAAAAAAGGCCCAGAAGGCAAAGTGATTGATGGCTATGAACCTATAACTGACAGCTATTTCATGGACTTTATCATCGCCCCATAAATACACGTTGACAGGGGTTGGCATTTTCTGTGAGAGGGTGAGTATGCAGTGCATTAGGATTGGCTAGAGTGCTTGACTATGCCCAAGGGGAGGTGGGGTGCAGTGCATAAGATGCAGTGCGCCATTAGCAGTGCATTGCAATATTAGTGGCACACTTCTGTTTTATTGTTTTCAGTGTTATTTTTTTCCCTATGTTTATTCTGGGGAAGGAGTGAGTGAATATGGGTTGGAGAGTCAGCTTCCAAGCAATAAACATGTATAAAATATGCCACTCTTCACAGACAGCCCCTCATTCACATTTAATAACGCATCCTTCCAAGCACACAAAAGTAGAGCAAACATGCCACATGTGGGAGTAGCACGGAGAAGTCTCTACTGCTGTATTCCAAACATGGGTAATTAAACATGCCATGTCTGCATGCGGTGCGATGAACGAGGAAGTAATCCGCATTCCTCTTTCCTGTAAACACTCTCACTTTAAAGTCATTAAAAACAGAGTGAACACAAAATCCCTGGAAGACACAGCTTGATTTTTTTACCTCTGTTTTTGAATGCCCAGCAAATGTGACAAGATATGAAGCCCTGTTTACAGAAAGTAAGTTTATGGAAGAATACAGTAAACACGATTTAGGCAACGGGAGGGATGAACTGAACCTGGCGCGGTTAAAGCAAATAAAGCGAGCAAATGGAAAACAAGAAAACATGAGTTACAAACCACAAAGCCAATAGCAATCAACGGGCAGAAGGCATTCCTAGGTCAACTTTCTGAAAGTCCCCAAGATGTCTTTAGCAAACCTGACACCTATGCTGACTGATAGGCTGCAACCAAAAGCAGGTTTATTAGTTATGGGGACCTAGGTGATTTGAGGTAACCAGGGCTGGAAAAAACTACTGGACCACTGGCATTGGTGAATTTTATTTTATAATGTGGAGCTATTTTTAGATTCAGAGGTGTTCTGTTCATTCAGAAACCGAATTAGCAATTAAGATGCCTTCAAATCTTATTCTTGTCACATTTGCTCTGTGTTCAGAGACAGAGGTCAAATGTCAGTTTGTTTTCTTGCAATGGAAATACTTTTCCATTGTGACTGCAGAGTTCCAGGATTTTGTAAGGTGAACTGTCTGATCTATGGTAAGTGAAAGGCTTTTGGTATAATCTTTTTCCTAACAACATTTATATAACTAAGTCAACTTTACAAACATTTCAAAATATATTTCAGTAGCTGTGAAAGACCATTTTTTGTACTTCAGTGTGATGATTTTTTTTTTTTTAATAGGATGGAAAAAAAGACATAACACTTTACTTGATGATGTGCAAATGGTAAATGTTTTCTGAAACCCAATTTACACAGATTATTGTGAATACATTTTTTAGTTTTATCAGTAACACTCCAAGTTAGTGGGAAGCTTTTTGGACATTTTTTGGAATTGTACTGACTGTAAATGACAGTGCGCAACCACATCATCCTTTAGTAATATACTTATTACAAGTGAGTGTTTAAACATAAACTAAGAAACACTCCTGCTCTAATGGCAAATTTATTAGTAAACTAAGAGGAAAGTCTTGCATGGAACACATGTACCCTGTATGTGTGCTAGATTTATTATACATGGAGCAATTTTTGTGTATTTAATCAAACAAAAGAGGATTTTTTTTTCCCAGCAGAAATGCTGAACTCACATAATTGAAGGTGCATCATGTGAGAATGAAGAAAAAGGCAACTGTAAAACACAATATTTGCCTAGCATCATACAATTTGAGACCCGTTTTCGGGTCAAGTACATTACAGTTAGGTCGAGTAGATTATTCAAGCTACTCGATCTGCAGGTCTATTAACATTTTTATGATTTTTCGAGGCCTGGAACCTTTTTTGGTTGTAGAGTTTGTTTTGTAACGATTGTGGTTCCATTCCGTGCAGAAGGATTTGAAAGGTATTGTTCGTGCAGCTGGTAACCAGTGATGCACTTTAAGGGCAAAGGTAAAATGTTCCCTTTATTTAGGTTCATGATTTGTATGGCAGCTGCATTCTGGAATCTTTGTAGTCTGCCAGTTAGTTTTTTAGAAAGACTAAAGTAGGCCACGTTTGCATAATCCAGATGTAATATATCTCTAGAGCCACTGTTACCTGTCTCCTATGTGAAAGGCCTAAGTATGGGGAAGATACGTTTAAGTATTTTCATAATAGGAAAGTCATTACTTGCCATTTAGTGATTATAGTGAGAGCTTTGAGACCTAACCATGTCAAGGCTTCTCACTTTACTCGATGTTGGGCGCTGACCAATTTGAAGTGGCCAAGAAGGTATGAATTTACCAGGCGCCACAGGCGAGTATTATAGTTTTTTTGCAGAGTTGAGTTTGAAAGTATTTGTTAGGATCCAGTGACCAAAAGCCATTAGACCATAGTCAGGTAGTGTTAAGATGGTCTGAATAATATTGACATAATTATAGCATGTGAGAGAGAATAATTTGGTCAGGTAGAGGAAACATGTTATATTTAAAAGTTATATAAATATTAAAAACTAGGGGTGTAATTGCTGAGCCCTGTGGGATACGTACTTGTGAGGTGTAGGGTGAGAATGTAAAAAGACAGTGAGTGCCTATAGATTTAGTATTATTTTAAAGTAGGATTTTTCAGATTGCTTGGGAGTGAACCTTTTTGATGGGTAGGATCTCAGTCACTGGAATCACTGGCTGTGATTCAAGGAGAATGATTTTCATTATATTTAGGGGAAGGAATGTGCTGGGGAGCCTGTCATGCTTAAGCCTTTAATTAGGTAACTGCTTTTTTCATTCAGTAGGTCTAATGAACATAGTTTAGGTTGTTAATTCAGGGTACCAGCCTTTAGCTGTGAAGTTGGTGTCCGACTTAGTAAAACAATTTGTACATACTTGAGGAGACCCTTTTTTTCAGCGTAAACCTTATAACATTAGCACTGTCATGCTCCACAAATTTTTTTAAACTGCGATATGTACTTTTAGATTTCCATAGACCTTACATACTGGTAGCAAAGCTTTCAACTTTTTTCTAAATGGACCAAAAAAACAAATATGTTTTACAACATGGATACGGTAAAGAAATTACAGTGTTGTAGCTTTATTTCACAGGATGATGGGAAATGGGAGTTGGAGGGGTGAAGAGGGCATCCGCATGGAACCTTCTGATTTGCTACTCATATGTTTACATCTCATTCTGTAAACCCTTTTATCAATAGGAGTGCACCCTACTTCTAATCTTCCTTGCCCCTTCTGACCTGTTTATCGACCGTGATTTTATTGCAAGGCGGGTGCTTGACATATGACCCAGCAAGCAGTTTGTGCTCATGGCTCACACACTTTATCCTCGCAGACAATGGAATACATGCTAGTCAAAGGAGACAAAGGGCACTTACATGTCTTGCAGTAAGATCGTGCAAGCTGAACTCGAAGGATGGGAACACTGCAATACTGTGCCTGATGGTCTAAGACACACAACAGCTGCATATTGGTGAGCCCTTTCTGCAACCGGGAGCGATGCCATCACATTGCCAGTACTTCAGTGGAGAATCTGGTGTACCCGGGAACATCATGCACACAGTTACATGAGAGACTAACGACAGAGTCCGAATTATGGTCCTCTCCTTAACATAGTCAGGATAATTGCTTCAAGCCTGAGGAAGCTAGGGTCTCCCATGAATAACTTACATAGCCAGGAAGAAGGGAACTCTTCAAGTTGTAAACAACATGTATCAAAATGTGTTAGTCTAACACAAAATGTGCGACACTTGGCAAGGATGGCTGACGGCCATTGTATCAAAATGTGTTATGGACCTGAGCTACAGAGTCTGTTAGTTCAGGTGGAACCAAACCCAACTCAGTTTTTATTTTTATTTTGTGCAAACATGTCTCTCTCCATTACAAATATTCTTTAAGGCACCATGCACAACATGACCATGCCAGTGAGATTGTCCCCTCTAGGATTATAGTCTTTCATTTTGCAAAATATTGAAGACTGGTTTACTAGTATAACTTGATCGACCTGATGTGATGTGAGAGATATCCCATAACGCATTAGAATATTGGTTACATGCCAATGACTTTGTCTGCTGTAACTCAGTCTGTGTCCCTAAAAGCAGCAGTGATCCAGAATAATGATTCCAAACCCCCAGTTTGCATTTGAGAAATTGTGAGGTATTGCCTCATTATACCCCATTCCGAGGTCTCAGGAAAGGGGGGAATAACACCACACTGAAAACAATGAAATCCCACAGTATCTTTGCTCCTTGGGTAGCATTGCTTCCTGGATTTACTGCAGGAGTCGTAATGTGGGGAAAGAAGTATTTCAGAAATATCTTTTTGACCTATGGCTGTTGAAATGGCATCTACAGTCCTGTTTTATTTATTTGTATTTTAAATACTGACACTTGTGTTCTTGCATTTTCAGTGGGAACGGCAGCGGAAGTAGTAAAATATAAACAATAAAACCACAAATGGATAAGGGAATCACATAAGGATTTGCATGTCAAGCTTACATTTCTTCTACAGATTCTGGGTGCATGAGCTACTACATCATTCCAAAGCAGCATAACTGATGCTATATTCAATCATAGTGTTAATCCTTGTTTAGAGTGGTACAGAGGGCAAACAATTAGGTGGACTGGAATGCGATCAAATAGATTGCTAGTGTGTGACTGTTTTACTAGCACTCTACTCTTCTGTTGCTTTAATGCATTCAGTCACTGTTAGCAAGCATTCATGGCACAGCCAGTTGAGGGGTAGGCTGGTTTCTCAGTTTGTGACCACTGATCATCCAAGGTCGGACTGTCTCAAAGTGTGAACTTCTCTCAACTTTGCCATAAATTATCATTTTAAGAATATAATGAGGATTTCAAGGTGTGAGTCTTCAATCCAGGATGTGGAATTTGAGGTGTGTACTCACATTCAGAGACCTCTCAAAATGTGTCCTTAAATTAGGTGGGACTTGCCCCTAACGAAATTCTAAGAGACAGGGCTGGAATGCAGACTTGTGTCAGGTTTGTGCCTTTGAAA
The DNA here is from genome assembly GCF_031143425.1 of Pleurodeles waltl. NCBI lineage: Eukaryota > Metazoa > Chordata > Amphibia > Caudata > Salamandridae > Pleurodeles > Pleurodeles waltl. The sequence goes on from NC_090448.1 coordinate 539,622,613, forward strand.
AGTTTGAAAGAGTGAGTGAGCAAGGTTAGCAACTACATTTAATAAGGTTACCATTCAAAACTGAAGGCGCACATAAATCTTGTGTCTCGAAAGGTGGGTAGAGCTGGGAAAAACAAACTTGTGCATTTTGAAAGGCCTGAGGTAGAATCCGTCACTACTTATTTAGAACTACGATCCCCTCCACATGGCCAAGGTGGGAGACAGGCCTCAGTGGACCCACCTCCTGTGGATGGGAACCTGAGTAAAGCAGAGCCAGATATGACTCTCAATGACACCCCACTGCCGTTCAGGTCCTCACTGTGGCCGATTCCTTGACCTGACCCCTTCCTTAACCTTCTGAATGGGTGGAGATAGCTGTTTACCAAGGGGCTAACTAGGACCATGATTACCAGGAGTGGTAATGTATACCTCATTGTCAGGCTCCTTGATTGAAGGGAGAGGATTGTTTCATCTCACTTATTTTAGATATAGTTTAAATGTTTGCAGGCCCTACTTTCAAATTCAATAACTAAAACTGCTGTCAAGCATCAAGATCCTCCACAGAGTGACTTAGGAGGCCACTTGAGTTCCCCCTGGATTTTTCTATTTCACGTTTTGTTTATTGGCTACTGGTGCTTCAAGAAAGGAAGTGTGGGTCCTGTTTGGGTGAGGGGGTTATTGTGTTGTTTTGAGTGGGACTGCTGTTTTGTTGTATCTTCTTTTCAGTTATTTACCACGCAAGCTCTCCACTATATTTCCGTTGTCTTTTGAGTTAGGCTCTGGGGTATCCCTGCACTGACTGGCCCACTCCACTGATCGAAGTTAATCAGTTACACCCATTTCTCACTAGCCTCTCAGAAGATTAAACTAATCTCAAGGAATGTAAAAGGCCTTTTGGATTGCATTAAAAGATCAGCAGTACTGTGCTGTCTAAAGATACAAATCAGATGTGGTCCTACTCCAGAAGACACACCTCTTAGGCCCCCAATGCCCTTTCCTAGGTCGATTTGGGTATGACCATGTCTATCACACGGGCTTCACCAGAGGTTCGCGAGCGGTTGCAATTCTTCTGCATAAAAACCTTCCATTGACAGTAACTAAGGTGCATGAAGGCTCCCACGGAAGGTATGTGGGGGTTGAAGGGCGCATGGTGGCACAATAATATATTCCTATACAGCTCCTGCAGCTGACTTTACAGGCACTCCAATCCTTAATACTGGCCCCTCCCCCAGAAACTACCTTGATGCTGCTGTTGGCAGTGGCTATAGAGATCCTGGCACGCCTGACACGCTGTGACGCTCTGATTTGGGGCTGCCACTGGGAGGGAGGTATCGAAGATTGATTTCCCCCTATATGAAGATGACATACTCTTCCTCAATGACCCCCAGGCCTCCGGCCCTGGGTGTCTTGAAATCCTTTGTCGTTACAAGAAAGCCTCCGGTCTGAGGATCAATGCACATAAGTCCCTTATGATGGTGGCGGGGGAGGCCGCACGGCAACGTTAGTCCTCCAACATACTAGTCCATTAAAACTCGTTTATGTACCTGGGGGTTCATATCTCATGCCTGATGAACTTGACCTGGTCCCTCAACTTTCGTCCCCTTCCTACCCAAGTGGCAGCACCTACCCTTTAATTCACTGGGACTTACAGCAGTCTTTAAAATGTTGTGCCTCACCCGGTACTTATGTATTCTAACGAATTTCCCATATCTGATCCCCCGGGGCTGGTTCCGTTCTTTGACCTCCAAGCTGATGTCCTTTGTTCGGGAGGGTGGGCGGGCGACACCGCGTGGCCTTTGTCTCAGCACGGAAGTCTCCCTTTGACGGCGGCCTGGGCATGACTGATATCTGTGGATACTATCTTGCTGCACATCTGGTTCCCATAAATGAATGGATTACAGGGGGGTGGGATGACCCCGCATACAGACTCAAGCTCACTTGTTGGTGTTCAAGGGACTTCTCAAACCTGCTCTATGGTGGCTGGTTGTAGTTGACAATGCCCTCCTGTACTCAAGTGGCAGGGCTCTGCTAGAGGGCAGCCTTGCGTCTAATCTAGGTGGACCGCCGTCTGACAGATATGACTCCTCTGTGGTGGGGCACCTGGCTTCAGCAAGCTTCGGGTCTTGAGGGTTTTCCCCATCCCAGATAGGGATCACATACCTCAGGGACATTTGCCGAGGAGGGACTTTAATGTCCTTTCAGGGACTGAGAGACCAATACGCTCTATCCCATACTCGGTTCTTTTGATTCCTCCAGCTGTGTTATGCCTTGCGAGACCATATCCTCTGGGTTGCCCAAATCCCCGAATTCAATCCGCTCGAGGCAAACCTTGTTATAGAGTGCTTAGGCAAGGGAGCATTATTGGTGATCTATCGCCAATTGATTATTAACGCACCGGATGGGTTCCCCTCAGGCGGAAGTGGGAGGGCTGATTGTTTGAGTTAGATGATGACGACTGGAGAGAGGCATGTTTGGCTCCAAGAGAACTGGCAATATCATTGTAGTTACGAATGATTGAAATCAATTAGCTTCATGGCACTTACCTGTCTACGACAGATGGGCCGAATAACCCAGGCTGCATGTTCTCGCTGTTCTCTTCCTGACACTGATTTCTACCACATGGCTTGGGATTACCCGGCTCTAGGCTCCTTCAAGGATGAGCCATGAATTCTCAGCAGTACTCGACCACTCAGTAGAATTGAGTCCCCGGGTGGCACCATTGGGCCTGTTGGAGGCACTTGGTGAGCTCCGAATAAATCTTCCTGGGCGTGATCTGCTTCGTGGCGAAAAGTGATATCGCTCGCCAGTGGTAACAGCCAGCACTCCCTCACTGCTGACGTGATGGAGGGGAGTTGACTGGTGTGCACACCAGGAAAAGACGATATATAAGGTATGAGGGTGCCCTCAAAAGCATGATAAAATATGGGGGAGGCGGTACGTATACCATGGAGTGCCAACATAGTGAAAGGCTGTTGAGAAGTCGGTTTAGTTTCAGTACTGTACTCCAGAGTTCCTATGGTTACAGTATAGTTCTTATGATCACCAAATCTGTATTCCAGTGGATGTTGCATATCTTTTTAAGCATAAAAAAAGTTGGTGATAAAAAAAAAAAATCCCTTCCAATGAGCTTCTGGCCTCAAGTGTCTTGTTCTCTGTGCCATCTGTCTTTATCAAGTGTCTTGAGACTACGTGGTGTGGCAAGTAAAAGTGCACCTTTGTGAGTAAAAAAAATAAAAATAAAATCTTTTGAAGCTAGAAAGCTTCAAGAACTTATAAAAATATTTCCAAATGTGGGAGTCCACAGACTTGCAAGTCTTGTGCTGCACCAGCACTGAAGCTTCATTTACTGTGAATCATATTGACGAAAGTGGCAGAGTGGGCTCAAACAGCACACCAACACAGAACATCAACACCAAAACCTACAGCATCGAAACCGCACGTCAGCAACAATACATCATACCAACACAACAAACAAATAACGCAGCACAGCAGCAACTTATAAACACAACTCAAGAACAGAAGACACTAAAATAGCAACACAAAACAGCACAACATGACAATAACAAAAACACAACAGCACGATTGGGTTATTATGCCAGATTGTTTGTGCTGTCTTGTGTGTTTTTTGTTTTTGTGTGGTTTTGTGCTAATGTTTTTTAATGTTTTGATGTCTTACTGTGTTGGTTTGTGGTACCGTGTTGTGCTGCTTCATTATTCTGTTGTGTTTGTTTGTGTTAGTGTAGAGGGATGTGATTTGTTTTTTTCTTATTAAGTTGTCTTGTGTTTATGTTGTGGTGTTTTTTTGTTTAACTGTTCATTTATTCATTACTTTACTTTATTCGGTGCAAAAAGACCATAAAAGACATAAAATAAATAAATAACATACAAATTTCTCAATCATAAAAATTTCTAAAAACGTTATTAATACATTTTCCGAACACCATAAGCAGCATATATAAAATTTAACACAGCCTGGATTATATCCATATTTCCCAGATCATGTAAGTAGGAATAAGCAAGCTGGCTAGTTCTAATACTGTTAAACAGAAATAACGGACGTAAAAACCTTTTCCTGGGAGCAGCATATAAAGTGCAAAAAAGCATAAAATGTAATGTACTCTGAGATGTTTTTCCATCGCAACAACAAGGAGGAAGGTGCTTAAACCAGGTTCCAGCGACTGGAAATGCTACCAGATAATGTAAAGTATTTAGCCGTAGTCTTGTAAGTAAAAACCTTTGTCGCTCATGGTTGATAATAGTCTGATACAACTTTGGTTGAAGTTGTTGTATCTCATACCTCGTCCATAGTCTCATTGCACTAGAAGGTGGGTCCATGACCTGATTTCTCTGCCAGAATATATCTTTCACCTTCTTAACGTCCTGTCTTGTTAGAGTATCAGGTTTCAAGAAAAAGTCTCCTAATCCTAATGATAGGAGAGAGAGAGATAAACATATCTAAGCCAGGGTATATCTAGAAATCGTGACAGAAGGAGACAGTCCTGTATCACCTTTCTACATAAAAGCGCTTCAGGCTTAGTCCAGATTTTTACCCACAATATAAGAGGTTGCAGTTTTATGTAGCTAGATATGTGTCTCAAACCTACTTCTTTATGACAGAACTTTACTGATGTGGATTGAGGGACTGATAATGACCTTCTTAAAAATTTATTTTCTATAATCTGGAGTCCTGTACATTCTGCAAGCCCCCAAACCCCAGCTCCAAATGTCGCGATAGAGAGGCACTTAGAAGAGAAAACAATCATCATTTCCTTAACCGGTTTATGCCGGAGTCTTTTTGCAAACCTAAAAACAGCTTCAATGGCTTTTTGGAATTGTATTGAGCGTATATTAACTAAAAACTTCCAGTTAAAATCTACATCAATGGGGACCCCCAGATACGTAAAATGTGGGACCTTAAGTATCTCATGCCCATCTAAAATAAATTTTTTCGTTTTTGCTAATTTGGGTCCGGACTTCATAACAAATGACTTAGTTCTGTTAATTTTAAGACCAAGGTTCCCCATAAAAGTATTAAAAGCATTCAATAAAATCTGAAGGCCATTTGCTGTCCTTGAAATGAGTACTGCATCGTCCGCATACAAGAGTACAGGGATTGGAGAATTATTGATAACTGGGGAATCCTTCCCTGATTCACAAAGACATTTCTCCAACCCGTTTATATACAGGAGAAAGAGAAAGGGGGCAAGAACACATCCCTGTCTGACCCCTTTTTGTGAGGGAAATTTCTCTGTCAGACATCCCTCCCGGGAATAACGGACACGAGCCTCTGTGCAGGCATGCAGTTTACTAAGTAATATAACTATATCTTTATCCACGCCCATACCCAGCATTACCTTCCACAATTTCTCCCTGCTAACTGTATCAAAGGCACAGGACAGATCCATAAATGCTATGTATACAGCCCCTTTTGGCTTTAGTATATTTCTGGAGTCAGATTAAGAGTTTGTTCTACTGTGCCCACCCCTGGGCGAAAGCCAAATTGTATTTCTGAGAGGGAGTGAGAATTAGTCGCCCATTCTTCTAACTTATTTAAAATCACTCTGCCTAAAATTTTAACTGAACTATCCAGTAAAGAGATTGGGCGATAGCACAAGGGGTCTGCCCTATCTCCCTTCTTAAAAATCGGGACAATGATCGCTTCTTTCCAAGAATCTACTAGAGGGCCTACCACAGCCGATCTCAGGACCTTTGTTAGCAATGGTCCCCAGAAATCTGGAAGTGCTTTATATAAGTCAACAGGAATTCTGTCTGGGCCAGGAGCTTTCTCAGAGGGGCTATCTTGAATTGCTTGTTTAACGTCATCCACACTTATAATATTACTAAAAGCCAAACTTAGCTGATCATTTCCTACAGGCTTCAGACAGTTTAACATTTCTGATTGAACATTTGTCTCTATGGCGAAAGTTTTTTAAAAATAGTCCACCCAAGTCTTGGCTGGTATAACAGTATCCATAGGCGACTCATGTTTATCATTCAATAATAAAGAATTAACCACACGCCAAAATGCGGTTGTATCTTTGATTTTCCTTGCAGCCATCAATTCCTCCCACGCAGATTCACTTAGTTCGACTTTCCTTTTGGCAAGAGCTTCTTTATAATTTTTCCTAGCAATCTTAATTGCTTGTCGATCTTTGGGAAATACATTGGTTGTTTTTTTTTAGCTTGCTTAAGGAAGTGGTACATGCATGGTTAAACCATCTTGGGCCATGGATTTTATTAGCACGTGAAGGCTGTAATTTCTCCGCCATATATTTTGTCAGAGAAGAGAATGCACGCATAATTTCATGGGGGGCTTTATCTTCATCCAGAGATGTCATAATATCTGACCATTTATTCGGGAATAAATCTTTAAAAAAATGATTACTGTTTATTTTTCCCCATTTGATTGTGAGCCCTTTTTGGGATGAGAACTTCATAGCAGGGTATCGCTTCCCTCTTCTTTAGTCGCTTGTCAAATCTAAATTGATCACAATGGATAAGGGGTTATTGTCACTAATACAAGTTGGGGTCACCCTGAATTGTCCTGTAATAGAGGACAATTCTCTAGAATAAATAATATAGTCAATAGTAGTATGAGTATCCCCCCCTTTCAAATGTTGGTATCCCTCTAATAGCTGGTGTGGGAAAAAAAGAGAATTTACTGTTATCAACGAGTTAAGGGCGTTCCCATATGGGGAGTGTTTAAAATGTTGAATGGGATTATCATTCTCGTCCAGAAGTCCGCAACAGTCAAAGAACTCTGACTCGCACAAATGGGCATTAAAATCACCAACCCATACTATTCTTAGGTCCTTTTTACTAGAAATTGTTGCCTTATGTATTAGGGTCTCCAAACTACTGACCACACTAATGTCCGAGTTATCAAAGGTGTTATATAGTAATTGATCAGTAGTATATCGAATGGCTCCGCTAATTTCAGAGATAAGGCCAGAAAAAAGGGGATATACCCACAACACGTGCTTCCATCCCTCCGGCCTCCACAGATAAGAAAGTAGCCAAACCGCCCTTAGCTCTACCTGCGGGGGCCTTAGTTGCAGGAACACAATATGTGGTATAACCATTAATATGCGGTATTTCTGTGAGCCAGGTCTCCTGGCAACAGATAAAGAGATTTCCCGTCACTAATTTTATTCAGTCAGGGTTTCCAATTTTTGATTTTAAACCTGCAACATTCCAGGAAATAATCCCTAGGGCTGCCATACCCTGTGTATTATGTATATCAGGGACTCCTTTAGATTCAAAGGGGGACTGTGGGAGTACGTTTGTCTCCAAGGATACTTGCAAAGATGGCTCAGTTACTAATGGTCAATCTAACTGTTCTAGTGAGGTCAGGGGCTCATACCTATTAGACAATGTCTGGGCAGTGTCAGGGGAGTTAGAGAGACCAGGGTTGCTGGGATTCTGATTCCAGAATAGGTTGAATCAGGATAACGTGGGTTTGAGAACGGGGAGATAAACTTAGTCAAACGTTGGACTCTTATAAGCCCTACAGATGGTCTCATAGTTGAAAGGTGGTGGCACAAAGCATTGACAGTCCAGGGGGACCTAAAGTTTATAATAATACAATCCCCAGGTGATGTTTTAGGGGATGAGCCAACCCAAGGTACCCTTCTTACAGTTAAAATGTCCCTATGGAACTCAACCCGCCCTCCCGTGTGTTTTCCTACCCAATGACTTACTTTATTTAACAGTGATACATGGGATTCGGGGTTGGTATTTTCCAATATGGGGACATTTTCCAGGATTAGAATATAGGGGGCACATGCTAGTGGTATCCTCGGGCAGGCTACTTGAGTTCTTGTAATCTCCTGGCCCGCCAGGCCTTCCCGTTTGGTTGTGCCCCACTGAGACTGTAAGTTTGTGGAATCCTGCAGTATCTCTACGTTCAGGGGTTTATGGGTTGAATTCTGGGCAGAAGTCGTTCTAAAGTTTCGATGCTGATGAATAGGCGGAGCTAGTAAACATTCAGGGATGGAGTGATTGTTCTGAGGTTCTGCCCTCATTGGTATAGGATTTATATTTGTTATAAATTCAACCTTCTGCTCGAGAATAGCCACTTTCTCCAAGACTGATGAGCACAGCTTTTTAATGTCTCTAAGTTGATCTTCAATTTGTGAGAAACAAGTTATAATTGGTTCCGAGTTTTTACAGTCTTTAGGGTGTTTCCCTATAATTTTTTTTTTTTTTTTTTGAGGTTTAGAAAGACATTTACTCTTGATCTTCTTAATTCCTGATAGGGACTCTCCAAAGCCATCCCTGTCTACAGGAGATCCAACTTGCTGTATGGGGGTTACTGCCGTATGGGGGGGAATTATTTGCCTGCTTTTTTTTTTAGGGTGGACTCTCTGGAGTTGTAGGAGTAATTAAATCAATTTCTGATATTACACAAGGGTTTCCTTTCTTAGTCTTATTCAATGAAGATGTTGCCGGCAGTGTCCTCCCCTCCACCCCCCTTTTCCTGCTTTCTCAAGAGACGACTCTAAAGTAGCTTCTACTCTCCCTATCTCTGTCTCAATGGCACCCATTACAGAAGTTAGGTAGCTTGTTATTAACCTAGGTGGGGGGGGCTCCTGAATGGATTCCCTTCCCCCATTGTCTCCCTTACGTTTTCCCATTTGGGTAAGCCAATCCATTTATCCAAAATAGGGCGCCGTGTATTTCTTTAACAGCTATATCAAACTCAGTCCCCCTGACTGGGGAAAAATAGAACCAAATTATACTCGGATCCTACTTGATTTGATTGTCAAGCCACAACCTTATGCCACACCGAGCCCCCTGCAATTGTAGGGCAGTAGGCCTTACTTACGCCTTGCGTGTGTTTCGCCTATATCAGTCAGCAGGGTACAGGAGACAAACTGGTTTAGAGATAAGTTTTAAATACCCAAATATCAGGTGGCTCCTCCTTGCCTTCCTTAAGTCTGCGACTCTCCATAGAACAGTGCCTCAGAAAAATATAAAAATAAAAGCGAAAAAAGAAAGGGAGGGGGCCCAGCCCAGTCTCTTCCTGGCGATGACGGGCGAAAGACGGGCCCGCCCTTGGCCCGGGCGCCGCCCGCGCGCGTCCCGCAAAGCGGGAGCGCGGTCTTGAATTTAAAGGGCTCCTGCCCTCCTCTGGACTGTGGCAGCGATTCGCGCTTCCCGCGGAGGCGTGAGCGCGGTCTTGAATTTAAAGGGCTCCTGCCCTCCTCTGGACTGTGGCAGCGATTCGCGCTTCCCGCGAAGCGGGAGCACGTCCTTTAGTTTAAAGGGCTCCTGCCCTCCTCTGGACTGTGGCAACGATTCGCGCTTCCCGCGAAGCGGGAGCGCGGTCTTGAATTTAAAGGGCTCCTGCCCTCCTCTGAACTGTGGCAGCGATTCGCGCGAAGCGGGAGCGCGGTCTTGAATTTAAAGGGCTCCTGCCCTCCTCTGGACTGTGGCAACGATTCGCGCTTCCCGCGGAGGCGTGAGCGCGGTCTTGAATTTAAAGGGCTCCTGCCCTCCTCTGGACTGTGGCAGCGATTCGCGCTTCCCGCGAAGCGGGAGCACGTCCTTTAGTTTAAAGGGCTCCTGCCCTCCTGTGGACTGTGGCAACGATTCGCGCTTCCCGCGAAGCGGGAGCGCGGTCTTGAATTTAAAGGGCTCCTGCCCTCCTCTGAACTGTGGCAGCGATTCGCGCGAAGCGGGAGCGCGGTCTTGAATTTAAAGGGCTCCTGCCCTCCTCTGAACTGTGGCAGTGATTCGCGTGAAGCGGGAACGCGGTCTTGAATTTAAAGGGCTCCTGCCCTCCTCTGGACTGTGGCAGCGATTCGCGCTTCCCGCGGAGGCGGGAGCGCGGTTTTGAATTTAAAGGGCTCCTGCCCTCCTCTGGACTGTGGCAGCGATACGCACTTCCCGCGGAGGCGGGAGCGCGGTCTTGAATTTAAATGGCTCCTGCCCTCCTCTGGACTGTGGCAGCGATTCGCGCTTCCCGCGGAGGCGGGAGCGTGGTCTTGAATTTAAAGGGCTCATGCCCTCCTCTGGACTGTGGCAGCGATTCGCGCTTCCCGCGGAGGCGGGAGTGCGGTCTTGAATTTAAAGGGCTCCTGCCCTCCTCTGAACTGTGGCAGCGATTCGCGCTTCAACTGTTATTTTTGTACTGTGTTGCTGTGCAAGGCTATGGTGTGTGTTTTACTATAGTTCTTTTGTCATTGTGTTGTTCTATTGTAGTTATTCTGTTGGCTCCTGTTATTTCTTGTTGTGTGATTGCGTTGTCTTGTGTTATTATATTTGTGCTGTGTTATGGATTTCTAATTTAAGCAAATGCTGCTACATTTCAAGGCGACAGCATCACTTTCCATTAAAGTTGCAGTGAAAACCAACCATTTATTTCAACTGCGAAAGGTGGCTTCATAATATTGCTGAAACCCTTCACTTTTTCAGGATGTGAAACATCCCAAAACCATTGCACAGCCGTTGTGTTACATTATCACTTCCCACACTGACTTTGTCTCTCAAACATATGTCACGGGCCATACCATAAAAAAACATGTCCCTGGTGAAGTTTTTGTGATCTTGGCCAGCATCATTTGTTGTTGCATTTTACCATACTGCCACTCCACTACTACTGTGAAAAGGGAGCAGATTCCACCAGAGATGTATGTGCCAAGTTGGCATAATTACTGGTTGATATGAGCCACTCTCTGTGCCATGTATCTGGTGCATTGCTCACCACTCCTAGTCCAGTCTGATGGATCAGCAGCCACAAAATCTGTCGTCATCTGTGCTTGCTGTGTGAGGGAACCACCTACTGCTTCTGGTGTTTGTGCTGCATCTGAACTTAAACAGCCGCTGCCTGCGCTTTGTGTGTTAGTCAAGGTTGGTGGGATATTTTTACTATTGTAAAAACAAAAGCAATTGCATTGAAAGAGGTTGTCCACATTTTTTAATTACTCATCTTTTTAGCCATTTTAATGGTCTTCAAAAGCGTTTTCAGCATATCTCTTCTTTGGACAATCCGAATTGCTGTTTTATTTTTTAAAATAAAGCATTTGCAGTAGTAGGTTTGCCACTAATGTGTTTGTTACTGCCCATCTTAATGCCCTCAAATCAAATTATTGAAATAGAAAGAATGCAAAACTGATTGAGACCTGCCATGAATCAGATGTATGACCAATATGTTGTACACTGATCTCAGTTAGAAACATATACAGGCAGTTTCAGAATTATTTTGTATTGTGCTGCCATCTCAATACATTCACTCAGTTCCTGCAGACCCTTATATTGTTATTGACCTTACTAGCATACGTTAACTAAGATGGCTGAGGAGTTCTGTTTTTTGTCTGACCCAGAGAGAGATTTAAATGTTGTCAGCCTTACATTTCCCAAAACAGTTCCAATAAAAATACCTACATGTGTACATAGATGCTGTTCTTTTGGTCACCCTTTTAGTTCATGGGTCTGTCAGATATGGTTCCCATTTTGCTTCTGCCAACCACAGTATACATCTTACAACAGTGGATCATCCGGTTTCCTCCAGTAGTTCTCTTACACTGTGAAATACCCTTTTTTCCTCAACACGTGCACAGTTTCCTAAAAAGAAGTGCACTTCTATGTGAAGACTGGTGTGCCTGACATCTGGTCCACTCCTTTTTTTAAGGGTTGATTGAGCCTGCAAGATCATGAACTAGCACATGTGTCTAGCTTGCAAGAGACTCTTGTATTCAAAAAGGGCTTGGAGCCCACCCGTTGCATACCATTTATCTGCTTCAGCGTCATTCTTCTTTGCAGGCACATTCATTGGCCAGTGCAGCCAAAACGTCCCTTCCGATGCTTGCCGTGGAGCAAGGATGTAGCACAGATTGATTCAGGTTAATATGTACTCATCCGCTGCTCCCCACATGAGTGAGGTACTTTTGCTTGCCCCCTTCCATTTTCCCTCCCTGCTGCTCCATCCACAGCGCTTTCATGGGTATCAAATTGCACTACTCCCTATCTGCATTCTTGCTTCTCCTGCCCCCCAAATCACCCTCCTCTTGCTGTTGCTTGCTCCCTCATGCGTCGCTGTGGCTACTCACCCTGTACCTGTCCCACTGTCATGAGGTGTTGCTTCTATATAGCGCAAATCCGACCCAAAGGTATTGGAGTGCTTTATGTTTTTATGAGTGCAGTCTATCTGGAAACTTTCTAGTTGTCAAATAGATCAATTTATGGCTGGCCTCTCTTGTGATGCGCCAGCTTTGGGTACGTGGTTGTGCAGTAATTCTCTTCAGAAAAGCTATGTAAATCTTACTTTCAGTTTTTTCAAGGACTGGGAGACTCCACAAAAAGGGCTGATTTTTCTTTTGTGAACTCATTTTAATACATCATTTAATAAAATGCAAACTCTCATGTTAAAACGTGGTGCTTAATATGAATGGCGGCCACATGGTCCATCATAATTAAAACATGCACATTTTACAACATGTGTATTTTCTCTGTTAGACTTTTAAATGCAGGTTAATTAATCATCATATGCTAATCTCTATGCTACTAATTTATTAATAAAATTTGCTCTCTCTGTCCTAGGCCTACCACAGTCTGAGTTATGAGCAAAAATGTTTTGTAAAAGAATGCCCTGCAAAGCATTATGCAATACTAAGGCCCTTATAACACAACCTGCTCCCAGCCATAAAACAAAGTTCTAGCCATAAGAGAGCCTAAAAACGCTTTGAATGGTGGGTGGGGTTATTATTTTGTGGTCCCCACTAACCTATTGTGGGAATCGAGACTGGCATAAACAGAGAGAGTACATGGTGCTGAACGTTTTGGTGGTAGTCCCATTGGCCTAGGACCACCAAAGGCTGAGTTATGGGCAAAACATTTTGAAAAAGAATGCTTGCAAAGCATTATGGGGTGAGTGTTCCCTAGTGCAGAGAATATTGTAGTATCTGCTCTCCCTCTGTGCCGGGAGAGTTGCGTTGCAGATTTCTGTGTTTTGTTTTTTTTGTGTGTTTTTTTTGTTTTTGTTTTGTTTACTAAATCATTTTTCAATTACAAGTGTTTTTGGGAAAGCTATGGAGTGCGAAAACGAGAACTAAAAGAAATTACTCTGATTAGGTAACAGTGTGAATAATGTGACCAGCGCACAAATACCGTCAGGGGAGTGTGTACTGTTCATGCTGTTAGTGCCATGGCTGCCATGATGCCCAATGGGGAGAGACAAAAAGAAAAAAATAGTTCACCCATGCTGAAGTATATGGGCAATCGTGCAAAATCAGTCAGTCTGCAAAAGGGTAACACAACCGCCTCAAGGAGGGACAAACATAAGCATTTACCAATGACATCAAGGGATTTTTGAAAGGCAAGCCCACAAACAAGTGAAAGTGATGGGTGTGAGATAGGTGTGCTTAAAAGCCCACAGATAGGTAACAACAGTTCGTAAAGCGCTTGTGCTCTCGACCTAAAAATAAGGATTAGCAAAGTCAATAGGAATCTCCTATGTCAAAGCTTTTAGCTTTGTCAATGTCTTTTAGCCATGTTGAACAGCAGCACAGCTATAACAACAAGTAAAGTTAGAAAAATAAATCTCTACGACGTGGCCAGCATTTTATTTCTAAATTTACTTTTATCCATGTTGCACAGCTACACTGAGCTTGCACATTAGCTAGACTTATTGGCTTTGCCAGTGTTTTTTTTGTATATTTCTTATATATTTGAAAATTTATTTTTTTTACTGTACAAAGGTTTTAACAAATATCACATGCTTACCAAGGCCAAATGTTTTGTTTTTGCCAAAGATTGTTTGCACTGACAATGATAGGTTGAAGGGAAATATAGGATAGGGCCAGCTTTGGGACTACCCATCTCTCCCTTGTTTCTACAGACAAGTCAAATTTTATCAGTAAGAGTTAGGTAATTTTTTATGATAGATGATTGTTGTCGCCAAAGATTGTTTGCACTGAAAATTATAGGTTGCAGGGAATATAGGATAGTGACAGCTTTGGGACTACCCATCTCTCTCTTGTTTCTAAAGACAAACAAAATGTTATCAGTAAGAGGTAGGTATTTTTTTTTTATGATTGATGTAGTTTCATGTGATTACCCCCAGCATACCTGAAAGCTACTTTCCTATATTAGGCATTTTCTTTTTCTTACAGTTCTGTCTTTGAAATTTCTCAATAAATACAATGCCAGAAATCCTAAATTAGTAGTTGAGTTTGGCAGGATGGAGCCATGTTAGCTGCAGGTGGAGTAAATTTATCTCTCTCTGTCAGTTTCTGCCATTCTTTCTCTCCATGAGCAGAAAAAGAGCGTAAATAGGGATTATTAAACAAGAACACAAATAAGAATTGTATGTCTGAAAGATCGGCATTTGGTCTGCAGAAAAGAAGACCAAATTTACACTTTTGATCAAAATGGCACTTAATTCGACTTCCCCATCGTACCAAAAGAATTTCGCCAGTTTTTGCTTTCAGAATTATTGGCAGCTATAATGGTTCCTTTTCACTTTCTGTTAATATTAGTGAGGAATTGCGCCGGCCAGATATGTTTGTTGTAAATTGAACTCACTCCTGTTGGAGATACAGTCTAATACACTGACAAGCACTATCAAGAAAAAGGTTGAGAGGATTTTACTAAGCACATTCCTAACATAATGTTCTGATCTAGCACAACTAGAGACCCTTACCCCCAGGGACATTATCTTGCCTAAATGCAGCTGTCATTAGGCTCATTGCCATGAAGGTGATCTTGGACTGTGAACATATTGTTCATGTGCAGGGGTGAGCAGTTTGTAACACCTGATGCCCGAGACATGCTATTTTCTGCCAAGAACAAGACGATTTGTTGTTTTTGTGTCCGACTGACAACTAGACATTCAATTCGGTATGAAGGGGCAAAGTTGTGGCACGTTGGTACTAAGCCAATGAGGAACACCGATACAAATCTCTGTACATTTAAAAAGATGTGAAGGCCTCCAACTGGCCAGAAGCCATACTACGAGTCTAGTCTAGGATTGGCAGGGGGCATGCTGAACCCACCTCAGGTATAGCACTGTGGAGGCATTAGTTGTGTACGTGCGCGTGCTTAAAAAGTAGCCTTTCCTCTCATTTCCCACAAGTCTGAAGCATACAGGCTCTCTGAGAGGTCAGAAGGGGTAGCAACATGAGGGGCAAGAGCACAATTTCAACATGATTTTAAGAGGCCACATAATGGTGTCAGTATTCTGACTTCTCATGCCAGCTAAATGCATCCTTGACCTAGGATATTTTGATCGCCCGGTGTCCTCTGATGACTAGCCCTTGGGCCTTTCCTGTGTCTGTTTGAGCCCCTTGCAACTCTTCACGTCTACCCCTCACATATCTGCCCAGTCAGGACTTTTAATGCTTCTGGCACTAGAACGATTTGTGGTTCTATTGTGCCATTGCTCGGCTCATTCGCATCGCCTGCCCTCCATCCTCATCCAGGTCCTTTCTTGCTTTTTTTCTACCCTTGATCTCTTATGCCGTAAATCTATTAGTACTCTGCCCCTGAACTACAGCCTGTGGACCTGAGACCCCCTTAAACTTTGCTAGATTTTCCGCAACATTCTCATCCCAGCAGGCCAGTGTCACGACAGCCCGACTGTTGAAGCATTCATTTCTGTCTGTGCACAACTTTGTACTGGCATCAATGTAAACCATTAGGGTTGTGTATTTGCTGGAAGGGAGACCTGCTGGAGATGAGCATTTTCCGCAGAAAGTTTATAGAGTACAGGGTACAGCATCTGTGTGAAAGTCTTAAAGATGTGCTTCTGCAGAATGTCTCTCTGAAAGGAGAGTGTCTGCGTGGCCCTTCCTTTGCAGTATGTGTGTGTATCTTTCTGCAGGATGGATATGGCTGCACTGTGTCTGTGCTGTTTGTCTGAGTCTCTACAGGGAGGGTGTCTGTGCAAGGTGGGAGGGGGTTCTGTGCAAAGATGTTTGTGTAGTGTGTGTTGATGTGCAAGTGTGTGTGTGTGTGTGTGTGTGTGTGCGCGCACTGGCAGGTTCCGTTCTGTGCAGTGGGGATCTGCAGCGAGTTCAGGCCTTTGTAGAATGTGTCTGCTAAAAGTGTCTTATCTGGGCAGGGGTGCAAGACTTTGCAGAATGTGTGTCTTGTGTGTGAGATCATCACTAACCTTTTGCACAGTTTGCAAGTTGTTACAGTAGGGATTGTAACTGCTGGACATGGTCTTTTACTGCTCTGATTAGCAGGGACCCATTCTCTTTTCCTGGATCTTTCAGCACCCCCCCCCACCCCCCCCCCTTCAAGCAGACTAGTTCATCATCAGCCTGGTTGGCACTCACTCTTCTCTCAAGAGTATGTAGTATGTAAAGAACTGATTACAGGTTCCAGTTGTGGTCGTAGATAAGAGGGTTAATGCACCTATTGCAGTGATGTTTGTTTGGACCCTTTATTTCATAGATTCAAAATCTATTGAATGACACCACCCAGTTGTGTACTGGCTGTATGAGCTGTATCTCAGCAGAGTCTTACAATAAAAAAGAGGAGATTTAAAAAAAATAACTAAAGTATTTATTTCTGAAATGCACTAATGTCTCACCCAAAACCATCTCATATTTCCACTATGTGAGATATGCCATATCACCAGATATGAGCACAGTTGTGAAAGAACACTGTCAGGACTACAGCCATCAGGTTGTTGTGGGATATCTTTCTTTGTTATTCATAACTTTCAAAAGCCTGCATAAAGGACACTCTTAAGAAGTTGAGAGTACTGTGACAACAATACCTAATCAGGACTTTGCTGTAGGTGTTATTTCTATACATGCGACCTGACAAATCCTTAATGCACTCATCTGCCATGCAGGTAGCAGTACAAGTGTGCATACAAATGCTGCTTCATTTTGTCATGCAGACCTATACCTGCATACAGAGTGATACACTGAGTCCGGCACAACTACATTGGACCAGTATCACCTAAGGAACATTTTGCTCCAGCTTTCCACCTTAACAAAAAAACCTTCCTACTTCACTAGTCTAAAAAGTCATACTGTTCATAACTGTAGACTGACGTTTATGGTGGTGATTTTTAGAGCAATCAGTCCAAACAAATGGGCTGCAGCTTGGTTTGTAGAAGCTGAGGACAAAGTTACCAGGAATTAATTATTAAACATCATTTTGTGTCCCTGAACGTTTGGGTAGACAGGTATAATGCTAATTTCAAGCAATGTTTACTTTAACAGAGGTTTGGAATTTAATAAAACATCTACTCGCCCATGGGACAGGTTTCTTCTTAAATCTACTTGCCCTGTAAAAACATCTACTTGTCCCTTTGATGCCATATAGTGCGGCAAAAAATTATGGCAGCAATCTCATTGTGTAAGAGTTCCTGACACTGTTGCTGGGGGAAGAAGGGACCACACCCCCCAGCATTCTCTGCAGCTCCAGCCCTACTTCAGGGGCTTCGAGCCTCACTGCGCGGGACGCGTGCTCTACGGACACCTGACACTGTTGCTGGGGGAAGAAGGGACCACACCCCCCAGCATTCTCTGCATCTCCGGCCCTACTTCAGGGGCCTCGAGCCTCGCTGCGTGGGATGTGCGCTTTACGGACACCTGGCACTGTTGCTGAGGGAAGAAGGGACCACACCCCCCAGCATTCTCTGCATCTCTGGCCCTACTTCAGGGACCTCCGGCCTCACTGTGCAGGATGCGCGTGGGATGCACCCAGGCACGTGTCTGGGCAAAGACCGGGCCAAGACTCGCCCGTCTTCGCCCCTCATCGCCTGCTCGAGCCTGAGCTGGACCAACCTTTCAAGTTCCAGGGTGCTAGCATCCTAGGTAAGGTGATCAACTGCACTTTCCCTGGCATTTGTTTACTCCTCCCTCTTTCTTCTCAATACCTCCCATTATTTTGTCTAAGCCATGGGGAAACGGAAGGCAGCTGACATTCCCGTGCCCCATTCTGGTATAAAGAAGCACAAGAAACGGCTAAGTGGGAAAGTGGATAGCCATTCCAATACCAGCAGCAATCGATTCAAAGCTATCGACACGTTGTTTGAGGAGGTGGAGGCTATGCTGAGGAGCCCCTCCATTATTTCCCCCTCAAGCCTCGACACCATCTCCCATAAGAAGTTTCCCGACCTCTTTAAGAAAAGACCACAGATGCCTCAATTGGCTGTAGAGGTGGATTTTCACCCTCCTCCTGCAGTGCAGATATTAACACCTCCTATGAGGAGATTTACCCTCTGTATGGAGTTCGTTGAATGTCCTCAAGTTGGGGATTTAGCCCCTCCAAGCCCAGAGGTCCTAGTCCCTGTTGATATTCCTTGTTCTAACAGATTCTCAGCCCTGTCTGCAGTCAGTGAACCCCCAGAACGCGACTTGCACACATCCCCTGATGAACCAGGAAGGTAGAATTCCATCCTTCATTCACCTTTGTCCCAGGACAGGAAAGTGCAACCACATGGATCTGGCTACCATCTCCCAGTAGCTGGACGATTTAAAGTCCTTGGTACTATTAATCTTGAACAAATTTACTGGACTTCTTGAACAGAGGGCAGTGTGCAACTGCAAAGTGTCTAATGAGGGTGACCCTAATCCTGTTCCTGTTCCTGATGGGGTGTTTATTATGCCAGTTGTGTTAGATACCTGTGTTGAAGTGGTCAGCCCTCCCGCACGCCCAGTGCCCAATGTAAGGCCCGGAAGTACGGTGGTAAACGGCAAAGCGAGCTGCCTATCTGAGCTAGTTCCAACTGGGCGAATGCCCGATTTAGTTCCACATACAAATGGGAGTATATATGGACTAGGGAAGCAGATTATACCCCGTCACTTTGACATCAGTAAGGGCTCACAGGGAGTTACAGGTGTGCAGGTGCCCGTCAGACCATCTTGAGCCCCCTCCCTGGCCCCCCAAGATGAACTCAGGTGTATGATATGAAGGGGGAAATGGTTGGAGGAGGAAAGGTGGTTACATTTATATGACAGGGGTCCCCAGACTGTCGTCTGGTTGCAAAGAGACACAGGATTCCCTCACCAATAAGGTCAGCTATTGGTTACGGACGCAGAGGAACTGTCTCTCTGTCATCCGGTCTGACATCCTGGAGGTGTGCAGACATGGTCAACCAGGATCGGAGTTTGATTTCATCTCAATTCTCCTCGTGGATAACCTCTTGGTGGATAATCTTATTGCCTTTGATACACGTACTAGCTCCTTGAGGGTTGGTAGAGGAACTGGTATTACTCTCCACATGTATCCACCTTGTGGTAATGTTAGTAGTTGTTCTACTTCATGTGATGGCTATATGGGAGGGGCCCAATATCCATATAGGAACTGTCTTCCAACCATGACAGAGAATCCCTCCCCTTCTTTATCTGACCTGGATTGATAAATACTGCTGTTCTTGCAGGGATTCCCATTGCAGATACCGAGGTCGGTTGGGAAGAGTGGATCGGTAATGTAGAGAATATCTCACATTCAGGAGCCAGTATTGAGACCCTGTGTCCAGAACTCACCATTATGTAATGGAATGTGGCAGGGATTGGGAAAAGGTTGGGAGACCCAGAGTGGGTTAGTTTCATCAATAAGCAGGATATATGCTTACTTCAGGAAACCTGGGCTGAAGAGTTCATCTATTTAGATGGGTTCACAACATATTTATCTGCGGCCCAACCTGCATCTGGGGGTTTTGGCAGATCGAAAGGGGGTCTTATGATTTTGTTGAACAAGAAACTAAAATGTTTTAATTCGTATGACCTATTGGGTGTCCAACTTACATTCCAACCTGGTTTTAAATTGATCATGATTAATGTGTATGCAAGGTCTGTTTCTCGAGGTGTAGAGCCCAAAGTACTTGCCCAGTTAGCTGAATATATGGAGCACCTGCATCCATCAGTTTATTTGGTGGTTGCAGGAGACATGAACTGCACTTTTGAACCGAATAACCTTAATAGCAATTTGACAATTGAGGAGGATGAACTTTTGGGTATTCCTCACCTGAAAGAGAACGCTAACTGTATTGGTTCATGTGCTGCTTCACAGATGACTTCCCTCTGCCTTAGATTTGAACTAAGCATGCAATGGCCGCACCAGATCTGATTCAAATCTTGCCTTCACCTTCAAGCGAGGGCTTTCTTCCAGCACCATCGACTACTTCCTGGTGGATATTAGGCTTTGGACCAGCACCCTAGATATGACGGTAGAACCCCGTCATGACAGTGATCACAACACTCTATGCCTTATTTTAACTAGTCACGCGTTTAGGAGAGTTCAGAACTCTGAGACCACTGATGTTCAGAGTCCCCTTTTGAATCATAGACAGACTGGTGTTAGCTGGCCAAAAGTAATGTCAAATCCATACTTGGTCAAGGAAATCTACGCATCCTTTTTAAAACTCTTCTCCAGTTTTGATAAGCAAGAGGCCGGTAACATTCCAATCTTGAGTATTCATGCAGAAATGGCAAGTACCCTACAGGGCATTTTCTATAAGGAAATCACTTCTAGGCACTCCCCCGATTATACCCAATCAAGGGAATGGTTTAATCAGGACTGTATTTATGCGAAGCTTAATCTAAAATCTGCCCTTGAAATGAATTCCTGGGGGGTGATCAGAAATGCTAGACTCTGGTACAATAAGGCCTTGGAACTAGCCAAGAAAGATTGGGAACATGTTAGTTGGCAGAGGATGCTGGATGCAATTGAGAACCCAGATAGCAGGTATTTTTGGAGGTTGTTGGCTAGTAGACCTAGAGGGGGCAACAACACTATTAGTATGCATATCCAGCCCGAAAGATGGGTGGCCCACTTCTCCGAGCTTTATGCCTTACCTGTACAACAGGCCCTACGACTTCATCCCAGGGCGAATTGCGCTATGGGGTCGATGACTGTAGAATATCTGCTGATGGTTCTGCAGAGGACATTGTTTTTTCAATGGCTGAAACCACAGCCGCCATCAATTCCTTAAGACCGGCTAAGGCACCCGGTCCCGACAAGATACCGGGGGACTTGTTTAAATCTGAACCCGTCATTTGGACGTGGTATATAAATACATTATCAGATGCTATAGCAGTAGGTGGTCCTATCCCGGAAACGTGGCACGGGGCGGAAATAATTCCCATGTATAAAAAGGGCGATGTGGGTTCACCCGCTAACTACAGACCTATCAGTCTCATCAATAATCTGCAAAATATGTTTGCTAAGCAAGTCCTAGACAGGCTTATGGAATGGGTTCAGGACAACCAGGTATTATCCCCACTTCAGGCTGGTTTTCGTTCCAGGATTAGTACAGTGGGCCAGGTCTTCAGGCTCTCCCTTTTATTCTGGTAATTATGTCATTCTAGCAAAACAAAACTTTTTATGTTGCCTTTGTGGATTTTAGCTCTGCCTTTGACCTGGTCCCTAGAGGGAAGTTATGGGAAGTTCTGTATAAAATTGGTACCCCGGAGAACTTAGTACATCTAATACAAAGGATGCAGGAGAACACCTATGCACGAGTGAGATGGGGCAATCGGGGTGAACTTACAGATCGAATAGATATTAGGCGGGGTGCGCCAGGGTTGTGTCCTTGCTCCGACTCTCTTTTCTTTGTTCATTAATGAAATGGTGCAAGTTGTGTCTGCCTGCCGAAATGATGCCCCTTCTTTGAATGACCAAAAAATTCCGATCCTATTATTTGCTGATGATTCACTTTTGATCTCCAAAACCCTTATGGGTCTCCAGGCTCTGGTGGATAGATTTTGTGCTTTTTGTGCAGACTATGGATTGGAGCTCAATTCCAGCAAAACCAAAAGTATGATCTTTAGTAGGGGCCCCACCAGAAGATGTACTATCTCACTTAATGAGGTCCCCTTAAGTGAGGTATGTTCTCTTGATTACTTGGGGCTAAGAATTACTAACGCTATGCAATGGGAGGCCCAGATTGATAAGAGTAGTGCACTTCTTCAGCACAGATCTGGGGCTATCCTGCGTCTTTACAAATCTACTACAGTGAAAGCTTGTTTCTCCAGCTATCAAGATTTTTTTAGCAAAGGCCCAGGGTGCGGTGTCTTATGGTGCAGAGGTTTAGGGTTTTTCCAATGGTAGAAAATTATCTGTAGGGGAAAACAACTTTGCAAGAACTCTCCTTGCATGCTCTCGTAATACTCCTTTGATCCCAGTTTTTCTGGATCTCGGGTTCTCCCATATTTCTGATGTAATAGCCTTAAGACCTTTACTCTTTTGGGTGGCATCTGGACTACCCCTGAGTTAGCTGTATATAAGGAATCTTTACAAGACATCTTAGGTAGACCAAATGCACTTTCTATTCCCTGGCTCAAGCATGTCTCGAGGTGGTTCCAAATTCTGGGAGTTGGGGATTTTTGGAGACACCCACATAACCTAGGGAGGGCCCAGAAGCAACATCTGAAATCAGTTTACTTGTCCTGTGTTAGGAAAAACTATTTGTTATGCACGTCACATGGTCGACTGACATCACAATTTCTTGACTTCAAGTGGTATCCTCACTTTGAACCATTCTTGGATCTAATTCCTGACCTATTATGCAAAAGTGTGTATGCCCGATTTAGATACGGGTGTTTACCACTGAAGTCCTTTACTAGTACCTGGCGACCTGCTCTGACAATAGATCTATGCCCCAGCTGCAATTGTACTCCAGAAACTATAGTACATTTTATGTTTATTTGCCCAGCTTATGGGATTGCACGGAGGAAGTGGATTCGTCCAGTTTGCAGGAACATGGGCCTGAGACACTGCAAAGGATGCTGATGAGAGACAGCTCTCCTGTTTTAATATGTGCGGTCAGCAAGTTCCTCGCGGTCGCATGGTACACACGTACTCGTTTTTTAAAAAAAAACAAAATGATTTGCCCCCAATCGATTTATTGTTCTTAACTCATTTATCTATTTACTATACATACAAGTTTTAGGATTGTCGTGACCTTTCCCCGGCTGATGGTAAAAAGCAATATGAGATATTGTAAGCTGTATCCAGGATGTTGATGAGAGACAGTTTCTCACTTTTACTAAGGCGGTTAGACAGTCCCTAGTGGCAGCATGTCAAGGAATACATGTATTTATGTCCTTTTAATCATCTTTTTTTTTATTTTTATGACTGTTGTTTCCTCTTCGTAATTTTTTTTTATCTGTGTATTCATTATGTACACTAGTATTTTACTTGCTGTGATTTTATTTTGCTTTGATGGTTAAATGTGACCGAATAAAGCTTGTGTTCAAATACTATAGTAGGGATTGAATACTTGCAGTTTCAATCCCTACTTTAGCAATTTTCTTATTTTGCTACCTTTCTGCAGATCTTCGTATTGGGCTGGAGGAAGCAGTAAGCAATAGTTCCATGGCTGGAATGCCTTTGAGTCTGCAAACGTACTAACTTGCATGTTTTAAGGATGATCACTAGCTCTTCTCTAATTTTTTTCCCATACCGAGAAAGGTTGGAAATTTACTCCTGACAATGGCAGAAGTAGAAGTTCTTCCAGGATTGGGGAAAAAAGTGGTTGAAGTCAACGTGAACTTGTAAACGCTCAATAGATTTTCGCATGAGCAAATCTACACGTGCATATTTGCTCGTGCTAAAATACAGTTCACAAATATTTTCTAGGAGTACAATTTCCTTTCTTTAGGAATTGCCTCCCTAATTAGGACTGGCGTTGACTAAGACATTTTGTTTTTATTAGAATTCTATTTCTCTATTTATTAGCTGGCTTTACTGTTAGTGATCGTGTTCTGCTGTTCTGCAAGGAGCATATTGGCACACAAATTAGTTTTGTTCATTGCTAGGAACTACTGTGGCAATCTGTGACATAACGAAACTGGAGGGGTCCCCTCTGCAAAGAACATGGATGCCCCCCTCCTCCAGACTCACTCATGGCAGATGCTGTGTTGAGGGGGTCCCCTGGAGGGCCACCTTCCCCCACACAGCAAGGGCTTCAGGACCTTTGTTGTAGTACTGGTGGAAATGTGTGCTTTTTGAGACCCAAAATTGTTTTTGCTTTTTTACAGTGTTCGTTTCAATGGTGAGGGCCTGCCAGCTCCCACAAAAATAAAGTGTTAGAAAAGCCATGTCAAAACAAGGCATACATTGACGAAACCAAAAGACTAACAACAAACATCGAATCGGTTGGCTCTGCCAGTGCTTGTTTATTTTCATGCTTCTCATAGTATTGTTGGAAATTATTATACTGATTTTCTATTAGGAATAATTTTTGGGACTACTAGCATGCATCAACACATTTTACTAAATGACGCTTCAAAGAAATAGCACCTAAAATGTCAAAATGTTTTTTCCCTCCTTGCATTTTTTCTAAACATTTTATTTTGAAAGCAAAGAATCAGCCCTCTTGCTTAAAAGCTTCTGCAAACATTTGCATCTAATCAGAGGGCCTTCTGGGAACATTATACTTAGCCTCATATCGTTAAACTTTTCAAATATGTGTAAAAAAAATTTTTTTTTAACGTTTGTTTACAGGGCGCACCCTAATAATAAAGACTTTTCAATAATGAACCATAAATATAAGTTCGAACATTATTACCATATGGACACACATTACCGCAACTGCAGACAGTCACTTCTCTGTAAACTGGCAGGTAAAGGGTTTGTGCTGCAGGCAGTTGGGCCTACTTGTCCCCAGGACAAAATAAGCATGAAAACTTGTTGCCCTTAACTCAAAACAATATGTTTGGGCATCAGGCGGTAGGAATTCCACATGCCTACGTTAAGATTGTTGGAAACAATGTCTTTTGTTTTAATAAAATAAAATGTGTAAGCATGTTTCTGTACTAAAACATATATACTTTTTTTAGCATGTCGTTGGACGAGTAAATGTCTATATAGGACAAGTAGATTCCTGTCACTTTTTGTCCTTTGGACAAGTAGATTACTTAAAAAAACTCCACACCCCTGATGTGTTTTTCTGGTTAATGTAATGGGATTCTACTTTTTATGTAACAACCTTTGTGGGTTGCTCTGTACAGCTGTCTGATAACCTTGAAGCATATTTGTTCTTTATAAAACTCTCTAAATAAACAAATTTGTTGGGTTTTTCATTTTTTAGGTGTGGATTTGCTGGTGAAACTGGGCCGCGATGTATAATACCGAGTGAAATAAGGAAACCTGAATTTCCAAAGGTGGTTATATTTCAGTGCCATTACACAATTGTTGTTTAAGCTTTGTCTCTAACCAAGACCTTTATGATTTTACTAAAATGATATGTATTATAACTGTTTAGAGACTGTCAGCCCTCTCCATCCGTGGGTCTGTTGTCATGTTTGTCTTCCACCCCCTACAGTATGGGGCAGTGGGTTCTCCCACATTGGGCCATTGGCTAAATTCACTGTGACTGATGGTATTTTGCTCCTGCATAAGGTGCACACGTACACGAAAAGTGTTTCCCTTCAGTGACAGAAACTGTCACAATATGTGGATTGTGATTAAAATGTAAATAGTTTTGCTTTTAGCCAATGTTTTTTTTTTTTTTGTACAGTGGCAATGGATCACCAGCACCCCATACAATGCTACCTAGCCTCTCGTGTTTCTTCATATGTTCCATGAAATGCATAATTGTTTTTTAAAATGGCTGCCAGTACGTTGGCATGCACCTGCATGCATGCGTGCCCACCGTTTTTATTTCCAAGAGATTTCTTTTATAAGTGGTACAAAGCATTGCACCAGTTGCATGATTGCTGGCATGCCCTGACATTATTCACTGAGTTGCACATAATCAGTTTGTTTAACAAAGTTTGAGTGAAGAGTGGGCATATAATTATAACTGAGTGTAGAGTCCCTTGTGCGAAGAGTTGAGGTTGGTGGAGATGAGCAGGTCCTGTTGCCTCAAGTTAGGGGTGCTAGGACACCTATCATTCAGTAAGCTGGGAATTCTTACAGTTATTCTGACTTCAGTAGAAGGCATGGAGTTGTAGTTATGCATACTTGAGCCCGGTGCAGTTAATATCCAAGTAAGAAGTGTGCTTGTATCAGAAGACAGAAAGATAGAGCGAAGTATAAGTGAAAAAGGCAGAGGTAGGGTGGAGGTAGGGAAAGAGGTGTGGAACCGTAGCTTGATTAAATGTCCGCCGGATCAATATACACTTTTATGTCTGCTAGAGTGTCATATCTACTTGAGAATTCAGAATTTTTCCTAAGTCGGTCATGGTCTGTGGGAGAGCTAAGTTGATACTGTGTTATTTAAGGTGTTATGTAGACAGTAAAGCCTATGAGAATTAACCGTGCTTACTTTCCTGTATTCATCAGAACTGTCCCAGAGTTTCCTTGATCTGTGTAGAGAATGTGATTTGGAATATAGTGAGCTGTCTGAACTCCTGGTAAAATGCAGCCAGGTCCACCATTTCTTCAAAGGTATCTCTGATGCAGTTTTCCATTCCGATAATAATACTTTGACTCCCACCATCAACAAGAGATCATTAAGAAGGAGATCAGCTATTGCGAAGCATGACAGATCTGGATGTATTTTACATTCAAAGATTCAAACGTTCACAAATGCCTGCTTACGCATGGTCATGCATGGGTGGCGATTGGTCAGTGATTTTTTATTTTTTATTTTTTTACTTCAGTGAAAAACATAAAAAAATGTTAACCCAAGTGCACCCATGCAGATGAATAGATGACCATCTCTAAATAGTCTTGTAAAATGTTGCAAAAACCATTTCAAGTTGGCCATCCAAATGGGCATGTGTGTGTATTCTTGTGCAAGCATAGGTGGCCATTCTTGTAATGGCTTTTATAATAAAGATTTACCAAAACCATTAAAAAAAAGCAAAAGGTTGGCAGCCAATGCCAGACCTACTGGTTTTCCCAGTGCTTATTTTACTAGCATGGTATATTATTTGGTGTGGATTTCTTACCTAGTTCGAGGTTTTCATTCCTTGAGACACTGCACTTGGAAAATAGACATTCACACACAACATTGCATTTAAGTCCGCATTCTTCATTAAAAATACATCTTTTTTTTGCAGCCTATCAAAGTTGTTCAGTACAATATCAATACAGAAGAGTTGTATTCTTACTTAAAGGAATTTATTCACATGCTCTATTTCAGGTAAGCATGGTTTCCCGTTTCATCTTTTTTGTGTTTACTTGCATGCATACATATTTCGTATAGGGCCTTATCTATAGTTTGAATTCAGAAGCTAATGCTAAATATTTCAATGTTGTGATAAAAAATAAGTCGATGTTCTTAGGAGGGAAGTTCATTTGTCATGTCAAGTTGTACAGAAATTGATCTTCCATTGTTCTGTACAGCTCTTAATAAAGGGATTTTGCCCCAGAAACAAGGGAAAGGCAAAAGCTGTAGGTACACAATGTTCTCTTGAGTAGCATTCGCTTGTTACAGTTTGTCGGAGTCTTGCAGCCCTGTTAACGCTAAGAAGCTACCACTGGGTGAATATGGTACTAAGCAAGTTTTGAGTAATATATAATGCACAGTCTTCAGCTAGTAGACACAAATTCATGCTATTGAGACACAAATTTATGCCATGATTGCCATTGTCGCTATCTCAAAAAATATTCTAGAAAATCAAAGAGACTAACTGTGACCGGCAGTCAATCTGTGGCCAAAATGGAAGACAACCATCATTAAATGCAATACTTCAATACTTATGTATATTGTTTCATTTGGACAAGTAAAGCATAGAACAGGGGAAACATTTTAATATCGTAATCTATCTTAACAGATATTTTCATATACCCCATCACCGGTGAAGTAAATGTGCGTTCACCAAAGTGAATATTTTTGAATGTGATAAAAAAGCAATTCAAATATGTACATTTCATTAAACAACAAAAGGTAACAAAGGGGTGGGTGGGGGGTTAGGGCACCAGTCCAGAAAATTATATTTGTACACAGGCTATACAAAGTATTCCATGTGGGTCTTGGATTATGATAGACGATAACACCAGCCCTTGTCCTGAGTAGACCTTGAAAGGTTGTAAGTCCAAACATATTGACAGTATTTGGGCCAAGAAACTTGCACTTTTCTAAATTTACATTAGATTCCAGTGAAAGGGCACCAAGACTGAACAGCTGACACCTTCCTAATTTTCTGATTCTTTTTGGCCCCTGAAAATTCACAACGGTTTTGCAAATGTTTCTATGAAAATGTTGTGACCACCTGTGTATATACGGAATGTTCTGTACTTGGTCCCGTTCCTGCCCCCTCACACACGTTTCTGTTAGCTTTTGTTGTTTAATCTAATGTACATACTTGAATTGTTATTATCACATTTACAAACATTCACTTGTGTGAATGCTCATTTACATTTATCTCGTGTGATTATGAGTTATATGAAAAATGTTAACATACTGAAATGTTTGCTTTTTTCTAAGGTTTACATAGACCAAACTGAAAATATATTTAAATCGTACAGTGTTTCATTAATTGATTATTGTCTTCCATTTTGGCAGCAGGCATTGATGGTTGCCGTTAAGTTTCTTTGATTTTCTTGAGTCTTTCTTAAGTTAGTGGGAAAGGTCTTGTTTCGCTGTATATAGTGCTTTGGTGGCCCAGTCTTCCCCCCCACTTTACATGGGCCCAACCCTAGTTTGTGACTATTGATTGTTGTTATTGCATCATGGGCTGAGACTTGAAGTACTCAACATTCCGCTCTTGGTTTCTTCCTGTCCCTCACTACTTCCCTCACTCCCTCTGCTGGTACATTTTCTGAAGAAAACTGGCTGAGTAGGTATTATATGTGCAAATGGTTATAGCATTATTTTGTCTTTTTGCCTTTTTTTCTTTAGCAAGATTCTTACTTCGCTCTCCTGCAATTTTCTTAGGCTGTTACATTTTTTTATCACATTTTCCTTTTACGCTATTTCCCA
Source organism: Pleurodeles waltl (assembly GCF_031143425.1). Classification (NCBI taxonomy): domain Eukaryota; kingdom Metazoa; phylum Chordata; class Amphibia; order Caudata; family Salamandridae; genus Pleurodeles; species Pleurodeles waltl. The sequence continues at coordinate 539,651,378 of NC_090448.1, forward strand.
AATGCCTGAGGTCAGTTAATGCTATCATACATTTTAGTGATCCATAGTCTAGAAAAAGTTCAATTGAGCCGCAAACCTCCATTGTGCTGGAGAGTTTTGATATGGCTATTTTTTGATTGAGGCCCCTTTCTTCTGGTCTTCAGATTTGTCTGTTTTTAAACTTCGGGTGGAGGTTCCCCTCCACGTGTTTTCTGCAGAGGTAATCATCTTAGTCACTAGTACTTCTGCATGCTATTTTAGAAAGTTGGGCTTCTTCTTCGTATAGTTCTTTGGCCTTCTAACCTTATTCCGAAGGTATTCCTATACTTCTGCCTAGTCCAGGATGTTGTTCTTCCTTATCTGTGCATGGTTCCATCAGCAGACAAAACAGGTTTACACTCCTCAATACCAACCTAGCTACAACTCTTTGAAACAAGATTTTAGTATCCTACAGATTACTCCTCAGTATTTCTCTCTGTTTGGGCAGTTGCGAGAAAAAGTAATGAAGTAGTCGTTCAGCTAGGCACGTTTATCATTCCATAATATGGAGAGCTTTCCAGACTTTATGTATCCGACAACAGATATGGGGAGCCATAGAAACATATTATGGTTCAAATGGTCACCACTGCCTTCCAGAAGCATAGCCCCTGACCATGGGCTTATTGAAGCATGAGCCATTCTTATTCCAGAGTTCTCCTTCTCCCTGGAATAGTGACCATGCAAAGAAAAGTACTGTTAAAATAGATTTTAAGGAATCGTCTCAAAGCATGGTTGAGAGGGCGGGCTAAATGTATGATTTTCTACTGATTCGTTAAGTTTTTACAGATATATGAAATATAATGTCCAGTAGGTCTGTACATTCTGGGTCTCCAGAATAGCACAACACATTATAGAAGAATGGAGACCTCCTGGATATCCCCCTGCCAAATATGCTCTAAAAATGTGTCCGTGGCACTTAGTGAAATAACAGTTATTCCCTGTCTCAGTCGTCACTCAAACATTGCCATCCATATGTGCTTTATTTATGCTATGCACAGTTGTTGTGAACAAAGCCTGTATTAATTCAATAAAGGCAAATAATTTTACCAAAGCCAATTAGAAACATGTTTTGCTGCAAATGGTCAGATTAAATCAGGTAAGTGAAATAGACATCCTATTTTTGTTGGTGAGCACTGACTTGGAGCTTTTATAAGTGCAAAAATACTAGTTGCCCAACTTGCATAGCCAAGCTCCAATTATGCTGTGCCTCTGGTTATTTTATTTAAGCCAGTCTCTAAAATGTCTTGTAGCATACTGTATTCCCCACTGCCTTTATTCTAAAAGGTTGTCCAAAATATAAAATGGCAAGAAAAAAAAATGACTCTTCTCCTAAGCCAAACACTTTACTCATGAGATGAAAATTGCATGCATCATATCTTCTGCAGAGCCCCATGCTATTGTACGAAAGGTGTTAACATTTTGAACTGTATTTATAGTCTTCAAATTTTGTGAGAGGGGGAGACACAAAACATGCACTGTTAGCATGGCAAGAACTCTCACTATGGCCTGCACTTAGGAGCAATTTCCTCTCAATTTCTTGTTACTCGTGTACATGTGGGCACTTAAATGAGGTGTTTTCAAGCTAATACTTAGCAAACGCTCCTTAATACTGGTTCTCTTTTTTTTATTTCATGTGTTGCACTTATTTCCATGGTGAGTTTTTGCTTTAAGGTTTTCAGCCCTGACCTTACGGAAATGCAGAGAGATGAACATGCATGTTATGCGTACGCACTCTGAAAGGGATGAACACTCTTGAACGTGGAAGTAAAGGTATGGGCCAAAATGCTGGCTAATTGGCTGGGGAAAGTCATCAAGCATCTAATTCTTCCTAATAAGTCAGGGTTCATGTTGCGGAGGGCCATTTAACACAGTTTGAGGCACATGCATAATGCGATCGCCTTAAGCGGGTCAGTGGAGGAACATAGAGCCTTAATGTAAGTCGATTTTCAGAAGACCTTCGACTCTTGATTGGGCCTATATGTTTGCTCTTCTCGCCGAAGTGGGCTGTGGACCTAAGTTCATCAACTATTTTCATGAGAGAGAGAGTGATATATATATATATATATATATATATATATATCTATATATATATATAGATATATATATATATATATATATATATCCCGCCAGGGGTGCCCCTTGTCCCCCTTATTATTTGCAGTGATAATTCAACCATTGTCAGCTTGTGTACGATAGACTCATTGTATGGATGCTTTGAGTGGGGCAACATGTTGAGCGACCGTTTATCTTTGTACACAGATGATGTACTTCTGTATTTTTGGGATCCAACCATATCAGGGACTAGGGCGCTGCAGATGCTAGATGTATTCAGCATATAATCTGGCCTACGGATTAACCCCTGGAAATCTGTGATCTACCCCATAGGTTCATGCCTGGCTGATATACCATGGGCGTTGGGGATACTGATCCAGTCCTCAAAATTCTGGGATTTGGGAGTCTTTGTTACTGGGAATGCGAAGTGTTAATTTTATGGCAACCTGGTACCACAGATGGATCGGCTATCGAGGGACGTTACATTGAATACGTTTCCATTGACCTCGATTGGACGCACAACCATCTTTAAGATGGTTGCACTGCAGCAGCTTTTATGTCAGTTGCAAAAATCACCCCTTTCTGATTGCCCCTTCCTTCTTTGTGAAAGTTAATGCCCTGCTGCAGACACTGCTCTTGGGGGCGGGTGTAATACCACGCAGCTCACTGGAAAAGTGTTGCAGACAAGTGTTTGAGGGCGGAGTGGCCACGTTGGATGCTTATTTGTACTGTTGGGCATCCCATCTTCTTATTATCAACAACCAGTGGTTCGGGGACCCGGCCTACACCCTTGATGAGAAGACTTCGGGTACATAGTCTCCCACACATGTTATATGGGGACGCTGAGCCCGATTCTCTTCCACCGGCTACCAGCGTGGGGCTGGAGGTATGGGCAGCGGTTAAAAAAAAAAAAAAAACTACTGGATGGATTGACAGGCTAACATTAGAGACAGCTCTATGGCGCGGCGCTTACCTTCCGCAGGTCGTGCCTGTGTGAGGCTTTGTGGCGTTGACAATATCAAAATCTTGATTCTGGGGGATGTTCTACACAGTGGTGTGTTGAAATCCTTTCAGGAGTTACTTGAGTAATACGCTTTTTCAGATACTTGCAACTCCAGCAGGCGCTGATGCTGGCGCTTCAGGCCACAACTGAGATACCAGAGTTTAAATCATTGGAAGCTAAGCTCCTCCTCATGAAAACAAAAGAAAATAAGCTATTACAAACATACAATATGTTGTTAAAAAATGTACCAGACCTCATGTTGGCAGTACGCAGGGCATGGGAACAGGATTTAGGAGAACTGGATGATGAAGATTGGAGAGAAACCCAAGAGGCTCCCAGAGAGGCAGTTATAGCTTCACAGTTTAGACACATATAGCTAAATCTGCTCCATTGGGTATGCTATACCAGGGCCAGGCTCTGTCGCATGGGATTTATATCGGATGGAGGGTGCTTAAGATGCCGTAGCTCTCCGGGTAACCTATCCCAACATGTTTTGGCACTGCCCTGTTCTTTCTCCCTTCTGGGAAGGCATTTTGGGGAGATTGGAGAGAGTGTTGGGCTTGAGAATTCCAAAAGATTCCAGATTGGTGTTACTTCACATGACCGATAAGTTTGGTGGTGCATGATACTGGAGGGCACTCCTATGGTTGGGCCTAATAGTACCCAAGAGAGATATTGCAAAAGCCTTGCAAAGGCCTGGGAACAGGTGGCCGACCCATTGGTCGAGGTGTGGGCTAAAGGATTGGGCTTTTGCATGGGCATGGAATGTCCAATAAACAAGGTGAGAGGCTGCCATAAAAAAACTACAAGATATGGAAGGGATTGGTGGAAGCTAGGTTTAAACACCTGGAACCCTGCCCGAACCGCTCATGGTCTACCAACAAAGGGTATAGGAAGTCGACAAGGAAGGGAAGAGCTGGATGAGAGCGAGAGGAGAGTCAACGCAGGCATGGATTCCACAAGTCATTTAGTCCTACTTACAAGAAGAATATTGTCAAAATGTCATTGTGAAGTGTTATGTTTAACGTCATATACTATGCTTGTAATAATTGTTACCAATTCAACTCTGTGGAAAGTCAATAAAAAGTTTGTCAAAAAAAGTAAGTGTATCTTAAAGCAAGGGCATAATGTGATGATTAATTTCATTCAGTGTGCAGAAGGTATTGCTTACATCAGTCTTCCCCCTTCTGAAACTACCTAGAGGTTCTTCAACAGAGGAGGTGGGTCTGGAGTAACAGCACTGTTGGACAGCATTATTCTTGGTGATTATTCTTGGTGAAATAGTGAAGTAGAAATATTCGTTTTGGATATTTTACAAACATTTAGTGGGAATTTAGGCCACAAAAGTTTACTTATTTTGAAGTGCTCCTACATTTTGATCACTGTTCATGTAAAAATCCAGCTGCTGATTTGAAGCAATTTTATTCATTTATTTAGTTGGTCTGTTGTTTCTACGAGAAATATTGTACTTAGATAAAGCAACAATACCTCGCACCATGGTTGAATGGAGTGTTTACAAAAGCCAAAGTAAGTGATTATAGTAAGATTCATATGTGCCGTTGTCCGACAGTAGCATGGACTGTCAACTTAAACAGACTATAACATAAAAGAAACAAACGCACCGTTGTACCTATTTCTGTTTACAAAGTTTGTTGGTAATTTGAAACCTAAATTGCTCTTTGCTTGCTAGTAATGGGAGGTGCCTCTTTTTATTTGTTTCAAACCCCTGGAGTGAATTGCTTGCCTGGATGACTGGTAGAAGTGTTTTCCAGTGGGCGACTACTATAAGGTACCAGGACTTTAACCTAGATTCAGTGCTGGACTGTATGGGTAAGGGTAGATAGAAGGGTTTAGTTGACAAATCCTAGTTCACCCCGAGGAATCTGAAAGGTAGTTCAGGGATATATCATAGACGGCATTAATTATGGCCTAAATAGCTTACATAGTCTTCTGGTTTTGGCAGAGAACAAGGCAACCTGCTGTAGTAGAGTGGGTTAAAAGTATGGCTTGATTTACCTTATAGGTTGCAAAGTTTAAGACCTTGTCCAGTAGTGAAAATAAGTAATTGGGGACACTCAGTAATAGACTAGTGATTTCGTAGCATAAAGGGGCTGGATACAAAACCACGTTTTCTAACACCGGAGGCAAACCTCAGTATGTTTTGAGGCAAGTACTGCACCAATTCTATGAAGGCTAGCAGGCATAAGACTTCAAAAGGTGAGAAGCCACTTTTTGTAAGGCAATGTAGGCAAATCACTAATTTCTGCACTTTAGATTTTAGAACATTTGCACAAATGGGTAATCTGTTTTAACATTCTATTATTAAACGCATTCTTGCCTCCAACCTTGCTTAGAACAGTTACTACACATTGATCATTTCAAAATATATGAACCTGTAGGACTATTGCTACAGGTAACAAGTTATTGATCACCATAATAGTAGCACTTTTAAATCCTCCAATACTTTTGTTTTCATGTCTCTGACCTGTATGGCAGAAAACAAGGTGCCAGCCAAGCAAATATGGGGGAGAGTGGCTTAAGCTTTACATAAATGGCCTAAGCATTGCCATTGTGCACTAGAGATTTGTACATTAGACTGTTTTTATGGTCATATGGGCCCTCTCACAATTGAGTTGGTATTCTGGCAGAACATATTGAGTGACCCAGAAAATTGCTTGCATTTCGCCCAACACTCAGAGTTATCAGTAATTCCGTAGATCCGCAGGTATGGAAAATCTGGGCAATTACTATTGAGGCTGTGCGGACCCCTTTAGAAATGAGGAATTGTAGGGGGAAATAGTACTTCCAAGTCTGAATTTCCCCTCAATTCTCTCACACAAAGTTTTTGACTTTCCGTTGCTGAAATCTCCTTGAGAAAATTAAAAAGTCCGAGGAACACCACAGAGCTCCCAATTTCTTCAGAATTAAGAGGCCGCTCATATTGAGGGCCACAGATTATAGACCTGAAGTTGTTCTGGTGGATAATAGTTTCTTGCTGGGTTACAGTACTAAAAAATCTGTCTAATTCGGTGTGTAAAATATTGGTGAATAATTCATGTTTCCCCCTCGATAAACATATAATTTTGCTTTCTTTAAAATACATTTTATACTTCTGCATGTTCTTGTATATCTGGTGTTATGATGCATAATGGTACAAAAACAAATTTCTCTGGATAATAATTTGTGTTCTGATATTCTTTTTTTTAAAACGTAGCGTAGGTTTGGAGCATGACTTGTGTTTCCCTGCTACACATGTTGGATGGCAGTGCAGGAATAAAGGGTCATGTTAGCTGAAGAATCACAGAAACAGGAATAGCATTTTACCAGTTTAGCCGTTAATCTCTACAGGATTGAAAACTGCATGCCTTCTTGAAGGCTAGCCAGGCGTAAGAATATGTACAGATTGGCCGCAGCCAAATTAGTATTTGTAATGTCTGTTGCCTCTAGAACAGGAAAATTAGGCCAAATTGAGGTATGGACTGCACTTTGGATTGGGTGGAGTTAGATGTCAGAAGATCATCCACTATGAAATAAAAATGAGCAGCAGAACTAATGAGAGGACGGGCTCTGAAGAGAGGATTTGTAAGATAAGTAGCAACATAATATATAGGAAGAATTGAAGATTATTAAAGAATGGAAATGTTAAGATGCACTGAAAAATGGAGGGCATGTAGATCTTGCCATGTTCAGGATTTGTAGGTGACAAGACACATTGACATTAGCTAAGAGCAGTGCCATTTTCAATTGTGGAATAAAGTGCAGATAGTCTGAGTGTGTTAAACGGTTTGCACTTAGTTCAGAGAATCTGTTGGGGGAAACTCTTCCTAGATATACATAGAAGATATGCTGATAATTGTCACAAACCAATGGAATAGCCACCCTGTCCTGCCAAGAAGTTATATTCAAACAAAGAGACAAAGCTATGTATTATGTTCTGTTACGTTATACTGTATTAAAACCAATAGTTTTTGTTTAAAAAATGTATGTTTATTCCAAAGTGGAATTCAGGGTATGCTTCTCTATAACCACTATGTAGGATCCTCCTGTTCACCTTTCACCGTGTTTAGTGCCCTTTTTCTTGCTTGACTAGGTCATACCTGCTTCTTCTAATTGGGATTTATCAGTCACAGGGCTCACTCACTCTATGCTTCTCCTTTGTGTTTGTGGTAGCCGATGCGATAGTGAATGGTGGTTTCAAAGACCTGCATATTAAATTTTCATTAACGTGTCACCAAACACATAAATTTCACCTGCGAGTCTCAGTCATGTTAAATGTTTTTCAGGAGCTTTGTCTGTTTAGCTATCTCCTATCCTCCACAAGCTAATTGCAATACTTCTTCATTCTCTTACATTTGGAGGCACCCCGCCTGGAACTATCCCCAGGCGACAACTCTTCCAGCCGTCCCTTCACATTGAAATGTTCCTTCCAGCAGCTAAGATTTGATTCTTCCCTTTGTTGCATTGATGTGCCCGTTACAACTGAAGGTTTTGTGCCTTGTAGACAATACCTTACTGATTATTATATGTGTAGTATGACAGTACTCTAGGTTCACACTGTTCTCTAAAAACCTCAGTTTCTCTGTAGGGCCAATATATCTGAGCAGCACCTTGGGAGAAATGTTATGGCTCTCATCCCTCAGGACTCAAAAGTCCTACTCGAACAATAAACCAATAAATTATAAATTCCAAAATTTGAGTGTTGAAATGCAGTTCATCATTAAAATTCCACTGTTTTCTTTGAACACGCATGATCAATATTATGGGAGTTGCATTACACTTGATTTTTTTGTCCTAAATAATTTTGAATGTTCAGAATGTTTGTAATCTTTGCAAGCTGTATATTTTACTTTTTACTTTCTCTCGTTTCCTACAGACATCTATTAGTGAATCCAAGGGATCGGCGTGTGGTCATTGTAGAATCAGTTTTGTGCCCCTCCCACTTTAAAGAAACACTGACAAGTGTTCTTTTCAAATATTTCGAGGTATGTTTGCTGCACTGAGACCAATTGTCACAAGTTGAATTTAGGATAAACCTACAATATGTATTATTCATAAGTGATGTTCCCCTTATCCTGACCATTTTCGTCTTTGTATGGGCCTATTAACACCTTTGATAATAGCATGTTTGTTGTCTTCAGTTTTCTTTTCACAGGGCTGATGGAACATTATTGAAAATTTGTCTTAAATTTGAAGGTGCTTATTCATGTTTTTATGTTTAGTGAAATGTCCATTTTTTTCTGTTGCGGATGTTCACTGTAAACATTTCTAGAATATGTTTGCCCATTAATTTTATCTTTGTCTCAATTGTCTGAGCATTGAGGAAGATTACTCTTTCTGGTGGGTACGTAGATGGCACTTGTTCTAAAAGTTAGAATTTGTCTTTGATTCAAAGTCCTAGCACCATTAGGTATATTATGACAAAACCACCTTTATTTACGAGTAGATCAAAAGTTGTAGCAGTATCTATAGCCACCTGAGCCCGGGTTGAAGAGTGCGTGTCCACTGCAACATTAGAGGTTGGTTTTTCATGATGGCCTAGATCACATGGTGAACAGCATGTTATTTCAGAAATATTTCATGTTCAGACGCCAGTAAACTGATCCTAAACAATGGCCGACGTAGGGATTGTAATGGATGAGAAGAACAAGTACTTTATTAGATGTTAGCCAGGTAAAGGGGTATGATTCTGGGGTACAGGCAGCCGAAACTGCTACGCCAAAGTATTTGTGTCCAAGCACTGGGCATGCACAGATTGCTGAAGTGGACAGTGCAGCTTTGATCATTGACCACACGTACTACCACTTCATGTGTACACCTGCATCAGTTACCACACCTGTCACTTCTCCTCTTCCGGTGCTTTCCTCGCACCCTTGGTGCATTTTCCACTTCACAGAGAAGCAGAATGCAATGTCTGGGAATGTGAGCTTGGGTAGCTGAGTGCTTAATTCTGCATTATGAAGTAAGATATGCAGTGCATAAGAACATGCACTGCAGGAAAGTCAAGAGAGCGGGGTGGAAAGCCATGCAAGGAGAGGAATTTGTGGAACTGATTATGGGAAATGGTAGAGCGCCAGGTAACTTGGATACCTGTTGTATTAATTCAAATAAGCCAGCCAAGACACTTAAAGCATCCTGCAGTCAGTCTGGGGTTTGTAACCCATTAAGCCCTTCCAATCGCCAATCATTTGCTCCAGCCTCTGTTCAAGATTAAACAGGGGAATTTCAGAAATGTTTCCAGAGCAATCTGGCATCAAAAGACCTAAGGTCCTGGGTATAGCGATGTTCCCTCTCCACCCCTGTGATTCGTACATAGAAAAAAATCCTACGGAAAGTGACCCATGAATAGGAGAATAGTCCGATGCCTCCAGGAAAAATAATAAAAGCACAAAATGTCTACAGTGTACACCTTCTTATTCAGACCGTTCATGGCCATCTTAGAGAAAAGTGATAGGTGAATGAGTGAACTTTTCAGTCACCTTAAAAAATATATAGGTTGTAGGACAGCCTCACTTCATTCAAACCACCCCCTTAGTTAATTGAATTGACAGAACAATTTTGAAAGATTACAGGCAATGAAGGTGACTGTAGAGGTGACAAGCTCCCATAAAATCTCACTGCATAAAAATAATACTTGCTGGAACCCACTTGGCCATACCCTCTGCTGTACAGGCAGAAAACCTTTCCCTTGCTCGAGAAAATTAAGCCCTTGAGTTATGAAAAATACCTAGTCACAAAGGGCCAAAAGGTCATGTAAACACACAATTACAAAAATCTGAGCACTCTCCTGAGTGCCTTGGCTCCCTCTGTTGTCCAGTTAGCTCCCCAGCCATACCTGCTAGCTTGAGCGTGGTATACCTTTTAATCCTTTTGAGAGAGGTAGCATGAAAATTTCCTTAGGCACACTTGAGGGCTTTGAAATCCTTGTAATTGGGAAGTAGAAACTCCTGAATCCCTCAGCAATATGTAAGTGACACAAAGCCCTGCTCTTGCCCAAGCAACAGCTAAACTGTATTTAGAACTCGTGCACAGAAATCCCACAACGGGAAGAATAAGAAATTAAGAAGCCCCCAAAAGGGCTGGATCCTCAGAGAGCTACATAGTTGTACTAACTTTGAGTGCTTACAAGAGTGTCTCAGAGCTCAATTTCAGGCGCAACTTAGGTGAAAAAAAATATGAAAAATGTATATGCCAGTGCAAAAACTAGACAAAGAAAGTCCAAACTGCAATTGAGTCATTAGTCCCCCCTCTGCACCATGGAGACTATCACGGACCAAATATTGTCTTCCACAAAAAGGCAGAGCAAACGCTCTAACTGCAAAACAATGCAATTCTGGCCTTTGTCTAGCTAAGGTCAGAAATAGGAAATATGTAGCTAAGGAGGTTGACATTATGAAAGTTAAGGGAGGCATGCCACAAATTACTGATAAAATCTTTGAGGAAAGGCTTTCAAATATAAGAAATATTATAATCACTAATTTAAATAAACCACTGAAGAAGGAAATGAGACACCCTATTAAACAACATATTATACGGTTAGATGAAAAAGTATTGACTCACATGTTGAAAGTCCACAAGATGGCAGGACTTCTCTTAGATTTCAAATTAAGGGCTAGTCATTGAGCAAAGACTGCCTAGTGGTGGGCTATCGAAATGGGAATATTCCACAATTCCTCATTGTCAGCAAGCAGCTGTCACAGAAACACTTGAAATTTTGCTGTACATACGTAGTCTCTGACACTACAGAGACCTGGATGATTTCGCCTTTTGAAAGAAAATATTAGGCACCCATCCTTTAATCAATATATCAATTCCATTCTTTTGGGCATTTCTACATATAGCTGTAAGCTCAACTACCCATGAGAGAGAACCCAATGATGTATTTACCGTTAAAATTATATTGCTGCTTTAATTATGACATTCACTCCAGTCAAGGACCCCATTTCTTCTGATGTTTTTGTGGGCATCCCTAGGCTACACACACTGGCTCCTACATTTTGGAACACTAGTCCATCACCCGCTGCCAAGCCAATTATGGGGCAGCATTCAAATACAGTCCCGGGACAAGGTACCTTTTACCAAGTAAGTGACTCATTGTCACAAGATATCTTTCAGAGCAACCCCCCACCCCCTCAAGTCTTCCAACAGGCCCTGGAATCTAATCTTAGGTAAACAATTGATGGGCTTTCCCAGCACATCTGGTAAGACAACAGGGGTTTCAAATGTAGCAAACAGACCAGAGAGGGGTCTTTAATATTTCCTGTTTATGTTCATTGTGTATTTGTTGAGAGCTTGGCTGGATATATGCAGTGTTTTTAATAAGTTAGGAACGGTTTTACACTTGAAACAGTGCTGTTCCCATCAAACCAATGTTTGTAAAATCTCTTGTATTTAAAACAAGAATTGGCCAAGCCAGTAAGTTTTGCCTATGCGAAATATATTGGCTTTGTAAAAAAAACCCACAAAAAACAGGCGCTATGACTCTGTCAATGCTGGCCGCTTTATAGTGCTTTTTTTTTTTTTTTTTTTTTACTTTAAGCCATGTTGCTCAGCTCAGCTGCTGTGCAACATGTAAAAAACATTGACAAAGCCAATAGATTTCTTATAGTCAAAACTGTTTGCCAAAGCTTGTTCTTCTGAGCCACGCTGAGTGCTTTTAAAGTTTTATACAGATTCACTGTTCCACTTGCTTTTAAACGATTCTGTGAGAATGCATGTGTTTTTACTATTCAGCGTGTTTGACCTTTTTTATTTCTTCTTCTCTCAGTACTTTTTTTTTCTTCCATAGAATTATAAAAAAAATCATTTTCCACAACTTTATCCTTCCAGCTGGTCTTACATACGCTTTCACTTTTAAACAGATCCGCCCTTCGAGCCACTGCTGTGCGCTTTAACTCTCATTGAAATCTCTTGTTCACTTCTACCACCCCCACCATTTTTCTTGTTCTGGTTGCTTTGCTCTCTGAGCCCTCCATGTTGCTCCCCCGCCCACCTGCCCCCTCTGTCTTGCTTCTGCCCTCTCCTTGTGTCCCTCCACCCTCCTGTTGTTTTTCTGCCCAATAGGTTCCACTCTGTGTGTTGCTTCTTCCAAACTGCGTCCTGCACCCACCCCCATGCTCTTATCAATTTGGATCGGTGTACAAAACAAAAAAACAGTTAGTCATTTTGTTGGAACGCATTCTTGGTGCATGCACCTACAAAATGACGCAACTGGCCATGTATGCTTTTATTATTTCCTGTTTATTAGCCATTCTGCACAACATCAGCGATGCTCCACAGCATGTCTAAAACCATTGACAGAGATGTAAGGTTGTATATTGTGTAAATTGGGTGTTTGAAACCTAATATTGTAATGTGTAGTTGCTTATTATACCATTGCAATAAATAGTGCAATATGTTAATATCTTTGAATTGTACTACTAGATCTGGCTAAGACAGTACATAAAGTCAAACACCTTATACGATAAGCAACCAGGAAACATTTTATTAAAGGAGTGGGATTTCTTACGTTGAATATTTTTCAAATAATATGTATCCTAAAGACAAGATTCTTTTCTTGACAATATTTATTTTCGCTACAAATGTTTTACCATAATGTGGTAGGCAACCAAGAGTCTATAGTTTTCTCCTAAACAGCTTCTGCCTGCAGGAGTACCCCCTTAACACATTTTATTGTTAACCCGAAATTTCAACAGTTGCAGATGTTTGAAATGAGATGGTTTAACCGCTTTGTGATTCTGACCAGGATCTGGAAAAAGCTGCTAAAAGGGGATATTCTTTCTTTCTGTGTTCATCTGTGAATCAGTGGCTCACCATAGGGCTGTATCAAATAAGTTTGGCCCATTACGTTCCTAGAAATGGTTGCACCATCATTCAAACAATCTAGACCATCCGATTTATTCTCCATTAGCAGTGCTTAACAGAGTGCTTGGTTTAACTGTAAAGTCTGCTCCCACTCCCCAATGCCTTGGTTAGGGCAGCAAAGACATTTTGTTTTCTAGAAACATTTACTAGACACCTAAATTACATTACTCAGTTTCAGGTAGGCTAACTAAACGTAGAAATCTGGCATTTCTCAATTTACAACACAAGGCATCTTGTGATAGTTTTCTTATTTGTGTTTTTTATCTCCAAAGTTGCAAGTCTTTGGTGCATACCCATGTTCATTGCTTTCTCACTTGCATTTTAGGAGAGACAATTCTCAGGTTATTTCTGACCGATTTGATCATTATTTCGGACCCAAACTCCTGTTTGTTCCCATCTTGAATGTACCTTCTGTAACGCACCAGGCTTGTTCCTCCCCTCTTTAAAGGAACTGGCAAGTACTATACGTCATCAACTCATAATTTGCTCCCTCATCTGAGGTGTGGTCCCCTGGTCTTCTAAGCACTTCCTCTCCTTATGAACCAAATGTTGGATTCCACATTTCTCTCAGTTGTGTGCCCCATTTGTAATATGCTCAGCAGGCTAGTGGGGAGAGCTACTGAACAGAGCAAAATGTTTGTTGTGGGCCAGTATCTTCTTTATACTTCTGCCCAGCAACTGACAGAACCTGTCATAGTCACTCTTGCTGGATGACCTGTGAGCGGCAATAAAACATGGCAGTATCTGTGCTCAGGTTTTGTTAAACCATCATTCAAATCATTTTTCATCAGGTTCTCTTCAGTGGCACATCATGTTCTGTCCTGATGGACAAGAGCCCTTCTCTCCACAACTTAGATCTTTCAGATGAGCACTTCTAGAATTATTTTCCTTATGGTGTTTCCTTTTTAACTTGAACCTATCTTAGTCCAGTGCTTAGATTTTTATTTACATATATTTCAGTGACCTGGGCCCTGATAAATCTTAGCCCATCAGCAGTCATGTTGCAATCTTTTTTTTTTTTTTTTTTACAAATAGTCACTTTCTGGTTTAATACTACTTGTCCGAATGTGAAGCCCACACAGAGGTAGGTGTTAGGCTGCGGTGAATCTACTCTTCAGACATTTGGATAAAAGACATGGGACTCTAATGTCTCCCAGTAGCAAGTGTCAGGCACTGCAGTTTCATAATTGATGTCTCACTTTCTTTGTTCCCCAGATCGGCAGCATTGTGGAAGATGGTACTTTTCATGTAAGAGCATCATTATGAAATGTACCACTTTGAGGATTTTCTACTCGTGAACACATTATAAACCCATGCCTAGTTGGCTTTCAGATGTATTCCCTAAACCCTTACTGAGAGTACAAAAGGGAGCAGTAAATATCCATGCTCTCCTTGAAGCTGCAAACACTTAAGTGATCTTTTAAGGTATATTTATTTGTATAGCTCACTAATGGTAAGGTTGTTGGTGCTGATCAATTAATATTAATGGACCTGAAGTGAAAGAGGGAATAGTTAGTACTACTGTTTGGAAAGGTAGCTTTTGGTACCTTTCTGTTGTGACCTTCTTTCGTAATGTAAGTTTAGGGGAAGAATGTCTACCCTATAACATTCTGAGTTGATTGGTTGTGTGTGGCAGTTCCATCCACTGGCAGTTATCTTCTGACTGGTGGAGGAGGCACCACGTCTGAGAATCACTAAGTAAATAAACATTTACACATTACTGAAGACCTGCCAGCTACCTCATTATAACACTTTCCTAAACCTAGCTAGTTTGGGTTCTGTCCGAATGGCAGCTGGGTGTGAGTTCAGCAGTCTGGCTGCTTTGATTAGTCCTGAATTTTCTGAGCTAGCTGACATTAAACTAAGGGCCATGTCTCTTTGTCAGGGTTTTTTGAGTTCCCAGTTTTCTGTGTCCACCTTTATTGACCCAAATGCTTTTACACCTACATTTTCCCATCTGATTTGATCATTTGTTTAAATTTAGTTAACTTGTATTTGTATACATGTTTTTGAGTATGTCCACTGCAAGTAAAAGGAATATTTCACAAAGTTTGGTTAAGGAAAATGCTTACTTTGGCATTCCTCTTAGATAAACTCTCCACAGTTGTTGGCGTTTATGTTGTGTAAATGGAGCTATTGAACATGGAAACCATAGCTGGCTTGATCCTTAACTGATCCTGTAGCTACCTCAAACACTTGCAGTAAAAACAACAACTTCATAGTTTCAGAAGATTTACAACATGTCCAAGGTAGCTTACAAACTAATGTGGCAATTTGTATTTGAAAGATTTGCATTGTGTTACTAAAGTTATGTTGATATTCGTGTTTCTGTTTAAAATATTAATCTGTATGATTTGTTTTGTTCTAGGTTCCATCAGTTCTGTTTGCTCCAACCCATTTGATGTCTTTATTGACTCTTGGAATTAATTCAGCCATGGTCCTGGACTGTGGATATGCAGAAAGTCTGGTGTTGCCTGTATCTTTTGATGAACATTTATTGGCAAGAAAACATTGCATCCCATTTATAGTTCGTTTTATATAGCGCCCCAAATCTAGAAATTCTGTCTTACACAAAACTGTAAAAAGTAGTGTCCACCTAAACAATTAGTCCCTAAGTATTCTGCATCATAAAGGAGGTTGTCATGGATGGTGGATTAGTCTCAGGGAATTAAATTATTAAAATAAAAGGTTTTGCATGTCAATGCATACTAAGCACTCGGAAGGTTACCTGTTATTCTCTTTGTATTGCAAAAAAACCTAGGAAAGGTAAGCTTTTTATGCTACAGCATTCATAATCTTTGCAAATATAAACAAAACAATTGCAAACAGTTTATTTAAAAATGAACGTTTGTAGGAACACTAGTTTGAAAAAACCTTTTTAATGCCTTTTTAGTGACTTTTTCAATTGCTAAGGGTATTTATAACAATTAGTCCCCTTATACAAGGACATCTTTAGTCCTCGGATGGTAGAGCAATAAATGTTCTACTTGAATTAACCTAGATAGTAATGCAAAGTGTAAGTCTTTAGAAGAAATTCGAGGTTTCATATCCAGAGAATGAGGCATTGGAAGTGTCCTGGTTTTATTATTATAATTACACTATCGCACTTGGTCAGCTGAGATTGTAGCTTGAATGATTGGCTGAATTGTTGACTCTTAAGAGTGAGGCTGAGGAAGTATGCTTTGGAGAGCCACTTATGGATGTTCAGAGTAAGGTAAACTTCCCAGGTATTAGAAGTAGAACTCATCTGCGGAAGGGTCCAGGAATGCTTTGATCCAATATTAGGGGATTTGATCAGTATTCAACGAAGCAAAGTGGTCTCTAGACCAAGTACCTTGACATTTGGAGTGTGAGGCCCCCTGACAATTGTTGATGCAATGGCATTCTCACGAAAGGGAGTTTGTCTGAAGTTGCTGATAAAATAGAGAAAAGAATGGCACACAGGAACGTTAACATATGAGTTCACAAAACTATAAATGTATGCACACAAAGCCTAGACACACGGGCAAATACATGTAAACACACAAAGACAGACAAGTTAAGCTGTTTGTTGCTCAGTTGGTTAAGCACTGCATGTACATTTAACCTACAGGCAC
This sequence comes from Pleurodeles waltl, assembly GCF_031143425.1. Lineage (NCBI taxonomy): Eukaryota > Metazoa > Chordata > Amphibia > Caudata > Salamandridae > Pleurodeles > Pleurodeles waltl. The sequence continues at coordinate 539,667,908 of NC_090448.1, forward strand.
AGATTTCAGCCGTAGTAATAGCAGCTAAGGTTCAGACCGTTTCATGGTTAAGAAGTGTGGAGCTAGCAACAAGAACCTCATCTTACAAGAAATTTGATGATCAGCTACAACTTAATCCTACAGTGAAATCATGCATTGTATAGACATGTGAAAAAGTAACTGTTTTGCATTGTCATGTTTAGGTTCAACCATCAATCCGATCCAGAACCTCTTAGTGGGTAATTAGACTGAAAAGATTTACAAAATTTCACCTTCAGGCATAAGTTTGCTGAAGAACGTGACTTTGGACCAAAGCATGTGAATTTGTCCTGTGGTTGCGATTCCCAGCAGCTATCACTGGGAACGCCTGAGTGATTCTGGTCTGCACACTGATAAAATGTGCCTCTGAGCATCTTGCCTATTAGAACCAACCACTATCCAGTGGGCCGGTTACTCAACTGTGGTGCACAGTCATACAGCAATTTACTTTACAACAAGCATATATGAATGGGCTCCAGTCTCTTGCTGTTTTTGTTGAACAAGACTAGTACTCAAGACTTCAGCTCTGCTCCTTTGCTTTGGGACTGCTTGTGAAAATGTACCCTTTTTGTATTGTGCAAAACATTGTTTGTGTTGTTATACTGTTAGAATTTCTTTAGCTCCATCCAGATTTATGAAGGAATACCGATTCTGAATTGCTGGGAAGCCCTTCCCCTAGGCGGAAGGGCTATTCACAAGTAAGTGTTCATGAGAAGACATATATTCGTGTGACTTACAAATATAAAGTATGTGTTTTTATAATATTGTTTGACCACACCTGTAATAAGCGTTTCTGTAAACAACAACATTGTTGTTTAATTTGCTTACTCAGAATTCTATAACTTGTGTGGATGCCTAGCGGGAAATATCAGATAAACGGTGTGTTCTCTGTTCAACCAAAGCAGTTAATCGTTCTTTGCACTACAGTGGTCCTCTGTCTGTATTTACTATGTAAATGTTTTGAACCGCATCTCTTTGCCACCTCAAAATTGTGAGCCTATAGCATGAATATTCCTCGAATTGCCAATGAGTGTAGTTTTAAAATTGTGACAGTAGTCCACAATATGTTGTCTGTTCATGTTGTTTCCCATAACTTGTTTGGCAGGCATGATAGACATAGATCGGGATTGAGGCAGGGTTGTCCTATGCCCCCCCTCTTGAAGGTCGAACATTTTGCCACAACAAATCGGTGACAGTCCCAGACCACAAAAGATCAGATCGACATTTGAATTGTTTATGGCCACTGATGACGTGCTTAAACCTCTATTACATTTAAAACCTCATATTTGTACTGTGCAGTTGAGTGTATATAAATAGAAAAACAATAAAACAGAAATGTTTTTTAAAGAAACTGACAGCCTTAGTCCCCAAGCTCCTAGTGAAGCTACAAATATTGGGGCAGGTTTCAAGATGAACATGACCAATCGGAGGTGTTTAACTTGGCCTTATATCTGAACATGATGGAGCATTTGAAGGGGAAAATGTCTATCAAATGGCAGTAGAGGCCAGTAAAGTACCTGAGGGGCTATATAACAGTGGGTTTACATACCACCTAAGAGAAAGAAGTGGTACAGGGAGCAGCCAAATTCCATTAAGAAAGTTCTGCAGAGGTGGAACACTGTTGCAGTCTCATGGATAGGCACAATTGGCTTCATCATGATGAATTATTGCCTAATATTCTATACTTTTTTCAGACTTACCATTGCCTGTTTGTGCAGAACTTTCATAGAGTTGCAAAGAATGTGCAAGATATTGATCTGATCCAGAAAATAACTAGAATCTCAATCTCTCAAAGGCTGTTGATATCAGTAGAGGGGTTCCGGGGGGTTCCAGAACTGAAATGGTGTTATAAAGCCTCTCAGATGCAATATAAAATGGAGCGGTTGAGGATAGACACTGAGAAACAGAGCAGCCACTTTGTGAGGTCTCTTGGATCTCAAACTAGCAGAGGAGTAGCAGATCGTCTATCTCCCCAATGACTCGAGCAACACTGCAGGCGTGAGACAGCAAAGGTATGAGATGGGAAGGCTGATGAAAGAGCCCTCACTGATCATCCTGTTCTTTTGGAACAAGGACTTCTTGCCTGTGGTGATTGGAGGGGATTTTGCAAAATAGAAGGTGGGTGATTGACCTTGGTAAGAGACCTAGTCAGTTAAGTGCTACTTAGAAAAATCCCAATGCATGATTTAGGACTTTCAGCTCACTGAAACTGATCAATTCAGCCATGCTTAAGGCAGCCCCAAGGTCTTAAACTAACAGCCACCAGATAATAGCTCCATTATCAAAAACTGAGGAATAATGGAGATGTGTCATAAAACAATGTCCACTGTCAAAGCAGATGCAAAGTGGACGGAAACACCACATATAACATTTATAGGTGACACTACTCCCCGTTAATGCTGCACAGTATGAGTACCTATTGAATTGCTGTCTGCTGGGAGGAGCTTTGACTCACAAAGCACAATCACATACTTAATTGTATAACTGCCCTAAAGTTGAGGATTTCTGATGGGAGTTTTAGAAGGTATTGAGCACACAACAGGGGAACCCTGAGACCAAACTTGTAGGCACCATTTCAGACATCTCTTAACCAAAGGATGCATTTCTATTTATACCAATGTCTGATATATTGGTAGCAGGAAAGCAGACCATTGGGATCTCATGGGGTACCACTAGCTACCAAAGGTCATTTCTGAGATGCTTGGTGCTCCACAGCAATTTGGAAAAATAGGGACCCCATTTTTAACTTCCTTTCACTGGACTTACTAGGTCCATCATTTTTAAGGCATCTTAGGGTCCTTGACTTATATTTGTAAAAGACCTGAAAAGTATCGGAAGCAGGATTACTCCAACCGTTTGGGCATAAAGCACCTCACAGTTGTCCTTCACTGCTGATGTGAGTGGTGATGTGTGTTGCGGTCTAATGGAGGGGAATTGTTGGTTTGGAAGGGAGAAAAGAGGCTGTTTCCTGGTTCCTTTATTCAGCAGTAATGTCCACCTCATTGATCTGATGAGATTTAGACATAAATGGTTTTATCATTTCCCAAACAAATATTCAAAGTGCCTAAAGAAGTATAGGAACTGTTATTGTGTCTTGTAACAGGAGTTTGGAATTAAGGAGACGTTGTTTTAAACTTGTTCTTTACTAGCATTTTACTTTAGTGTTAGTACTGTCATTATGTAGTATTTAATATAATTGGAAAAAAGCTACATTTAGCAAATACTGAAACATGATAGAGGTGTAAAGACATTTCGTGAAGGGAACAAACATTTCTGAGATTAAACAAAATTTTGAGAAAAGTGGGAAACATTAAGGTTGGGGAGCAAATCTTCGGTCAGGAAGACAATTAAAAAAAAAGTAAGTCTGTGTAGCTTTTAATTCAAAAGTTGGAGTGATGGGAAAAAGAAAAAGACAAACTTTATAGGTGTGTTATTCCTTTTTCCACTTTCTAACATGGCCCAAACTATTTAGTGACCACAGATGGCAGGCAGCAGCAAAAGGGAAACTAGTAAGAAAAATGGGGAAGTCATATGAGAGTGGAATGTAGAAGGGAAGGGAAAAAGGATTTAAGATTTTGGGAAACGGGTCGTTTAGATGACAAAGCTCTGGGGTGAAAGGAAATAGTGTCAGTAAATATAAAGGACATTAGAGGCAAGTACGTGAGTACCTCTTCCTCAAGCACAATCAAACAGAACAAAAACAAAGAAGGAGGAGGAGAGAGAATAAGATGGATTCACAGCAAAGGAGAAAAAGCAGGGGAGGTCAGACGGCTGAAGGTCATAATCTACCACCTCAGGAGAAAAAAGCAGGAAAGAATAGTGCTACGGATGAGGATGGAGAGGAAAAATTAAAAGAAAAGAGTGGTCTATGTGATCCATTATGAAAACCAAATTGGTGATTGCGATTTTGAGTTACCACAATCTCTTTGATGGTTTGAAAACTTGGTGAATGCCTGGAAATTTTAAGGGAGCAGGTTGGGTAAGATGGATTTTCAAAGTTGAAATTTACCCAAAAACATTTTCTCAGAGGTCACGTAGAGCCGTTGTCCATTAGGGTGAAAGTTAACGTAGTCGTCTCACAATGGAAGTCTCTGGCCAATTAGAGGATGTTTGTTTGGATGACTATAGTACCCGTCTCTTGTATTCACTTCCTTCTCCACCACTTGACAGTGAGGCGTGAACACACACATAAGGGCGTGGTCACAGGCAAATGAGGTAGAAGAGAGGAAAAACAAAGAGCTGGGCAAGCATATGTAGACAGTGATGCAGGTACAGTCGTAACGGAAATACTAAAACATTTACTTTTCACCTACATTAGAGAGCATACACATAGGAAGACATGAAGATGGGGATAACGACACAATAAGATGCAAGCACCCTCTGGCTTCCCTATTGCTCCCACATTGGTAAGAAAGTAGATTGCACTGTACCACCCAGAGTCTGGCTAGAACACACATGAACTTCAGCATGGTGTGGAAGGTCTCAAGTCTTATTCCTCTTCTGCCCTCCTGCTTCAGAGGTTCCACCGCTCGCTGTTTTTGCACATGGATTGCACATGGATTATGTGGTTTGCAAACCCTGCCACTCCCTTTGGTGCACAAACATGGGTAAGGTGGCTTGTCACAAGACCCAACTGCCCCAATAGAGCACCCTTGATTAGACAGTCCAAAACTCTTTGACCAAAACCGGCTTTGGTGATTCCCAGTAGTGAGCTATGTGCTCTATAAACATTGCGTAACATAGCATGTTCCAGACTGGGTCCTTTTATCATTTATTCGTAGCTGAGCTGCACAGTGTGTAATTTTTGCACTTTTGGCTCTTGTTTATGCAGTGCTGTTCAAGAGGTGAGACAACAGAGAAGAGGGAGAAAAAATATACCAGTGCTCAAGTCGCGTCCTCTTTTTACCTAAGGAAAAAAAAAACTTTAAATGTCTGTATTCCTAGTCCAATGTGCAGCTTAAGAACATCCCTGTTTTGGACTTGCAGATAGAAGAAAAGTGACGTGGTGTTTAAACTGTTTTATATTTTTATTGACTTGTTATTTTTAAACTTTTAGGGAGCTGGAAACTCAACTACTAGAGCAATGCACTGTTGATACGGGCACGGCAAAGGGACAGCCACTTCCATCTGTGATGGGTAATGTTCCTTATATTAATTTCTTTATTGAACATAGCATTCTGCATTTTTTGTTTTCCTTCCAAGATCAAATATTACATATCTTGAAAGATTACATCCTGAAGTTTAAAAACCAATGACGACATGTAATTTAGGATGTCTTCTGTGTGAAGCCATTGTTGGAATCCACCTTTTGATACCACCTTCAGCCTAACCTGAGGGATCATACTAATTGTTTTTCTATAAGATTCTTTCATTCTCCTGATATGATCTCTTTAAATGCCCATGAATACCAAGCTGGGATTCACTACAGTTCTTGGATATGTATTAAGTGGTTCCAGAGATGTTCATACATGCCATACAGCATTTTGTGTGCCACCAGAAGTGAAGTCCCTATAGGTATAACCTGCACCAGTGTCTTATCCAGGTGACTGATTGACACATGTTTGGTTTAAGTCAATAAGGACGCTCAACGAAGGACCACACGCCAATTATGAATACAATTTAGCTTTACTAGAATTTCATGTAAATGCAGGCATTTAGCACATCAACAATAGTGGAATAAGAATAGCAATGAAAAGCATCTATTCATATATAAGTACACTACAAAGAGCATCTATGTATACCTATGAGCAAAGAGTTCATTGACAGAATAAGAATAGCAATGAAAAAGCATCTATTTATTTATATATAAGTACACTACAAAGAGCATCTATGTATACATCTGAGCAAAGAGTTCATTGACAGATATAAACTTGGAATAATTGTATACCAAAATGTGATACACTACAATGTTCAGGAAGCAGAATATAAACGAGTTGAATACTTCAGATGAGCTTTGATTTACTGCACACTAAAATGCATATTTCAATTACTGTAGCAGGCTCACACTACGATGTTCAGTAAGGAAAAACTGTAAACGAGCTGAATTCTTCAGATTATAAACACATTGCAAGCATAATAATCAATCATAATATTAGAGCAGAGAAACAAAAGCCTTTCATCCCTGGGTGGAACTTAACTTAGTCCACGAAATGCTGGGAAGCCCTCTACCGCCCGCTTGGACCTCTCTCCCCCTCGAGCGTCACGGTCTTGGAACAGCACAACAGGAAGGCAGCTCTGGGTCTGAAGATGACAGTTTCACAACTCCATCTGCGAGCTTCAATTCCCTCACCCACCTTTCAGTGTTTAAGTAACCTGAAGCTTGGATTCTGTCCCCTTCCAGTATTTTCTAGCTATGTTATCAGTACATGTCTCTTGGCTGCCTTGCCGTTCCCTGGCCATTGTTTTCATTCCATCTTTTACTGTGGTCTCGTTCTCAAGGTTGAGACTGAATCTCCTTCACAGCCTGTTTCTCACACATGCAGCTGCGAATAAGTTTATCTACGGAATGTCAAAAGAAAACAAGCTTGAAAGCGAACATCGTGAATTTCTTCCACGTTGCTCTGGCTTTGGCAGGCATCACGCTCATCTACACTGTTCAAGCTAATTAACCCTTTGCGTCACAATGTCTTCCGCACCTTTCCCTATACTGATCAACCAGTGTAAGGAAATGCCTCCTTGGCATGGTTACCCCCTGACTTTTTGCCTTTGCTGATGCTAAGTTTTGATTTGAAAGTGTGCTGAGGCCTGCTAACCAGGCCCCAGCACCAGTGTTCTTTCCCTAACCTGTACTTTTGTTTCCACAATTGGCACACCCTGGCATCCAGGTAAGTCCCTTGTAACTGGTACCCCTGGTACCAAGGGCCCTGAAGCCAGGGAAGGTCTCTAAGGGCTGCAGCATATCTTATGCCACCCTGGGGACCCCTCACTCAGCACAGACCCACTGCTTGCCAGCTTGTGTGTGCTAGTGTGGATAAAAAGACTAAGTCGACATGGCACTCCCCTCAGGGTGCCATGCCAACCTCACACTGCCTATGAAGTATAGATAAGTCACACCTCTAGCAGGCCTTACAGCCCCAAGGCAGGGTGCACTATACCATAGGTGAGGGCATAAGTGCATGAGCACTATGCCCCTACAGGGTCTAAGCAAAACCTTAGACATTGTAAGTGCAGGGTAGCCATAAGAGTATATGGTCTGGGAGTCTGTCATGCATGAACTCCACAGCACCATAATGGCTACACTGAAAACTGTGAAGTTTGGTATCAAACTTGTCAGCACAATAAATGCACACTGATGCCAGTGTACATTTTATTGTAACATACACCCCAGAGGGCACCTTAGAGGTGCCCCCTGAAACCTTAACCGACTATCCGTGTAGGCTGACTAGTTCTAGCAGCCTGCCACACACCAGACATGTTGCTGGCCACTTGGGGAGAGTGCCTTTGTCACTCTGTGTCTAGTAACAAAGCCTGTACTGGGTGGAGGTGCTTCACACCTCCCCCTGCAGGAACTGTAACACCTGGCGGTGAGCCTCAAAGGCTCACCCCCTTTGTTACAGCACCACAGGGCACTCCAGCTAGTGGAGTTGCCCGCCCCCTCCGGCCACGGCCCCACTTTTGGCGGCAAGGCCAGAGGAGATAATGAGAAAAACAAGGAGGAGTCACTGGCCAGTCAGGACAGCCCCTAAGGTGTCCAGAGCTGAGGTGACTCTGACTTTTAGAAATCCTCCATCTTGCAGATGGAGTATTCCCCCAATAGGGATAGGAATGTTCCCCCCTCCCCTTGGGAGGAGGCACAAAGAGGGTGTACCCACCCTCAGGGCTAGTAGCCATTGGCTACTAACCCCCCAGACCTAAACACGCCCTTAAATTTAGTATTTAAGGGCTCCCCAGAACCTAGGAACTCAGATTCCTGCAACCTAAGAAGAAGAGGATTGCTAAGCTGAAAAACCCTGCAGAGAAGACGGAGACACCAACTGCTTTGGCCCCAGCTCTACCGGCCTGTCTCCCCCCCTTCTAAAGATACTGCTCCAGCGACGCTTTCCCCAGGGACCAGCGACCTCTGAATCCTCAGAGCACTGCCCTGCTCTAGAAGGACCAAGAACTCCCGAGGACAGCGGCTCTGTTCATCCAAGAATGCAACTTTGTAACAAAGGAGCAACTTTAAAACAACCTGCGTTTCCCGCCGGAAGCGTGAGACTTGCTACTCTGCACCCGACGCCCCCGGCTCGACTTGTGGAGAACAAACACTTCAGGGAGGACTCCCCGGCGACTGCGAGACCGTGAGTAGCCAGAGTTGCCCCCACAGCGACTCCTGCAGAGGGAATCCCGAGGCTCCCCCTGACCGCGACTGCCTGCTCCTCCAATCCCGACGCCTGGTAAAGACTCTGCACCCGCAGCCCCCAGGACCTGAAAGTTCCGAACTCCAGTGCAGGAGCGACCCCCAGGAGGCCCTCTCCCTTGCCCAGGTGGTGGCTACCCCGAGGAGCCCCCCCCCCCCCCTTGCCTGCCTGCATCGCTGAAGAGACCCCTTGGTCTCCCATTGAAACCTATTGAAAACCTGACGCGTGTTTGCACACTGCACCCAGCCGCCCACGCGCTGCTGAGGGTGTACTTTCTGTGCTGACTTGTGTCCCCCCCGGTGCCCTACAAAACCCCCCTGGTCTGCCCTCCGAAGACGCGGGTACTTACCTGCTGGCAGACTGGAACCGGGGTACCCCCTTCTCCATTGAAGCCTATGCGTTTTGGGCACCACTTTGACCTCTGCACCTGACTGGCCCTGAGCTGCTGGTGTGGTAACTTTGGGGTTGCTCTGAACCCCCAACGGTGGGCTACCTTGGACCCAAACTTGAACCCCATAGGTGGTTTACTTACCTGCAAAAACTAACAAACACTTACCTCCCCCAGGAACTGTTGAAAATTGCACTGTCTAGTTTTAAAATAGCTATATGTGATTTATGTGAAAACTGTATATGCTATTTTGCTAATTCAAAGTTCCTAAAGTACCTACCTGCAATACCTTTCATTTGAAGTATTACATGTAAATCTTGAACCTGTGGTTCTTAAAATAAACTAAGAAAAGATATTTTTCTATACAAAAACCTATTGGCCTGGAATTGTCTCTGAGTGTGTGTTCCTCATTTATTGCTTGTGTATGTACAACAAATGCTTAACACTACTCCTTTGATAAGCCTACTGCTCGACCCCACTACCACAAAATAGAGCATTGGAATGATCTCTTTTTGCCACTATCTTACCTCTAAGGAGAACCCTTGGACTCTGTGCATACTATTCCTTACTTTGAAATAGTGCATACAGAGCCAACTTCCTACAACCAGTTTACCCTTTTGTACTTCATTCCTCTTTTACACAGCACAGATAGTTTTGCGTTCAAACATTTGTGTATTTATGACTTGCGTAGCAATACTAACGTAATAGTTTAGCCTCCTGACTGCCAAGCCTTGCTTCCACATAAAAGACAAGGCAAAGTATAAATTTAAATATGTAAACTAATCCTTTAGTGAATAAATCACCACATACCTCAATTTGCTGTCTAGATTACAGAACTGTTAAGCTATCGAGCAGCTTCATTGGCTCCTCTGCTAGAACTGTTCCTTGCCTTCCCTTGCAAAACCACTGCCAATGAAGCTGTGGGATTATTTGCAGCATCCCTGGAACGACCCCCAGCTCCCAAGCACACACTCGTTCTCATTTTATTTCTGACAACTTCGGAGTCGTCTGTGCCTCATCAGACTCCTCTAGTGCTGCGATGGAGAGGTTAAAAACTGGCTTAGATGCGGTCGAAGATGGTCGCTAGCTAGAGAAATTTCTATTGCCTACTGTTTAAATACTCGGTTCACCCTGCAAAATAGCTGTATGAATGAATATTCCTGAACCTGGCAGTGGAGAAGTCTTTTGGACAAACAGAGGAGAAGAATTGTTTTACGGTGGCCCTGAAGAGTAGCCCTGAAAGGTGTCCAAGCAGAATTGGTACCCCGAGCTACCGTTGTGAAATCAGCCGACAACTGAATTAAAGGCAGGAGCCATCTATGGGATGTAAAGTGGTAAGGCAAATTGGGCGGCTGCAGGGGAAGCATTGAGGGTGGTGCAAGTGGATCACACTAGGGATGTTAAGCAGCATACTTTCTACCTTCCCCTACTGGCCTTCTCGTGAGACTGCCTATCTCTAGAGGTTGTTTGAAGATGTCTAATGCTTAACACCGGAGTGTCCTGAGTATATCCTTGAACCCCCACTGCACCCTGTTCCTGGGGTGATTGATCACTCCCAACGTAGGGAAAAACTGTGGCTCTGAGGTCCACAGGTCAGAGGTGGATCCTTGGAGTAGGATACAAGGAGCAGCACCTACTTTGACATTGCTCCCCACCTGTCTGGACACCGTCAAGGACGATCATAGCACACTGCTCAGTTACAAATACTGAGGTGCTGTCTTCACGTTATTTGATTAAAGGGAACAATTCTCTATGAAAACACATGAATCCTCCAGTTCACTGTCATTGTCGACAACCAAAGAACAACGTCAGTACAATTTTGAGGCAGTCAAGGAAGCTCTTTGACAAGCGTTCAAAATATATGATAGACTTTTCTACTTGTCTACAGATCACTGCTGATTATAAAATCTTGCATGTTCTCTTGGCAGACTAAGGCTGGAACTGGCTCAATGACTGCCAAATATCAAGGAAAACGAGAAGTCAGAGACTTAATCCGACAATATAAAAGAAGAAGGATGACACTACAGGCTGTTAATTCTTCTGAACTCTAATGGAGTTGGAACAATTGGGAGGTTGAACTTCAGTCAGTAAGCAGACAGACATCGACAACGATCAGACTAGCAAACCACACAGTAAATTGACTTTGATACTGAAGAAATTGCGGTGGGATGAGATTTGAGAAAAATGTAAATCTTTAAATTTTCCTTAATGTTTTGACAGGTTTCTCCACTGCTTTGTGGATGCAGTCCATTGACTCGATGAACATGTTTGGATTATTTGTTGCCTATGTCCCCATGGAGTAGCTTCATAAATCATCTTGCATACGACTAGCAAATTACCTTTTAGCCCTCATTTGATATTCAATAGTTTGGACTGCGCATTACATAATGCAGGCGATAATGATAGTACCAGATGAAAATGTACTCCTGTGTAGATTACCCCTCATTGATTGCTGAAAAAGGTTAACACTAACCTCGTTTTAAGTTAGACTAACTATCGAATGACAGAAACCATTTCTAGGTTTGTTAGTAGTTGTAGACCTGTTGTGTGAAAGAGTAAGATGCTTCTAGAATTTAAAAGATTGTTGTGTTTGTTGACTGGTCTGTCTTGAAGCATATGCATGAGAGGGGGTAGGGCACACTATCCAGTGACCTTGACTAAACTACAGTAGAAATGGCATATAAAACAATAATTTGAGACTGCAGCTTGCCTGGAATGTGAATGGTCTGTGCAGTAAAATTAACAGGAGCATTGACTGTATACTCAATACCTACATGTCCGGTGTAATATTTCTACAATAAACATACCCTCGTTGCGATGGATGATTTCTCAGGCAAGTTACATTGTGAAATTGGGGGTATGGGATGGCAAAAGAGTGGTCGTTGTCTCAGTGTATCTCTCCCAGAACTGCAGCTATTGATCCGTAAAATACGTCAGTCCTGGTTAATGTGATTACTAGAAGCCTCACTCATCATAGGTGGATATTTTAATCAGGTCTTGGAAGAAATGAGAGCTAGATCTTTCAAACTTAATGGCTTCTTGAATACTCATTGAAAACATAGAAGCTTTATTGCTTCCGTTGGTAGGTTGATCCTTGGCAAAACTCTAAGGAAGGCTAATAACACTTCTCTGTCCATTCTAATGCACATAAATATTTCTGTGAACTGAATTACTCTCCTGCCCTGTTGTAGCCTTGTCCATGTTTAGGGAAACAAGTCTAGACACATCTACTGCTGTCTAGAATTAAAGCCAGTTCTATTCCTTTAAATTAATTTGAGTTACAGAGGCAGCAGGCAAGGACACCCTACCGCCGCTCCTGTTTGCACTGTTTCTGGAACCACTGATGTGTTGTCTACAGAGAGACTTAATTAGGAATTAGATGGAAGGAAATGTGGAATGACAGAATATCCACGTTGCCAGATGTCATCATTCTGTGCAAGGCCGATCCTGATTAGGCAGTTGGCATTCTTATACATTACTAAGAATGATGGTGACTATTTGGTCTTTGGAATTAATTGGGTATAAACTCTGCTATTGTAAAGGAATAAATGGGCACATGCCTTACTTTCCAGCTTCCTCTTTCAAATTTCGGGTAGTAACTTTAGATACTGGGGGATTCACAAATCCAGAAGTAAGGAATACATATATAATACCAACATATCAGTATTTTAGGAAGCAAGGGAGAACCCGATTCACTTGAATTCACTCGAATTCACTCCTGTTTTCCCTTCTTAGAAGAGCAGCATTTTACCAAATTACTGTGCTTCTGAGATTGTTATGTGTTCTTCAAAATGCACTATTGATCGAAATGTGTTTTTCTGCACTCTCTTCTAAGATGGAGGTTCACCCGCTACCTCTCTTGCAACACTCAGTAGTAGTTTATTTAAAGGTGGACTAGAGGTGCCTCACATACAAAAGTACTCTTGCGCCTCCCAATTGGCGATACTGAATGACTGAGTTTTTGCCTCATTGCAGCAAATATCATTCACTATCAGCCAAGTAGCAATGTGAAATAAACGGTATCCACATACCAAATATCCATCCAGATTCCGGAAAAAACTGCTCTAACCCGCAGTCTTTAATATACTCTTGGAAAGCAGCCATTGAATTGATGTTTACATTTCTTAATAACCAAAGAAATGTCCACTGTAGTTTAGTACCAGTCTCAAACATTTAACACGTTTGGAGGGGTTCAGTTGCGGGCATATAATTAGGATAACTAAAGTAGGAGACCTCTGCGTTCCAAGGGAATGATATCGTTTGAACAGCTCTACTCAGAATATGAACTGGGGGTGTATAAATTACTTAGATTCCTCTAACGGTAGTAGGACCTTCAGAACTATGTTGTTGCTAGTAGAAACCATCCAGAATGTTCCCCAGTGAAAAGCACAATCGTGCATGAGCACTTATGAAACAAACAATTGCAAAGCCGAAAGAGCTTGCTTTCATTTTGATGCCTGACCAAAACAATACTGCAGTGACAAACAAAACAAAAATGACTTTCTTTGTACAGTTCATGTGTGTGATCAGGAACTCAATGTGTGACAATTCAGAGTACTTTGGTGATGTAGAATAGTTCTTCTTGCATTACAGTGCCACTACTACATGGGATCTGGAATGATAAAGCACATGTACGGAAGCATACAAAGACCGTAAATTCTGATCTTGAAGGTGCCAAATCCCACTCTATGTATTTAATAGGTCTTTCAAGTAGCTCCCCTTTCAAGCCAGGTGTGGAAAGAAGACTCATTGATATATAAGGCAGTACTTAATGATTTGCCTGATACACTGACTTGCATGAGGTTTAAGCAGATGAACTGATGCAGGTCCCCTGCCAGACTGGGACTGGAAAGAAGCACTTGTGTACCTGAGGGAAGTAGCAATATGTACTGTTTTTTTATTGATCCCCCAGGAAGGGTTTTCATTGGCTATACTACACTAGAGCACACATATTACCATGGGGGAAACATACCTCTGCAATATGCCTCAGTGGCTGTGGATGGGAGGGAAACCAAAGGTTCAAGTTTTCCCAGAACCCAGTAGGAGACTTACTTGTTAAAATGTAAGGGTTCCCAGTTGATCTATCTGCTAAATTAAAGCTGTTGGAAATTTGGAATTTGCAGACTTTAGAGCGACATACCACAAACTGTGCATATCTAGGTCTAATGGTGGCACCCTATGATGGAGCACAATCATGGTGCACCCATGCCTCCAAGAGATATATGTTTGGTGTAAATATATTGAGTTGTAAATGGCAATGAAAAGAAGTGTGTATGCAAGTCATGGCTGCCCAACACAAATTGGATAAGATTTGGGAAGCCTGGATTCGATGTCAGGAGCAAAATTGAATTTAATAGGGAACGAATGGAGATTCTTAGCACTATTACCATAAACAGTGGGAAAAGTTGTAGATGGCTTTTGTTGTATTGTGAGCGCTTCACAGTAAGATTGAACCCAATGGTTACAGCTGATGTTTGCAAACTTGAGGGGATTGGAGATGATGCTCTGTCTGGGTTTTATAATGTTTCATTATTTAATTGTTTTGTTATGAGATCATAAAAACGAGTATATTTTCTAAACATCGTTTTCTAAATCACCAAAGTCCATTAGTTGGCTCCATTCTGTTGTGGTGTGCAATTCGTTCTCACACCTGTGTAACCTCCCTGTTTGGGGGGTAAACATGACTTCCTTGTATTACCAGAAAACAAGCAACTCAGCAACCCAGGACTGGTTTTAGTCTGATTGGGGCTCGTCACTTTGGTGTAGCTTGGTTCCTCTGGCATGGTGAGTAAGGGGCCCACATCTTATCTGGTCTTGGGTAGCTTTTCCAGTTCAGGGAGTACCCAGCCTGGCAGTTTAGGCTGGCCTGTTCCTCTTGGAGCAGGCTGATAAATGATTTGCTGGGGGGGGGCAGGGGGGGCATTCTGAGATAGCATACAGGGAGTGCAGAATTATTAGGCAAGTTGTATTTTTGAGGATTAATTTTATTATTGAACGACAACCATGTTCTCAATGAACCCAAAAAACTCATTAATATCAAAGCTGAATATTTTTGGAAGTAGTTTTTAGTTTGTTTTTAGTTTTAGCTATGTTAGGGGGATATCTGTGTGTGCAGGTGACTATTACTGTGCATAATTATTAGGCAACTTAACAAAAAAAATATATATACCCATTTCAATTATTTATTATTACCAGTGAAACCAATATAACATCTCAACATTCACAAATATACATTTCTGACATTCAAAAACAAAACAAAAACAAATCAGTGACCAATATAGCCACCTTTCTTTGCAAGGACACTCAAAAGCCTGCCATCCATGGATTCTGTCAGTGTTTTGATCTGTTCACCATCAACATTGCGTGCAGCAGCAACCACAGCCTCCCAGACACTGTTCAGAGAGGTGTACTGTTTTCCCTCCTTGTAAATCTCACATTTGGTGATGGACCACAGGTTCTCAATGGGGTTCAGATCAGGTGAACAAGGAGGCCATGTCATTAGATTTCCTTCTTTTATACCCTTTCTTGCCAGCCACGCTGTGGAGTACTTGGACGCGTGTGATGGAGCATTGTCCTGCATGAAAATCATGTTTTTCTTGAAGGATGCAGACTTCTTCCTGTACCACTGCTTGAAGAAGGTGTCTTCCAGGAACTGGCAGTAGGACTGGGAGTTGAGCTTGACTCCATCCTCAACCGAAAAGGCCCCACAAGCTCATCTTTGATGATACCAGCCCAAACCAGTACTCCACCTCCACCTTGCTGGCGTCTGAGTCGGACTGGAGCTCTCTGCCCTTTACCAATCCAGCCACGGGCCCATCCATCTGGCCCATCAAGACTCACTCTCATTTCATCAGTCCATAAAACCTTAGAAAAATCAGTCTTGAGATATTTATTGGCCCAGTCTTGACGTTTCAGCTTGTGTGTCTTGTTCAGTGGTGGTCGTCTTTCAGCCTTTCTTACCTTGGCCATGTCTCTGAGTATTGCACACCTTGTGCTTTTGGGCACTCCAGTGATGTTGCAGCTCTGAAATATGGCCAAACTGGTGGCAAGTGGCATCGTGGCAGCTGCACGCTTGACTTTTCTCAGTTCATGGGCAGTTATTTTGCGCCTTGGTTTTTCCACACGCTTCTTGCGACCCTGTTGACTATTTTGAATGAAACGCTGGATTGTTCGATGATCACGCTTCAGAAGCTTTGCAATTTTAAGAGTGCTGCATCCCTCTGCAAGATATCTCACTATTTTTGACTTTTCTGAGCCTGTCAAGTCCTTCTTTTGACCCATTTTGCCAAAGGAAAGGAAGTTGCCTAATAATTATGCACACCTGATATAGGGTGTTGATGTCATTAGACCACACCCCTTCTCATTACAGAGATGCACATCACCTAATATGCTTAATTGGTAGTAGGCTTTCGAGCCTATACAGCTTGGAGTAAGACAACATGCATAAAGAGGATGATGTGGTCAAAATACTCATTTGCCTAATAATTCTGCACTCCCTGTAGTGGGCAAAACAATGACTGGTTGAAATTCTACACGGAGCAATTGCCAGTAGTTAGACTTATTGTAAACGTTCATCCCATCACCTTTTGTTCGTTTAAGTATATCATTAGCAGCAACACTGGTGACTGGAAACACTCCCTCGAGGGAACCTAAGAGGTGATGGGTGGAATGCTTGAATTAATCACAGCCGCTGGTCATTACTCTGGACTGCATTCTTGGCCATTGTTGTTTTTTTGCCCATTCCAGACAAGAACTTCCCTCGTACAAAATCAGGCTTGTTTCTGCACCAATAGGAATAGTCCAGCCAGGACTGCCAGGCCAAGTCTCCTCTGAAGGGAAACCTGCAACCCCAGACTGGTTTCAGTTTATATGTACCTTGTCACTGAGTTTTCTCAACTGGCATATGGATGTTTGCCTGTTTTAAAACAAATAATTTTTTTTCTTTCTTATCCTTGTTTTTATATTTTTGTAGATGTGTGGCAGACCAGTCTCTTCCATCCTTTGTTATATGCAGGTGCCTTTCAAAGGATTGCTATTCACCATGCTCCTCTTCTCTTGCATCCCTTTCTCAGCTACTTTTACTAGTATTGCTGCATCATGCTCTTTTGCAGTGGCAGTATTATGCACTGTTTTCCATGGATTTCTTAAAGCAATGTGTTCACACAAGTATTGGAATATGTTGATAACCTTTGGAAAGGTATTCTTTCTCACAGCAGTTTCATTTTTGTATGCAGCATTTCATTTTTGGGGAGAGACTGGTGAAAAACCTTTATAACTTTACTTACTTCCTTATACCTAGAACTTTTAGGAAATCCAATTTTGTCAAACTTGTTTTGGTGGCACTGTATCGGGTGTTTCCTCATTAAATGTGTGTTGGCTAAGCAGCCTGCTTCAAAGATTGCTGGGTATTCTTTTTTAAGGTTGATGGAAGATGTTGCTGTTTACTTAAGCAAGTCCCTCAGGTTCAATTTCTGAGAAGAGTCTGCATACATACACAAAAGACAGGCTTTAAGATACTCAGCATTGTTTTGCACGTTATGCTAACTGTCTTCTTTATGCACTATGATCTCTGTATTGCTACATGATTATGGTGAAAGAGTGACCTCTTGTGTATTTTCTATGAAGGGAGAAGGAAAAACAGCTTACATAATTGTATTTGTGGCACTTTAATCCCAAAGGAATAAGAACATTACCACTATCTTAATCCTTATGAGATCTAGAAAGTGAAGTTAAACCAGACTGGGCAACTGAAGATAGAGCTCTGATTAACTGTGGGGGACAATGAACTCTGTTGGTACTTTCAATTACAGTACTGTGACGTAGGAAAATTAAAATGTTTCATTGCATTTAATGTGGAGTCCCACTGAACTTAGATTTAAAGTGTGGGAACCATTATGTTTATGACTTGGCTTTCAAAATACTACTACCAAGTTTATCGTTGAAATCTAGTCCTGTGCTGTTTAATTAGAATCTCTGTATTCTTTTGAAGTCTAAATTGGGAGTGAAGGGTCTAGTAGCTATATTTTTGATGGTGTGCATAGTTCATTTGTATTGTGCAAACATTGTTGAATTTTTTTTTCCCAAATCATTTATTAGGTTCTGTCTCAGAAGCCATCGTTGAAGACATTAAAGGTAAGATTCCTCACTTAAAAATAAAATGTTTAATTTTTCTTCTGTATAACTCTGTTCTATTGAATTGGTCCTCCCATTGATCAAAGACTGATCATTGCTATGAATGCTGGTACTAACAACAGTGTACATTTTGGAAAGGGGGGTTTCTGAAAGTTATGTGTACATTAGACGCCATGAACTGATTTGTCAAATATTTTCTTGTTTGATAACACGTCTTCTTGTTATTTTGAACAAGAAAAGAAAATGAAATGGAAAGGGTAACACTCAAAATATCACAATCAGTTTTCTGCTTGTTGTCACTCTTCTTTTTATTTCAATGTATATTACTGGTCTGTATAATTGTATAAGTTACTGTATGCAACATCAAGATTGTTAATGCATCTTTTTAAAATAAAAACAT
Source organism: Pleurodeles waltl (assembly GCF_031143425.1). NCBI lineage: Eukaryota > Metazoa > Chordata > Amphibia > Caudata > Salamandridae > Pleurodeles > Pleurodeles waltl. The sequence continues at coordinate 539,686,185 of NC_090448.1, forward strand.
ATATATTATTTTCACAAGAGATAGAAATACATCCAGCAGTAATACATTGAGATAAGGTCCCCTAACATTGTGAACATCCCCATTTTACCGCTACCCGACTACGTGCAGTGCATTCCCTTAGTGTTCATTTGACAGCACTGTCCAAGATTTTCCGGTTGCCAAAAAATAATTACTGCCGGTTCAAGAGTGTTCAGGGTCCTAGTGTTCTGTTGACCCGGAAAGTCTCAAGTGCTCTCAGTGAGCGAGGGCATTTCAGATTAGATGCATCTTCTTTTAGATAGCACATCAAGGACTGCCAAGCAGTTAAACATTTATTGTGTTTGTCTTTTAGATTAAATGAGAGCATTTCCATGGCAGGGCATTTCATAGTCTATGGGACCATGCCTGCACATCAAGGCTTTTTGGGGTCTTCAAGAGCAATGGTATTTCTTGTTTCACTCAGTAACGTATGGGTGATGGCAGGTCATTGGCACGTATTCAGTTCCTTCTATCCCTGTGGTCAAATGCCCAGAAGGGCCGTGGTGGGTCTTCTGGGATTGGTAGACCCCTTTTCCTCCTTTATGTGTCTCAGGCTTTCTTTCCGGAATGTTGCTAACACCGGGCAGGACCATCAAATGAGTATAAACATACCCTCTAGCCCTTATTCTAACAAATGTCCATGTGTGGATAGAATTTATTTTGTATGGAATTATATACCAGCTATACTTGATTTGATAACAAGTCTTCATTCCCTGAATGCTGCAAATCAGCCGGAGGGTGTCTCTTCAAAGCCTCGTCCATTCTTCGTGTGGCATTCCCCTGGAGTATTGATTTCCATTTCTGCACGAAGAGCCATTTGTGATTTACTGGCAAAGCCTTAAGTGTTGTGTATATATCTGATAGCAGGCCTTTCATAGAGTCATAGGTGGGAAACTGTTTTTCAAAATACAATAGTTCCCTCGTCTGAATCTCTCTATTCAGCGGGTGCATCCCCCAGGGATGAAACTGGAAATATCTAAGGGCTGTTCTCAGATAGTTTGAAATCTGTCCGGTCCTGGGTGAAGGATTTAACTGTGGTGTTGTGAAGGAGATACCTCAAAATAGTGCAGTCCCCCTGCCTCCATGTGGCTAATTGAGTTGTGTCCATTGGCGGAGAGATATCTAGTTTGCTCAGGATCTGAATTAAAAGGGGAGGAGGAGGTCATGCTTGTTAGGGACCTAGAGGACAACTCCCACAATTCCTTAGTGGCCATAACACGTCTGACACATAGAAACATAGAGTACTTTTGGTTGCATATTTTTAGGGAGCCTGAGAAGGTCCTAAAGGGATCTGCCAACAAAATGCATTTCCAAAATAGCCACTGTTTTGTGACTGAGGGACCATTTAAAGGCGATGCAAAGTTGTGATGCCAGCAAAATATGTTATAATGGCATAGACGCTTATGCCACCAGAGTTCCTGGTTGTTTGGAGGACCTTTCTCGCTAATCTGGGTCTGCTTTTTGCCCAACAAATTGATTGCATCACTTATGTAATAAATGCTTATCTTGTGCAGAGATTGCCACAGGTACGCCTTGGAAAAAATATAGCAACCTAGAAAGCACATGCATTTTAAAGGCCTTCTTCATTACTATCCATGATATGAATAGTGGTCCCTGTCTGCTCTGGTCATTTTTCACTTCTCTTACGATGGTGAGGTAGTTTGCCCTGTACAGCCCCTGAAGCATTGGGGTAATCTGCACTCCTAGATATCCAATGGATTTCTTTGCCCATTTAAAGGGAGGAAGGGTCTCTATTTCTGCACCAACCTATCCTTTGGTGTTGATTCCCAGATTCCTTATTTTTTAAATGTATTTTGAAACCTGAGACGGTGCCATAGTCGTGTAGGAGGGGTCAGATTGCTCTTATTTACGGGAGGGAGAGGGGAAGGGTTGGGCGGGGGGGGTTTCAAATGTGTCAGTAAGATGTTGTCAGTAAACAAGTGGATTTTGTGTTGTACTCTCCTTCTACTCATTCCCTGTACTCAGGGGGTTTGCCTAATCAACTGAGCAAGAGTCTCTATGGAGAGAGCAAATAATAGTGGGGCACTCTTGTCTTGTCCCATGAGTCAGAGCAAAGCTATCTGTCTTCACTCCCTTGAATATGAGTCTCACCCTTGGTTTTGATAGTGTGCCCAGATATGTTTTTGCATTGTAGGTCCTATCCCCACCTTTTCTAAGACCTGTTGGAGAAAGGCCCACTCCACACGGTCAAATGCCTTCTATGTGTCATTTGTTGGATAAGCAGCGAGGTACTGTGTTTATTTGCTTTCTCAATAAGGTGTGGGATCCTACGTATATTATCTTATATTTGGCAATTTCATAGCACTGCTGTCTGAATCATTAAAATTGTCCAGCTGAGATGTCCGTGGCCTGTGATTGTGAGATTTGTGTAATCTTTGCTTTGTTTACCCTGCCCCTTCCTCCTTGTAGAGAAACAGTTGTAACATTTGTCTGAGAATATACTTGGTAGAGGCTCGATGGGAAAATTCAGTTGAGAAGGATGATTTAAAAATATGTAGGATAGGTGACCTTCCATACTCATGTGTTTACTGCTTACAATGCTTACAGCTCTGTCTAACATTTAGAAGACGTTATATTTTAAGTAAGTCCAGTTTTTTTGTCATCATTTTGTGAAGGTTTTGTTGTGGAGGGTGCGTCTCAAGCACCCAGTGATGGTAGCGTTTGATTAGCACAGCACAAACGTTGATCTTCAGACTCTCAGGATTTTTACCAAATTTTTGTGAAAATAGAGCTATAAAATGCCCATTATGCCAAGTTTGTTTTCAGATATTCTCAAGCAGACCCGCCCAGCCTCAATCATTCTACAGTGACTCACTCTGGTTGCTTACTTGTTCCAATTCAGGACATGGATTAGCATCCCACACTTTAAAAATTAACCAGCCAACACTTGACAAAGCATCCAACTAGTACATTCAGCTGCAGAAAGGCCTACAGGATCACAGAACCATTGTCATATGTATTCCAGATATGTTTTTGTATCTTAAGTCTGCTTTGGATGTTGATATGGGTGTGAGGCATTGGATGAGGAGTGGAAGGATACTCTGATGGCCCCTCTCCTCCTCGCCTTACTCTCAAGAAGGGGCCATCTGAGTAGGTACTAGTTCATCTAATTTAATTACTTAGCTGCTTGCACTATATCAGAGTCCACGAGTGGCGAACGCAGAAGAGTCCCCACTCCTTTGTGTGCTGCTGCACGGCAAAAAGTTATATTATGTTGAATTTTAGAGCCTTCTAATCATACGTGAGGGTATCTAGGTGCTTGGGCCGATGTGAAGACATGTTGTCCCCACATTATTCAAAGAGCCAGTTCTTTAGATTCTTGCCAAACTCCAGCAGCAAGGAGGAAGCTCTGATATTTTTAGTGGGAGGTCAGACCATTTTTTGGGGGCGATGTAGGAGAATAGGCGACCTACTGCTCTACATTTGTGAAAGCAGGGGTGTCTTTGTGCAAGTGAGAGTGAAGCTTGAGCGAAAGAGTCTGAATGGATTAAGAAAGTGTATGCGGCTGTTGAGGTATTCGGGTCCAGTGTTTTGTAGGGCTTTGTGAGTGTTTGAAGAGTGCATTTGTGAATGGGGAGCCATTGAAGCTTCATGAGGTAAGATGTGAGTGGGGCAGGGGAGATTGAGTATGAGTCTTAGGGCGGCATTTTTAATGGTCTTTAGCCTTTTCAGGGGCCCACTTTAGCACACAGGCCCTGATTATGATTTTGGCGGGTGGAAAAGCCCACCCGCCAAACCCCTGCGGTCGGGTTACCATCTATGCGGCACCCCTCCCACGGCCCTGATTACGAGTTGCCTGCCTGCACAGCAGGAAACAGCCCACAACATTGATGCCGGCTCGTAATAGAGCCGGCGGCAATGTTGTGGTGCGTCGGGTGTACAGTACCCATCACGCTTTTCACTGTCGTCTAAGCAGACAATGAAAAGCGTGACTGGGTTGTCCATGGGGGCCCTTGCACTGCCCATGCTAAGTGTATGGGCAATGGACAGTGCAGGGATCCCCGGCACCCCGTCTATGCCAGCATTTACATGGCAGTGCAACCGCCATGTAAAAGCCAGGGGACTTGTAATCCCCAGGGCACCGCTGCTTGCAGCGCTGCCCTGGCTGATTAAGACCACTGGCACTGCTAGGCCGTCAGCCGGCGAAAAAGTGGCGGTGCCAGCGGTCCGACAGTGGTGCGTTCACCATGGTCATAATGTGGAGGCCGGACCGCCACCGCGATTCTGGCGGTCCTAGGACCGCCAGACTTGTAATGAGGTCCACAGTGTGGAGGTGTGTTGTCGCTCAGTGGTTTTGGTCGAGGATATCAAGTTATCTTGAAGGTACAAGAATAGAAGGTCAGTCTCACTCTGAAACTGACGCTTCTCGGCATGATGGATCACTTGGATGTTAATGCATCAATCAGTCTAGGGCTGACCTTTCCTTAAATAGATATTGCACAAAAATGGTTGGAAACCGATGCTCAGACTTTGAGCTGGTAGTTGTATGTTTTACCGATCACATCACAAGGCCTTTCCTCTCCTTTCATGTCTCTCAGCATTTCTACTGCCCGATTGCAGTGCGATCGGCCAGCAGAAATGCTACTAGACACCAGGGAAATTGTATTTTTTATTTGTATTTTATTATTGAATAAGGGGAGCGGCCCCTTGGGCAAGGGCCGCTCCCCAGGGGGACAATTTATTTATTTTATTTATTACATTACTATTTTTTTATTATTTATTTATAAGGGGAGCGACCCCTTAGGAGGACAGAATTAACTTTAGGCCATTTCTGCCGCCCTTGGGGGCAGAGCGGCTTATTTTCTATTAGGCTGGGGGCAGAAACCACTAGACACCAGGGATTTTTAGTTTTTAGGTCAGTTTCACAAGAGGGGAGCGACCCCTTAGGCAAGGGTCGTTCCCCTGGGGGCAAATTTATTTTAGGCCATTTCGGCCCCCTTGGGGACAGATCGGGCTATGTTTATTAGTCCGATCTGCCCCGAAGGGGGGAAGAAACCAGTAGTCACCAGGGATTCTTTTTTTTTGCACCAATTTCATGCAAGGGGAGTGACCCTTTAGGCAAGGGTTGCTCCCCTGGGGGAGAAATTTATTTTAGGCCATTTCTGCCCCCCTTGGGGGCAAATCGGCCTATTTCTATTAGGCTGATCTGCCCCCAAGGGGGGCAGAAACCACTTAGGCATCAGGGATTGGTGTGTGTGTTTTGTTTTTGGGGGGGGGGGGGCAGCTCCTTTGGCAAGGGTCATTCCCCATCTGGGCACATTACTATTGGCCATATCTGGACCCCCCTTGGGGGCAGATTGGCCTATTTGAGGAAGGTCCATCTGCCCCCAAGGGGGGGAGGGGGGGCAGAAATCCCATCAGAGACGATTTTTTTCAAAAAAAGAGGGTGGGGGTGCCATACCCCCACCCCAAATAAATGGGGCCAAAGTTGTTCTGCCCACCAGTGGACAGATGGGGCAATTACACTGATTCACTCCCCGTGCGGGGCTTAAAACCTACTATATGCTAGGAAATTAAACAAAAAAAATAGTGGAGTGGTGGCTACCAACCAGTATGGGCATGGTTATGCCCCCACCCCAACTGAAGGGGGTAGCAGTCTTTCAGCTACCCCCTTCCCCCTGCACATTTGATTATTTTGGGTTTTGGTTTTACATGTGGGCCATGAGAGCTTGGCTAACTCTCAAAATCGTCCCTCTTGGAATGGTGAGGGCTGCACTTTTTGGACTTTGGGACGCTGCCATGTAGAAAAATCCCTAGACACATCTGAAAACTAAACATCTGGGTGAGTCCAGGGCGGTGTGCTTCACATGCACCCCACACCATTTTCTTACCTGCAAACCTCCAACTTTGCTGCAAATCCCACATTTTCCCACACTTTTGTGATGGAATCTTCTGGAATCTTCAGGAATCCACAAAATTCCTACCATCCAGCATTGTCTCATCTATACCGATAAAAATTTTGCCCCACTTGTCAGCCTAAAATGTTTTCAAACGGCCCTTTTGGACCCGCATTAGTTCCACCTCAATTTCGACATGTTTGGCTCTTCCCTGTCACAAGCACTTGGCCCACCTTTATAAGTGAGGTATCATTTTTATCGGGAGACTGAGGGGAACATTGGGTGGTATGAAATTTGTCCCGGTGCGGTGATTGGGAAAAATTTGATTTTTTTAAAAAAAACTAAATTTGAGGTTTGCTGAGAATTCTGGGTAGGAAAACAGTGGGGGGTCCACGCAAGTCACACCTCCCTGGACTCCCTCAGGTGTCTAGTTTCCAGAAATGTTTGGGTTTGGTAGGGTTCCCTATACGGCTGCTGAGCCCAAAACCAAAAACGCAGATGCCCCTCCCCCACCCCCACCACCAACAACAAAAAAAGGTAGTTTTGTATTTGACAGATTTGATGTGTCCACATAGTGTTTTGGGGCATTTCCTGTCATGGGCACTAGGCCTACCCACACACGTGAGGTACAATTTTTATTGAGAGGCTTGGGGGGATGCTGAGTGGAAGGACATTTGTGGCTCCTCCCAGATTCCAGAACTTTGTCACCGAAATGTGAGGAAAAAGTGTTTTTTTTGCCAAATGTTGAGGTTCGCAAAGGATTCTGGGTAACAGAACCTGTTGAGAGCCACACAAGTCACCCCAGCTTGGATTTCCCTGGGTTTCTAGTTTTCAAAAATGCATAGGTTTGGTAGGTTTCCCTAGGTGCCGACTGAGCTAGAGGCTAAAATCCACAGCTAGGCACTTTGCAAAAAACTGCTCTGTTTTCTTTGGGAAATTGTGATGTGTGTGAGTTGTGTTTTGGGTCCTTTGCTTTCGTGGACACTAGGCCTACCCACACAAGTGAGGTACCATTTTTATTGGGAGTCTTGGGGTAAATGCTGAGGGGAAGGAAATGTGTGGCTCCTCTCAGATTCCAGCACTTTCTGTCACCATAATGTGAAGAAAGTGTTTTGTTTTTTTCCAAATTTTACAGTTTGCGAGGGATTCTGGGTAACAGAACCTGCTGACAGCTCCACAAGTCACCCATTCTGAATTCCCCTAGGTGTCTGGTTTTGAAAAATGTCCAGGTTTTCTAGGTTTTCCTAGGTACCAGCTGAGCTAGAGGTCAAAATCCACAGCTAGGCACTTTCCAAAAAACACAGCAGTTTTCAGTGTAAAAATGTGATTTGTCCATGTTTCCTCTCACAGGCATTAGGCCTACCCATGCAAGTGAGGTACCATTTTTATCGGGAGATTTGGAGGAACACAGAATAGCAGAACAAGTGTTATTGTCCCTTGTCTTTCTCTACATTTGTTCCTTCCAAATGTAAGATAGTGTGTAAAAAGATGTCTATTTGAGAAATACCCTGTAATTCACATGATAGTATGGGCACCCCTGAATTCAGAGATGTGCAAATAACCACTGCTTCTCAACACCTTATCTTAAGCCCATTTTGGAAATACAAAGGTTTTCTTGATACCTATTTTTCACTCTTTATATTTCAGAAAATGAATTGCTATATACCCGGTACAGAATGAAAACCCATTGCAAGGTGCAGCTCATTTATTGGCTCTGGGTACCTAGGGTTCTTGATGAACCTACAAGCCCTAAATATCCCCGCAACCAGATGAGTCCAGCAGATGTAACGGTATATTGCTTTAAAAAATCTGACATCGCAGGAAAAAGTAACAGAATAAAGCGTGGAGAAAAATGGCTGTTCTTTTCACCTCCATTTCAGTTTTGTTTATTTCAGCTGTTATTTTCTGTAGGAAAACCTTGTAGGATCTACACAAATGACCCCTTGGCGAATTCAGAATTGTGGCTACTTATCAGAAATGTTTGGCTTTCCAGGATCCAGCATTGGTTTCACACCCATTTCTGTCACTAACTGGAAGCAGGCTAAAAGCACAACAAATTGTAAAAATGGGAAATATCACAGTAAAATGCCACAATTGTGTTGAAAAATGTGTTTTTCTGATTTTCTGCCTGTTCCTGAAAGCTGGGAAGATGTTGATTTTAGCACAGCAAACCCTTTGTTGATGCCATTTTCAGGAAAAAAAATACAAGCTTTCTTCTGCATCCCTTTTTTCCCAAAGTTTTGCTGTATTTCTTGGTCTCTTTCAGGGGAACCTGCAAACTCTGGGTACCTCTAGAATCTCTAGGATGTTGGAAAAAAAGGACGCAAATTTGGCATCAGTAGCTTATGTGGACAAAAAGTTTTGAGGACCTAAGCGCGAACTGCCTCAAATAGCAAAAAAAAGGCCTGGAACCTGAGAGGGAATAGGCCTGGCAGGAAAGTGTTTAAAGAAAATGCCAATAAGGTTCTTATCCTCTGAAAAATAGACATATTGACTGGGTATTTTGCCTGTGGTCCTGATTGGTAGTGAGGAAAAGTCTTTGTCCCACCTGAACTTGTAGCTACAGTAAAATGCTTTCAGAGGAATATGTGTAGTTTACAGTTCAAGAAACACATTTCAACGCTGATGCTGGTCTGTCTATCTTAAAAAAAACAAAAAAAACGGCTTTACCTCTCCCACTCAAGCATTTTAGTTTACCTGGAGTAGGATACTATTGTCTGGATTAGTGGATCTCAACCTGTGGTCCAGGGACCCCTGGAGGTCCGTGAAGCCTCTTCAGTTGCTCCGTGACTGCTTTGTTTTAATGGCAGAGACGCTTATGCCACCAAAGTTCCTGGTGGATTTATAATATCTAATGATTTTGTTTTGTTGTATGCTGTGCGTTGGCTGCTTGTTCTATCAGTGTTATTTATTTATATATTTGTGAGTAATTTTAAGTTTATTTTTGCTCATTTTTGTTATCCAGGCTTTCATTAATTATGATACAGGGATGGAAAAAAATATATATATATATATGTTCAATGGCATGTATAGCTGCAGATACACATGCTGTGCCTTATCCTGCCATCTAGTGTTGGGCTCGGAGTGTTACAAGTTGTTTTTCTTTTAAGAAGTCTTTTCGAGCCACGAGACCGAGGGACTCCTCCCTTTCGGCTCCATTGCGCATGGGCGTCAACTCCATCTTAGATTGTTCTCTTTCCACCATCGGGTTCGGACGTGTTCCTCTTCGCTCCGTATTTCGATTTGTGAAAGTTAGTTAGTTATCGGAAAATTCGACAGTATTGTTCGCGCTCTTAGTGTTAGCACATCGACACCGAAGAAAGAAGCGCTCCGGTGGCCCTTCGGGGCTTCCATTCTCCAGCGGGGCCTGGTCGGCCCGACCGCGTCCATCTTCAAACCTCATGGACCGGACCCCCTTCCGCTTCTGCCCCAACTGCCACGCAAAGTATCCTTATACAGACCAACACTTGGTCTGTAATCTGTGTTTATCCGCGGAACACAGGGAGGATACTTGCGAGGCCTGTCGGGCATTTCAATCCAAGAAAACACTACGAGATCGAAGAGCTCGAAGACTCCAGATGGCGTCGACACCGGCCGAGCAGATCGACGTCGAGGAAGCGCAGAGGTTCTCCATTTGAGACTCGGACGAGTCCGAAAGTGAGCAGCCGAAGACGCAGCAACAAACTGTGAGTAAACCAGCCCCGGCAAAGACTCACTCAAAGATAATAAACGCCAAGGGATGCCACCGCCAACAGGCCATGGCTTAACCCGAAAACACAGTGACCAAACATTGGCACTGAAAAAGGCCTCCCAGCAGCCGAAGACATCTGACTCCGGTCGAGATACCGGCGCCGAACCATCTCGGCACAGAGAGTTCGGCACCCCTAAAGTCAAGAAGGTTTTCTCAGAGCCGAAAAATACTGTACAAAAAGCTTCGGTGCCGAAACATGCAGCCTCGGAGCCGAAACCAGGCTCCTATACAGAAGAGCAAGGCCTTTCAACTCAGTTGCAAGGGCACAAATTTGAACAAGAACTGGGCATGGGAGAGCCAGACCATACCCAGAGAAGGTTGCACATACAAAAGGACACGGGGAAAATTCAAACTCTTCCTCCAATAAAAATCAAGAGTAAGCTTGCATTCCATGAGACGTAAATGCAGCCAAAAGCGAAAGTGGCTAAAGAGAAAACCCCACCAAGGTTCTCGCCACAGCAATCTCCATTACATTCGCCACAACTGTCCCCGGTAGCAACGCCACCAATGATGCAGTTGCCAACACACACGGGGATGACCCGGATGCATGACTTGTATGATGCACCGGTCTCGGACAATAGTCCCGATTGCTACCCGGCAAGGCCGTCACCACCGGAGGACAGCACTGCCTATATGCAGGTGGTTTCAAGGGCAGCTACATTTCATAATGTAGCAATGCATGCAGAGCCCATAGAGGACGACTTTTGTTTAACACCTTGTCATCTACTCACAGCTCATACCAAAGCTTGCCAATGCTGCCAGGCATGTTAAAACACGCCAAACAAGTGTTCCAGGACCCAGTAAAAGGCAGAGCCATCACGCCTAGGGTGGAGAAGAAATATAAACCTCCCCCAACGGACCGGACCCTATGTTTATCACTCAACAATTAACTCCTGATTCGGTGGTAGTGGGAGCAGCCCGAAAGAGGGCAAACTCCCAATCCTCAGGAGACGCACCACCGCCCGACAAGGAAATTCGATGCAGCAGGCAAGAGGGTGGCAGCACAGGAAGCCAATCAATGGCGGATTGCCAATTCTCAGGCTCTACTGGCTCGATATGACAGGGCACATTGGGATGAAATGCAACATCTCATTCAACACCTTCCCAAAGAGTACCAAAAACGTGCCCAACAGGTTGTTGAGGAAGGTCAAACTATTTCTAACAACCAAATAAGGTCGGCTACGGACTCAGCAGACACGACTGCAAGGACAGTGAACACTGCAGTAACCATTCGTAGGCACGCATGGTTACGGAGCTCCGAATTTAAGCCAGAAATCCAGCAGGCTGTGCTGAATATGCCGTTCAACCAACAACAATTGTTTGGGCCGGAGGTCGATACGGCAATAGAAAAACTCAAAAAAGACACGGACAAAGCCATGGGCGCGCTCTACTCCCCACAGGGCAGAGGCACTTTTAGAAAGCCGCACTTTAGGGGGGGGGGGGGATTCGTTCCCAAACCACAGAGCCTTCCACCTCACAAGTCAGACCCACATATCAGGGCCAGTATCAGAGAGGAGGTTTTCGAGGACAATATAGGGGTGGACAATTCCCTAAACCAAGAGGGAAATTCCAGAGCCCAAACACCCCACAAACCAAACAGTGACTTCAATGTCACAAACCCCCACCACTCAACACCAGTAGGGGGGAGACTTACCCATATTACCACAACTGGGAACACATAACTACGGACGCATGGGTCCTAGCCATTATCCAACATGGTTATTGCATAGAATTCCTACAATTGCCACCAGATGTGCCTCCAAGAGCACACAATATGTCCAAACAACACTTAAACCTGTTACAACTAGAAGTCCAAGCATTGTTACAAAAACAAGCAATAGAACTAGTGCCCAACCATCAAAAAGGAACAGGTGTCTACTCCCTGTATTTCCTAATTCCAAAGAAAGACAAAACTCTGAGACCCATATTAGACCTCAGAACACTGAATCTTTACATCAAATCAGATCACTTTCACATGGTGACACTTCAAGACGTGATTCCCTTGTTCAAAAACCAAGACTACATGTCAACATTAGATCTCAAGGATGCTTATTTCCACATACCCATACATCCTTCCCACAGGAAATACTTAAGGTTTGTAATCCAAGGCGTGCATTGCCAATTCAAAGTGTTACCATTCGGGACAACAACAGCCCCAAGGGTATTCACAAAATGCCTTGCAGTAGTAGCTGCTCACATCAGGAGACAGCACATGCACGTATTCCCTTACTTTGACGATTGGTTAATAAAAACCAGCACTCAGCAACAGTGTTTTCTACACACACAATACATCATAGAAACCCTACACAAACTAGGGTTCTCTCTAAACTACCAAAAATCACATCTACAACCGTGCCAAATACAACAATATTTAGGAGCAACAATCGACACACAAAAGGCGATTGCCACTCCAAGTCCACAAAGAGTACATGCCTTCCAAAATATAATGTTAAACATGTACCCAAACCAGCACTGTCAAGTGAGGTTTGTAATGAAACTTCTAGGCATGATGTCTTCATGCATAGCCATTGTCCCAAACGCAAGACTACACATGCGGCCCTTACAACAGTGCCTAGCAACACAATGGACACAAGCACAGGGTCAACTTCATGATCTAGTGTTCATAGACCGCCAAACACACCTCTCGCTTCAATGGTGGAATCCTATAAATTTAAACCAAGGGCGGCCATTCCAAGACCCAGTGCCTCAATACATATTCACAACAGATGCTTCTATGATGGGGTGGGGAGCACACCTCAACCAGCACAGTATACAGGGACATTGGGATGTTCAGCAAAAACAACTGCATATAAATCATTTAGAACTGTTAGTGTTTCAAGCATTGAAAGCATTTCAACCACTAGTAGCCCACAAACACATTCTTGTCAAAACAGACAACATGACAACAATGTATTACCTAAACATAACAAGGAGGGACACACTCATCACAACTGTGTCTCTTAGCACAAAAGATTTGGCATTGGGCGATTCACAATCACATTCGCCTAATAGCACAATACATCCCAGGGATTCAAAACCAGTTGGCCGGCAATCTGAGTTGAGCTCACCAACAAACACACAAATGGGAAATTCATCCCCAGATACTACAAACTTACTTTCTACGCTGGGGAACACCAGAAATAGACCTCTTCGCAACAAAAGAAAACGCAAAATGCCAAGACTTCGCGTCCAGGTATCCACACCCTCAGTCCAAGGGCAGTGCGGTATGGATGAGTTGGTCAGGGATGTTTGCTTACGCTTTCCCCCCTCTCCCACTCCTTGCTTATCTGGTAAACAAATTGAGTCAAAACAGACTCAAACTAATACTAATAGCACCAACCCGGGTTCGCCAACCATGGTACACAACACTTCTAGACCTGTCAGTAGTATCTCATGTCAAACTACCAAACAGACCAGATCTGTTAACTCAACACCAACAACAGATCAGACACCCTAATCCAGCATCGCTCAATCTAGCAATCTGGCTCCTGAAGTCTTAGAATTTGGACATTTAGACCTTACACAAGAATGTATGGAGGTCGTTAAACAAGCTAGAAAACCTACTACAAGACATTGTTACGCAAACAAATGGAAAAGATTTGTTTATTACTGCCATAATAATCAAATTTAACCACTACATGCTTCCGCAAAAAACATTGTAAGCTACTTATTACACTTACAAAAATCTAAACTAGCATTTTCTTCTATTAAAATACATCTCACAGCAATATCTGCCTATCTGCAGATTACACATTCAACTTCACTTTTTAGAATCCCAGTCATCAAAGCATTTATGGAGGGTTTAAAAAGAATCATATCCCCGAGAACACCACCAGTCCCCTTGTGGAACCTCAATGTTGTATTAACACGACTCATGGGTCCACCATTTGAACCCATGCACTCTTGTGAGATGCAATACTTAACGTGGAAAGTAGCCTTCCTAATAGCTATCACATCTCTTAGAAGAGTAAGTGAAATACAGGCATTTACTATACAAGAACCCTTTATACAAATACATAAACATAAAGTAGTTCTCGTACAAATCCCAAATTCTTACCAAAAGTTATATCACCGTTCCACCTAAACCAAACAGTGGAACTCCCAGTCTTTTTTCCACAACCAGACTCAGTAGCCGAAAGAGCTTTACATACATTAGACATTAAAAGAGCACTAATGTATTACATCGATAGAACAAAACAGTTTTGCAAAACAAAACAATTGTTTGTAGTCTTCCAAAAACCTCATGCAGGAAATCCAATATCCAAACAAGGCATTGCCAGATGGATAGTGAAATGTATTCAGACCTGCTATATCAAAGCAAAAAGAGATCTACCTATTACGCCAAAGGCGCACTCCACTAGGAAGAAAGGCGCCACAATAGCCTTTCTAGGAAATATACCTATGACAGAAATCTGTAAGGCAGCCACATGGTCTACGCCTCATACATTCACAAAACATTACTGTGTAGATGTGTTAACAACACAACAAGCCAGAGTAGGACAGGCTGTATTACGAACATTATTTCAAACAACTTCAACTCCTACAGGCTAAGCCACCGCTTTTGGGGAGATTACTGCTTACTAGTCTATGCACAGCAAGTGTATCTGCAGCTACACATGCTATCGAACGGAAAATGTCACTTACCAAGTGTACATCTGTTCGTGGCATGGGACGCTGCAGATTCACATGCGCCCTCCCGCCTCCCCGGGAGCCTGTAGCCGTTTTAAGTTGAATAAAACCTGTAAATTTGTAAATTTTGTAAATACTTACTAGTTTTATACACATTATGTACATACATACTTACTCCATTGCATGGGCACCTTTACTATATACACAACTCCTACCTCACCCTCTGCGGGGAAAACAATCTAAGATGGAGTCGATGCTCATGCGCAATGGAGCCGAAAGGGAGGAGTCCCTCGGTCTCGTGACTCAAAAAGACTTCTTCGAAGAAAAACAACTTGTAACACTCCGAGCCCAACACTAGATGGCAGGATAGTGCACAGCATGTGAATCTGCAGCGTCCGATGCCACGAACAGATGTACACTGGGTAAGTGACATTTTCCATACACATATATATATATATATATATATATATATATATATATATATATATATATATATATATATATATATATATATTTCCTTGGGGTTACTGGGCTGTCCTTATTTGGTACATGCACATAAACCTGTGACATTGTGTCCAAGAAGCCTTTTTTCCTTAAACTAGAGGGCCTCTGGGAGCACCACAGAATATGTGGGAAATCACTTCAAGAGGAAACAATGTACAAGTGATCTATAATTTATTCATCTGCTACATTTAAACAATGGCATTTGTCGAAGAGGGTGAACTGTGTTTGAAAGAACACACATTCTCCCCAAACTATTTAGTTTTACAATGGTCTTATTTCAGTCCTACTATCAAAATAAGAGCTGCCTCCGAGTGGCCATTTTTTAGGATGAGCACACAAGTGCTCTGGCCTGTTGGGTGTATCTGTGGACTTTTAACCACCCTCAATGCACGCCCATCACTATCACTTGTTTATGGGTTTCCTTCCAAAGATCCCTTGTTATCATTGTTTGTCCCTCCTTAAGACAGTTTTGTTACCGCCTTGCCCATCAACCCTGTTACATGGATAATTGCACTTTTGCTGATACTTCTGACTGCAAGCAAACTTTCTGCCCTGGGCGTCTAGGTTGTCCCCAAATGGAGCCACTCAGACCAGTAAGTTGGATCTATGAATACCCACTTTCTGGGGTAAAACTTATCTACCAATGGAAACCACATTGGTGTATTCTAGGAAGCCAGGAATGGCATAGCAGTGTTTGTAGGCCTGAGAATGCCTTTGTGCATGCTGAAGAAATAGTAATCTTGCGTTAAGGCTACCAAGGAATACATGGCAGAAAAAATGCTTAAAAAATCTTAGAAGCATAGATAAACCAGATGCACAGTAAAAATGGGTATTACTGTATAAGGTGCCTTTCCCATTAGTGAAGCTTCTACTAAACATTGCACAACTTTAAGTTTTCGAAGCCACACAAGCAGTTATAAAACTAGAGGCCACTGTATCTCCATTGGATTCTACTTTTCCTACAACATAGCTAAAATCAAATCTATGTCCTAGGATGTTGTGAAAATCCAGGGCTAATACTGACGTTTAATGAAGATGTAGTTGCCATTAAACTGAGGTTAGAGGAAAAGAATCAAATGAGCCACTTCCATGATCTTGCTGGTCCTAGTAGTTGATCCTCCAATGTGAAACAAAAAGGATAGGTGGCATTTGAGAGGTACAACTTCATTGTATAACAACCATGAAGGAAAAGATTTGAGGCAACATAAATGGCTTGCTTAGGGTGAAAGCTGGAATGTTATTTCCCAGTTAAGCTTAAAAATGTCATGGAGGTCAAGCAGTACCTAATGTGGCCCCTGAAGACTCCACATAGCTACTTAATTCACTGGTGGAGAACACCACCTCTGGTTTTACTTCAGAGTGCAATAAGGCCTCTATTAGAATGTGTTACTCTTGGCTGTTTTTTTAACTCCTCTTTTTTGTTGTACTCTGCACTCTACACTTGTCAATGTAAAAAAAAAAATACTATATTTCCCCGACACATTAAAGCCCCAAATTGGGAAAAAGACCCTGTTAAAAAAAAAGTTCAGGTCTTTTACAAAATAGAAACTGTAACGTATGTTGTTTTTTGTCTTTCAGCAGTGCTTAGACTGCCCTTTTGTCCACATATTGCTTACCGTTTATATTTGAAAAGAAGCCTATTTAATTATTTTATTACTTAATTTATCGTTTTCATATTTTTTAGTCCGTACATGTTTTGTGAGTGACCTTCAACGTGGACTGAACATTCAAGCAGCAAAGTTTAACATTGATGGCAGTGCTCAGGTGAGATGAGGATGTCATTTTTTGCCTTTAAAAATACATATTTGTTAATACCTTACTTTTCCTTCTCATCTGTGCTTATGTGTATTTATCTTTTCTGTAGCGGCCTGCACCACCTCCTGATGTTGACTACCCCCTAAATGGAGAAAAGATTTTACATGTTAATGGATCAATCAGGTCAGTTTTCCTCCAAATTTAATATTTCACCATAATCTAGTTTGTAGTGATGTACTGTACACTCCTTTAGCAAATAATCTCTTATGGAAGTCATGTTGAAATTCATAAGATGAGCACAGAACTATAATGGTTCGCTGTCAAATGTAAAACCCCAACCTACTTGACTGAACTGAGTCATCATCGGTTAACATTTATATCCTCCTTTGCCACATTTTCCGTACCTAAAAAAAATTGGGAGTGCTCTGAAATATACAAGCCATGCTATATTAAAAAAACACCTGAATGTTTATATTCCTTTAAAGCATGTTTTGCAGCATGAATCTTTTCTAGATTCACATTCTGTACCTTATTCTGCTAGCTACTGTTTGGGTCAGGAATTGTGCATTCGTCTTTTTTTTTCCTTTTCTTGTGGGCGTCATCATCAACCATTTAGTGGTGTGCCTACTACCTTGTGATGTCAGTCATACGCCCGGGACGTTTCTGAGCTGGTTACCTTCGTTAGATCCTTTTTTTCTGCCATTGGGTTTGGAAGCAGAATGGAGGAGCTCCATCGAATTGAAGATCATGTCAACGGTACATCGCGGAAGGGAGATACGGAAAACAAAGGAAAGGGCAAAGTCAAGCTAAAACGTTGTCCGAACCAAGAATTTTGTTGAGGGACCTGCCACTTGACCGAACGGTCGGAGAAAGTTCTTCCAGATACCTAGGGCCTTCAGGCGACATGGAGAATACGCCCCTCAGGTTTTGTGCCAGGTGTCATCACAAGTTTGTGCAGAAGGACAGTCATTAGGTGTGCAACTTGTGCCTACCTAAAGACCACAGGGCTGAGGGTTGTGAGGCATGCACTGTATTTCAGTCAGAAAACTTGAAGGATACACAAAAACAACAGTAGGCACACTATGCAACTATGCAGACGCAGCAAAAACACATCTCACTCCAAGATATTGGTTTATCCAGCGAGGAAGAGGATGAAACCCCAGAGCATAAAGAGCTCACAAAGTTAGGAGACTCCAACAAGAGGACGGGTCACTGGCTTCGATAGACGGGGGTGGCGAGAAAAGTGGCAAATGAGACAGACACCAAAAGACACTAAGAGGTGACACTTCACACACTGGGACCGAGCCTTTGAAGATGGACTCAAAAATCCCTAAAAACCTCCCTCAGTGTGAAACATTTGACAATTGGAGTGCAGCAATAGGTCCAAGATCTCAGACACCACAGAAGGCAGACCTTCAGAGACTGCTTCAATGTGCAAGAGTGATGAAGAGAATTTGAGGGATATGAAGTCGAATGACAAGGAGCCTTCGACGGCAAGGAGGAAGCCAATGACCCTTGAGACAAAACAACGGACGAGCCAGGTCGAACGCAAAATTTGCCGACTCAAGGCGGAAATGGCAGCCATTTTGCAAAAGAAGAATGACTTCAACAAGTCCTTGAAGACGCCAGAGCCACATAGCAAGGAGCAGGATCAGTTCCTCTACATGGAGGGAGGAGACAACTAGGAAATGGCCTATAGTGGGGATAGTACGCAGGAAGAGGCATAGCAGGAGCTCAACACCAACTCGCAGAAGCAGCAATAGACTCGTATCTCTCAAGACCTTTGCTACAAGATTACCTAACCCACAAGTCGCTGAAAAAAATGAGCTACGGACACATACAGGAGTCTAGCTTCAAAAAAAGGAGTTAAAATCATGTTTCCTCCTGCAGATGCTGGTGCCCAGCCAGAAGAGGAGCCTGTATCTCTCGATGCTGTCAAGATATTGGTCAAAAATAAGTCTTTTTGAAAACCTGCTTCCTTGAAGGAAGTCATCCCCCAGTCAAGAAAAAGTATAAATAGTTGTCAAAAGATCCTCTGTTTACTAGGGGCTATGCACGGCTGGCTCAGTCATCGTCTAAACTGCTAGTATACAACGGAACAACCCCACATCTACAGGCCCTCTCCTAGAAAGGGAGAGTAAGAGGGTGGAGATAGTCAGCAGGAAGATGGAGAGAGGGGCCACAACTCACTGGAAACTCTAGTGCCCTCCTCAATCAATAAGGCCTCCAACTGTGGCAGGAAATTGAAAATCTAATGCAGCACCTCCAAGAATAATACCAGAAGAGGACAAAAGCGGTCATACAGGAAGGCAAGGTGATCTCAAATCGGCGCTCGGTAGTGCAAATACCACAAGTAGATGTGCACATGGACAACACTAAGGAGGCATGCCTTGCTCAAAGTGTCTGCTTTCAACATGCCATTCACCGGGGAACATTTGTATGGGCTGGTGGTGAATGAGGTCCTCCAACAAATCAACAACTAGTAAGTGACTCGCTCACTCAGGGCCCTCATCCCCGCTGAAACACCAGGGGTAGTGAGGATAGATGGATTCGTGAGCAAGTGGGTGCCAACCACCACGGAAAGATGGATACTAAACCTAGTGCAACACGAACATTGCATCAAACTGACAATAAAAATCATTGTGTGCCACCGAAACTGAAAAGGCTTCTCCAGAAGAGCTGTCTTGGCTAAAACAGCTGTTCCAAAAACAGGCCATACAAAGAGTACCCTCTTAATACCTCCTGGTGCCGAAGCTGGATCAATCACCAAGACAAACACCAGACCTATGAGTACTAAACAGGTATATAAAGATGCAATGATTCAAAATTACCACACTCCAAGACGTCATACAGCTGTTCAGAAAGAGAGAGAGCATGGCCACAGTGGATATGAAGGATGCCCAACTGCTCATACTGATGAACCAGCAACACAAGCAGTTGCCTCAAGATCATCGTAGACAGGATTCAGTACCAAGTCACAGTCTTACCTTTTGGGATCAAGTCTACACCCAAAGTATTCACAAAACGCACTTAAGAAGCGGAGGGATCCATGTTAATTCCTACCCAGATGACCCTCTAGTAAAGGTGAGTTTGCAAAAGCAATGCCAAAGGAATATACACACATTCTTGCTTATTGTTCATAGGTTGGAATTCCCTCATGAACATGGAAAAATCATCCCTAACTCTGGAACAGGTGAAAGTATTCATGAGAAAACAGAGAGAGGGAGAGGGAGAGAGGGAGAGGGAGAGAGGGAGAGAGGGAGAGGGGGAGAGGGGGAGAGGGGGAGAGGGAGAGAGGGAGAGGGGGAGAGGGGGAGAGAGGGAGAGGGGGAGAGAGAGGGAGAGAGAGGGGGAGAGAGGGGGAGAGAGGGGGAGAGAGGGGGAGAGAGGGGGAGAGAGGGAGAGAGAGGGAGAGAGAGGGAGAGAGAGGGAGAGAGAGGGAGAGAGAGGGAGAGAGAGGGAGAGAGAGGGAGGGAGAGACTGAGACTGAGACTGAGACTGAGACTGAGACTGAGACTGAATTCAAATGATCCCTGGCATTTAAAGACCGAACTTGCATGTCTACTAGAGGGGACAATTTCTGACAGTGAGGACTGTAATGAAACTCATGAACATGATGGCGTCCTGCATCCCACGTGTTCCACATCGGCCCATCCCCTCGTTACACAGACTCAGGGCCTTATTATGAGTTTGGTAGTCATGAGACCGTCAAACTCGCAATGACGGTCTAACCATCGCGGAACCGGCGGCAAAGACCTCCGGATTATGAGTTGTGCGGTTTGGATGAAGCCAAACCACCACAATGCCGCCAGTCCGGTCAGACCACCATGGCCGGCGGTGAGCTCCTCCTGGCCGACGGCAGGCCTAAGACCGCCGGCCATATTAAGAGGCAGCAAACTGCCAGCCTTTTCGCGATGGTTGCCCTACCATGAAAACCCTGGCGGTAACGCACCCGGTGACCGCAATCCCCATTCCTGTCGCCTGCACAGGCACCACTACACAACTACACACTTGCAGACACCCCCCAACCCATCCACACACTTGCAAACACCCCCCCCTCCCAACTGCACACATCTGTACAAACACCCCCACCCAACCGCACGCATACAAACACCCCCCTCGCCCTCATACTGACATACACACACACACACCCTCTCACACTCACACATATGTACCCCCATCCACATTCATTCACACCCCCACCCCTTCCACGCATTCATTCACACACTCCTCATACGCATTCATTCACACTCCGCCCTCCGCATATACATTCATTCACACACTCCCCCTCTGCATACGCATTCATTCACACACACGCACAAACATTCCGACACGCACACACCACACACATGCACTGCGCATCCCCCCCTCACTTCGGTCGCTCCTCTTACCTGTCTGGGTGAGGTGGTCATCCGGGATGGGATGGGTGTCCGCGTGGGGATGGGTGTCCGTGTTGCCACCACCGTGCCGTATTATGTCTCAGAATATGATGGGTGAAGTCCTTTTGGCGTGGCGGTGCTGGCGGAGGAACCGCCTCTCACCCGCTGTCGGTCAGACCGACGGTGTTGGATTTCCACCCTTAATTGGGCGGAAATCCTTGGGTGGCTCCAAATACGGCGGTCTTCGGACTCCCCCCCTCCGCATATGCATACCGTTATACAATCAGTGCACATGCATCCAGAGTTAATTGATTACTTACCTTTAGGAGACGTTTTACAGCTTTATGTTTTATGGATGCACATTCCCAGAAATGAGATGAGTCGAACAGGCAATTCCTAGAGCCAACAACACAGCAGAAGGAAGGGGAAGTTTAAGCGTCAAGAGGCTGTTGGGGAAAAAAAAAGAATCTAACAATGGCTCATGTCTGATATCACAAACTGACAGGCACACCACCAAATGATGGTCGACGATGCCAAGAAGAAAATAAAAATACAGAGAGACACAATTCCAGACTCAACCACTAGATGGTAGATTAATGTACAGCATATTACTCCAAAAAACTCTACTCCTACAAGTAACAATTTCATTTCCTAGACTACAGTGTAGTCAACCTGACCTAGACTGCCAGTGCAAACATAGTTGATATTCTTCTTCCTTTTCCGTGATGTCCACTCTTGTCCACAGATGTGTCTGCTCCCACTTGCTTCCAACAATGTAAAGGTGTTCCAGTTTTTTGGTTTCTAGTCTCACCGAGAGAATATCATAATGTATGTGAAATTTTGCATTCAAAATACTGGCCTCAAGAAAGAAACGCCCTCTTCTAGTCTGCCTAAAGGTGAACCACACTTTGGTGGCCCATTAAATCTGCCCTAAAAGGTGTACCATGAAAACATTTCACACTATACAACATATGATTTTTTTTTTTTTGTGCATTAATGTAACTTGAGCCTTCAAGTGGCCTCCTACTTTTCCCTATTTAGGAGATATGCCTTCTTCGTTTTAAACTTCCTCCCTCTTAATATACATCAAGGGACATTCTTTTGTATGTATGTCACCTGTTCTACCTTCTAAATGCACCAGCAAAAACCCATTTCTCTTCCATGCCATAAATGCTTCCATAGTTTGTCTTCTTTGGCAAAGAATCTCTGCATTGTTTAAATCTTTTTTGCTTGTTCTATCATGGAAAACCATTTAAGTGTTTTGAGCGAAAAAAAGCCTTTGCTGTAACTTTCTTCTGGTAAACATAACATGGAATCAATATTTATAGAATCAAACTTGATGCTGCATGACTGAGAATCTTAGAGCAGACCAAGGATGGGGACAGAAGCCACAACAGCACATCCGAGAAACCCAGCAGACAGCCATAACGTAACATCATGGACCACAATTTTTTTTTTCAGTGCTTAGAGAATTGAGTAGGATCTCCAGAATGGCTCTCTAATCCTGTCACTCCTACCTGACTATACACAGCCGACATATCAGATTGCTTCCTCTGCATTAACTGTTAAACCCAGGTCCTCTTTCCGGGTCCCAGTGGAGCTCCTCTGTCTCTCTGCTGTTTGCATAGGACTGCTAGCTGAGCTTATTTTGCAATACCATCTACAGTTTCAAATGGATGCAGCTAATATCCAATATAGGGGTGTGGTATTTACTAAAATATTAACTTGTCAGTGGGTCAGGATTCTTTTTAAAGCTACTTAACTTGTAAAAAAAACAACAACAAAAACACCTGTCCCCTTGGTGCCATGTAGCGCAAGAAATAATGGCAGCAATCTCATTATATAAGAGATCTGATAATAGCCTCTCTGATTATGCGAGGGCTAATATTATAGTAATGCATGTATACTAGCAATGTCCTTATTTTGCTGCTCTACATATTGAGGCTGGAGGTAGTGGTAAGCAATTGTACCAGGGTTGTTATGCCGTTTTGTGTCTGTGCAAACCTACTAACTTTCATGTTTTAAGGGGTTTCACTGGCTCTTCTCTAATATTTTCCCACAATGAAAAAGTTTGCAAATTTACTCATGACATGGGTCAGAAGTAAAACTTCTTCCAGGGTTGGTGAAAATTGTGATTGGAGGGAAAGTGGCCTTGTAAACTCTCAATAGATTTTTGCATGTACAAATCTACATATGCATATTTTCTTGTGCTAAAATACAGTTCACAAATATTTTCTAGGAGTACGATTTCCTGGTGTATTTAGGTAAATTCTTGCAAATTCATGAAATACGTAAATCTGCACTAATACTAAGACATATACCACAGGTGCACTTTTGTGACTTTCTTTAAGAATTGAGCCCCGAATTAGGTCTGGCATTAAACGAGACCTTTGGGGTTTATTTCTACCCATCTATCGACTGGCCTCACTGTGAATGACTGCAATCTGCTCTTTCACAAGGAGCATATCAGCACACAAAGTAGCTTTGGTCAGTGCCAGTAACTACTATGGCAAATTTACTTTTTGCCAGTGTTTAAAACGATAGTGAGGGCCCAGCAGCTCACACAACAGTAAAGTTTTACAGAAGCCATGCCGAAATAAGACACGCATTGACAAAATCAAAAGACTAATCACCAATGTCGGACATATTGGCTTTGCCAATTCTTGTTTATTTATTGTTTCCCATAATCTTATTGAAACCGGTTACAGTGACCTTCTATGATGAATATTTTTAGGGAATACTAGCGTACATCAATACATTTTACTAAATGATGCTTCAAATAAATGGTACCTAGAATTTCACAGTTTAGCAAATCTCCAAATATTTGCATCTAATCAGAGAGCATTCTTGGAGCATTATGCGTAGCCTCATATTGTTAAACTTTGCAAACGTATTTTTTTTTACTGGCGCCACTGTCAGTATAGCAGTTCAAGCTTTCAGCATTTATTTAAAACACACACTCTAATAATAAAGGCTTTGCATTAATGAATCATAAATACAAGTTCAAACAGCCTTAACATATGAACACAAATATTACCTCAACTGCAGACAACTCCCTTCCCTTCTTAATAATGTGGTTCTGTAAATTGGCAGCCAAAGGTTTTGTGCTGCAGGGGATTGAGCATACTTGCCCAAGGACTAAATAAAGCTGAAATGTGTTATCCTTGACCCCAAACAATATGTCCTTGGTGTCCAGTTATAGGAATTCCACACCCCTACCAATTACCTATCCATCTGGATAACAACAGTGCCTGTCTCCAAACATCTCTACCCATCTGAAACAAGTTCAGTATTGAATGAAGGAAATCCACCAATACATAAACGGATCAAGATAATAAATCCCTAAAATGTGTAACACACTCCCCATCATACGTCCGGAGGAGCTGGTTCCTAGCCGACTCCCAAAAAAATAAAAAAATCTTGAGCATGGATTGACTCTCATTTGGCCATTGCACTTCATTGGCAACCAAAAATACAAATTATGATGGCATGCTGCACTGAAGTGTGTCACGCCTGCTTCACATGCCTCATTGCATTGAATTTACCAAATTGCTGGTGCTTTCTAGACTGGACTATTGTAATAAAGACTTTGCTGATGCACCAACGAAAAAGAAAATGAAGCTTCAGAAATGGCAAAATAAACCAGCTGGACTCTGTTTCATCTTCAAATATGCTCCCACGTCACCCCAGCCCTTAAAGAACTACATTGGCTTCTGGTTGCAAGGATTGTAAAGTTCCAGTTTATCTGCTCAGTCCTCAAACGTTTGAGGCAAATCTGAGTTCGAATATGTTCGGGAATTGCTCCCAAGCTGTTTTTCCAACTTGTATTTTAAGATCAAGTAACAGACTTTTATTTGTCCAAGTCTGATTTAAATGAAAAACACACTGCAGAAAATCTGGCTGCTTCATAAGAGCCTAACTTTGGTCTCACTTCACTCCTTCATCCAGTAATAAATCAGGACTACCCCACAACTCACCTTCACAAAGTCCTGGCCCCCTCAGTGAGAAACCTCACGCCTCCAGTGATCAAATCCAACATTTGTGCAACGCTTTGTAAAACAAATAAATTAAAATCCATACTCGCCAAGCATCACCTGTAACTCAATGTATAACTTTTATTAATATTTGGAAAAACTAGCTACACTAGTAATTGAGGAAAGAATTATGGGCCAGATGTTCAAAATACTTATTTTGCATTTCCTTAATAGCGACTCCTTAGAAATTGCTATTTAGGAAATGTAAAATGGTATGTACCAAAATAGATATTCCCTAATAGCGATTCCTACAGTGTAGGACTCGCTATTAGGAAATCGCTATTTAGGTAATATCAAAATATTTGTTCCTATCCAAATGGTTTAGCATTTCCTAATTTGCAATTTCCTAATATGAAATCACAAATTAGGAAATGCTAAAGCAAAGGTGACGTTCAGCCCTAAGGCCCCCCTCCTTGCTGCCCTCTGAAAAAAGTGATGCAGATGTAAGGTGCACATATGTACTAGGGGCATGTGTGCGCTTCATGCACTTCAAAAAGCACCAGAAA
Organism: Pleurodeles waltl; assembly: GCF_031143425.1. NCBI lineage: Eukaryota > Metazoa > Chordata > Amphibia > Caudata > Salamandridae > Pleurodeles > Pleurodeles waltl. Next base: position 539,711,619 of record NC_090448.1, read on the forward strand.
AATCTTTTTTTTTTTTTCAGTTGCATATGGTTACCATCGATTTGAAGTCGATGGTAATCTCATTTCCTAAATGCTAATTTTGCGTTTGGAAAATGCTTTGTACATGTGCCAAGAAATCACAAACGGGGAAACCCCTATTTGCGATTACCTATTTAGAGAATCGCAAAATGCGATTTCTATAGGGTAGAAAATGCAATTTCTACAGGGTAGAAATCGCATTCAATGATTCCCTAAAGGCCTTTGTACATAGGAAAAGGCTATTTTGCATTTCTTAACACGTCGAAATTGAGATTCGGCCCGTTAAGAAATGCATAAGGCCTTGGTACATCTGGCCCATAGACTTTCTAAACAAAGCATAAAATTAAACCTCTGTGGGTTAATGGGCATAATATTTGCCCTAGTAAACTGTAGCTATGTTTAGAAAGTCAAGAATTTCTGAAGTCGGTGAGAAGTTAAATGACTCTCTGAGGTAATTTCAAACAGGCTTCCTTCCACTTGTTTTTTCTTCTCCACATGCAGCCTTCAATTTCTCTGTGAATGTGTTTGCCTACATAGCAAGCGGAGAGCAGAGCGCATCAGCTCTGACTTCTTGAAAGCAAATGCAACAATAAAGAATACAGCTCTTGTACATGCAACCTCCTCGCACAAACAGTTCACTCTGAATCTCTCCAGACTTACTGCCTGTTATTCACTTCCTATTCCTTCTTTCAGAGTCTACTCTTCCACTTCTGATCTGCATACTGCTTGCCATGTTTTGCACATCCAGTCTCCCTCTAGTCTGTCCCTCCTTCTGTACTCCCATTTCATTGTAGCTGCTCTTCTGCATACTGTATTTTCAGGTCCTCCTTGCACTCCATATGCCTGGCAGGGAATTCTCTCCTCTGCCACCCAAATTGATTTGACCTCTATTGAAGAATTTCAACACAATGAATACATCATTTAAAGCATTTATCATAGAAGTAACACTTCATGAATAATTACCCAATGTATTAATTATTGGGAATGTGGCATCTTGTCACTCAAGATTCAGCAGGAGAAATATGCAGTAAGTAGCCAAAAACGACAATTAATGGTTGTATGACACAGACAAGGTGGAGGAAAATTCATAAACTACATTTCCAATCTTATCTATAAATAACAAATAAATAATGTACACATGTTCTGCCCAATTAGCTCCTAACAAATAATACACACAGCATGTAATTAGGGTTAGAGGTGAAAGGGAATTATGTGCTTCAAAAATTGATATTAACAGACCGTATGTTGTTACTTCAACTTCATATACGTTCTTTATTTTTGCCTGTTCCCTGATAATACCTGCTTACACCATATATGCCCTTTCCAAATTTATATTGATGCCTTCCCCAAATTTAACTAGTACTAGCATTTCATCTGATTTTGTCAAGTGAACTGCTACTCGGTGCTCTTTCGCTGTTATTCCTTTGCACTTTTTGTAGTCTTAACTACATGTTCTTTGCACTTCCTCTGTCTGATTTCCTCTCTTCTCCTTTACACCTCTTGTCCATTCCCTGGCTGCCATCCTTCAGTAGGACTTCACTGGCTTAACTCCTCTGGATTCCCTTTTCCAAACCTTCACACTTTCTTCACAGAGTGGGATTCCTCTGTATTTCTTTCACTTTTCTGTGCACTCCTCTGTGCCCCAGTGAGCCAGGCATTGTTTCTTTGCACTATCTCTGATTTTTTTATTTACTATTTTAAACAGAGGTGTTTTCCCAAAGTTGCATTAGTGTGCTTTATTTAAAAAAAGCTTAGTGCATAGACTGTATTGGGGAGGTGTGATCATAATTTTATAGATGATAGAAGTCTCACCGTGGAGTGGAGAACCACTTTTAGTGAACCCAAGAAGACTCTGGCATCCCTGTTGATGAGGTGTTTTGAAAACCCACGTTTGTTAGATGTGGACTTGTTTTGCTATCTTCTCCTTCCCAGAAATATGTTTCCTGTCTGTCCTCCAAGCATGATTTATCTTTAGAAAAAGATTACCTTCTCATCATTCTATGACAATAGATATCAACGTTAAGTATTGTATTTGGTGTGGCATTTTTTCTCAATGGCTGAACCAGAGCAGACTTACATATCTTGTTGGGAATGTATGTCTACTGAGTTCCTGCTGTTTACGTCGAGTTATGATCACTTACAGCACATGAAGCTGTCTACTTTGAGAGGATGCACTTTAAGGGAAGTGGGATTCTTGATCAGGCATGTGAAATCTGTATTGACTTCATGACAGACTACTGCCTGGCACATAAGATGGATTTCTAACCAGTAGTATCGGTTTGTGAAATTAGTACTGGTTTGAGGACCACTCCCCCTGTTCCACAGACTTCAAGCAGGACTCTTCAGAGGCACTTACCTGGATGTCCTGCTTGTTGAGAACTCACCTTGTCAAAAGACGTTTGGATACCTGCAGTACTGAACTATCTTAAAAAGCTAAAGGTGGGTGCTCCTACTTCAGAACGCTGTCAAACTCCACAAAGATTAGCAGGCGGTATGCCAAATGCCTTGCACCGAAGGTGGAGTCTTGCTCCCCATAGGGCCCCAAATCCCATGATTTATTTGATTGGTCCTGTCCTGGAATTTTGCTCAGAGTACTTAATTGGCCCAAACAGTCAAGGGACATTAGGCCAATCCTGTACCTTAGAATTTTGCTCCGGGTACTTAATTGGCCCAAACAGTCAAGGGACATTAGGCCAATCCTGTACCTTAAGATCTATATCATATATTCTTGATGGACATGTTCTCAAAGATGACTGTGCCTCAGATTCTATAAGTGTTTCACTTGAAGGAATTGTTAATATCTGCAGACCTTTGTATTAGTGTAGTTCATCCACTGTTAAAAATATAGCTGTCATATTCCCATCAAAACAGGTCATAGGATCAAGGTTTTGTTACCGAAATTCAGTCACAAAACACATTGGGATGGGTACCCATTTACAAAGGGAAGAGATCCCATTAGGTCCCATTCCCTATGGTGAATTTAAAAAAAGTTTTTACGGAGTAGGTATTCGTCCACACAACCACTGGCAACTCTCACATGAATTTAAAAAAGTAACTTTAGTTTTGAAATACTGCCATGTTTGTTTGTTTTTTAAAACGGAAACGGGCTGCATTTAAAAAAGAAATAGTTTACTGAAGGGCAATTTCAGAGCAAGGTGGTCCACTGACATCATCAGGCCACCATCTCTCTGATGGCCTCCAGTGGAAGTGAGTCCCAGTTTTCGACCTACCCAATGAATATTATTGAGATAGGTAGACAGTGACGTGCTCCAAATCTGAATTGTCCGAACTGACCTGTTTGTACATTGGTCAGTCCCGAAAATGATTTACTGGTGTCATGCTCAGCACCACTGCATGAACTGCAGGCACAGAGTCCCAGATGACCTTTATGAAATGTAGGTCACCTAAGATATCGCCTGCCCCTACTCTGGGTTCAAAATCAGAAACTGATGAAAGATCCCTCAGTGGGTCCTCCTCTGACCATGTCATTCATAACAAAATCTAAAATTACTGGGTAATGATGCTCAGTTAGAATTTTAGGATGGAAGTTTTTTGCAAGCCTTTTCAGAGCTTGATTTAATCCTCTGCAGGATCACAGCACAAAATATACCCTGTAGTATTGTATGTGCAGGGATGGATGGAATGCATAATTGTCATCTTTCCCATATCTTTACCCCTACCTATCCCATGAAACTAGGTTAGTTGTCCACTAAACCCAAGGCCTCCTGTGCGTGGTTCTCTTCAGCTTGAACCTCTACCACCCTATACTTTGGTCTCTTATTAGTACTAACTATGCTGGGGTTCATTGCCATATTAAACTTCCTCAACCCCATGAAAGAGAACCACCCTTGCCCAATAGTTATAATAATGGCTCAATGATAACAACTGGTTCATCAATTGGTGACTGCATACTGAACATAACTGTCAACTACAATTTCCCTTTAACTAGGTTGGTAATAACTTACCTTACATTTTTGTCTGCATTAGTTTGCTCAGCTTGCTAAGGTGGTTCCTTGCAAAGAATGTCCTACAGTTACAGAGACCATATGTCTTGAGGCTGTCACCACACTAAGCAAAATGTGAGAACAGTTTAACATTTATATTTACAAAAAACTGAGCACCTCAAAAATTGAGGTAACTTTGTTTTTGGGTTACCCCCAAACAATTTGCCAAAAACTGATGATAGGTTGTCACTTGGATTTCTCTCCTTCTAATGGGTTTGAGACGTATTCCTGCAAAAAAACATTCTTTGCTTGAGGAATACAAAAATACCACGTGGGCATCTATGCACTGATTAAAAAAAACTATGGGCCTTATTATGGGTCTGGCAGTCACTAGACCGCCAGACTCGCGAATGGCAGTCAGACCGCGGCCAATGCAGTGATCCGACGGCCACATTACAAACCTGGTGGCCGGGCCACTAGGGAACTGCCAGCTCCACCAGGATCAGAGATCCTGGCAGTCTGGAGTTGACAGCGGTCCTAATCTGCCAGGACACCCACTTCAAGCAGCACTGCCCTGGGGATTACGACCCCCTTCTCCGCCTGGGGATTACGACCACCTTCTCTGCCAGCGGTTTCATGACGGTACTACCAGCCTGGGCAGTGCTGGGATCCCCCTTACCAGCACCCTCGCAATCTTTGTGAGGGTGCTGGTGAACCCTGCACTCTACAATATTGCTGCCAGCTCGATTATGAGCCGGAAACAATGCTGTAGGCTGTGTCCCACTGGGCCAGCGGGTGGAAACTCCGGTTTCCACCCGCTGACCTAGCCAGAAACTCTTAATGGGGCTGGTGGGAAGGTACCCTGTATGGCGGCAGCCTCCCTGTCAGAAATTCGCCATCTGCCGAACTCATAATCAGCCCCTATGTCTGGCAGGTCACTTTGAACCATCTCCTTACTTAAGGATCTTCCCATCGGCAATTGTGGGCACAATTGTTGGATTGATTTAATACATACAATACTCCTGTGTTGCTGTAGATGTTTAACCTGCCATTGTATATAGTGAAATTGGGAACATGTGGTATTTATTTTTTTTAACATCCAGTCTGAACTGTACATATGACAGTTTGGGGATGTATTTTTAGAGGCAAAGAAATTGCATTCTTGCAGCGACCTTACTACTGCATCCACAGAATATGAACACCATACTTTTAACTGTATTAGCCATGATCACCTGAGTCCTAAAAACCTGATTTGGGCACCTCACTTTTTTCCTGTTGAATTATTGATGGCATTAAGTTAGCCCCTGTTATAAAATTAGTTGGCTTTGGTTTTACCTCACTTTGAACAGTTATCAAAGAAGGCTGTTGCAGAAGCTATCTAGATGTATACAGGACTACAGAAAGACTTGTGGTGTGTTATTTGTTCAACCAAGTGATATATACTTTGATAGTTGTTTTTATCCATTTCACCCCATGCTAAAATCTGCATTCAGAAAACTTTTTTCTCCACATGAAAGCTTCAATGGATCTTCCTTTTGTATGCAAACTTGCCCACTTTCGTCTTCCTTCTTAGGCTGTCTGCTTTTTTTTTATCCATTCCTGCAAAATTGGGTTCATAAGAATGACATAAGTAAAACTGGGGAAGTGCTGCCCATCTGAAGTGAATATGATATTTATGCTTTGTTACTCTTGTTGGTTATCGTCTCCCACTTGCTGTGTTCTGTTCCCTCAGAGCCATAGAATAGTATCCAACTTAAAAAAAATCTGTTTGGTAAATGGTTGAATCTGTTCACTACAAAGATGTATATGCAACCTGAAAACATATGTTTGTTTTGTAACCTTCCACTCAGGCTCCCTTAATTAATAGAATTAATGCTATTAAGTGAACATAACGACCTTAGCATAAAGGATTAGCTCCAATTCAGTTGTGATGTATGAATGTGATGATGATTATTGATATTCATTAAAATTACAACAAAGGGATAAGGAGTAAGATAGGGGAACTGGGTACCAGTGATAATCATTGTTGTTCTCCTGGACGGACGGACAGACAGACAGACAGACAGACACCCACCCACCCACATATTCCCTCACTCCCACTCTCTCACTCCAACTCATTCACTCCCATACACACACTCTGGCACACTCACTCACTAAAACAAGCGCACACCACTTCTTTCACTTCCACTTCTGCTGCAAGTCAGCCAACATTTTCCAAAGAAAATATTACAAAACACAAATAGGAGAGTTAATACGCTTGAGTAACTAGTTAATTCTTATTGCAAGATGCAAATCGTGCACTGTGGTATGCAAATTGACATGTACAGCTTGACTCAAATTATCAGTAGGCTGCATCATTAAGTATTAAAAGTTCCATTTTATTGCATCCCTAGTTATTTTCCTGTTAACAGATTGCCAGCACTTTAAACTTTAATAATTTTAAAATGAATTGGGGTCTGTGCCCATGATATTATGTGCCACTTGCGCAATATTAAGTGCCATTAGCAGTAGCTTTCTTACTTCCATCTATTTCTAGTATTTTACAAATATTGTAAATGGTAATACTTCATGATATAGTTGAGCTTTCATTTATTTTTCCAGTGTTCTACTGTATGGCTAGATTGCTACGAACTTGAATTATCACAACATAATTATTTTATACATAGATCTTTACAGCAATGGACTCCATGGGCAGTCCCTTCATATTTACTTTGTGTACTGCACGACAGTAATCACTCTTTCGAAAATCAGTTTGAAAAAGACCATTGTGACAATTGAAGGATGCTTCTTATAACTTAGATACCTTTGAGCAATAATTTGGAATGGTATGCCATCCAGGTGGCAAAATTAGGCCTACCCTGTTGCAAAAGTAAATTGAGGTAAAATTGTTCTGTTTGGTGTAAAGTAATTAGAATTGCTCCACCAAAACAAGTGATATGCATAGATGTTGACTTTTCATTTTCCTCCCAACAGAGATTCAGTTGTAGAAATCCTTTTTGAGCAGGATAACGAGGAGAAATCGGTTGCAACCTTAATACTGGATTCACTCATACAGGTATTGAGCATGTGGTTATGTGTGATTTACTTATTACATCAAATCCATGTGTATGTATCTAAAAACCACAAAATTGAGAAGTTGGAAGATATAAATGAACAGAAGCATTATTAGAAAATGCGTTTAAAAACCCTCTGAATGACAGCAAGTACAAATGTATACTCTGCCGAGTGAGTGGAGAGGGAGGAGGTGTGTTATCAATTTTAAATCCCTTAAAGCTTGAGTTCTAGAAGATGAGGCAGAGTGCACATTTCTGAATGGAGCATTGCTGTTTTCCAAGGCCTGGGGAATAGCAAGCTGATGACCAAAACTCTCTCAGAACAGATAAAGCAATTAAGTGAAGCGCGTAAAGGACACTTAGAGCTGCATTCTACACCCTTTGGAGACTCGTAATCTGACAGGCATGAAAACTGGTGTAGAATCCGGCTGAGATTGAGTCCCTGTGTATGTTTGGAATCTGTAGTTGAATGATGTATCTAAGTACATGCTTTAAAAAAGTGCAGAGAACTCCCATTCAGCTTTAACTTCTTCTTTATATTGAGTGAAAAGTCTGAAGACATGTTCCCGAATGTTGCTGAACCTTTCATCAGTCATCCCCAAAGCAATATACTACTTTTAAAATTATAAATGCCACTTCTTTGCCTGGTGCTTCCTGCCTCACAAATGTGTTGATAAGCAGTCTTCTTCACAGTGACTATCACTTGCAAACTTCAAAACTATTTGAGTGGTTCCTTAAAACATGAAACCGTCTGGACCAGTTTCTTATTTAAAATAACTGACTTGGGGGATGTGGCTAAACGCCAGAGATGGTAGACGCATACCAGAGAGCTCTGCTCAGGTACTGTGTATCCCAAGCCATCCCAAGCGCAGGACTGGGGATTCTAATCTAGTAGGACAACTATGCGAGTTGAAGAGAGAAATCCAGGACTGGGCCACGGACATACTGATTGGTGCTGGGCAACACAGCAGCTGCCATGCATCCCAAGACAGAGAGAAAAATGCTGCTGCAACTGTGGTACCCTGGCTGATTGGGCATGTTGACTGTGGGGCGACAGATAAACCCCACAATTAAGTAATTTTGGTCTGCGGGGAGCGCAGGTAGAGAGCTGAGAGTGGGGGCCCCAGAGAGCTCCGAGCAACATCGCCCAATTATACCAATAAACCTGACAGGCTGACCACGCAATGGGGGGGTGGAGGGTTCTGGCTCACAGTGGTCCACTGCTTCTGGAGGCAGAAGGTTGAGGAGAGACCACATAGCACTGAGAGATGGAAGCCTCGCATGGCATGGCCAGCACATGAAACTGAAACAGCAAATTACCTCCGTCCTCGCATTGAGGACTCACGGCATCCATAACAGGTTTGGAGTTTACACAACTTCTGGACATTGAGATGGATCCCACTTGTCAGGCACGCCTAGGTATAAGCACTATCTACTGTTAAGTAGTACTGAGAAGTCAAGATTGGGGAGTGCCAACAGATCTACAGGTGAGCGGGGCTCCCTGGGTGACACACTGATGACTGGAACAAATTACAGCAGCTAGTATTGTGGAGTACAGGAGCGATATTAACACTACAGTCCATGATAACACTTAAATTGGAAACAAAGGATATACACTGCCTCAAACACTAATTTATTAATAGCGGCAATGCTCTCATTGAATATCCACTCTGCTGAGTGAAGATCATTTTTTACCCTGAGAAGGAAACAGTTCATGGTCACCTCCCTCTCATCCTAATATCAGTGCCAGGTGGGTCGTCCCGAGGAGCAGGAGCCCTGCACCCCACCAATGGCACAACGGGCATGTTGGCAGACCCAAGAGAGAATAGTAAAAGACTTCTTGGGACCCCAGAACATGATCCAACGGCATGTAAATTGCGGCAGGAACAGGGGAGACCCCACACCAAGCCCTGAAGGCCAATCCATCACAAAACATGGGCATTAATAAAGACTATTTTTCTTCAAGCCTGCCAACAGATAAGAGGATCCAAGCCCTCTCTAAAGTTGACCTCCGAGGGCACCTACAGAAGACGAGAAGGGATGTGGCAGATTTAGACAGGGTTGAAGAGGTGAAGAAGACCTTTTCAAACAAATGGAGGACTAAGAGAAATTGCAGCAGTACATGTTGGTGCTGGAGGAGCAGAATATCACACTCCAAGAGTAATGTGAGAACTCCACAATAGACCTCATAGAAACATTTTCCGCATTAGGAGAATACGTCTAGGTCAGTGGTCCCCAACCTTTTGACTTCTGTGGACGCCCACATTATCATTATTGAACCCGGGACCCCCACTGAATCATTATTGGAATCCGGGGACCCCCCACTGAGTCATTACTGAAAGTTGGGAACCTAATCTGTTAATAATATTTAATTTTCCAAGCAGTCGAGGACCCCCTGAGGAGGCTTCTCGGACCTCCAGGGGGCCCTGGACCACCGGTTGGGAACCACTGCTCTAGTTATCTCGCAGACTGAACTGTCAGCCTGTGTGCAGAACCTTTTTGAAGTAATTCTGTAAATGCCTGAATGTTCACCAAGTAAGCTGGAAAGAACATGTAGGGTTTTCCAACAATAGTCATGGTGGTAGGGGGAGTTGGGGTGAAGGGATTGGGGAGTGGGAATGGGTGCTTCTTACGTGTTGACCAGGGTCCGTTTTATTGGCAACAAATAGACTATAATGGCATAAGCTTGCACAGGTGATCCCATATCCTTAATTTTCTCCGGCATCCTGCTGTTTCAGGCTCTTTCTTGGGGCCGCCCAATCCAGCTTATCTTCAAGTGGAAGGGCAAACAGCTGTCCCTAGCTTCCCTTGGGGAAGACCACAAAATAGTAGGCCACTCTGATAATGAAATGGAACAGTAGAAGAAGCCCAGTCATGAAAGAAGATGCCAATAGGCATCAGGATTCTACAAACAATGACATATGAAACCAGGTATCAAAGAAATTGCTGTGGGTAGGGAGAGCGTCTTTACATATCTCTGCCAAACAACCACGGGGAAGGGCGATTCCCTGGACGAGCACCCAGACTCCAGCATACCCTGGACCTGAGAGATGCCTTTGTATACCGGGAGAACTTAAATGTTCCAGTGCAGAAATTTTTGCCTACTAAAAAAAAAATTGACCAACGTTGCTTGAGTTCTAGCTATTTCATGGTACAGTACCATGCAGCAGTCCCAACAAAAAGGGCAGAATGGCTGTATTGATAAAAGGTAAACTCCAGTTTACTGAGCTCAAAGTGAAATCTAATAAATAAGAAATATTGTTATTGGTGGCAGGCCCTTGGAAACACTCTCCAGTTACCATTGCCTCCATCTTTGCCCGAATTTGATACAGGAGAAATTAGTTTGCCACCCAGGGCATTTCGGCTTTTCAGAGTCACCTGTGATCCTTGGTGGAGATCTCAACTGTGTAATGCACACCACCCTAGATCAAACACATCAACAATTTGGGGGCACACCCACTCTGTCTCCCGCGATTAAATCTTTACTCCATGACCTTGGCTTAGTGGACGCTTGGCACCACAGATACCCAGTTAATTTCTTTGCGGCACTTCAAACCTGTTTGAGGATTGATATGTCATCATCAGTCAAAAGCTGGTAGCTAACATCCGTGAGGTGAACCAGCTTCCCCAGACTGTCTTAGACAATGGTCCCCTTCTGCTGGACTTGGAGAGGCCAAACATAGGTGAGACATGCAGGCCCAAAACCTGGTGTCAGAATGATTCTCTGTTTAGAGACCTGGTATTCATTCATGAAATCTGGGAGGCTATAACAGAGAATACGTTTGCAAACAATATGGGATGCAATGAAGGCACTGCTCTGAAAGAAATTAATCCAAGAGGCAAGTCGATTGAGACACATGAGGGAGGTTAACCTAGAAAGGCAAAGGTCAGAGCTGATATCCTTAAGCAGAAGCATAAAGCTAACCTCTCCCCAAAAAAAAAAACTGGGCAGGCAGCCAATGGCAGTAGAGGTCAACTATTCACGCATGAATATGAAAAGGTGAATTACATTTTAGCACAAGCCAGGACAACTATAAAAAAGGAAACAAAGCGGAATATTATTAGTTGACAAATTGCAAGCCACGTGAACACGAAGGGTGGTAATGGGAATAAAAAATACCTGTGGAGTGTTCAAACATCTGAGGAGTAACACAGTTAGCTTTCTGCAAATATGAAACCTCCTATAAAGCACAACTTTTGGACTCCCCCTCCCCAAGATGCCGCATAGTACCTATGATCAAAGTTTCTCCCCTATGTAGCAGTCAATGAGGTATAACGTCTAGATGAACCTATCTCTGTAGCGGACATACTGACAGTAATCAAACATTTAAAATACAGTATACCTGGCCCTAATTGCTGTGCAGGTGCTTCTAAAAACGTTTTGCCCACTGCTTGTTCCCTTGCTGCCTAAGTTATATAATACTTCAAAACCTACACAGAGTCTAACCCATGTGATCGAGGCATCATTTGCTATTCTCTTGAAACTAGAAAAGGACACTTCCGTGTGCTCATCATACAGATTGTTCTGCTTGCTTAATATCAATATAATTTTTTTTGCAAAGGTTCAGGTGGGCCACATGGAGGCCATATTACCATGTCTAATTCATGCGGACCAGATGGTATTTTTCCCTGCTCCATCCACATTGAATATCACCAAACTGGCTTGTTACAGCCTAACATAAATTGATCTCTGATTCTTTCCTCCGTCAAAGTTCCAAATTTACATGAAGATGCTAATTTCCGTAATGCTGTAACATATCCCTCCACTGATTCATTTTCTTCTTGGTTTCGCCTTCCAAAGTGATATCTTTCAAGTATTGTGCTAATTTGGGGAATATAATGTCAGTCCAATTTTTCTATACAACTTTCATATTCATTTAGATCTTCATTAATTATGTAAAGTTGGGTCCATAAATCACTGTGAGTCATTCGGATTCACGAAGTAGCTTTTATTTATTTACAGAGGCCCCATCCAGCTCCACCAACTGCCACCTTCTCCTTCTCCTCACTCTCCGTCGTCCTCTCTGCTGGATTCTATCCCTACCCTTCTCAATTCTAAGTTCTACATGCTATGACATCTTAAACATTCTACAAGCTTTGACATACTACTCTCCTCCCCCCTTTACAAACTAAGAGAAATAAGCAAAGGAGAAAGAGGAAAAAAAAACACAACAGTATACATGTAAATCAATTCCATACATTTTTACATTTTAGTACCATTACACGATTTAAATTCCATATCTTGGAATCCTCCGTTCTTACTGCATTTTTGAACAGCCTCACTACCATTAAAGGTTTAACTTTATCAACATTCCTTCCTTTATTCACAGGCTTGCGAATCAACACCCAATCCCCAACCTTAACTTTGGTTGTGCGAGTTGACTTCCTGCGATCAAAATATTCCTTCCGCTCTTTTATTTTTTTCTCTTCGTCCTGTCTCCAAGTCTCATCCGACACTACCACCCCAGTTCTTGCTCCCATGGCATTGACCCACCTAGGTGACACCAAAGTATTAGGATGTCTGGCCCTGAGTAACTCAAAAGGTGTTTTCCCAGTAATGGCATGAGGCGAGACTCTGTATGCTTCAACCCGCTTAATCACTTCTTTCTTCCAGCTCAATCCACCAACCTTAGCTAAAGCTATAGTCTCCTTCAATACCCTATTAAATCGTTCCACCATGCCGTTGGTTTTGGGGTGGTATAATGCACACTTTTTATGGATTATAGCACAGTCAGCCAAATACTTCTCCATTTCCTTTGATACCAATTGTACCCCATTATCAGTAAGAATGCTCTTAGGCAGCCCTTCTCTCCCAAACACTTCCTTAAGAAAATCAATTACCTGATTAGTCTCAATACTCCTAGTAAATCTAATCTCCGGCCACCTGGAAAACAGATCAACTAGTACCAATAGGTACATTTCACAACCTTCCCCACGGATCGGCCCCAGAATGTCCAAGGCAACCTCCTCCCACGGCTGAGTGGGGCGTTCCCTTACTTCCATAGGCTGAATTTTAGGTTTCACAGTCTTCTCACTCATGATACATTGCATACATTCTCTGATTGATCTTTCTACCTGGGAGTCCATACCTGGCCACCAATAAGTCAAACGTAATCTCCCTTTGGTCTTGGACATTCCTTGATGATCCGTGTGAGCAAGAGAAATAAGCTCCTGCCTCAATGTGGTGGGGGGAAATAATTTCGTACCTCTGAATAGAAACCCATCATCACTAGACAACTCACAGAATTTTTGTGTTTCACTACTTCCTTCATTCCTGTTTTTCCAACCTTCTTTTATTAAAGATATCACTTTCACTAAGGTGTCATCAGACTCACTTTCTCTCTGCCATCTCTCCTTTGGTTTTGACGAAAGTGTAGTGACATTCTCCTCAATCTCACACACCATTTCGGTATCCCAATCTGTTTCTTTCTCTTCTTCCAATTCACCTACTGACACTAATCTTGATAGTGTGTCCGCTACCTTATTTTGTGCACCCGGAATATACTTTATATCAAACTCAAAATCTTGTAGGGACACAACCCATTTAGTGATTCTGCTAGACACTGCCTCTACCCCTTTCCTTTTATAAATTTCACAAAGGGGCTTATGATCCGTCCTTACCTCGAACTTATTTCCCCACAACAAATTCTTAAGTTTCCTCACTGCCCAATGAACAGCAAGCGCCTCTCTTTCAATAACACTATAGTTCAATTCTGCATCTCTTAAGGCTCGTGACAAAAATAATACAACTTGATCATCATTTTTGCCACCCTGTTGTAACACCGCCCCTAAGCCTTTCGCACTTGCATCTGTTATTAAGATCGAGGGCAGATTGGGATTAAAATTTCTCAATCTGGGAGCTTTCACAGTTTCCTTTTTTATTTCTCCAAATTCATTTTCACACTCTTCATTCCACACAAATTCTACTCCTTTCCGTAATAATTGTCTCATACATACACTCTTCTCAGCAAAAGCCCTCACAAATTTACTGTAATATTCAGCCATACCTAAAAATGTCATGAGTTCTTCCTTATTCAATGGCGATTGTAGTCTGTCAATAGCATCTACTAGCTCCTTTTTTGGGGATATGCCTTCACCAGTTATGGTATGACCTAAATATTCTATAGATTTACTAGAAAACCTACACTTTTCTAACTTGACAGTCAACCCAAATTCTTCCAACTTTTCTAAAACACTAACAACCCTCTTTTCATGCTGGACCTGATCTTTCCCATATACTAAAACATCATCTTGATACACTCTCACACCAATAAGATCTTTCAAAACCCTCTCCATAATTCGTTGGAATACAGAGGCCGCAGACACTAATCCAAACGGTAATCTGGTATACCTAAAAGTACCAAATGGTGTGATGAATGCAGTAAGGTCCTTGGATTCTTCAGTCAACCTAATCTGATGATATGCCGATGTCAGGTCTATGGTAGAAAACACCTTAGCACCTTGTAACAGCAACAACATATCAGAAATATTGGGTATGGGATACCTATCCACAATCACATTCTTATCTAATTCTCTTAAGTCCACACATAAGCGTATACTCCCATTTGGTTTCCTGGCTACAACTACTGGCGCCAACCACTCAGTTCCTTCAACTTCCTCTATGATTCCTTCTTCCTGCAGCCTCTCCAGTTCCAATGTCATGTCTTCACGTAGAGCAACAGGTACTCCGCGAACTTTGCTGCATACAGGTTTCACACCTTCCTTCAGTCGAATGCGATGCACATAATGTTGAAGACATCCTAATTTTTCTCGAAATACCAAAGGAAATTTTGTCTTTAGTCCCATAACAAATCCATCATTTGCTATGAGCTTCTGGTTAATAGAATTTCCTTGATCCCCAATAGCGTTGATGACGATTTGATCCCTTGTCTTCACAGGTGGTTCACTATTGGGATCAAGAATAACCCCCAAGTCTTTCTGGTGGAACCAACTGAGTACACTGTCTCCTTTCTTAGAACCGTAAATTTTTGCACTAGTGAACTTTCGTTCAAACTCAAGCAAACCCCAATAGTATCCATGGAGCTTAATTGGTTCACCACCATATGCAACGGGTGTAATATCCGGTTTGAACAACTTAACTTTGTTTCTTAGTTTTCCCACATAGAATTCTATTGAAACAATTGTGATTTTGGCTCCAGAATCAAATAATACTCTGGTTCTTTCTCCATCTATCATGACTTCATCAATTGGGCCTTTCCTTCCTTTTTTCTCTCTTTCAACTTGTAGAATTATTTGACCACACTCGAAGTCATCATTTTCTCCCGCATCTAAGTCTTTCTTAACTTCAAAGACATTGCTCTTTCCACTTCTCGTTCTGCACACACTGGAGTAATGACCTTTCTTCTTACACAACCTACATATCACCTTTATAGCGGGGCAGTTTTTATCGTTGGCCATGTGACCGTGTCTGCCGCAGCGAAAACAATTTCCTATAAACTTATTTTTCCTTTCTTTTTTATAATTCTGTCCTTCTGGTCTTTATTTGTTTCCCGTAATATTTTGAATTATATGTACAGTATCATTTTTGCATTCCTCTTTTTTGATGGTCTCTAGACATTTAAGGGAATGTTCAATTTCTTTTGCCAAAACCAAAACTTCGTCTAGTGATGGATCATCTTTTTGCCAAATTTCATGTCTTACTCTTTCTATGTTACAGCCTAACATAAATTGATCTCTGATTCTTTCCTCCGTCAAAGTTCCAAATTTACATGAAGATGCTAATTTCCGTAATGCTGTAACATATCCCTCCACTGATTCATTTTCTTCTTGGTTTCGCCTTCCAAAGTGATATCTTTCAAGTATTGTGCTAATTTTGGTAACATAATGTCTGTCCAATTTTTCGATACAACTTTCATATTCATTTAGATCTTCATTACTTATGTCTGGAAGATTATCGAAAACTTCCTGTCCTTCAGAACCTAAGCAATGTAATAGAGCAGTTTTCCTTTCTACACTAAGAGATGCACCACATACTTTGGAATATCTTTCAAATACTTTTTTCCACTTTTGCCATTTTATAGGTGGCTCTCCTGGTAAAGCGAGGAAAAAGGGGGGCGCAGTGACGTTCTGCATTGCGTCACACCTGTTCTGAAAGACCACTTTAACTATACGATTAGAATTAGGCCAGTGGTTTATTGGCTCTGAAGTTCAAACATTTGGTTCCAGGAACAGTTTAATTTAAGGTGATTTTCATGGTACTGTAGACTATAAAGCTCGGCAGTAGCAGAATTCAATTTGAGAAATGATTATTTCACACAGTGCTCATCAGTTTGTCCAAAATATTTAAGGATTTGCACAGTTAATAAAGTATTTGAGGACACACTAGTAGTCCTCGCGTATTCCGCCTTTCAGCTCGCGTTGATATTACAACAAGACAAGCGCGTGTCTATAACAAACACAGCTGAGCGCTGCTAAAAGGACGCTGCATGCGTTGCTGTGACAACAAGACAAACGCGAGTTAAGCGCGTGTCTCAACAAACACAGCTGAGCGCATGAGCTTTAGTTCGTTTCCATGGA
The DNA here is from genome assembly GCF_031143425.1 of Pleurodeles waltl. Taxonomy (NCBI): domain Eukaryota; kingdom Metazoa; phylum Chordata; class Amphibia; order Caudata; family Salamandridae; genus Pleurodeles; species Pleurodeles waltl. The sequence continues at coordinate 539,728,171 of NC_090448.1, forward strand.
AACAGTTTCCAAGTAGACGTTCGTCGAGCGGAAATGTTCGTCAATGAGGGATTTTAAATGTTCCTTTTACATTAATAAAGACGAGTAGAACAGTTTTAAGCTGTTCACAAAGTCCGCTCACCTTTCCGTCGCTTTTGGAACTTCGCCGTTGTTATTCTGCTATGATAATACTGTTGAGGCCTCCGTTTTCAGGAAAAAAAAAAATGTATCCCACTTCGTCGCCAGTGTAAAGTTGGGTCCATAAATCATGGTGAGTCATTCGGATTCACAAAGTAGCTTTTATTTATTTACAGAGGCCCCATCCAGCTCTGCCAACTTCTCCTTCTCCTCACTCTCCGTCGTCCTCTCTGCTGGATTCTATCCCTACCCTTCTCAATTCTAAGTTCTACATGCTATGACTTCTTAAACATTCTACAAGCTTTGACATACTACAAGGCTCCTCACTTAATTGATATTGCAAAGAAAAGACGCCAAGGCACTGTCCTCCTTTCTCTCAATGATGGAAAAGTGTGTGACGGGGTGGATTAGGGCATGAGGAGAGTGACCCATTCTGGGACGAGGCTGGGACCCATATGCTGAAAGTGGGTAGAGGAACTATATGCCACTCCATGTGCTAGGGTCCAGGTGAGCTGCGAGAGCACCTTCCGACTAGAGATACACAGGGGCATGAGGGAGGACTGGCCATTATCACTGATGTTCTTTGCAGTCTACCTGGAACCTCTACTCCCAAAGATTGTTAAATAAGGCGATCCAGGTCATTCCTTTCTACAGAGCCACATACAGGATTTCTGCTTGAGCTTTCAATATTTTACTGACACTCACTACTCCCAGACAGTCCTTCAAGAATGAATCTTGATATTAGAGGACTTCCGGTGCCTTAAAATTAATGTAAACAAATTGCTGGGACTCCTCCAACATGCTTAAAGACATTCGCTAGCTTCTTACTATAGAGGACCCTTTTCCAGTGGACCCGCAAAGAATTCACCTGTTTGGGAATTGTTCCTTCTCCAGACCTTCAAGAGTGTAACTTTAAGCTTCTGCCCAAAACAATCAAAGCTCTTAGGTTTTCAAGGTGGCTCATGCATTCTTTCATTGCAAGGCAGGATTGCTTTCCTCAAAATTGCTGTTCTTACCCAAATTTTCTATCTGTTCTAAAGCCTCACCATTTACACTCGTAAAGAAGGAACTAGCTCAGATACAGGACACCTTCAACATCTTCGTTTGGGACTGGAAGAAACCCAGGCTTAATAAGCATCTCTAGCAAGGAGGCCTTGGCATCCCAAACATTTGTAGCTACTGCAAAGCTGCACAACTTAGATACACAATAGAATGGCTCAAGGGGGAGACAGACAAGGTGTGATGCACATTGGATCAAAGTTTAATGTCGTGCCCCTTGGCAGAAGTTCTACGGCTTCCGAAATGTCAGTGTTATTGCAGTCTATATGTGTTCCAATTATTAGAGTTACTTTTTATACCTGGGACTATCTGACTAGAAATATTGTCTTCACTACACATCCTTAGCCCATGATTCCAGTGTTGGGCAATGTAGGAAGCCTGCCTTTTGTGTGGTATGGGAATACAGTGTGAAGGGTCCAGGGGGTCACCAGTGAGTGGCCAGGACTTGCTATGCAATCCCAAAGTTCTCTATTTAGGAGCAGGGTTGACGAGCAGCCTTAGGCTTAACACAGAGTGGAAGACATCTATAAATGCACACAATGGTCAATAAATGAGACACATGACTCAAGAAGGAGATTTGCAGCAATTTATAAAAATAGCAGGTATCTGTTTAGGCATCAGATAAAAATCGTTCAGATATGTATGTTTTTAAATAGGAATTCTTTTCACTTTAAAAAGTGTATACAGTGTCATTTCTGAGTTCTGCTATGTTATCCTATGGGAGTAAAAACAAGTTCTGCAATCAGATAGAGTATAGTGACGTACAGGACCCCTTTCCTGGGGTTAAGGTGAGTAATGAGCAAGGTCCAAGGGAGCACCCACATTTCACCCTCGGTGGCACAGGGGCGGCAGGGTGCAGAGTGCAAAACAGCGTTGGGTGCCCAATGCATTCCTTTGGAGATCGTTCACTACGAAAAGACTGCAGGCTCTGGCCAGGAGGCCCACTGGACTAAACCAACAGTCGGGCACTGGTAGGCACCTTTGATCCTCTTCTCCACAGCTCAAGGGCGACGGGTGCAGAGGTGTCCTAAGGTGTTGTGTTTTTCTGACTGGAGCAATCTCGGTAAAGGGGGGCTGTGTGCTGAGGCTGCGGGCATCGTCTGGGAGTCCAGGAGGGGTGAAACAGCGATGGACTCTGACTCTGGAAGGCTTGGGAACCTTGTTGGCACTGGTGGTCCACTTCAACTTAGGTCGGAGACAGCGGGTGCAGTGTTGACTTCACATGGCTGGTTTTGGCTGTTCCAGAGGCTTCAGAGTCCCTTCTTTGAAGGTTGTTGGTGAACAGGTCTGCTGTTCACAGGAGGTCTTGAGTCTGTCAAACACAGGCAGTGCGCCCAAGTTTCTGGAGTCACAAATGCAGGACGAGTCGCCTTTGGTGCACATTTTGACCAAGGATGCAGACAGGCTGGCAGGGTTGGTACCAGGGAAGCTGATTCTCTTCTCCTCTTCTGATGTTGCAGCTCTTCAGTGTCCTTGGTCTTATTAGGTCATCAGGATCTGCTTCTCTGGTGCCAGGGACTCCCCTAAGTGCTGAATTTAGAGGTGTGTAGGGTAGTAGCAACGCCCCCTATATGACCACTTCCTGTGGGAAGTGGGCATAACCCTGTCTCAGAACTCCTAAGTATGCCATCGCAAAGATGACTATTTCTGAAAAGTCATGCCCACCTCGCAGTAGCCCACTTTAGGGGTGGTACTAGCCTGGGGATGGCACGCCTACCTGACTAACTAATTTTCACACCCATCCAGGTGCCAGATGGGCTCTGGTCAGGGGGTGGTGCGGGTTGGCTTCCTATTCGGTGAGGGGGGCCATAACCGCATTTCTAAGGTGGCAACCCCTTGAGGCTAGTTGCTGCCTTAGGGAGGCTAATCAGCAGGTCATCTTGTGGAAGGGGGTGTTACATCCTCTTCCCAGACAGGTTTTTGTTCTGGACCTCCTTAGAGCAGAAGGCTCTCACCCTGGGTGTCCAGAATGGTGTCTTGGGTGGCAGACTGGCAGAAACTGGTCAGGAGCACACCAGAGGCTGGTAGGGTTTCAGGGAGTACCTCTAAAGTGCCTTCTGAGTGCATGTATTGTTAAATCCAACACTGGCATCAGTTTGGGTTCACCAATACGAGATGTTTGATACCAAACCTCCCTATCTTCAGTGAAGCCATTATATAGCTGGGGAACTCGTATTGACCAGTGTCCAGCACATGCATTTAAAATGTCTTCCCTGGTCACTTTCTGTGTTTGAGAATCGACAGACATAGCAGGGGCTTATCTGCTCAGGCAGATATGCCCTTACATGTTATTTAATGCATCCTGCCTTAGCGTTGTAAGGCCTGGTAGACGGGTGACTTACATATATTGCATGAGGTGTTAGGGGACATGGCACGTAGGCTGTTTGCCATGTCATGTTTGCACTTTTGTCTGCACCAAGACACATAGCCTGCAATGGCAGTCTGTTGTGCTTGGTGAGGGGGTCCCTTAGGTTGGCACAATTCGTGCAGCAGCCTTAGGAACCCTCTTTAGTATCCCAGGCCCTAGGTACCAGGGGTACCATTTACTAGGGACTTACAGAGGGTGCTAAAACTTTTGCCAATTAGGGAACCAACTGTGCAGTTTTGGTAAAGAGATCTGGCACTGGAGGCCTGGTTAGCAGGTATACACTGCACTTTCAGTCGAAATCACAACGATACCAGGCAAAACATTGTGTGGGGGTAACCATGTCAAACAGCCACTTTCCTACAGGCAACATTGTTTTTGATCAGGTGTAGACCTACAACGCCTCCATGAGTGGACAATGGGGGTAGTGCTATAGACTCTGAAATGTTTTTCATAATGGAATAATTAGACAGTTCAAAGATATCAAAGTCAACTTTCGGGTTTCGAATGTACCACCACTCTGCATTGGTTCTCACCGCCTGGTATTAGGGACGCAAATGTTTATCCACTAACTTCCTCCAAAAGTTCATACAAACAACTCTGCTCTTAGTCTCGAAGCTCTTTACCCCACTAAATATGACATCGACTAATCACAAATATCCAAACCAAATTAGCTAAGAAAAAAATGTAGGAATCCAATTCGATCAGAAACTGTGAGAAACTATTTTCATCCAAGTTATAAACTTTGCACATCATGCACAAGGCAGATGAACAAAGATGGCACTATGCACCTGCCAGACTGTACGTTTGAAATAACTCATGCTCAAAGCTGTGCTTGAGGCAATGCGGGGGGCATAGGCAGCATAATGCACATTGTGTGGTCATGCCCCAAGATCGTAAGCTGTGGGTTATCAGTTATAAGAGAATTTGAAGAGACAGACTTGAACTGTGGCACAGATTCTGTTTTCCTGGCAATCCCGATTAAAGGTACTTACCCCTTGCACTCTGCTCTGAGTAACATGATTTCCCAACTACTGATAGCAGCCAAACAGACAACCTTGGGGACATAGAGTAAAAATGCCAGTGCCACAAAAGAAATTGGTTTTCAGAAGAGGTGGCAGTTGATAGCCATAGAGAAAATCACATGCAACCGGAGGGATACAAATTTGGTAAGTTATGGAACCCGGCGCTTAGGTACTTGACCAAAGACAATACAGGCTTGACCTGCCCAAGCTGATTGGGAGCACTGGGGGCTCCTGGATCATGATGTAATCTGACTGGATCTTTATGTCTGTGGCGATCTCTGCAGATCTTTCTAGCAATTGCATGCTAGATTTGACCCAGGAGAAAGAGGGTTTGCAGGGTTTGATTAGCGTTTTGCTCTAGGTGAAGATGCCGCTTAAATGATGTCTGCTCAAAAATGTAATAAAACGATTAAAACTAAAATAGAGCCCTGTTGATCTTCTAGTGTCCTGCAACCAGCCCACGGATAGCATGGCATTCCACTCTTATATTTTGAATGTGTTATTTTAGTCTCTATTGACATCTTGGACTTCTTTGAAATTGGCTTTCAAATGAAGTATAAACAGGATGTATGCTCACGAGTTCTTGTCTTGTACTAAAATAGTTCTGTGAATAAGCCTGTTCACATGGCATGTTGGAGCTTTTTCTTTCTCGTGCTTCATAGTCTTTTTCCAGTGGTGGGTCTGTCAGCAAATTCTGAGATGTTAAAACTGTTACATATGTAACAATTCTGCTTGCCAAGGATTTTGCCACATTAAACTAGCAGACAGTATGTTGAAAAGTACCCCAGATAATCTACACATTTATTGTATTCATCTATCACCGTGGCAGTTCATCAAAGTAATTTGGGAATTTCTTCTACGTTGACAACAGATGTTCCAAAATGTAATTTGCCAGTGATCTTTTATAAGGTTTACAGGTCCTGGACGTCTGTGGTGAGCTCCATTCCCTCTTGTGTCCCATCTCCAGAATCACGTCTGGTCTCTTGTGAGACTTTGTATGGATTCCCTGCATGGGATGTGCTCAGGATCTGCCTGGCAGCAGGATGAGGAGTGAGTTCAGCTGTTGCAAAGGTCTCACTGGACTAGGTCTGTGCCTTGCTAAGTGCCTAAGATAGTTAAAAACCCTCTTCTCACAACTGGTGTAGAGCTGGTCTACCGGGTATAGCACTTCATGAATGAACTGAATAATTACATTTGTCTTACATTAGCCTTGATATATTTACTGGCACTGTGTCTGTTTTTGAAATCGGTCACAAATCATACGGAAGCTCAGGGCTTGGGTTAGCTAACACAGGTGCAGTCATCCTGCAGACAGCACTTCTGTTTGGTAACGTAGGTGATAGGTTTTTCTACTCACATCCATGTTTTGGTCATAATAACTTGTACACTTGTTAATAATGTTAGAGTGCAAAAATTATTTTGAGAAAACAGTGGTTCGATGGCATCTGTCGCTGTAGATACGCATGTTTTGCAATAGCTCGCCATCTGGTGTTGGGCCGGAGTGTTACAAGTTGTTTTTCTTCGAAGAAGTCTTTCGAGTCACGGGACCGAGTGACTCCTCCTTTTGTGTCCATTGCGCATGGGCGTCGACTCTATCCTCGATTGTTTTTTTTCCGCCATCGGGTTCGGACGTGTTCCTGTCGCTCCGAGTTTCGGAACGGAAAGATAGCTAAATTCGGAAGATTTTCGTCGGTATTGTTGCGTTCGGGATCGGCGTAGTTAGATTCAACACCGCATCGAAGATCGAAGAGCTCCGGTGCCCTTCGGGGTAGTTTTTCTATCCCCCGTCGGGGCCTGGTCGGCCCGACCGCGTGCTGAAGAACGCCGATGGAACGGACCCCGTTCCGTTTCTGTCCCAAATGCCACAACAAGTACCCCTATACAGACCAACACTTGGTCTGTAACCTGTGCCTGTCACCTGAGCACAGTGAAGACACCTGCGAGGCCTGTCGTGCGTTCCGGTCCCGAAAAACACTCTGAGACCGTCGAGCCAGAAGCCTTCAAATGGCGTCCGCGCCGACAGCCCACCGAGAGTTCGAGGAACAAGAAGAGGAAGGTACCTTCTCGATCCACGAATCGGACTCCGAGGAATTCGATGACCCACAAACCGTGAGTAAGACGTCGAAAACAACACATAAGAAGATTGACAAGGCCCAGGGGACGCCACTGCCACCAGGCCATGGCTCGACCCATAAATTCGGTGACCGACTGTCGGCACCGAAAAAGGCCCAAACAGTGCCGAGACAGTCCGACTCCGGTCGAGACACCGGTACGCAGCCTTCTCGGGACCGAGAAAGTGCTGGAGACAAGCATCGACACCGAGATAGCGGTGTAGACACGGCTCGACGCCGAGACAGCGGCACCGACGAAGATCGACGCCGAGAGGTTTCGGCCCCGAAAAAAAGAAAAGTCAGCTCGGAGCCGAAAAAAGATGCAGACAGGGTTTCGGTGCCAAAACAACCTGCAACCGACCCAGTTTCAGGCTCTTATACAGAGGAGCATTCACTAACCTCCCAAATGCGAAAGCATAGGTTCGAGGAAGAGCTGCAATCTACCGATGTAGACCATACGCAAAAGCGTATCTTCATACAGGAGGGAACAGGGAAAATAAGCACCCTTCCCCCTATTAGAAGAAAGAGAAGACTGGAGTTCCAAACTGAACAAACACCACAAACAAAGGTGGTGAAAAAAGTTACTCCACCACCCTCTCCTCCACCTGTAATTCACGTCTCACCAGCACAAACTCCATCACATTCCCCAGCTCACACCACCATGAGCCAGGGTGACCAGGATCAGGACGCATGGGACTTATGCGACGCCCCAGTGTCAGATAACAGCCCGGAGGCATACCCTACGAAGCCATCTCCACCAGAAGACAGCACTGCGTATTCTCAAGTGGTGGCTAGAGCAGCACAATTTCACAATGTAAGCCTCCACTCAGAACAGGTCGAGGATGACTTTTTATTCAACACCCTCTCCTCCACCCACAGCTCCTACCAAAGCCTGCCTATGCTCCCTGGTATGCTCCGGCACGCAAAATAAATTTTTAAGGAGCGGTCAAAAGTAGGGCAATCACACCAAGAGTGGAAAAAAAGTATAAGGCGCCCCCTACAGACCCTGTTTTCATCACTGCACAGCTGCCACCAGATTCCGTCGTTGTAGGAGCAGCTAGGAAAAGGGCCAACTCCCACACATCTGGGGATGCACCACCCCCGGATAAGGAAAGCCGCAAGTTCGATGCAGCTGGAAAGAGAGTCGCAGCACAGGCTGCAAACCAGTGGCGCATCGCCAACTCTCAAGCACTACTTGCGCGCTATGACAGAGCCCATTGGGATGAGATGCAACACCTCATTGAACATCTACCCAAAGACCTACAAAAAAGGGCAAAGCAAGTGGTTGAGGAAGGTCAAAACATTTCAAACAACCAGATACGCTCCTCCATGGACGCAGCAGACACAGCTGCAAGGACAATTAATACATCCGTGACCATCAGAAGGCATGCATGGCTACGAACGTCTGGGTTTAAACCAGAGATACAGCAGGCAGTTCTCAATATGCCTTTCAATGAAAAAGAACTGTTCGGTCCAGAAGTGGACACAGCGATAGAAAAACTTAAAAAGGACACGGACACTGCTAAAGCAATGGGCGCACTCTACTCCCCGCAGAGCAGAGGAAACTACGGCACCTTCCGCAAGACACCCTTTAGAGGGGGGTTTCGGGGTCAGGCCACACAAGCCAGCACCTCACAGGCAACCCCGTCCAGTTACCAGGGACAGTACAGGGGAGGCTTTCGGGGCCAATACAGAGGAGGGCAATTCCCTAGGAATAGGGGAAAATTTCAAAGCCCCAAAACCCCTGCAACTAAGCAGTGACTCACATGTCACTCATCCCCTCCACACAACACCAGTGGGGGGAAGAATAGGTCATTATTACAAAGCATGGCAGGAAATCACTACAGACACTTGGGTTCTAGCAATTATCCAACATGGTTATTGCATAGAATTTCTACAATTCCCTCCAAACATACCACCAAGAGCACAAAATTTATCACAACATCATTCCGAGCTCCTGGAGACAGAAGTTCAAGCACTGTTGCAAAAGAATGCAATCGAATTAGTACCAAACACACAAATAAACACAGGAGTTTATTCACTGTACTTCTTAATACCAAAGAAGGACAAGACGCTAAGACCAATCCTAGACCTCAGGATAGTAAACACATACATCAAATCAGACCACTTTCACATGGTCACACTACAAGAAGTGCTACCATTGCTCAAACTACACGACTACATGACAACCTTAGACCTCAAAGATGCGTATTTCCATATACCAATACATCCATCGCACAGGAAATACCTAAGGTTTGTATTCAAAGGAATACATTACCAATTCAAAGTATTGCCTTTCGGTTTAACAACAGCACCAAGAGTCTTTACAAAATGTCTAGCAGTAGTCGCTGCACACATCAGAAGGCAGCAAATACATGTATTCCCGTATCTAGACGACTGGCTAATCAAGACCCATTCGTTATCAAAGTGCTCACACCACACAAATCAAATCATACAAACCCTCTACAAACTGGGGTTCACCGTCAACTTCGCAAAATCAAACATCCTGCCGTGCAAAGTACAACAGTACCTAGGAGCCATAATAAACACAACAAAAGGAGTAGCCACTCCAAGTCCAGAAAGAATTCAAAACTTCAACAACATCATACAACGCATGTATCCAACACAAAAGATACAAGCAAAGATGATATTACAACTCCTAGGCATGATGTCTTCATGCATAGCCATTGTCCCGAACGCAAGACTGCACATGAGGCCCTTACAACAGTGCCTAGCATCACAATGGTCACAAGCACAGGGTCACCTTCTAGATCTGGTGTTAATAGACCGCCAAACTTACCTCTCGCTTCTATGGTGGGACAATATAAATTTAAACAAAGGGCGGCCTTTCCAAGACCCAGTGCCACAATACGTAATAACAACAGATGCTTCCATGACAGGGTGGGGAGCACACCTCGATCAACACAGCATACAAGGACAATGGAACGTACATCAAACAAAACTGCATATAAATCACCTAGAACTGCTAGCAGTTTTTCAAGCACTAAAGGCTTTCCAACCAATAATAGTTCACAAATACATTCTCGTCAAAACAGACAACATGACAACAATGTATTATCTAAACAAGCAAGGGGGGACACACTCAACGCAGTTGAGCCGGTTAGCACAAAAGATATGGCATTGGGCAATTCACAACCAAATTCGCCTAATAGCGCAGTTTATCCCAGGGATTCAGAATCAACTCGCAGACAATCTCTCTCGAGATCACCAACAGGTCCACAAATGGGAAATTCACCCCCAAACTCTGAACACTTACTTCAAGCTCTGGGGAACACCTCAGATAGACTTGTTTGCGACAAAAGAGAACGCAAAATGCCAAAACTTTGCATCCAGATACCCACACAGGCAGTCCCAGGGCAATGCCCTATGGATGAACTGGTCAGGGATATTTGCCTACGCTTTTCCTCCTCTCCCTCTCCTTCCTTATCTGGTAAACAAACTCAGTCAAAACAAACTCAAACTCATATTAATAGCACCAACTTGGGCAAGGCAACCCTGGTACACAACGCTGCTAGACCTATCAGTAGTACCACACATCAAACTGCCCAACAGACCGGATCTGTTAACTCAACACAACCAACAGATCAGGCACCCAGATCCAGCATCGCTGAATCTAGCAATCTGGCTCCTGAAATCCTAGAATTCGGACACTTACAACTTACACAAGAGTGTATGGAAGTCATAACGCAAGCCAGAAGGCCATCCACCAGGCACTGCTATGCAAGTAAATGGAAGAGGTTTGTTTGCTACTGCCATATTAATCAAATCCAACCATTACACGCAACTCCAAAAGATGTAGTGGGTTACTTGCTTCACTTACAAAAATCTAACCTAGCTTTCTCTTCCATTAAAATACACCTTGCAGCAATATCTGCATACCTGCAGACTACCTATTCAACTTCCCTTTATAGGATACCAGTCATTAAAGCATTCATGGAGGGCCTTAAAAGAATTATTCCACCAAGAACACCACCTGTTCCTTCATGGAACCTAAATGTTGTCCTAACTAGACTTATGGGTCCACCTTTTGAACCCATGCACTCCTGCGAAATACAGTTCCTAACCTGGAAGGTTGCATTCCTCATCGCCATTACTTCCCTAAGAAGAGTAAGCGAGATTCAGGCGTTTACAATACAAGAACCTTTTATACAACTACACAAGAATAAGGTCGTCCTAAGGACTAATCCTAAATTTTTACCAAAGGTTATTTCACCGTTCCATCTAAATCAAACAGTGGAACTTCCAGTGTTCTTCCCACAGCCAGATTCCGTAGCTGAGAGGGCACTACATACATTAGATGTCAAAAGAGCATTAATGTATTACATTGACAGAACTAAAAACATCAGAAAGACTAAACAACTATTTATTGCATTCCAAAAACCTCATGCAGGAAACCCAATATCAAAACAAGGTATAGCCAGATGGATAGTTAAATGCATCCAAATCTGCTACCTTAAAGCTAAACGACAGCTGCCCATTACACCAAGGGCACACTCAACCAGAAAGAAAGGTGCTACCATGGCCTTTCTAGGAAACATCCCAATGCAAGAAATATGTAAGGCAGCCACATGGTCTACGCCTCACACATTCACCAAGCACTACTGTGTAGACGTGTTATCCGCACAACAAGCCACAGTAGGGCAAGCCGTATTAAGAACATTGTTTCAGACTACTTCCACTCCTACAGGCTGAGCCACCGCTTTTGGGGAGATAACTGCTTACTAGTCTATGCAAAACATGCGTATCTACAGCGACAGATGCCATCGAACTGAAAATGTCACTTACCCAGTGTACATCTGTTCGTGGCATCAGTCGCTGTAGATTCGCATGTGCCCACCCGCCTCCCCGGGAGCCTGTAGCAGTTCGGAAGTTACCTTCAACTATTTGTATATATATCATTTCAACCTTCTATAGGTACATACTTAGTCACTCCATTGCATGGGCACTATTACTACAATACAACTCCTACCTCACCCTCTGCGGGTAAAAACAATCGAGGATAGAGTCGACGCCCATGCGCAATGGACACAAAAGGAGGAGTCACTCGGTCCGTGACTCGAAAGACTTCTTCGAAGAAAAACAACTTGTAACACTCCGGCCCAACACCAGATGGCGAGCTATTGCAAAACATGCGAATCTACAGCGACTGATGCCACGAACAGATGTACACTGGGTAAGTGACATTTTCATTCCTTGCCATGCACCATCACTGAACTAGTTTCCTTAGTCGTTCAAATCGTTCCTGGATATAGTCTCTAGAATTTGCCAGATCGAATAATAGGCCAACTTTGTCTAGCAGTGTTAAATAACCTCTGCGTATTTTGCATTAAAATAGTGGCTCAGAATTAGGCAGTCTAGGAGTTGTAATCCCTTTTTGTGCAACACACTCAAAAGTTTAGTGCAGATACGTTTTGCGTGGTGCATTATCACGTGAGGGTTAAATATTAATTAAACTCTGGCTTGCCCTCAAATGTCTTTCCTTTACCACTTAGGAGTGTGAATGACAAAATCTTGTCTGATGGTGGTCTATGCATTGCTAATTCAACTCGTGGTTTTATTATTATTGCATTGGTACTGATATTCGTCTTTCAAGTGTGGTTGTGTGTCTAATTAAGGTGAAAGGCGGTTAGATGGTTGTTGTTGGGGGGTGAAGGGCAGCGGAAATATTACGTTCTTATTCTTGCTCCGTGCTACCAATGATTACACATTCTTCGTGTTGTTTTTTTTTAATAAGTCTTACTGCTGTATGGGTTGCAATTGTTTGGTGTATATGATCAGTTGTAACTGAGTATATTTTCTCTTGGTATTCTCATTAAATATTCTGTTTCTCTATATTATTTCTCAGAGGGACATTGATGGATGAATTATTTGCCCAGGGAAGAGAGATGCCCTTGGCAGAGGGGATTTTTGGCATATAATGGGCAGACTGAAGTCACAGGTGTTGGTGTGAGATTGAATGTTGTGTAAATACCTGGATATATCTTGGTTTCTGAAGAGCGCTTCCCATTTGTCCATTCTGTTTTCTGAAAAGTTTTTGAGGAAATGGCGTTGGTGTATAGCTCAAAGATGAGGGTGAAAAGATGTATGCAGTACTTGATTTTTGCTCCGAAGCCTGTGATTGGTGCTATTGACTGCTGGGTGTACTTAATACCAAGGCTGTGAAGTCCTGATTCCACATCAAGCCCTTTTCATGCACTCCTGACACCCCCTGCTCTTTATCTCACTGTTGCCGGTTCATTTTCATCCCTTATCAGATTTACCCGTGCTGGAGGAAAAATATGGGAGCTCTCCAATGTCAAAATGCTATTTCGCCCACAGTACTAAAAACTTTGCACTATTCCTGCGTGCAAATCTTATACATCCACATACTTCATATGGAGTTCTTCTAAATTAAGATTTATGTGTAGAACACAGTGTTGCATAATGACAAGGGGCTGCTCCCGTCCTCTTCAGGAACTACCTGTAACGCAGAGCTTTGTTTAATGAAATCCCTAGTGGTCTCGGCAAGGGGTGCTGTTAGGGCTTGGTAGGGTCGAGACACCACAAGAGTGTTGTATAGTGGTACTAGAGTGCAGCTGGCTACAACCATCTCTGTGGTGCTCCCAGTGATGGGCTAGTCAAAAGGTATGGATGGGGATACTACTAGTTAACCCGGAATGTGGACAGGGGTAGGCTAGGGGTATCTGATTAAGAGTTGCCCTTACCTAAGTCCAATGACTCCGAGGTGAGCACGGCAGTCTGATGCGCACTAACATCCTGCACTGTCTGCCTCTCCATAAGAACAAAGAAGGAGAACACAGACAAGCCTGTTCAGTTTTTAAAGGAACGTATACAATTTAAGTGAACCTTGAAAACATTGAAGAGTAAGAAAGTATTTCTAATATTCTTGCTTTTAGGAGACCAATCGAAGGCTGGGTAGGCTCTCTGTAAAAGCCACAAATCTCATCCTTTTATTACATTCTGTATTCAGGTTATGGATCTGTAATTTAAGGCACACAGAATCTTACCGTAAGGCGCTTTGCATTTTAACCCTTGCCCTACAGACTGCTCCTGAAGTAGGACGGGAGGAGAGACCCCAGATGGAAGATGATGACTGAGCTCAGCTGAGGGAGGCATGGGGTAGCCACAGCAGCTGGGCCCAGAGAGGTTTGAATGGCTTAGGGTCATGGGTCACCTTTTCTTGCCACCTCATTCACTGTCACTTTTGACATTTCCAAAACAAAGTGAGTGGTGGTTCTCACAAGCAGCTGAGCATAAAGAGTCGGCTGTTTGTAAACCATGAAGCACGGTTTCCAAAGTGATGTATATTGCACACAGGCTGAACTTGGATTGATGCTACACCATAGCTTGTTCATAGTTGAAAGTGTGTTGTATCTATACAAGACTCCTCCAAATAATGATGTTGATTCGACACAGCTACTTTGTCCGGGGTAAACTTATATCACAATGGCTGGAAAGAATAGAATTAACTGGAAACCAACATACAATCAACCACATAGGAGTCTGCAGCATCCAAAATGAGTACCCACCATTGACCACGGATGCCACCCCTTTCCGCTCTGCCGCTGGTGAACCAAGGGACAAGGTTTTTATCATGTGCAGCTTAAAATGTGGTCCATGTTTGTAATATAGATAGAGGAAAGCATAGAGAGAGCATTATAGACAAGGGAAGTTTTGTTACAGCACACACCCTGAACTGATGCATTTCACCATGCTCTTACATGTAATGATAAAGGCAAAAGAGGCACAGTGGAATAATCACACAATTTTGTCAAGGGTGGAAGCTTGGATTCATCCCAGGTTTGGGTTTCCTGGTTGCACAGTTTAGCCACTAAGTGGGTTATCTTTACCCTGTATTACATAAAGGATTGATGCTTTGTCTTGAATTCTCTTAGGAGCTACGTAAATACACTGAATCAAATTTTATTTGCATTATCAAGCAATTAATATATAGCCCTTTCTACCCCTGAAGATGTGCTAACGCACTTTGTCAAATGCCGCTGACTTCACTACAAAGGGGCCAGTTCCAATTAGCATAGCACAACCAGCTTAGACTTCAGTATCAAAAGCCTACACTACAAAATTCCTCAAACCTGCTTAACAGCCCCAAACAGTGATTCCAAACGTGAGTGTCTACTGTGGTCCCCTCCTTTGGTTGTTAAGTACCACATGGTGTAAAGAGTCCTTCCTTCACAGCCCGGTTGTAAGTACAGGTTAGCCTGCGAGTGTGCTCACGCAAACACCCAGGGAATCTATCATAGTCTCTTTTCCTTTAAACAGGCCATACGTCTTGCAGTAAAAAGCAAATGTGCACATCTGATGATGGACATGGTTGTTGCTCACGCTCCTAGGGGCAGGCATTTTTGAGGTGTGCCGAGAATGTAAATGAAGCAAGAAGGACTTTGTGATTGCAAGATGATCGGGTTTGATTTATGCTTATTAAAAGTAACGCAGTTTAATCTAGTGGATAATGGGTCTAACCTAGAAACCTGCAGACTCTTAAAGATATACATAAATGTCGCTCTATCTGCCTACGTCAATACTGAACATTCTATCTGAATTTCTGACCTTAATTTATATGCCTCTCTGGTTTCCAGTATAGTGTCACCTTTTTAAATTAAACTCTTTTATGGTTTGGGGTTTGCTATTTAAATACTAAACAGTCAATAAAAAGGTTGTCTGCTGGATTTGGTGCATGTGTAACACACAGTGGGCCACGTTATACTTGAGCGCTGGGAAGCCGTTCAACACCTCTCTCCGCATTGAAGAGACACGGCAAATTAGACAAAAATAAAGGAAACCTATAGGATGATGTAAAACAAAACAGCATCGGTCGGGGGTACTGCTACAGTGCTTAGGCTTATGTATACACACACCTCTTCTAATGTATCTCATTCTTCTTGCAGAAAAAAGACCCACACTCAGCTCCAGGAGTGCACACCTGACCTACACATCTTGCATAGAGAAACAGTACAGCTGATGCGCCTTAAGTCTGCAGCAACATTTCACAGTGCTTAACTCCGCCAGTGCCCCTATGTCCTGTCCAGAAGCACCCCTTGATTTGTCGGTGTTTGTACTTGCACACAGTATACCTAATGTATCTCTATCCCGCACCTGTGACTGCTATTGCAATGCTTAGACTCTCATATACATCTGCAGATGGCCTCAATGCTGCAGCAGCACTGGCTATTTCAGTGCTAACGCCCATACAGTGCTCCTTAGCCCACTGTCTCTAACACAGAACAGCCAATTCAATAACGTCCTCTGATATTTACCTGGCGGCCTGACAAATAACATTCTCATGCCTATTCAGCACCATGATGCTTCAAATAGTATACGGTTTCTGCTACTGGTATTGCTGTCATTGGCAACTGTTTATCTTGCAGCCTTAATGACAATTCATTTTGATTCTATGTATCTTATGTATCTGGGAACAAACAGTGCCACCTAGTTTCTGCATGTTATCCATCTGCTAGTTCTACCGGAGACATTTAAGATTATGCTTAACTTTGCTTTGTTGAGAGTCCCTATGCATTTTCCCACACGATTCTTCCTTGTTTTTTTTGTCCTCATTTAAGTTCGGAAAGAGCTCTCCCGTGAACGGAAGTATCCTAAATGTATTGTTCTTGGCTCCAAGATAGAGACAGTCCAGTTAGTCAGTAATTTGACTTCGGGTCTATGTGGTACCTCCCGTTCCGATACTGACTTAGGAGGTGTAATCATTGGACAGGTTTTCTGCCATCAACCGAAGTTCAGCTGGGCCACAGAAATAAGATTGTACCTTTCCCTTTTCCTCCTCACTTTTCTTTTCTCGCTCCACAACTCGCCCCACGCCGGAGCCTCAGGTTGACGCTACTTTTTAAATTTTTCTCTCCTTGCCAGGAGAAACAGAAAGAAAATTAGTTTTGTTTGGTTTGCTGCCAACTTAACGGCTTTCCCCTCCTTCCACAGTACACCAAATAAAATTACCGTCAGGCTTACATCCAGCATCACTCCTGAAAGATCTGATATTGCCTTACCCACTTTTTGCCTTAAGAGCCGGACAAGTCACAAATAAATGAACGTCTTCTGCTGCCTGATTTGCACTTCTCTGGCACCTCACTTGACCACTTCCGTTGAATTTGGCCAGCTTCGTCTGCGATCAGAAGGCTCTGTGTAGAGTGAAAAAGTGGTGGTTCTTTAAGGCAGCAGATTTCACCACTGAATAAAGAAATCGCCAAGATACTTGCCACCCTTGCATCTGGAAAGTATCCATCCCAGACATGATGAGGCGATTTCATGTTTTCATCTGCTGCATTTAAAAGATGATGATACCTAAGCGCTACTTCTGTTTTTTTTTTTTTTTTTTTTTTTTAATGAGGGGTTCCCGAAGATCCTCCTCCATTGCATGGGTCTCTACATAAATCCATATTTGGGTCCCCAACCTGGCAGTCAACTGATAGTACATAAATCTGGATAATGTACCCTTGCTGATTTCTTGCCAGGTGTTCCATGAAATCCCTTACAATCTTACACTACCTGCCCCCATTTGTAAATGCCACTCTCTCTCTCTCTCAAAGGCCTCACAAGTTAGTCTTTCTTACAGCTAGGAGTTCCAAATTGGCGATAGCTTACTGTAGTAATGAATCCTCAATAATGATTGAATCTCATAACATAAGCTTGCAGCAGATCGAAGGCACTTCAGCTGCACTTCCTTAAAAAACTTTGGTGCACTGAACTTATAGGAGTAACCCTCCCTTGATTAGCCAGCTAACATTGCTCTATACATACTCCCTGCTGATAATTAGTTAGGGTGGAGGAGAAGCATCCTGCAGTTTTTCAACTGAAATGCTTAGCAGTAGAGCTCTGTATCGGTAAGGCTAAGCCTCAGCCCCCCTCAAAATTTGTCACAATTATTTTATTAAGCTGCCAATGATTAAATATGTCTAGACTAAGTCTAAATATGTCTACACTTATTTGAACATTGCAGTTAAGTTCTGTTACATATTTAATTGCAATTTTAAATCTGTGATTGCCAGACATATCATTCTGGTAAGGCAGGCCTTAGGAACATGTAAAAGGATCCACAGTGTGATTATTAGAAATGGGCACGAGGGGTTAGAAGAATATTTGGAGTCCCTTCCTTTTTGACACCTTCTCCCAACCACGATATAAATGACAAAAGATGTAAGTGATGGCCCATTACAGAGTGGCTAACAACTGCTCACTGAAACAAAACACTGGTATAAGTATAATGCTTTTTTGGCCAGAGCCTGGTGCCCCCGGGGAATCACTTGAGTCCCTCCTAGGGGGCCCGCCCCCCAGTTTTTAGACCCCTGTCCCAAGTCCTGCATTTCTTATTCCTAGGTATCTCATCTCTCTTTTATGCTCGACTCCCTCCCAGTATGCGTTCCAGGTCATTATTTCTGACTTAGATTTGTTGACTTTGTATCCAGGGAATTTCCCAAATAACGTTCTTAGTGTGGTTTGTAAGATGGCACTTTCTGCCTCAGAGGTGTACACCATTAAGTCATCAGCATATAATGCTACTTTCTTCAAGAAATCAACGATGGAAAAGGCTTTAATTTCCTCATTTCTTTTTAGACTTTCGGCTAAGGGTTCTAGGGTTCTATTTATAAGTCAGAGGAGCTGGGATAGTGGACTCCCATGCCTGGTGCTTCTCTGTGTCTTGATCAGCTCCATTAAATTATTATTCACCAGCACTTGGGCCCTTAGAGAGTTATAAATTTGCTTGATAACTTTAAGAAATGCGTCTTCTATCCCAAAGTGTTTCTTAGTTGTTATCAAAACTTCCCAATTCACTCTGTCGAATGCTTTGGTTGCGCCAAGTGTTTAAATGACTAAAGAGGTTTCTGATGTTATTGCCAAATGTATAGAACCTATCAAGGAGTTTGTCAATTCCTGTAATGTCCTACCCGGGAGAAATCCCTTTTGATCTTGATGCATGAGCACTCAATCACCTTACAGACAAAGTACTCGCAAAGATCTTATAATCGCAATTCAGCAAGGCGATTGGGCTGTATAACTGACTTTTTACTGGGTTTTATCAGGTTTTAATATCGGGGAGATTGTTGCCTCATTCCAAGACCCGGTCAAAGGTGACCCGACCAGTAGGATAGAATTGAACAGTCTTATCCAGATCGGGATCATTCCTTTTATTAGAATATGTATATTTCATTGGAATCTTATCAGGGGCCAGCTTATTTACGTCTTTTGGATTTCCTAATAGTGTTAAAAATCTCTTCCCCAGTGGTCTCCTGGTTTAAACTTTTTTAACTGATCTTAGGTAGGTGCTTGCTTATCTGCCAGTTACCTAACTTCTCTGTATCACAAGATAGTTCTTCTGCGTACAAGTTTGAAAAAACTATGACATTCCTGTTTGATTTCTTTGTTATCCAGTATGCTGGATCCTTATACCTTATCCTGCACATGTTTCTCTCCGTTCTTGCCTTCCAGGCCAACAATTTCCCACACTTCTCTCCATATTCATAATCCCCCCAACCTGCTTGCCTCCCATTGTATGAGCGTTCTCTCCTCCATCATCAGCCTGAACTCTAGCTGGTGTTACGTTAAGGCTAGCCCTTACTTAGCTCTTGAATCATCCCCCAGAGTGGCTTTATTCAAGGCTGCCACCTGTCTAGTGATATCTGCCTCCAGCTGTTCCTTCTTCTGCCTCTTCTCCTTGTTCCAGGCAGCAGAGAAACCCACTAGGTTTCCCCTCAACCATGCCTTATATGCATCCACCGTTCTATGGATCGGGCTGGTGTTAAATTCCAGCTAAAAAAAATAATCTTCTGACCCTTTCCACCTGTTTATCTTGCTGCCATTATAACAATTCATTTTTTATTCTATGTATCTTGCATCTGGAAACAAATAGTTATAAATATTTTCTGCAGGTTATCCAGCTGCTAGTTCCATAAGTATTGTTTAAGATTATGCTGAACTATGTTTTGTAGAGAGCTCGTATGCATTTTCCCACATGATTCTCCCTTAAGCATCACGCTAAAACTAATTTCAGCATGTAGCAGAGACACCATGAAAGTTGGCTGTGTAGTAACTTGCAGTTTGGAAAAGTGCTTTTCGGGAGGGCATTTTCATATGACCTAGTATCAAATGCATCTATTATATAAATAACAGATACATATTTCAAAATCCATATTTTTAAACCGATTAAAAGAGATTTGGGGTTTTATTTCCTAAACATTAGTACATCTCATACCACCTGCATTTCTGAACCCAGGGGCTAGGCAAATTGCTGTGTTCTAATTTTCCAAAGCAAAAAAAGATTTTGTAGGAATTAAAAACAAAAAACACTATTCTTTCATGTTAAAGTATGTAAAAATGCATTAGACAGGGGCATTCCATACTTACAAACAAAACAGCACTCTGAAGTGTAAAGTTAGTGATGGAAGGGAAAAGGAGGGCTGCTGGACTGAAAAAGAAACAAAACCTGCTGGCCAAGAAAACAGCAAAGCATACCTCATATTTGCTTCTACGAGAGGAAAACAAATACTCTTAATTAACTACTTTATCTAAGACTTTTTAGGTTAAGCTCAGTCCGATTGTAAGCTTGATACTTTATGTGCATTAGTGAGCGTTCTCTAAGGTAGCCACACTGCTGCTAGCTCAGGCAGCTGGATCAACAAACAAAATAAACACAGATGCTTTGGGGGAAGCTCTATTTCTGTGGAAACACAGTATTCGGCCCAGTCAAAAGCTACTCCTGTACACGAACACGTGGATAGAGCCAAAGTCCTGACCCGTAGTAATCCTAAAGCTCTTTTTTAGGTTGATCAAGTAAGGTCTGGTGACTCGTTTAAAAAAGATTAACTTATGAGAGAAAACTACTGACATGCAGAGGCCTCGATTGAGGAAAGCTATGGATGCATCTGGAATTGCCCTGCATTTTGGGTCCATGGTGTGAGTTTGCTTCCTTAATAAGTCAGCGGGCTCATCTTATTAGGTTGTAGGCCTGAATAACCTTTTTCCTTTCATCTTCTTCCTTTTAAAAAGGTAAAAAGGAAGGAGTTTTACCAGCAGTGTTGCTATCTTTGTTTAAAAACAGTCTTGCTTTCCTATATAACCATGTATATTTTTGTAAGAAAAATATGAAAAAATAGTTTTAATAGAGAGATAAATCTAATGCGATCCTGCACGAAGGCAGAAGTATTTAATTTTTATTAATGTTTTGAAGGAAATATGATAAAAACTAATATTAAAGGTAATTTACCTTTCCTTCTGCTGTGTGTAGTATAGTTTTGGAGAGTTTGCCACAGTTAGTTGTACAATCCTGTTCTATGTGATAGTCTATGTCTGTGCTTGGCTTTCAGGTAGATATGTTTACTTTTGACTGGGTTTCTCTTTTTAGTTTAAATGGAAGACATAGTATGGTGGGTCTGCAAACTACAGACATTTTCACAAAGACTGAAACAAATCACTAACAATAAACACAAAATAATTAAATATAAACACTGTACATATGTGTAAAACTGCATATGGTAATTTTGGTTGATTCCTTTGGGATGCTTTTAGGAAGTCCTATACCTTGGAGCTCCAGGAGTATACCCAATAGACTATTTTATTTGCTAGGAAATCTGCAAAGGGTCTGCATTCCCTTCATCAATGGTCATGAGTCTGTAGAAGAGGCTGCAGATATGAGCATTGAAAAGTACAGCGTAATTCGTATGTCTCTAGTGTGTTATCTCCAGCCCAATGTCCCAACATGTTAAAGGTAATGTTGGATTGGTGTCCAGTAATCATCTCAAAGTCTAGGCATGTTTAGTCTCTTAATCCTCCCTCCGTTCCTCATACCTCTGCATTTGGATTGGAAATGCTATGATTAGTGAGGAGCAACTGAACCAGGAACACAGATGGAGGAATTTATTAAGTATGGTCTTCAGTCTTCCTAAACACCACTAAGAGTTCTCAACGGAAAGGTGACATTTGTTATGTCAATGTTGATATCTTTCAGCACTTACTCTTTCGTTTTTGTGTCTTTTCCTTTGCCTAACAAGCATTCAGAAACTCAAAATCAAGACAAGGGAATTTGACAAAGCTCGATCATTATAGTATGGCCCAGTGCTACCAGCAGTGTAGCAAATCTTTTACAAAGAAATATAATGCAGTTGCACACAAAGATGCAAGTGTGTAATAGTATTCCAAAACTCCAAATCATACCTACATTTAGGTGTGTCGTCTTCAAGTCTCCAGAGAAACCAAAAATCACAGGACCCACTGTAGTAGGCCAAGGACTTCTTGCCAGACAATGTCCTTTGTGTGAACCTTTATGGCCAGTGTCTCTGGCACTTGTACCAACATGCCCCCAAATTCTTAATAAGCGCTCACATAATGGTATCTCCTAGTTCTCCCGGACATTCTTAGTTTGTGGATTCTCTCTGTGGTGAACAGGGGGTCCGACAGAGATGACAGAAGTGAGCTATGGACAGAAGACCCATTCCATAGTCTTAAAGGAGGATATCAAGGTCCTATAAGCCTCGCCTGTTCCACTATCAAGCTTTTGGAGGTACGAGTGAGGTATCTTTATTTACATTTAGAATGGATATTTACCATATTGTATTGTATCATGTAAAGAAATGGCTCCCTGTTGCAGTTACCCCCCACTTTTTGCCTGATACTGATGCTGACTTGACTGAGAAGTGTGCTGGGACCCTGCTAACCAGGCCCCAGCACCAGTGTTCTTTCACCTAAAATGTACTTTTGATTCCACAATTGGCACACCCTGGCATCCAGGTAAGTCCCTTGTAACTGGTACCCCTGGTACCAAGGGCCCTGATGCCAGGGAAGGTCTCTAAGGGCTGCAGCATATCTTATGCCACCCTGGGGACCCCTCACTCAGCACAGACACACTGCTTGCCAGCTTGTGTGTGCTGATGAGAACAAAACGAGTAAGTCGACATGGCACTCCCCTAAGGGTGCCATGCCAACCTCACACTGCCTATGCAGTATAGATAAGTCACCCCTCTAGTAGGCCTTACAGCCCTAAGGCAGGGTGCACTATACCATAGGTGAGGGCACCAGTGCATGAGCACTATGCCCCTACAGTGTCTAAGCAAAACCTTAGACATTGTAAGTGCAGGGTAGCCATAAGAGTATATGGTCTGGGAGTCTTTCAAAAACGAACTCCACAGCTCCATAATGGCTACACTGAATACTGGGAAGTTTAGTATCAAACTTCTCAGAATAATAAACCCACACTGATGCCAGTGTTGGATTTATTAAAAAAATGCACACAGAGAGCATCTTGGAGATGCCCCCTGTATTTTACTCAATTGTTCAGTGCAGGACTGACTGGTCTGTGCCAGCCTGCTGCTGAGAGACGAGTTTCTGACCTCATGCGGTGAGAGCCTTTGTGCCCTCTGAGGACAGAAACAAAGCCTGCTCTGGGTGGAGGTGCTTCACACCTCCCCCCTGCAGGAACTGTAACACCTAGCAGTGAGCTTCAAAGGCTCAAGCTTCGTGTTACAATGCCACAGGGCACTCCAGCTAGTGGAGATGCCCGCCCCCTGGACACAGCCCCCACTTTTGGCGGCAAGTCCAGGAGAGCTAATGAGAAAAACAAGGAGGAGTCACTGGCCAGTCAGGACAGCCCCTAAGGTGTCCTGAGCTGAGGTGACTCTGACTTTTAGAAATCCTCTACTTGTAGAAGGAGGATTCCCCCGATAGGGATAGGAATGTGACCCCCCTCCCCTTGGGAGGAGGCACAAAGAGGGTGTACCCACCCTCAGGGCTAGTAGCCATTGGCTACTAACCCCCCAGACCTAAACACGCCCTTAAATTTAGTTTTTAAGGGCTTCCCTGAACCTAAGAATTTAGATTCCTGCAACTTACAAGAAGAAGTGGACTGCTGAGCTGAAAGACCCCTGCAGAGGAAGAAAAGAAGACACCAACTGCTTTGGCCCCAGACCTACCGGCCTGTCTCCTGCCTTCCAAAGAAACCTGCTCCAGCGACGCTTTCCCAAGGACCAGCGACCTCTGAATCCTCAGAGGACTGCCCTGCTTCAAGAAAGACAAGAAACTCCCGAGGACAGCGGCACTGCTCCAAAAGAACTGCAACTTTGTTACAGAGGAGCAGATTTAAAGACCCCTGCAATCCCCGCAAGAAGCGTGAGACTTGCAACGCTGCACCCGGCGACCCCGACTCGACTGGTGGAGAAACAACACCTCAGGGAGGACCCTCCGGCGACTCCGAGACCGTGAGTAACCAAAGTTGTCCCCCCTGAGCCCCCACAGCGACGCCTGCAGAGGGAATCCCGAGGCTCCCCCTGACCGCGACTGCCTGAACCTAAAGTCCCGACGGCTGGAAAAGACCCTGCACCCGCAGCCCCCAGCACCTGAAGGAACGGAACTTCTGTGCAGGAGTGACCCCCAGGAGGCCCTCTCCCTTTCCCAGGTGGTGGCTACCCCGAGGAGCCCCCCCCTTGCCTGCCTGCACCGCTGAAGAGACCCCTTGGTCTCCCATTGAAACCTACAGAGAACCCAACGCTTGTTTACACACTGCACCCGGCCGCCCCGCGCTGCTGAGGGTGTACTTTTTGTGCTGACTTGTGTCCCCCCCGGTGCCCTACAAAACCCCCCTGGTCTGCCCTCCGAAGGCGCGGGTACTTACCTGCTGGCAGACTGGAACCGGGGCACCCCCTTCTCTCCATTGAAGCCTATGTGTTTTGGGCACCTCTTTGACCTCTGCACCTGACCGGCCCTGAGCTGCTGGTGTGGTGACTTTGGGGTTGCTCTGAACCCCCAACGGTGGGCTACCTTGGACCCCAATCTTAACCTCGTAGGTGGTTTACTTACCTGCAAAAACTAACATTACTTTACCTCCCCCAGGAACTGTGAAAATTGCACTGTGTCCACTTTTAAAACAGCTATTTGTGTTTTATGTGAAAAGTATATATGCTACTGTAATTATTCAAAGTTCCTAAAGTACTTACCTGCAATACCTTTCAAATGAGATGTTACATGTAGAATTTGAACCTGTGGTTCTTAAAATAAACTTAAGAAAAGATATTTTTCTATAACAAAACCTATTGGCTGGATTTGTCTCTGAGTGTGTGTTCCTCATTTATTGCCTGTGTGTATGTACAACAAATGCTTAACACTACTCCTTTGATAAGCCTACTGCTCGACCACACTACCACAAAATAGAGCATTAGTATTATCTCTTTTTGCCACTATCTTACCTCTAAGGGGAACCCTTGGACTCTGTGCATACTATACCTTACTTTGAAATAGTGCATACAGAGCCAACTTCCTACATATCATTAATAAATATAACTAACCCAGAAATGAAATTCATCATAGTTCTGTATCGAGTTATCAGATTGAGAGGAGTCAGTATTGTGGTGTTTGCCTTATTCAAGAGATGTAGTTTTCTGTTGACTGTAATCAGTGTGACACTGTTATCAAAACTTTAATGCAACCTGGTATTAACCTTGCTGTACAAACTATTCTTGAGTGCATATAGCGCATAGTACAGGTGTGATAAAAATGCTTCTTTGTAACTTGTTCACATGTTGTCTAAAGTTAACTTTATGCATACGTTTTTCTTTGTATCATTTTCTATAGTGTCCAATAGATACAAGGAAGCAGTTGGCTGAAAACCTGGTAATAATAGGTGGCACTGCAATGCTACCTGGATTTCTGCACAGATTAATGGCAGAGATCAGATATTTAGTGGAAAAACCAAAATACAAAGAGGCTTTAGCAACCAAGACATTCAGAATTCACAATCCACCTGCAAAGCCAAATTGCGTGGCATGGCTTGGAGGTAAGAGCTGACAAAAAATTATACCTAAAATATATAATGTATTTACTGAGAGTGATAGAGAGGTTAATGAAGTTTCTCTTCCAGGGGATCCTCATTAATAGTTTTAAGTACTGAATAGTCCCGCCCACGCGTGGGGACCCAAGAGCACTTCTTAAATATTCTATTACCAAGTGGCAGTCATCACTTGATAGTTATGGTTACGATCAAGGTTCTATTAAAAAACACCTTTTTTGTTTTGCAAATAACTTTGGCGCCACTTGACAAATCTTTTCAAAATTTTCCAAGAAAATACAATGTTCTCTTGTGCCGCTGTCTGGAAGGTTTTGGGGGTGATCTGTCTGGGGGGAGTGGGCAGGAGGGGGGAGAAGGGGTTGGAGAGAAAAAGGGGGGCCCCCTTAAACACTTTTTCCCCGTTAATTTTTCCATAGTGATTTTGAACAGGGATAGGGTCGAAACTACTGGACGTAATTGCACCATATTTGGCAGAAAGGTAGGTCTTGGTCCAGAAAGCGATCTTTTTTGTTTTGGTGTAAATCCGTTCAGTAGATTTCGAGAAATTAAAGAAAATCCAAATTTGTATATCTAGGGATGCAAAGGATTCGCGTCCCTCCCGATCTCGTGCGGAGATCTGATTGGCTGTCAGCACCTAGAGTCCCAGGAAAAAAAAAAAGAAATTGGGGCAAGGGTACAAACACCCTGACACCTAAGCTGTGGTGCTAAGGTCCCAAAGGAACCCTCTCTCTCTCCCAGGTCTAAAAAGCATTTTTTGTTTTATAATCTTTACTGCAAATTCGCGCCGGTGTTGCAAATCCACGGTAAACAGGCTCTCGTTTTTAACTAAGCCCCATGTGTGCCAGGTCCCAGGAGCACTTTTTTGTTTTTTAATAGGTGGCCCTCCTAGTCTTCCCACAGCTCAGGGAAATTAATGTGAGTTGTGGGGGGGTGGGGGGGGGGGTGCAGGGCCCTCCTGCAGCCCCGGGGACCACCACATCCCCAGTTCATATAATAAATAATGTAAAGGCGGGGTACGTTTTGTATACCCATTAGCCCCGGGGACCGCCACCTCCCCGGGGTATACCTTCAATGGCGGGGTCCACCCACTAATGGTCCTGGAGACCACCATCCTGTAGGGCCGGCTGCTGCTATGTCCCCAGGTGCCTAACCCTGGGATTTAGCTGTGGCTTGGCAGCAGCTTTGAAGCTGCAGCCAGGTCACAGAAAACACTCCGGTTTGTCCTGCTGTCAAAAACCGGACCTTTCATCTCTGTCCCCTGCACACAGGTCTGTGTGCAGGGAAAAGAGATGAAAGGTTTGCTTCACCAATCAAGGAGCTGCTGATTAAAGCAGCTCCTTTGTTGCTGAAACAATGGGACCGGCCTTTGGAGGCTTCCCTGCAGTCCCAGAGAGGCCGTAAAGGGCCAAAAAATAGGTTAAAAAACAAGAAGTTATAGTTCTTACACATTGAGCGTTCAGGTTTCGATTGCAGCCAGACTAATTTCCCTTTTTTTTATTATGAGTACAAATGTTTAAGGCTGATACTGAAAGGTGAATCTTACTCAAACTTTAGGAAATATGTGACATTGTTAACCAATAGGCTGCCACTGGAAAAGATAGCATAAAACTGGCACTGTGCCATTAAGAACATCACAGTACACCTGCATCCCATCATGCCCCAAGGGTGAAAGTTAGATCAGTTAATTTTTCCTGCACCTTCAGTTAGGATTCTGGAGCATTGAGCTCTCCGGTTTTGACTGTTTTGTCCGAAAGATCATACTAAAACCTTTCAAACCTTTGCAAACGGTTTTCATTCACAGCTACCAGTATCTACTGTACTGTTAGCCTGTTTTTTGACAGAAAATAGCTTTTATTTCTTTCCAAAAATGCCTTCACTCTGTGAAGTGCCCTTCATGTGGCAAGAAAAAAGTACAAACTGATCCTCATGCAGTTTGTATTGTATGGTTTCCAGACTCTCATCGTTCTGATTCCTGTCATTACTGCCAGAAGCTTTCCAAGCACATTTTGAACAACACAGAGATCAGGCTTCATCAACTGCAGGAGAGCGGATCAACAGTATGCTTTGAGGAACATCATTCTTCCTCTAAAGACCCCTCCTCTGGGTCAAATACACCCCACAGAGAAAGAGGAACACAAGAAAACGAGATCCTGGACGATGTTGAGAGGTAAGACGTTGAGAAAAATTCCACTCTGTTTGCTGTCAACATCGAAGACATAGTGTAACATGGGGTCTGCTCATCCGTCGACGTTGGAACACATTTGATATACCATGTCGAAGAAACATCACCAGTCAACGTCAAGGCATTCCCCAATGCCAAAGCGGACTTCACCAGTAAAGTCAACGCTGGCAACATTCCTCAGCGTCGACACATAGACCGTTGAGACAATCCACATCTGACAAGCACCCATACACTGTAAAGCTTCCATTGACATCAAGTACACATTTGACATCGACGGCGACGTGACTAGCCATCCAAGATGGCAGATGCATAGCGCTGAGGCTCCTGGGCCGGGCCCCAGAAATCCTTGTTAATCCTGCATTAGTATGTGGCCACAGCCCCGATTAAATCATTATAGCACTCCCCTGTAGTGCCACGGTTCAGCCTGTAAGTGGGATTGTGGTGGCCGCTCTGGCAGAAGTCTTGGGGCGGTCATTATTGACTGCGCTGCAACGT
Organism: Pleurodeles waltl; assembly: GCF_031143425.1. NCBI lineage: Eukaryota > Metazoa > Chordata > Amphibia > Caudata > Salamandridae > Pleurodeles > Pleurodeles waltl. Next base: position 539,756,342 of record NC_090448.1, read on the forward strand.
GGCTGATATATGGAGCGAGACCCAGCTTGGCTGCCACACGCCGGCACAGGTGATCCACCCTGGCGCTGGAGGTTGGTGTGTGGAGCCGGTGCATGGGAAACGATATTGGCGACAACAGAGAAGGAAAAGTCCCTGCTTCTGCCCCGGTCAGTGCAGGACTGGACGCGAGGAGAACCAGCTCATACGGATGACATTGGCCCGGTGGTGAGAGCGAGCAGGGTGGGCCCGTCGACCCTCGCCTCTGTGGGGCCTAGGGTGGCAGCGACTGGCCTCTGGAGGGTGAGGTCGCCTCTGTAATCGGAGGGCCGTTGTTCACTTATGGCACAGCGGACAGATTGGAGGCACAGAACACAGAGGCGCCGTGAGGCCCATCGACCATCTTGTGTGCCAGCCCGGGTGCTGCAGCTTGATCCTGAGCAGCAGTGAGGTGGAGCTGTAATACCGAACAGTGGTGCTGGTGGTGGCGGGCAGACCCGCAGGATCCTGCTCCTCTCCTGGAGGTGCCTGGCAAGTCGGGAGGAAGACTTGGCTGCGGCTGGCGATCTCTACCCGGGGGTGAGTGGGAGCAGAAGGGCCTGCACAGCAAGTGTGGGCCTGTCGGCCTACTCCTCTGTTGGGCTGGTGGGCCTGGTCTGGCGTTGGCGGCCCTGTGGAGGGAGTGTAGTGCCACAATGATGGGAGACCCTTATTAACCTGCAGGTGACTTGACTTCCGGTGTGTCGCAGAGGCCCTCTGAGTCGTCCTCGGGGGACCGTGGTGCTGATTTCAGGGCCTGTTGCTGAGAGGAATTCCCACCGCTGAAATTAAGTACTGGCCAGAGCTGTACCGCCACATACTGCTACTGGTGGCCCTGCGATTGCCGCCTAGGCATTCTCCCCTCCAGTGCATAACCAGACTCAGTAAAGTCCGCAGTGTGGCACATGGGAACAGCTCCCTCTGTTTGTGTGGCCTGGGGTCCTCTGTAGCTGGGCACATTGACGGAGCATCGAATGGTGGAGGCAACATCTTAGTATCGTACACAGTGTGTGGTGTTGGGGAGTGACTGGCAGTACCTCTTCACTACAGGCATAACACCACTAGCACTGGATATTGAGAGGTGAACATGCTTGACTGGTGACAGTCATGGGGAGAATTAAATCCAAAACCGTAGCGCAGAGCTCCCCGACACGCTCCTGCTTCCTGCACTCGGAGGGCTCTTCGACTCATATCGCAGTGTCCTGCATCCTTCCTACTAGCTGCACCCCACCCCAGGACAAGTTAGACCTTAACTTGCTGGAAATAAGGGAGTCCCGACTCGCCATCGAGCAGCAGATGGGAGCGATTACCACTGATATATCATTACTTAAAGACGAACACCGCAAACTAGTGGATAGAGTCAAGTCAAACGAAGTCACTGTCTCTATCTTGGGACCTGCTAAAGAAGATCATGCCACACAGATCACTAAACTAATACATCAAATCAAACTACTTATGGAGCTTGCGGAAGACGCTGAAGGTAGCGCTCACAGAAAATATATTTGAATTTTAGGTTTTCCAGAGGGAACAGAGGGCCAAATGCTGACACAATGCAGAGAAAACTGGCTCCTGAATGCGGGGGCATCAGCGGGCCTCTCTGAAATACTTGTGGTCGAGAGAGCCCACTGGGTTCCCACTTAAAAACCTAACCCAGGAATGCCTCCCAAACCCATAGTGGCAAAAATCCTCAACTACAGGGACCGTGATGTACTGCTAAGAGAGCCCGGGAGAAATACCTCATTCTAGTAAAAAATGTAAAAATTGTATTACTCCCCAACTACACCATGTTGGTTCAGCAGAAGCGCTCTTCATTCCAAGCAATAAAACGTGAGAGCAGCTGGTTTACCATACGCTTTGCTCTTCCCTGCGAAGCTCAGAATCTTATGACAAGCGGGCTACTTTCTTTGATTTTCCGGAAGCAGTTTGCAAGTGGCTGGACCAAAACGTCCCAAATCTTGGTAAGCTGGTGAATGTGATCCAGGATCTTCCCAAGCCCTGGAGGAGATGGCGTAATCGTCAGCCAGCTACCAGTCTAGGTATAGACCAAGAGACCACACCCTCGCCGCAGCAGGCACTGTTGTGCTACCTGGAGGCGCTCAAATCGGCTTCCCAATTCCGAACTAATACCAATCTGAATAGCTCCAGCTCTTCGAAAGACAGTGTTTCTGAATCTGACTCAATGGCTAATGATCTTGAACTTCTTGGCTGACCGTAACATATACCCAGACGGAGCAGATCTACCCGTTCTGGGCTGACTGTAACTATCACACTCTATTTACAGATATTCTCCATTATTACAGTGTGTGGGGAAATTAATGACTTCTGTGTTGCTAAAAAAAGGTTATTTGCAATTCCTAATGTCACACGGTTCCCATACTATTGGGTTGTATGGGCAAGACCACAGTACATAGATTGGTTTGGGGCCATGAGTCTGGGTAGTCCCCCCCTCCCCCCCCCATGACGCTGTAGCTGTAGCTGCAGCCCTGCTGTAGAGTGAGGACTGCTTTAATAACTGGTGGCTTGCAACCCCCACATGAGCGTAGGCACAAGTTGTTTGTTGTATAAAATGTTGAGGTTGTATACATAGTTTGGTCGAACAACAACACAGCGCTGGACCGAGAATTGGACTGTTATATGTTTAATGCAAGTTGCCTATTCCACTACTAGATTACATATGCAATGGACTGGGCTAGATGCAGATCCCACTATATTGGTCACCATATATCACACTATGACACCGGGTACGGCCTCCTATAACATCCTGAATGTGAGAGGGTTGTGCACCTTGCACCAGAGCCATAGAATGCTAGCACAGTTACATAGGAGACATGCACAGATAGTTTATTTACAGGAAACGCACCTCCTGACATCTGAGGTGCAAAAGCTACAAAAGAGGAGTGTGGCCAACTCTTCTACACAGCTTTTTGTGCCTATGCCCGAGGAGTTGCAATCTGGTTCAGGGTGGGAGTACTCTTCACAGCACAAGAGACGTGCGTAGACACGCAGGGCAGATATGTTCTCATTGAGGGCACACTGGATGGGGAACCCTTGATATTGGGCTGTGTGTATGCACCTAACGCAGAGCAGGAGGCCTATAGAGCACACTTAATGACTGTCCTAGCCGATTGAGAGCAACATTCATGAGTTTTGCTTGGTGACCTTAACGCAGTACTTGAAGTTTCCCTGGATCGCTCCCATCCTCCTCTACCTGGCGCAGTGGCAATATGGCAAGCAGTGTCCATACAACAGTGGATGCCGGGCTGGTCACTAGGGGATGCCTGGCGGGCACGAAATATAGGGCTCCGGGAGTACTATTTCTACTCTTACCCACACATGCTGCATATGAGTATAGATAGATTCCTGTGCTCCCCACAACTTCTGTCTGATGTAATGCACATCACCTACCTCGCCAAGATACTCTTCAATCATGACCCCCTGAGTTGACACTTCAATGGGCAAAATACCAACACTCATACCCACCTGGAGACTACAGCCCACTTACCTAGAAGACGCTCCTTTAGAGAATCGCTGGCGAAAACCATAGACAACAACTTTTTTGAAAATATGGGGACAGCTACAGCACTACTACACGAGTGGGAAGCTTTTAAGGTAGTCATTCGCGGCACCTCAATCGGCACATTGAAGGGGGCTCAACACGAAGCCCTAGCGAATCTCAGAAAGGTAGAACATACAATGACCCACATAGAAGAGACAGTGGTCAGGGGGAAGCAGACCCAACACCACTACAGGGGGCTAGAATAATACATGCAGAGGGCCTAGAACGATTGAGAGCAATAGACCACCGAGCTTATGTTCAAAGGGCTCACTCTGCAGCTGACAGGGCCAGCGCTTTACTAGCTCGCCTAACCCCACCCAATCCCCAACCCTGATACTTGCCATACACTCTCTAACTCAGCATAGTCTCCACGCAGATAGACGTCAGCACCTCTTTTTGGGATTTTTATGCTGACCTCTACAGTGCCCCTGTCGCTCCACCTACCGCCACACTGGCCGCATACCTGAGTAGCACACGTTCCTGTCGAGGAAAAGTGTATCAGATCCAGAAACTCTTGTAACTAAAATTACAGTGGGTGAGATTAAGGAAGCAATTAAGGAGATGGCCCATAATAAAACTCAGGATCAGATGACTCCATGTTGAGTTTTCTGCAACGTATCTGCACAAGTTGGCTCCACAACTGGAAAAATTATACTTGGATTCATTACGGGCGGGACACCTACCCCTGACAACACCACAAGCTATAGTCACATCCCTGTTAAAATCAGGCAAGAACCCCCTAGAGTTGGCCTCTTACCGACCAGTGTCCCTCTTAAAATCAGAGTACAAAATCCTGAGCAAAATCTTAGCGAAATGCCTGCTTCCTCACCTGCCACAGCTTATTCACACAGATCTGAGCGGCTTTGTGCCAAAACAAAACACCTCGTTGAATATACGGCATCTGTTTCATATAATAGACAGCACCTATGGTCAGTATCCACACGCTAGCTGTTTATCTTTAGATATCCGCCACATGTTTGATACGCTAGATTGGGACTTTATGCTTGCCACACTAACATGTTACGAGGTACCTGACTCCTACATCAAATGGGTACAGCTTCTATATTTTCAACCTACAGCGAGGGCAAAAACAGGAGCGTGCATCTCCGCACCCTATACAATTTCCCCGGGTATTTGTATTAGCGATTAAGCCCATGGTGCAGCTGTTACGTCAGGATGTACCAGAATGGGGCATTCCAGTCAAAGATGTGACCCAGGCTACTTCACTTTATGCTAATTATATGGTTCTCTATTTTATGGACTTACGACAGGATCTGTCTAGCATAGCTGAAAGACCTCTGAGTTCAGATGGCTTTCCGGCCTTTAGGTCCATGCTGATAAATCCTGTGCTTTCGCGTTCCTGACAGACCTGGGGCAAGAGATGTTGGAGTTTGGGGTGCCTTGATACCAATAGCGACACATACATTTGGTTACTTAGAAATCCACATTTACTGTGCCCCCTGAGATGTGTTAGAAAGTAATCTCACACTGGCAATCAACTCCCTCAGGCCACTAATTCGTTTTTGGACTACACTGCCCCCTTCTGTAGCTTGTAGAATGGCACTGGCAAAGATGGTCCTCCTACTACTTTGTTAATCTGCCTGTGGTGGTCCCAGCCTCGGAGTTTTGCATGTTGAACACCCTACTGACTGAGCTGACATGGGGGCGGGGTGTCGCAGGTACAGCTTGCCAAAATTGCAGTTATCAGTACTGGAAGGCGACATGAGAGGTTTGATCTCAAGGCGTACTGTGTGGCTGGCAAGCTGCAATGGATGGCCTACTGGCTAGCAGGATATAACTTACATGAAACGGGCTTCATGCCCACTCAGGTGCAAAATGGGCAGCTGCATAGGTTGCTGTGCCTTGGCACACTAGCCACCCGCAACAATCCCTATATTGCAAGTGGCTACAGTGTATTGGCATAAGGCACTGTGTTATACACATACGCCCATCTCATACGCTCGAGCATACCACTGAGAGGTATCCGTCTTGCAGTGGTTCAGCGTTTAGAACCTTGGGAGCACTCTGAAACCATGAGGGTGTCAATGCTGTCTCACACTCCGATTTTATACATACACATGGGTTCCCTGACACAATTTTTCTCATACTTGTGGGAGTATTACGCAATATTCGAAAATAATGAGATCCGGAGGGAACAGAACCTACCACATTTGAATTCCTCCTCTCGCTGGACACAATGGGCCACAGCAGTCATTTAATCAGATGGTTGTACAGAGGCTTGATGGCACACCTGGGGATATCCCCAAACACACTCCGCACTAAATGGGTGACCGACCTAGGCAGTGTAATCACTAACAACGAACGGAAAGCTTGGCTCACAGCCCACAAAGTTGTATTGAGAAATCCAGATTTAAGTTAATTCAATTTTCTATATCCCATACATAGAGCATACCTTACCCCATACAAAATAAATTAAATGTTTTCGAGCGCAGAAGCGGAGTGTCCTTGCGGTCGCCGGAGAGACACCGATTGTAGGAAGTTGGCTCTGTATGTGCTATTTCAAAGTAAGGAATAGCATGCACAGAGTCCAAGGGTTCCCCTTAGAGGTAAAATAGTGGTAAAAATAGATAATACTAATGCTCTATTTTGTGGTAGTGTGGTCGAGCAGTAGGCTTATCCAAGGAGTAGTGTTAAGCATTTGTTGTACATACACATAGACAATAAATGAGGTACACACACTCAGAGACAAATCCAGCCAATAGGTTTTTATATAGAAAAATATCTTTTCTTAGTTTATTTTAAGAACCACAGGTTCAAATTCTACATGTAATATCTCATTCGAAAGGTATTGCAGGTAAGTACTTTAGGAACTTCAAATCATAAAAATTGCATGTATACTTTTCAAGTTATTGACAAATAGCTGTTTTAAAAGTGGACACTTAGTGCAATTTTCACAGTTCCTAGGGGAGGTAAGTTTTGATTAGTTTTACCAGGTAAGTAAGACACTTACAGGGCTTAGTTCTTGGTCCAAGGTAGCCCACCGTTGGGGGTTCAGAGCAACCCCAAAGTCACCACACCAGCAGCTCAGGGCCGGTCAGGTGCAGAGTTCGAAGTGGTGCCCAAAACGCATAGGCTAGAATGGAGAGAAGGGGGTGCCCCGGTTCCGGTCTGCTTGCAGGTAAGTACCCGCGTCTTCGGAGGGCAGACCAGGGGGGTTTTGTAGGGCACCGGGGGGGACACAAGCCCACACAGAAATTTCACCCTCAGCAGCGCGGGGGCGGCCGGGTGCAGTGTAGAAACAGGCGTCGGGTTCGCAATGTTAGTCTATGAGAGATCTCGGGATCTCTTCAGCGCTGCAGGCAGGCAAGGGGGGGATTCCTCGGGGAAACCTCCTCTTGGGCAAGGGAGAGGGACTCCTGGGGGTCACTTCTCCAGTGAAAGTCCGGTCCTTCAGGTCCTGGGGGCTGCGGGTGCAGGGTCTCTCCCAGGCGTCGGGACTTTAGGTTCAAAGAGTCGCGGTCAGGGGAAGCCTCGGGATTCCCTCTGCAGGCGGCGCTGTGGGGGCTCAGGGGGGACAGGTTTTGGTACTCACAGTATCAGAGTAGTCCTGGGGTCCCTCCTGAGGTGTTGGATCGCCACCAGCCGAGTCGGGGTCGCCGGGTGCAGTGTTGCAAGTCTCACGCTTCTTGCGGGGAGCTTGCAGGGTTCTTTAAAGCTGCTGGAAACAAAGTTGCAGCTTTTCTTGGAGCAGGTCCGCTGTCCTCGGGAGTTTCTTGTCTTTTCGAAGCAGGGGCAGTCCTCAGAGGATGTCGAGGTCGCTGGTCCCTTCGGAAGGCGTCGCTGGAGCAGGATCTTTGGAAGGCAGGAGACAGGCCGGTGAGTTTCTGGAGCCAAGGCAGTTGTCGTCTTCTGGTCTTCCGCTGCAGGGGTTTTCAGCTGGGCAGTCCTTCTTCTTGTTGCAGGAATCTAATTTTCTAGGGTTCAGGGTAGCCCTTAAATACTAAATTTAAGGGCGTGTTTAGGTCTGGGGGGTTAGTAGCCAATGGCTACTAGCCCTGAGGGTGGGTACACCCTCTTTGTGCCTCCTCCCAAGGGGAGGGGGTCACAATCCTAACCCTATTGGGGGAATCCTCCATCTGCAAGATGGAGGATTTCTAAAAGTTAGAGTCACCTCAGCTCAGGACACCTTAGGGGCTGTCCTGACTGGCCAGTGACTCCTCCTTGTTTTTCTCATTATTTTCTCCGGCCTTGCCGCCAAAAGTGGGGCCTGGCCGGAGGGGGCGGGCAACTCCACTAGCTGGAGTGTCCTGCTGGGTTGGCACAAAGGAGGTGAGCCTTTGAGGCTCACCGCCAGGTGTGACAATTCCTGCCTGGGAGAGGTGTTAGCATCTCCACCCAGTGCAGGCTTTGTTACTGGCCTCAGAGTGACAAAGGCACTCTCCCCATGGGGCCAGCAACATGTCTCGGTTTGTGGCAGGCTGCTAAAACTAGTCAGCCTACACAGATAGTCGGTTAAGTTTCAGGGGGCACCTCTAAGGTGCCCTCTGTGGTGTATTTTACAATAAAATGTACACTGGCATCAGTGTGCATTTATTGTGCTGAGAAGTTTGATACCAAACTTCCCAGTTTTCAGTGTAGCCATTATGGTGCTGTGGAGTTCGTGTTTGACAGACTCCCAGACCATATACTCTTATGGCTACCCTGCACTTACAATGTCTAAGGTTTTGTTTAGACACTGTAGGGGTACCATGCTCATGCACTGGTACCCTCACCTATGGTATAGTGCACCCTGCCTTAGGGCTGTAAGGCCTGCTAGAGGGGTGTCTTACCTATACTGCATAGGCAGTGAGAGGCTGGCATGGCACCCTGAGGGGAGTGCCATGTCGACTTACTCGTTTTGTCCTCACTAGCACACACAAGCTGGTAAGCAGTGTGTCTGTGCTGAGTGAGAGGTCTCCAGGGTGGCATAAGACATGCTGCAGCCCTTAGAGACCTTCCTTGGCATCAGGGCCCTTGGTACTAGAAGTACCAGTTACAAGGGACTTATCTGGATGCCAGGGTCTGCCAATTGTGGATACAAAAGTACAGGTTAGGGAAAGAACACTGGTGCTGGGGCCTGGTTAGCAGGCCTCAGCACACTTTCAATTGTAAACATAGCATCAGCAAAGGCAAAAAGTCAGGGGGCAACCATGCCAAGGAGGCATTTCCTTACACAACCCCCCCCCAAACGAAAGAGGATGAGACTAACCTTTCCCAAGAGAGTCTTCATTTTCTAAGTGGAAGAACCTGGAAAGGCCATCTGCATTGGCATGGGCAGTCCCAGGTCTGTGTTCCACTATAAAGTCCATTCCCTGTAGGGAGATGGACCACCTCAACAGTTTAGGATTTTCACCTTTCATTTGCATCAGCCATTTGAGAGGTCTGTGGTCAGTTTGAACTAGGAAGTGAGTCCCAAAGAGGTATGGTCTCAGCTTCTTCAGGGACCAAACCACAGCAAAGGCCTCCCTCTCAATGGCACTCCAACGCTGCTCCCTGGGGAGTAACCTCCTGCTAATGAAAGCAACAGGCTGGTCAAGGCCATCATCATTTGTTTGGGACAAAACTGCCCCTATCCCATGTTCAGAGGCATCAGTCTGCACAATGAACTGCTTAGAATAATCTGGAGCTTTGAGAACTGGTGCTGAGCACATTGCCTGTTTCAGGGTGTCAAAGGCCTGTTGGCAGTCCACAGTCCAGTTCACTTTCTTGGGCATTTTCTTGGAGGTGAGCTCAGTGAGGGCTGTCACAATGGATCCATATCCCTTCACAAACCTCCTGTAGTACCCAGTCAAGCCAAGGAATGCCCTGACTTGAGTCTGGGTTTTTGGAGCTACCCAGTCCAGAATAGTCTGGATCTTGGGTTGGAGTGGCTGAACTTGGCCTCCACCTACAAGGTGTCCCAAGTAAACCACAGTTCCCTGCCCTATCTGGCATTTGGATGCCTTGATAGAGAGGCCTGCAGATTGCAGAGCCTTCAAAACCTTCCTCAGGTGGACCAGGTGATCCTGCCAGGTGGAGCTAAAGACAGCAATATCATCAAGATAAGCTGTGCTAAAGGACTCCAAGCCAGCAAGGACTTGATTCACCAACCTTTGGAAGGTGGCAGGGGCATTCTTTAAACCAAAGGGCATAACAGTAAACTGATAATGCCCATCAGGTGTGGAGAATGCTGTCTTTTCGTTTGCTCCAGGTGCCATTTTTATTTGCCAGTACCCTGCTGTCAAGTCAAAGGTACTTAGAAATTTGGCAGCACCTAATTTATCAATGAGCTCATCAGCTCTCGGAATTGGATGAGCATCTGTCTTGGTGACAGAATTGAGCCCTCTGTAGTCCACACAAAACCTCATCTCTTTCTTTCCATCTGTGGTGTGAGGTTTGGGGACTAAGACCACTGGGCTAGCCCAGGGGCTGTCAGAGCGCTCAATGACTCCCAATTCCAGCATCTTGTGGACTTCCACCTTGATGCTTTCCTTAACATGGTCAGACTGTCTAAAGATTTTGTTCTTGACAGGCATGCTGTCTCCTGTGTCCACATCATGGGTACACAGGTGTGTCTGACCAGGGGTTAAGGAGAAGAGTTCAGGAAACTGTTGTAGGACTCTCCTACAATCAGCTTGCTGTTGGCCAGAGAGGGTGTCTGAGTAGATCACTCCATCTACTGTACCATCTTTTGGGTCTGATGACAGAAGATCAGGGAGAGGTTCACTCTCTGCCTCCTGATCCTCATCTGTTACCATCAACAGATTGACATCAGCCCTGTCGTGGAAGAGTTTAAGGCGGTTTACATGGATCACCCTCTTGGGGCTCCTGCTTGTGCCCAGGTCCACCAAGTAGGTGACCTGACTCTTCCTCTCTAGTACTGGGTAAGGGCCACTCCACTTGTCCTGGAGTGCCCTGGGAGCCACAGGCTCCAGAACCCAGACTTTCTGCCCTGGTTGGAACTCAACCAGTGCAGCCTTTTGGTCATACCAAAACTTCTGGAGTTGTTGGCTGGCCTCAAGGTTTTTGGTTGCCTTTTCCATGTACTCTGCCATTCTAGAGCGAAGGCCAAGTACATAGTCCACTATGTCCTGTTTAGGCTCATGGAGAGGTCTCTCCCAGCCTTCTTTAACAAGGGCAAGTGGTCCCCTTACAGGATGACCAAACAGAAGTTCAAAGGGTGAGAACCCTACTCCCTTCTGTGGTACCTCCCTGTAAGCGAAAAGCAGACATGGCAGGAGGACATCCCATCTCCTTTTGAGTTTTTCTGGGAGCCCCATGATCATGCCCTTTAATGTCTTGTTGAATCTCTCAACCAAGCCATTAGTTTGTGGATGGTATGGTGTAGTGAATTTATAAGTCACTCCACACTCATTCCACATGTGCTTTAGGTATGCTGACATGAAGTTGGTACCTCTGTCAGACACCACCTCCTTAGGGAAACCCACTCTGGTAAAGATACCAATGAGGGCCTTGGCTACTGCAGGGGCAGTAGTCGACCTAAGGGGAATAGCTTCAGGATACCTGGTAGCATGATCCACTACTACCAGGATATACATATTTCCTGAGGCTGTGGGAGGTTCCAGTGGACCAACTATGTCCACACCCACTCTTTCAAAGGGCACCCCCACCACTGGAAGTGGAATGAGGGGGGCCTTTGGATGCCCACCTGTCTTACCACTGGCTTGACAGGTGGGGCAGGAGAGGCAAAACTCCTTAACCAGGTTGGACATATTGGGCCAGTAGAAGTGGTTGACTAACCTCTCCCACGTCTTGGTTTGTCCCAAATGTCCAGCAAGGGGAATGTCATGGGCCAATGTTAGGATGAACTCTCTGAACAGCTGAGGCACTACCACTCTCCTAGTGGCACCAGGTTTGGGGTCTCTGGCCTCAGTGTACAGGAGCCCATCTTCCCAATAGACCCTATGCGTTCCATTTTTCTTGCCTTTGGACTCTTCAGCAGCTTGCTGCCTAAGGCCTTCAAGAGAGGGACAGGTTTCTTGTCCCTTACACAGCTCTTCCCTTGAGGGTCCCCCTGGGCCTAAGAGCTCAACCTGATAAGGTTCAAGCTCCAAAGGCTCAGTTCCCTCAGAGGGCAGAACTTCTTCCTGAGAAGAGAGGTTCCCTTTCTTTTGCTGTGTTGCAGTTGGTTTCCCAACTGACTTTCCTGTTCTCTTGGTAGGCTGGGCCATTTTTCCAGACTCCAGCTCTACTTGTTCACCCTGTGCCTTGCACTGTGCTCTTGTTTTCACACACACCAGTTCAGGGATACCCAGCATTGCTGCATGGGTTTTTAGCTCTACCTCAGCCCATGCTGAGGACTCCAGGTCATTTCCAAGCAGACAGTCCACTGGGATATTTGAGGAGACCACCACCTGTTTCAGGCCATTGACCCCTCCCCATTCTAAAGTAACCATTGCCATGGGATGTACTTTTCTCTGATTGTCAGCGTTGGTGACTGTGTAAGTTTTTCCAGTCAGGTATTGGCCAGGGGAAACCAGTTTCTCTGTCACCATGGTGACACTGGCACCTGTATCCCTCAGGCCCTCTATTCTAGTCCCATTAATTAAGAGTTGCTGTCTGTATTTTTGCATGTTAGGCGGCCAGACAGCTAGTGTGGCTAAATCCACCCCACCCTCAGAAACTAGAGTAGCTTCAGTGTGGACCCTGATTTGCTCTGGGCACACTGTTGATCCCACTTGGAGACTAGCCATACCAGTGTTACCTGGATGGGAGTTTGGAGTGGAACCTTTCTTGGGACAGGCCTTGTCTCCAGTTTGGTGTCCATGCTGTTTACAGCTATGACACCAGGCCTTTTTGGGATCAAAGTTTTTACCCTTGTACCCATTGTTTTGTGAAGAGGCTCTGGGCCCACCCTCCTGTGCAGGTTTTTGGGGGCCTGTAGAAGACTCTTTACTATTTTTAGTTTTGGTTGTCTCATCACCCTTCTGCTGGGGAGTCTTTGTGACCCCTTTCTTTTGGTCACCCCCTGTTGAAGTCTTGGACACCCTTGTCTTGACCCAATGGTCCGCCTTCTTTCCCAATTCTTGGGGAGAAATTGGTCCTAGGTCTACCAGATGCTGATGCAGTTTATCATTGAAACAATTACTTAACAGGTGTTCTTTCACAAATAAATTGTACAGCCCATCATAATTACTTACACCACTGCCTTGAATCCAACCATCTAGTGTTTTCACTGAGTAGTCAACAAAGTCAACCCAGGTCTGGCTCGAGGATTTTTGAGCCCCCCTGAACCTAATCCTGTACTCCTCAGTGGAGAATCCAAAGCCCTCAATCAGGGTACCCTTCATGAGGTCATAAGATTCTGCATCTTGTCCAGAGAGTGTGAGGAGTCTATCCCTACACTTTCCTGTGAACATTTCCCAAAGGAGAGCACCCCAGTGAGATCTGTTCACTTTTCTGGTTACACAAGCCCTCTCAAAAGCTGTGAACCATTTGGTGATGTCATCACCATCTTCATATTTAGTTACAATCCCTTTGGGGATTTTCAACATGTCAGGAGAATCTCTGACCCTATTTATGTTGCTGCCACCATTGATGGGTCCTAGGCCCATCTCTTGTCTTTCCCTCTCTATGGCTAGGATCTGTCTTTCCAAAGCCAACCTTTTGGCCATCCTGGCTAACTGGATGTCCTCTTCACTGGAGTTATCCTCAGTGATTTCAGAGTTGTTGGTCCCTCCTGTGAGGGAACCAGCATCCCTGACTATTATTTGTGGAGTCAGGGCTTGAGAAGCCCTGCTCTCCCTAAGTAGGACTGGAGGGGGGGAATTTCCCTCCAAGTCACTATCTTCATTCTCTGAGTTGCCATCCTCAGAGGGGTTGGCCTTTTCAAACTCTGCCAAAAGCTCCTGGAGCTGTACTTTGGTAGGTTTGGGGCCCATTGCTATTTTCTTTAGTTTACAGAGTGACCTTAGCTCTCTCATCTGTAGATGGAGGTAAGGTGTGGTGTCGAGTTCCACCACATTCACATCTGTGCTAGACATTATGCTTCTAAAAGTTGGAATACTTTTTAAGAAACTAAAACTGGTTCTAGAATCTAATTCAAACTTTTACAAACTTTTAAACTCTAAAAGAAATGCTAAACAGGATCTAACACAAGGCCCTAGCAGGTCTTTTAAGAATTTAGAAAACTTTTCAAATTGCAAAAATCAATTTCTAATGACAATTTTGGAATTTGTCGTGTGATCAGGTATTGGCTGAGTAGTCCAGCAAATGCAAAGTCTTGTACCCCACCGCTGATCCACCAATGTAGGAAGTTGGCTCTGTATGTGCTATTTCAAAGTAAGGAATAGCATGCACAGAGTCCAAGGGTTCCCCTTAGAGGTAAAATAGTGGTAAAAATAGATAATACTAATGCTCTATTTTGTGGTAGTGTGGTCGAGCAGTAGGCTTATCCAAGGAGTAGTGTTAAGCATTTGTTGTACATACACATAGACAATAAATGAGGTACACACACTCAGAGACAAATCCAGCCAATAGGTTTTTATATAGAAAAATATCTTTTCTTAGTTTATTTTAAGAACCACAGGTTCAAATTCTACATGTAATATCTCATTCGAAAGGTATTGCAGGTAAGTACTTTAGGAACTTCAAATCATAAAAATTGCATGTATACTTTTCAAGTTATTGACAAATAGCTGTTTTAAAAGTGGACACTTAGTGCAATTTTCACAGTTCCTAGGGGAGGTAAGTTTTGATTAGTTTTACCAGGTAAGTAAGACACTTACAGGGCTTAGTTCTTGGTCCAAGGTAGCCCACCGTTGGGGGTTCAGAGCAACCCCAAAGTCACCACACCAGCAGCTCAGGGCCGGTCAGGTGCAGAGTTCGAAGTGGTGCCCAAAACGCATAGGCTAGAATGGAGAGAAGGGGGTGCCCCGGTTCCGGTCTGCTTGCAGGTAAGTACCCGCGTCTTCGGAGGGCAGACCAGGGGGGTTTTGTAGGGCACCGGGGGGGACACAAGCCCACACAGAAATTTCACCCTCAGCAGCGCGGGGGCGGCCGGGTGCAGTGTAGAAACAGGCGTCGGGTTCGCAATGTTAGTCTATGAGAGATCTCGGGATCTCTTCAGCGCTGCAGGCAGGCAAGGGGGGGATTCCTCGGGGAAACCTCCTCTTGGGCAAGGGAGAGGGACTCCTGGGGGTCACTTCTCCAGTGAAAGTCCGGTCCTTCAGGTCCTGGGGGCTGCGGGTGCAGGGTCTCTCCCAGGCGTCGGGACTTTAGGTTCAAAGAGTCGCGGTCAGGGGAAGCCTCGGGATTCCCTCTGCAGGCGGCGCTGTGGGGGCTCAGGGGGGACAGGTTTTGGTACTCACAGTATCAGAGTAGTCCTGGGGTCCCTCCTGAGGTGTTGGATCGCCACCAGCCGAGTCGGGGTCGCCGGGTGCAGTGTTGCAAGTCTCACGCTTCTTGCGGGGAGCTTGCAGGGTTCTTTAAAGCTGCTGGAAACAAAGTTGCAGCTTTTCTTGGAGCAGGTCCGCTGTCCTCGGGAGTTTCTTGTCTTTTCGAAGCAGGGGCAGTCCTCAGAGGATGTCGAGGTCGCTGGTCCCTTCGGAAGGCGTCGCTGGAGCAGGATCTTTGGAAGGCAGGAGACAGGCCGGTGAGTTTCTGGAGCCAAGGCAGTTGTCGTCTTCTGGTCTTCCGCTGCAGGGGTTTTCAGCTGGGCAGTCCTTCTTCTTGTTGCAGGAATCTAATTTTCTAGGGTTCAGGGTAGCCCTTAAATACTAAATTTAAGGGCGTGTTTAGGTCTGGGGGGTTAGTAGCCAATGGCTACTAGCCCTGAGGGTGGGTACACCCTCTTTGTGCCTCCTCCCAAGGGGAGGGGGTCACAATCCTAACCCTATTGGGGGAATCCTCCATCTGCAAGATGGAGGATTTCTAAAAGTTAGAGTCACCTCAGCTCAGGACACCTTAGGGGCTGTCCTGACTGGCCAGTGACTCCTCCTTGTTTTTCTCATTATTTTCTCCGGCCTTGCCGCCAAAAGTGGGGCCTGGCCGGAGGGGGCGGGCAACTCCACTAGCTGGAGTGTCCTGCTGGGTTGGCACAAAGGAGGTGAGCCTTTGAGGCTCACCGCCAGGTGTGACAATTCCTGCCTGGGAGAGGTGTTAGCATCTCCACCCAGTGCAGGCTTTGTTACTGGCCTCAGAGTGACAAAGGCACTCTCCCCATGGGGCCAGCAACATGTCTCGGTTTGTGGCAGGCTGCTAAAACTAGTCAGCCTACACAGATAGTCGGTTAAGTTTCAGGGGGCACCTCTAAGGTGCCCTCTGTGGTGTATTTTACAATAAAATGTACACTGGCATCAGTGTGCATTTATTGTGCTGAGAAGTTTGATACCAAACTTCCCAGTTTTCAGTGTAGCCATTATGGTGCTGTGGAGTTCGTGTTTGACAGACTCCCAGACCATATACTCTTATGGCTACCCTGCACTTACAATGTCTAAGGTTTTGTTTAGACACTGTAGGGGTACCATGCTCATGCACTGGTACCCTCACCTATGGTATAGTGCACCCTGCCTTAGGGCTGTAAGGCCTGCTAGAGGGGTGTCTTACCTATACTGCATAGGCAGTGAGAGGCTGGCATGGCACCCTGAGGGGAGTGCCATGTCGACTTACTCGTTTTGTCCTCACTAGCACACACAAGCTGGTAAGCAGTGTGTCTGTGCTGAGTGAGAGGTCTCCAGGGTGGCATAAGACATGCTGCAGCCCTTAGAGACCTTCCTTGGCATCAGGGCCCTTGGTACTAGAAGTACCAGTTACAAGGGACTTATCTGGATGCCAGGGTCTGCCAATTGTGGATACAAAAGTACAGGTTAGGGAAAGAACACTGGTGCTGGGGCCTGGTTAGCAGGCCTCAGCACACTTTCAATTGTAAACATAGCATCAGCAAAGGCAAAAAGTCAGGGGGCAACCATGCCAAGGAGGCATTTCCTTACACCGATCTGCTACAGATGTTGTGGAATTGTCCAGGGTTGATGATATACTGGTCAGGAATAGCACGATCCCTTAAAGATCTGACGAGATACTCTCACTGGCAGACTCCGGACACATGAATACTGGGTCTTTATCCCCGACACCAGAGAGCCAGGGTGTCCACACGTTTTACAGACTTGGCCTTATTGTTGGCCAAATGCGCCATAACACGGCACTGGAAGTCCCCAATACCCCGCACAGATGACGCAATGGCGGGAGGAGGTGACAGAGTAGAGTTTGGCTGAGAGTAGGGCGCTGCAACAAGAAGAATTTAGAGGGCTGCGCAGAACACCTATATCCTTGGAATGGGACTTGTACTTGAAGAGGTTTAAGGGGCAATTGGAGGGGAACGTTGATGTACACAACTATGCAACCTACCCATGAGTGTGGGATACCAAGGAGATGTGCTCACACCACACTAACTGCCCCCCACTTTTTTTTTCTTTCTTTTACCAGTCACCCTGTGGGTCGCCGAACATACCTGATACACGCAGGCTAGCATGACACTCAACACTCTTAATCTACATTCTGAACTGCCTAATCCTGCCCACATTTTCAACCTTATTAACCTGTACTGGATTTCTATGAAAAGCCCAAGAAACACACAGTGTATCATAGTGGAGTGCACTTGCTAGTTGTTTGAGGGGAGAGGGGAGGGCATGGTGCGAGTTTATGCAACGGTAGCAGGATTTATTCATTTATGTGTCTCTGGTCCCTTGTAAGGCCATGTAACCTGATATTCTGTGATGTTAAATCTTGTGTGTCACAATATGTGATAAGATGTACCTGCTACTGTTAAAATGCAATAACATTTGTGGAAACAAAAAAGTACACGTTGAAACATAAGGAAATACCAGTCTCAATGTCGAAGGAGCACATTTCAACATCAACTGGTGCATAGGCTGCAGAAGGTCAACAGAAGTTTCCAGATGTCTAGATTCCATCAGCGGATTTTGTTTCATCAAGACCTTGATCATCCTCTTGGTCCAGATCTCCTATTCATGTTACACAAACATGGCTACAAAGTTTGTGTAAGAGACCAGTGCTGCAACATTTAACTCTGAACATTCTCAGGCATATTCTCTTTCAAGGCTTATTAAACTATCTCCTAAGAGAACACCTTCACCAAGGTTCTCTTCCAGCACAGTATCTGTGCCTCCGACGGCTACAAGAACTAAGCCATGTAGAAGCCCTCAAGTATCCAGGAGATCTAGAAGTCCAGCTCACCACCATAACAAATCTCACAGAACATCTAGATCCAGAAGGCCCAGATCTCGCACAAGACGAGCGCCAACCTACTCTACAACGTCTAAGTCATCAGTAAGAGATTACTCTCCCACCCTCTGACACACCTCCAGCATGAGTGTCACCGGTTGATGACTTATTGACATTTAACAATGTCTTGATTAGAGGCACTACAAAACTCAATATAGACATTCCAACGGCAACATCATCTTCTGCGATTTCTGAAACCTACATCACATGACAGCTTCAAGACCACTCTTGCTTCTAGTGCCTGGTCTTCTAGAACCAGCAATGTAGTTGTTTTTAACTCCAGCCTCTTTGAGATCAGCACCATCTCAAATCTAAAGAAATATAAGGCTCCTGATCAAGATCCTCTATTGCTCCAGGCTGATCGTCCTCCAGACTCGGTGATGGTAGGAGCATTAAGAAAGTCCCATTTGGCTTCCTCATCTTCATCTTTCGTCACACTAGACAAAGAAAGCAAGCACATGGATGCGCTGGGCAAAAAGATGTGTGGGACATCAGCATCTTTTATGAAAGTGGCTAGCTCTTCAGCTCTCTTAGGGCATTTTGATAGATCCCTCTGGGATTCATAACCAGATTTACTGAAAAGTTATCTAAAGAAAATAGGCAAGACTTCTTGGAGGCCCTTAATGAAGTGTACCTAGTCAATAACAAAATTCTAAGTGCCTCTGTGAATCCCTTGGACTTGGCTGCACATGGCTGTCCATATAGCATATGTGCTAGAAGATAGTCTTAGTTGCAGAGCTGAAGCTGGAGGCTCAGCATCGGATTTTGAACCTCACTTTCTCAGGCAACACCCTTTTTGGGTCACTTTCTGATGAGATGTCCATGATGAAGCCTGAATGGGACACTCTAATAGCGGTAGGCCTGGAAAAAAAAGAGGAATTCCCCAAGTCTTACAGGCCCTACGACAGGAGATATTTCAGACAGAGGGTCCAAGTCCCTCACTGGCATCAACAATAGCAGCAGTCATTCTCCCATTTCCATCCTCGAAGACCATCCAGAAGAGGTTCTGAGCAGCAGCAGCCTACAACTACGGGAAAGCCTTCTGCTAAGCAATGAGGATTTTTTTCCCCCTTCTCTGTTTCCAGCTCCGGTAGGAGGAAGTATTGTACATCACCATCAAGTCCATTACCAAAGACAAATGGGTCTTGAATATTGTACAGAATGGCTATTCTCTTCACTTTAAGTACCCTCCTCCAAATGTTCCACCGGCAAAAATATCCTGGTATCAGATCGACCTCTTGCAATCAGAAATCAACACCCTAATGCTAAAAGAGGATGTTCAAAGGGAATTCAGGATTTTGGTTCTACATCAATGTAAGGAAATGCCTCCTTGGCATGGTTACCCCCTGACTTTTTGCCTTTGCTGATGCTAAGTTTTGATTTGAAAGTGTGCTGAGGCCTGCTAACCAGGCCCCAACACCAGTGTTCTTTCCCTAACCTGTACTTTTGTTTCCAAAATTGGCACACCCTGGCATCCAGGTAAGTCCCTTGTAACTGGTACCCCTGGTACCAAGGGCCCTGATGCCAGGGAAGGTCTCTAAGGGCTGCAGCATATGTTATGCCACCCTGGGGACCCCTCACTCAGCACAGACACACTGCTTGCCAGCTTGTGTGTACTGGTGAGGACAAAACAAGTAAGTCGACATGGCACTCCCCTCAGGGTGCCATGCCAACCTCACACTGCCTATGCAGTATAGATAAGTCACCCCTCTAGCAGGCCTTACAGCCCTAAGGCAGGGTGCACTATACCATAGGTGAGGGCACCAGTGCATGAGCACTGTGCCCCTACAGTGTCTAAGCAAAACCTTAGACATTGTAAGTGCAGGGTAGCCATAAGAGTATATGGTCTGGGAGTCTGTCATGCACGAACTCCACAGCACCATAATGGCTACACTGAAAACTGGGAAGTTTGGTATCAAACTTCTCAGCACAATAAATGCACACTGATGCCAGTGTACATTTTATTGTAACATACACCCCAGAGGGCACCTTAGAGGTGCCCCCTGAAACCTTAACCAACTACCCGTGTAGGCTGACTGGTTTTAGCAGCCTGCCACAATCGAGACATGTTGCTGGCCACATGGGGAGAGTGCCTTTGTCACTCTGTGGCTAGTAACAAAGCCTGTACTGGGTGGAGAGGCTTATCACCTCCCCCTTTCAGGAACTGTAACACCTGGCGGTGAGCCTCAAGGGCTCACCCCCTTTGTTACAGCACCCCAGGGCATTCCAGCTAGTGGAGTTGCCCGCCCCCTCCGGCCACGGCCCCACTTTCGGCGGCAAGGCCGGAGGAGATAATGAGAAAAACAAGGAGGAGTCACTGGCCAGTCAGGACAGCCCCTAAGGCAACCTGAGCTGAGGTGACCCTGACTTTTAGAAATCCTCCATCTTGCAGATGGAAGATTCCCCCAATAGGGATAGGAATGTGCCCCCCTCCCCTTGGGAGGAGGCACAAAGAGGGTGTAGCCACCCTCAGGGCTAGTAGCCATTGGCTACTGCCCTCCCAGACCTAAACACACCCCTAAATTTGGTATTTAGGGGCTCCCCAGAACCTAGGAACTCAGATTTCTGCAACCTAAGAAGAAGAGGACTGCTAAGCTGAAAAACCCTGCAGAGAAGACGGAGACACCAACTGCTTTGGCCCCAGCTCTACCGGCCTGTCTCCCCACTTCTAAAGACACTGCTCCAGCGACGCTTTCCCCAGGGACCAGCGACCTCTGAATCCTCAGAGGACTGCCCTGCTCTAGAAGGACCAAGAAACTCCCGAGGACAGCGGCCCTGTTCACCCAAGGCTGCAACTTTATTTCCAAAGGAGCAACTTTAAAACCACTGCATCTCCCGAAGGAAGCGTGAGACTTGCTACTCTGCACCCGATGCCCCCGGCTCGACTTGTGGAGAACAAACACTTCAGGGAGGACTCCCCGGCGACTGCGAGACCGTGAGTAGCCAGAGTTGCCCCCCCTGAGCCACCACAGCGACGCCTGCAGAGGGAATCCCGAGGCTCCCCCCGACCGCGACTGCCTGTTCCTCAGATCCCGACGCCTGGAAAAGACTCTGCACCCCCAGGACCTGAAGGATCCGGACTCCAGTGCAGGAGTGACCCCCAGGAGGCCCTCTCCCTTGCCCAGGTGGTGGCTACCCCGAGGAGCCCCCCCCTTGCCTGCCTGCATCGCTGAAGACACCCCTTGGTCTCCCATTGTTCCTATTGAAAACCCGACGCGTGTTTGCACACTGCACCCGGCCGCCACGTGCTGCTGAGGGTGTACTTTCTGTGCTAACTTGTGTCCCCCCCCGGTGCCCTACAAAAACCCCCTGGTCTGCCCTCCGAAGACGAGGGTACTTACCTGCTGGCAGACTGGAACCGGGGCACCCCTTCTCCATTGAAGCCTATGCGTTTTGGGCACCACTTTGACCTCTGCACCTGACCAGCCCTGAGCTGCTGGTGTGGTAACTTTGGGGTTGCTCTGAACCCCCAACGGTGGGCTACCTTGGACCCAAACTTGAACCCTGTAGGTGGTTTACTTACCTGCAAAAACTAACTAACTCTTACTTCCCCTAGGAACTGTGAAAATTGCAGTGTCTAGTTTTAAAATAGCTTTATGTGATTTATGTGAAGACTGTATGTGCTATTTTGATTATTCAAAGTTCCTAAAGTACCTACCTGCAATACATTTCATTTAAAGTATTACATGTAAAATTTGAACCTGTGGTTCTTAAAATAAACTAAGAAAAGATATTTTTCTATACAAAAACCTATTGGCCTGGAATTGTCTCTGAGTGTGTGTTCCTCATTTATTGCCTGTGTGTGTACAACAAATGCTTAACACTACTCCTTTGATAAGCCTACTGCTCGACCACACTACCACAAAATAGAGCATTAGTATTATCTCTTTTTGCCACTATCTTACCTCTAAGGGGAACCCTTGGACTCTGTGCATACTATTCCTTACTTTGAAATAGTGCATACAGAGCCAACTTCCTACAATCAAATTTACCCGCAGTTGCACAAAGGTGATTGGTTGTGTGTGTTAGACCTTCGAGATGCATACCTCCATACCACTAGCTCCATGAAATATCGCAATTTTCTCAGTATCAAAGTAGGATTTCGGCATTATCAATACTAGGTACTCCCATTCAGCCTCAAGTCAGCCACACGAACATTTTAACAAAGAATGGTCGTCGACGCAGCATTCTTAAGGGGGAAAAAGATCATTGTGCATCCTTATCTCGATGACTGGCTGATAAAGAGCTCCGCTCGATCACAAACTGGGGACATTTTTACATCAGTGTACAAATTCTCACACGTTTGGTGCTTTGAATCAACTTCCACAAATCTACAGTTCAGACACTGCCCTACTTGGGGGCTACACTGGTTACACAGTTTGCAAGGTGTATCCTTTGCAGGAGAGACTATCATCCATCAATCTGAAATGTCGCAATCTTCTGCAGATTCATCATCCTTCTACAAGATAAATAGCATCTCTGCTGGGGTCAGTGGTCTTGTGTTTCTTCATAGTCCTAAATGCGAGGTTACAAATGAAGTCCCTCCAGCAGTGCCTAGAAGATCAGTGTAATCAACTCTCCAACTGCTGGCAGGACAGGTTTATGTTATCTCAAGTTGCATGTCAGTCTCTTCCATGGTGGACCCAGCCACGCAATCTGATGGAATGGCTACCATTTCATCAGGACCCACCCAGTCAGACTTTGATCCTGGTTGCTTCTCTCCAAGGGAGGAGAGCTCACATGTGTCCTCTTCACACACAGGGTGTTTGGTCAGACAAGTAAAAAATGTATATTAACAAACTGGAACTGAGAGCAGTCTATCTTTCTCTGAAGTCTTTCTTTCCAGCAATCACAAACAACTCCGCCCTTGTCCAGACTGACAACATGACGACCATGCATTACCTCAACAAACAAGGAGGAACTCATTCTTGTCCTCTTTCTCTCGAAGCTCAGATCATCCGGAATTGGCTTCTATCCAGGGATGTCACGATAACAGGCGCCCATTTGCCAGGCATTCAGAACATTCAGCCAGATGACCTCAGACGAAATTTTCAAGACAATCACGACTGGACTTTTTACGGCGATGTCTGGGAAGATATCTTTTGCAAATGGTGATATCCGCAGATAGACATGTTCGCAGACATCACCAACAGAAAATGCCAAGCCTATGCGTCCAGATTCTCCCAGATAGGGTCAAAGGGGAATACCCTATTGATAAATTGGTCAGGAAAATTTCTATACGCATTTCCACCAATTTCTTTCATTCTATAAATGATCCCCAAGTTGTATCGATCTCATAACTCCAGAGTTACACCGCCAGTGGTGGTTCACGGGCCTTTTTCACCTCGCGGTCAGGCCCCACAAGAGGCTCCCCTGCCGACGGGATATCTTGTCTTATTTACGTTAGGAGGACAGATACTACAATCCAAATTTTTCATTCCTGAACTTGACAGCATGATGCCTGAACTTCTCCAATATGGCAATTAAGGACTTTCTACAGAATGTATAGACATCCTCAGGGAGGACAGGAGACCATCCACTAGAATACCATACACATTCAAAAGGAAGAGGTTTTACTTGTGTTATGCACATAATAATTACAATCTATTCTCATGTCAAGAAGATGTAGTAATCCTGTATCTTCTACAGTTAGCTAAATCAGGGTTACAATTCTCTTCAATGAGAGTACGCCTTGCAGCCATTACAGCCTACAGGAAATCTGCATCTCAGACCGCCTTCTTCCAAAGCCCAGAGGTAAAGGATTTTCTGGAAGGCCTCAGAAAGGTATTTTCCCTCAGTCAGGAATCCCTCTCCTCCATGAAAACTAAACATTGTCCTTTCCAAATTGATGGGGCCTCTATTTGAGCCAATCCCTAAAGTCTCTTTGCAACACCGCACCTGGAAAGCATCTTTTTGGTGGCTATCACTTCCACCCTTAGGGTAAATTAAATTCAAACTATGTGTTCAGAGTTACCATATATGTGTTTCATTCTAATAGAGTGGTTCTGCGCCGTAGGACCTTCACTGATAGTCATAAACCTTGAATAATTCTGTGCTGTCTGCGTGGAGCCCGGGATACCTTCTTTAAAATATATTAAGAATCCAGGACAATATCTGTATGGTGTTCATCACTGTAAATCATTTTCCATATAGTCATAGTGTAGGCTGTCAGAGATGTATTTTCCTGGAGAATGCTGTGGAAGAGTAGTATATATATATATAAGAGGATATATATACTGGAAAAAAGGCCTTTTTGATATCTGCAACGCATTGTCATAGAAAAAAGGCTTCCCCTGACAGACAGTATAAAAGGAAAAGACAGCCTTATAGGCTAACAATGAAAGCCTGAAAACATGGCCTGTACCTTTAAGGGCCCCAGGGAGACCCCAACCCATAATGCACTGCAGTGGCAGTTTGCTTGAGAGTGTATTTTTTTTTTCCGGCTCCTTCAGGCAGGACCTCAGAACACCCCTGGTGTTTTTTCGCCTACATTCTTTGAGAAATTAGTTCTCAATACTTTACTTGAACATTTTCCACCTTTATTATCAAGTAATACAGATTTTTCCAGATTGTTTATTTTCTGAGGAGAGTTATTTGTCAAAATGCCTGCTGTCTTTGCAAAGTGTCTATCATGTGGCACAAAGAAGGCTTCTTGTGATGCCTACTGGGTATGTGTGGTGTGTTTGTCTCCTCAATGCCTCACTAAGGGCTGTGATATGTATGAAAACATGTAAAAAAAACAATCTGAAACGGAGAAGGCATCGGACTGCGCGGTTGGAAGGAGGACATGAAGGAAGACCAGTAGGAGAAGAATGAGTGAAAGAGAATGGAGAGTTCTTTATCACCATTCCCATCTATGCCATGCATCGACATCAAAGACATCAACTCCACCGTTGAAAGGTTTGGCTCCATCCTGCTTGCCTTCTAAAGAAAGCTGAATGTCAACGGGACTTCAACATCGTCACCGTTCAACATCCAGATTTGTGGCAGGATCCAGAATTTTTTCAAATCCGATCTGAAACCGGATTCAGTTCATTGTGACTGCAGTGAGGAGAAGACATGCATCAGCTCTGTAAACCACAGCCCCACCAGACTGAGAAAACAAGAGGATGGATGCTATCAGAAAGAAAATGTGTCGCACAGCTTCCACTCATCTGGGCATTGCCAACTGTAGGAAGTTGGCTCTGTATGTGCTATTTCAAAGTAAGGAATAGCATGCACAGAGTCCAAGGGTTCCCCTTAGAGGTAAAATAGTGGTGAAAAGAGATAATACTAATGCTCTGTTTTGTGGTAGTGTGGTCGAGCAGTAGGCTTATCCAAGGAGTAGTGTTAAGCATTTGTTGTACATACACATAGACAATAAATGAGGTACACACACTCAGAGACAAATCCAGCCAATAGGTTTTTATATAGAAAAATATCTTTTCTTAGTTTATTTTAAGAACCACAGGTTCAAATTCTACATGTAATATCTCATTCGAAAGGTATTGCAGGTAAGTACTTTAGGAACTTCAAATCATCAAAATTGCATGTATACTTTTCAAGTTATTGACAAATAGCTGTTTTAAAAGTGGACACTTAGTGCAATTTTCACAGTTCCTAGGGGAGGTAAGTATTTGTTAGTTTTACCAGGTAAGTAAGACACTTACAGGGTTCAGTTCTTGGTCCAAGGTAGCCCACCGTTGGGGGTTCAGAGCAACCCCAAAGTCACCACACCAGCAGCTCAGGGCCGGTCAGGTGCAGAGTTCCAAGTGGTGCCCAAAACACATAGGCTAGAATGGAGAGAAGGGGGTGCCCCGGTTCCGGTCTGCTTGCAGGTAAGTACCCGCGTCTTCGGAGGGCAGACCAGGGGAGTTTTGTAGGGCACCGGGGGGGACACAAGTCCACACAGAAATTTCACCCTCAGCGGCGCGGGGGCGGCCGGGTGCAGTGTAGAAACAAGCGTCGGGTTCGCAATGTTAGTCTATGAGAGATCTCGGGATCTCTTCAGCGCTGCAGGCAGGCAAGGGGGGGGTTCCTCGGGGAAACCTCCACTTGGGCAAGGGAGAGGGACTCCTGGGGGTCGCTTCTCCAGTGAAAGTCCGGTCCTTCAGGTCCTGGGGGCTGCGGGTGCAGGGTCTCTCCCAGGCGTCGGGACTTTAGATTCAAAGAGTCGCGGTCAGGGGAAGCCTCGGGATTCCCTCTGCAGGCGGCGCTGTGGGGGCTCAGGGGGGACAGGTTTTGGTACTCACAGTATCAGAGTAGTCCTGGGGTCCCTCCTGAGGCGTCGGATCTCCACCAGTCGAGTCGGGGTCGCCGGGTGCAGTGTTGCAAGTCTCACGCTTCTTGCGGGGAGCTTGCAGGGTTCTTTAAAGCTGCTGGAAACAAAGTTGCAGCTGTTCTTGGAGCAGGTCCGCTGTCCTCGGGAGTTTCTTGTCTTTTCGAAGCAGGGGCAGTCCTCAGAGGGTGTCGAGGTCGCTGGTCCCTTCGGAAGGCGTCGCTGGAGCAGGATCTTTGGAAGGCAGGAGACAGGCCGGTGAGTTTCTGGAGCCGAGGCAGTTGTCGTCTTCTGGTCTTCCGCTGCAGGGGTTTTCAGCTGGGCAGTCCTTCTTCTTGTTGCAGGAATCTAATTTTCTAGGGTTCAGGGTAGCCCTTAAATACTAAATTTAAGGGCGTGTTTAGGTCTGGGGGGTTAGTAGCCAATGGCTACTAGCCCTGAGGGTGGGTACACCCTCTTTGTGCCTCCTCCCAAGGGGAGGGGGTCACAATCCTAACCCTATTGGGGGAATCCTCCATCTGCAAGATGGAGGATTTCTAAAAGTTAGAGTCACCTCAACTCAGGACACCTTAGGGGCTGTCCTGACTGGCCAGTGACTCCTCCTTGTTATTCTCATTATTTTCTCCGGCCTTGCCGCCAAAAGTGGGGCCTGGCCGGAGGGGGCGGGCAACTCCACTAGCTGGAGTGTCCTGCTGGGTTGGCACAAAGGAGGTGAGCCTTTGAGGCTCACCGCCAGGTGTGACAATTCCTGCCTGGGAGAGGTGTTAGCATCTCCACCCAGTGCAGGCTTTGTTACTGGCCTCAGAGTGACAAAGGCACTCTCCCCATGGGGCCAGCAACATGTCTCGGTTTGTGGCAGGCTGCTAAAACTAGTCAGCCTACACAGATAGTCGGTTAAGTTTCAGGGGGCACCTCTAAGGTGCCCTCTGTGGTGTATTTTACAATAAAATGTACACTGGCATCAGTGTGCATTTATTGTGCTGAGAAGTTTGATACCAAACTTCCCAGTTTTCAGTGTAGCCATTATGGGGCTGTGGAGTTCGTGTTTGACAAACTCCCAGACCATATACTCTTATGGCTACCCTGAACTTACAATGTCTAAGATTTTGTTTAGACACTGTAGGGGTACCATGCTCATGCACTGGTACCCTCACCTATGGTATAGTGCACCCTGCCTTAGGGCTGTAAGGCCTGCTAGAGGGGTGTCTTACCTATACTGCATAGGCAGTGAGAGGCTGGCAGGGCACCCTGAGGGGAGTGCCATGTCGACTTACTCGTTTTGTCCTCACTAGCACACACAAGCTGGCAAGCAGTGTGTCTGTGCTGAGTGAGAGGTCTCTAGGGTGGCATAAGACATGCTGCAGCCCTTAGAGACCTTCCTTGGCATCAGGGCCCTTGGTACTAGAAGTACCAGTTACAAGGGACTTATCTGGATGCCAGGGTCTGCCAATTGTGGATACAAAAGTACAGGTTAGGGAAAGAACACTGGTGCTGGGGCCTGGTTAGCAGGCCTCAGCACACTTTCAATTGTAAACATAGCATCAGCAAAGGCAAAAAGTCAGGGGGCAACCATGC
Organism: Pleurodeles waltl; assembly: GCF_031143425.1. Classification (NCBI taxonomy): domain Eukaryota; kingdom Metazoa; phylum Chordata; class Amphibia; order Caudata; family Salamandridae; genus Pleurodeles; species Pleurodeles waltl. The sequence continues at coordinate 539,783,986 of NC_090448.1, forward strand.
CAAGGAGGCATTTCCTTACACAACCCCCCCCCAAACGAAAGAGGATGAGACTAACCTTTCCCAAGAGAGTCTTCATTTTCTAAGTGGAAGAACCTGGAAAGGCCATCTGCATTGGCATGGGCAGTCCCAGGTCTGTGTTCCACTATAAAGTCCATTCCCTGTAGGGAGATGGACCACCTCAACAGTTTAGGATTTTCACCTTTCATTTGCATCAGCCATTTGAGAGGTCTGTGGTCAGTTTGAACTAGGAAGTGAGTCCCAAAGAGGTATGGTCTCAGCTTCTTCAGGGACCAGACCACAGCAAAGGCCTCCCTCTCAATGGCACTCCAACGCTGCTCCCTGGGGAGTAACCTCCTGCTAATGAAAGCAACAGGCTGGTCAAGGCCATCATCATTTGTTTGGGACAAAACTGCCCCTATCCCATGTTCAGAGGCATCAGTCTGCACAATGAACTGCTTAGAATAATCTGGAGCTTTGAGAACTGGTGCTGAGCACATTGCCTGTTTCAGGGTGTCAAAGGCCTGTTGGCAGTCCACAGTCCAGTTCACTTTCTTGGGCATTTTCTTGGAGGTGAGCTCAGTGAGGGCTGTCACAATGGATCCATATCCCTTCACAAACCTCCTGTAGTACCCAGTCAAGCCAAGGAATGCCCTGACTTGAGTCTGGGTTTTTGGAGCTACCCAGTCCAGAATAGTCTGGATCTTGGGTTGGAGTGGCTGAACTTGGCCTCCACCTACAAGGTGTCCCAAGTAAACCACAGTTCCCTGCCCTATCTGGCATTTGGATGCTTTGATAGAGAGGCCTGCAGATTGCAGAGCCTTCAAAACCTTCCTCAGGTGGACCAGGTGATCCTGCCAGGTGGAGCTAAAGACAGCAATATCATCAAGATAAGCTGTGCTAAAGGACTCCAAGCCAGCAAGGACTTGATTCACCAACCTTTGGAAGGTGGCAGGGGCATTCTTTAAACCAAAGGGCATAACAGTAAACTGATAATGCCCATCAGGTGTGGAGAATGCTGTCTTTTCTTTTGCTCCAGGTGCCATTTTTATTTGCCAGTACCCTGCTGTCAAGTCAAAGGTACTTAGAAATTTGGCAGCACCTAATTTATCAATGAGCTCATCAGCTCTTGGAATTGGATGAGCATCTGTCTTGGTGACAGAATTGAGCCCTCTGTAGTCCACACAAAACCTCATCTCTTTCTTTCCATCTGTGGTGTGAGGTTTGGGGACTAAGACCACTGGGCTAGCCCAGGGGCTGTCAGAGCGCTCAATGACTCCCAATTCCAGCATCTTGTGGACTTCCACCTTGATGCTTTCCTTAACATGGTCAGACTGTCTAAAGATTTTGTTCTTGACAGGCATGCTGTCTCCTGTGTCCACATCATGGGTACACAGGTGTGTCTGACCAGGGGTTAAGGAGAAGAGTTCAGGAAACTGTTGTAGGACTCTCCTACAATCAGCTTGCTGTTGGCCAGAGAGGGTGTCTGAGTAGATCACTCCATCTACTGTACCATCTTTTGGGTCTGATGACAGAAGATCAGGGAGAGGTTCACTCTCTGCCTCCTGATCCTCATCTGTTACCATCAACAGATTGACATCAGCCCTGTCGTGGAAGAGCTTAAGGCGGTTTACATGGATCACCCTTTTGGGGCTCCTGCTCGTGCCCAGGTCCACCAAGTAGGTGACCTGACTCTTCCTCTCTAGTACTGGGTAAGGGCCACTCCATTTGTCCTGGAGTGCCCTGGGAGCCACAGGCTCCAGAACCCAGACTTTCTGCCCTGGTTGGAACTCAACCAGTGCAGCCTTTTGGTCATACCAAAACTTCTGGAGCTGTTGGCTGGCCTCAAGGTTTTTGGTTGCCTTTTCCATGTACTCTGCCATTCTAGAGCGAAGGCCAAGTACATAGTCCACTATGTCCTGTTTAGGCTCATGGAGAGGTCTCTCCCAGCCTTCTTTAACAAGGGCAAGTGGTCCCCTTACAGGATGACCAAACAGAAGTTCAAAGGGTGAGAACCCTACTCCCTTCTGTGGTACCTCCCTGTAAGCGAAAAGCAGACATGGCAGGAGGACATCCCATCTCCTTTTGAGTTTTTCTGGGAGCCCCATGATCATGCCTTTTAATGTCTTGTTGAATCTCTCAACTAAGCCATTAGTTTGTGGATGGTAGGGTGTAGTGAATTTATAAGTCACTCCACACTCATTCCACATGTGCTTTAGGTATGCTGACATGAAGTTGGTACCTCTGTCAGACACCACCTCCTTAGGGAAACCCACTCTGGTAAAGATACCAATGAGGGCCTTGGCTACTGCAGGGGCAGTAGTCGACCTAAGGGGAATAGCTTCAGGATACCTGGTAGCATGATCCACTACTACCAGGATATACATATTTCCTGAGGCTGTGGGAGGTTCCAGTGGACCAACTATGTCCACACCCACTCTTTCAAAGGGCACCCCCACCACTGGAAGTGGAATGAGGGGGGCCTTTGGATGCCCACCTGTCTTACCACTGGCTTGACAGGTGGGGCAGGAGAGGCAAAACTCCTTAACCATGTTGGACATATTGGGCCAGTAGAAGTGGTTGACTAACCTCTCCCACGTCTTGGTTTGTCCCAAATGTCCAGCAAGGGGAATGTCATGGGCCAATGTTAGGATGAACTCTCTGAACAGCTGAGGCACTACCACTCTCCTAGTGGCACCAGGTTTGGGGTCTCTGGCCTCAGTGTACAGGAGCCCATCTTCCCAATAGACCCTATGTGTCCCATTTTTCTTGCCTTTGGACTCTTCAGCAGCTTGCTGCCTAAGGCCTTCAAGAGAGGGACAGGTTTCTTGTCCCTTACACAGCTCTTCCCTTGAGGGTCCCCCTGGGCCTAAGAGCTCAACCTGATAAGGTTCAAGTTCCAAAGGCTCAGTTCCCTCAGAGGGCAGAACTTCTTCCTGAGAAGAGAGGTTCCCTTTCTTTTGCTGTGTTGCAGTTGGTTTCCCAACTGACTTTCCTGTTCTCTTGGTAGGCTGGGCCATTTTTCCAGACTCCAGCTCTACTTTTTCACCCTGTGCCTTGCACTGTGCTCTTGTTTTCACACACACCAGTTCAGGGATACCCAGCATGGCTGCATGGGTTTTTAGCTCTACCTCAGCCCATGCTGAGGACTCCAGGTCATTTCCAAGCAGACAGTCCACTGGGATATTTGAGGAGACCACCACCTGTTTCAGGCCATTGACCCCTCCCCATTCTAAAGTAACCATTGCCATGGGATGTACTTTTCTCTGATTGTCAGCGTTGGTGACTGTGTAAGTTTTTCCAGTCAGGTATTGGCCAGGGGAAACCAGTTTCTCTGTCACCATGGTGACACTGGCACCTGTATCCCTCAGGCCCTCTATTCTAGTCCCATTAATTAAGAGTTGCTGTCTGTATTTTTGCATGTTAGGCGGCCAGACAGCTAGTGTGGCTAAATCCACCCCACCCTCAGAAACTAGAGTAGCTTCAGTGTGGACCCTGATTTGCTCTGGGCACACTGTTGATCCCACTTGGAGACTAGCCATACCAGTGTTACCTGGATGGGAGTTTGGAGTGGAACCTTTCTTGGGACAGGCCTTGTCTCCAGTTTGGTGTCCATGCTGTTTACAGCTATGACACCAGGCCTTTTTGGGATCAAAGTTTTTACCCTTGTACCCATTGTTTTGTGAAGAGGCTCTGGGCCCACCCTCCTGTGCAGGTTTTTGGGGGCCTGTAGAAGACTCTTTACTATTTTTAGTCTTGGTTGTCTCATCACCCTTCTGCTGGGGAGTCTTTGTGACCCCTTTCTTTTGGTCACCCCCTGTTGAAGTCTTGGACACCCTTGTCTTGACCCAATGGTCCGCCTTCTTTCCCAATTCTTGGGGAGAAATTGGTCCTAGGTCTACCAGATGCTGATGCAGTTTATCATTGAAACAATTACTTAACAGGTGTTCTTTCACAAATAAATTGTACAGCCCATCATAATTACTTACACCACTGCCTTGAATCCAACCATCTAGTGTTTTCACTGAGTAGTCAACAAAGTCAACCCAGGTCTGGCTCGAGGATTTTTGAGCCCCCCTGAACCTAATCCTGTACTCCTCAGTGGAGAATCCAAAGCCCTCAATCAGGGTACCCTTCATGAGGTCATAAGATTCTGCATCTTGTCCAGAGAGTGTGAGGAGTCTATCCCTACACTTTCCTGTGAACATTTCCCAAAGGAGAGCACCCCAGTGAGATCTGTTCACTTTTCTGGTTACACAAGCCCTCTCAAAAGCTGTGAACCATTTGGTGATGTCATCACCATCTTCATATTTAGTTACAATCCCTTTGGGGATTTTCAACATGTCAGGAGAATCTCTGACCCTATTTATGTTGCTGCCACCATTGATGGGTCCTAGGCCCATCTCTTGTCTTTCCCTCTCTATGGCTAGGATCTGTCTTTCCAAAGCCAATCTTTTGGCCATCCTGGCTAACTGGATGTCCTCTTCACTGGAGTTATCCTCAGTGATTTCAGAGTTGTTGGTCCCTCCTGTGAGGGAACCAGCATCTCTGACTATTATTTGTGGAGTCAGGGCTTGAGAAGCCCTGCTCTCCCTAAGTAGGACTGGAGGGGGGGAATTTCCCTCCAAGTCACTATCTTCATCCTCTGAGTTGCCATCCTCAGAGGGGTTGGCCTTTTCAAACTCTGCCAAAAGCTCCTGGAGCTGTACTTTGGTAGGTTTGGGGCCCATTGCTATTTTCTTTAGTTTACAGAGTGACCTTAGCTCTCTCATCTGTAGATGGAGGTAAGGTGTGGTGTCGAGTTCCACCACATTCACATCTGTGCTAGACATTATGCTTCTAAAAGTTGGAATACTTTTTAAGAAACTAAAACTGGTTCTAGAATCTAATTCAAACTTTTACAAACTTTTAAACTCTAAAAGAAATGCTAAACAGGATCTAACACAAGGCCCTAGCAGGTCTTTTAAGAATTTAGAAAACTTTTCAAATTGCAAAAATCAATTTCTAATGACAATTTTGGAATTTGTCGTGTGATCAGGTATTGGCCGAGTAGTCCAGCAAATGCAAAGTCTTGTACCCCACCGCTGATCCACCAATGTAGGAAGTTGGCTCTGTATGTGCTATTTCAAAGTAAGGAATAGCATGCACAGAGTCCAAGGGTTCCCCTTAGAGGTAAAATAGTGGTGAAAAGAGATAATACTAATGCTCTGTTTTGTGGTAGTGTGGTCGAGCAGTAGGCTTATCCAAGGAGTAGTGTTAAGCATTTGTTGTACATACACATAGACAATAAATGAGGTACACACACTCAGAGACAAATCCAGCCAATAGGTTTTTATATAGAAAAATATCTTTTCTTAGTTTATTTTAAGAACCACAGGTTCAAATTCTACATGTAATATCTCATTCGAAAGGTATTGCAGGTAAGTACTTTAGGAACTTCAAATCATCAAAATTGCATGTATACTTTTCAAGTTATTGACAAATAGCTGTTTTAAAAGTGGACACTTAGTGCAATTTTCACAGTTCCTAGGGGAGGTAAGTATTTGTTAGTTTTACCAGGTAAGTAAGACACTTACAGGGTTCAGTTCTTGGTCCAAGGTAGCCCACCGTTGGGGGTTCAGAGCAACCCCAAAGTCACCACACCAGCAGCTCAGGGCCGGTCAGGTGCAGAGTTCCAAGTGGTGCCCAAAACACATAGGCTAGAATGGAGAGAAGGGGGTGCCCCGGTTCCGGTCTGCTTGCAGGTAAGTACCCGCGTCTTCGGAGGGCAGACCAGGGGAGTTTTGTAGGGCACCGGGGGGGACACAAGTCCACACAGAAATTTCACCCTCAGCGGCGCGGGGGCGGCCGGGTGCAGTGTAGAAACAAGCGTCGGGTTCGCAATGTTAGTCTATGAGAGATCTCGGGATCTCTTCAGCGCTGCAGGCAGGCAAGGGGGGGGTTCCTCGGGGAAACCTCCACTTGGGCAAGGGAGAGGGACTCCTGGGGGTCGCTTCTCCAGTGAAAGTCCGGTCCTTCAGGTCCTGGGGGCTGCGGGTGCAGGGTCTCTCCCAGGCGTCGGGACTTTAGATTCAAAGAGTCGCGGTCAGGGGAAGCCTCGGGATTCCCTCTGCAGGCGGCGCTGTGGGGGCTCAGGGGGGACAGGTTTTGGTACTCACAGTATCAGAGTAGTCCTGGGGTCCCTCCTGAGGCGTCGGATCTCCACCAGTCGAGTCGGGGTCGCCGGGTGCAGTGTTGCAAGTCTCACGCTTCTTGCGGGGAGCTTGCAGGGTTCTTTAAAGCTGCTGGAAACAAAGTTGCAGCTGTTCTTGGAGCAGGTCCGCTGTCCTCGGGAGTTTCTTGTCTTTTCGAAGCAGGGGCAGTCCTCAGAGGGTGTCGAGGTCGCTGGTCCCTTCGGAAGGCGTCGCTGGAGCAGGATCTTTGGAAGGCAGGAGACAGGCCGGTGAGTTTCTGGAGCCGAGGCAGTTGTCGTCTTCTGGTCTTCCGCTGCAGGGGTTTTCAGCTGGGCAGTCCTTCTTCTTGTTGCAGGAATCTAATTTTCTAGGGTTCAGGGTAGCCCTTAAATACTAAATTTAAGGGCGTGTTTAGGTCTGGGGGGTTAGTAGCCAATGGCTACTAGCCCTGAGGGTGGGTACACCCTCTTTGTGCCTCCTCCCAAGGGGAGGGGGTCACAATCCTAACCCTATTGGGGGAATCCTCCATCTGCAAGATGGAGGATTTCTAAAAGTTAGAGTCACCTCAACTCAGGACACCTTAGGGGCTGTCCTGACTGGCCAGTGACTCCTCCTTGTTATTCTCATTATTTTCTCCGGCCTTGCCGCCAAAAGTGGGGCCTGGCCGGAGGGGGCGGGCAACTCCACTAGCTGGAGTGTCCTGCTGGGTTGGCACAAAGGAGGTGAGCCTTTGAGGCTCACCGCCAGGTGTGACAATTCCTGCCTGGGAGAGGTGTTAGCATCTCCACCCAGTGCAGGCTTTGTTACTGGCCTCAGAGTGACAAAGGCACTCTCCCCATGGGGCCAGCAACATGTCTCGGTTTGTGGCAGGCTGCTAAAACTAGTCAGCCTACACAGATAGTCGGTTAAGTTTCAGGGGGCACCTCTAAGGTGCCCTCTGTGGTGTATTTTACAATAAAATGTACACTGGCATCAGTGTGCATTTATTGTGCTGAGAAGTTTGATACCAAACTTCCCAGTTTTCAGTGTAGCCATTATGGGGCTGTGGAGTTCGTGTTTGACAAACTCCCAGACCATATACTCTTATGGCTACCCTGAACTTACAATGTCTAAGATTTTGTTTAGACACTGTAGGGGTACCATGCTCATGCACTGGTACCCTCACCTATGGTATAGTGCACCCTGCCTTAGGGCTGTAAGGCCTGCTAGAGGGGTGTCTTACCTATACTGCATAGGCAGTGAGAGGCTGGCATGGCACCCTGAGGGGAGTGCCATGTCGACTTACTCGTTTTGTCCTCACTAGCACACACAAGCTGGCAAGCAGTGTGTCTGTGCTGAGTGAGAGGTCTCTAGGGTGGCATAAGACATGCTGCAGCCCTTAGAGACCTTCCTTGGCATCAGGGCCCTTGGTACTAGAAGTACCAGTTACAAGGGACTTATCTGGATGCCAGGGTCTGCCAATTGTGGATACAAAAGTACAGGTTAGGGAAAGAACACTGGTGCTGGGGCCTGGTTAGCAGGCCTCAGCACACTTTCAATTGTAAACATAGCATCAGCAAAGGCAAAAAGTCAGGGGGCAACCATGCCAAGGAGGCATTTCCTTACACCAACTCTGTGGCTTTGTTGGGAAGGTACCATCGTGAGATTTGGGAGGGTATGAAATAGTTCATGGACAATTTACCAACCAATCGACAACAAGACTATGTAGAGATAATTAAAGAGGGCTCCCTTATTTCTAACCAGTCCATGAGTGCTGCAGCAGATTCAGTGGAGCTGTCGTTCACTGCTTTCTCACATGGCATCTAACTTCGACACACGTCTTGGCTAAGACTTTCGTCTTTGAAGCCAGGCACGCAATTAAAAATTGCCAACGTGCCGTTCCCTGGATGCTCCCTCTTCGGACAACACACAAAAGAGAGGATGCTTTGTTTGAAGATACTCAAGGTGGTAGGCTTAGAAGAACAGAAAAAGGTTTTTAAACAGTTTAATCCTAGGGACAAATGAGGCTACAATCATAGGGTTCAAGCCTCTAGATGGCCTTACCAATACCAGCATCAGCAAAGGCAGGCTCAAAGGCCGTTCCAGAACAGATACCAGAGAAAAAAATCTTCTCTGCATCGGCCCTCGCAGATCAAGGGCAGGAGCATTCAGTTGAAGCAATAAGAAGCATACACCCTCTCCACTGTTTCCCACTCCTGTGTGGTGGAGTGTTAACGTTTTTCACAGAAGAGTGGAGAAAGAGTACAACAGACAAATGGGTGTTAAACATCATTTGAAGTGGCTATGCTCTTTGCTTTACAAATACTCCACCATCAGTGCCACCACAGCAAGTCACAACAGCCCATTTGGATGACCTCAAACAAGAGAGATCCCTTTAATTGCAGATGAAAGCAATAGAGAAAGTTCCACAACATAAACAAATAGGGGTGTACTCAAGATACGTCTTTGTCCCAAAAAAAAATCAGTCCAGTCAATTTCAGCCTATTCTGGACCTCAGGTTGCTCAACAAATTTATATAGAAAGAAAAATTAAGAATGTTCTTGCTACACCACATTTTCTCTCACATAAGGACAAATTATTGGCTTTGTGCAGTAGACCTTCAGGACGCGTATGTCCACATTCCAATAATTCCACATCACAGACAATTCCTACGGTTCGTGGTAGGGTCTCAACGTTAGCAGTACAGAGTACTTCTGTAAGGAAATGCCTCCTTGGCATGGTTACCCCCTGACTTTTTGCCTTTGCTGATGCTATGTTTTGAATTGAAAGTGTGCTGAGGCCTGCTAACCAGGCCCCAGCACCAGTGTTCTTTCCCTAACCTGTACTTTTGATTCCACAATTGCCACACCCTGGCATCCAGATAAGTCCCTTGTAAGTGGTACCCCTGGTACCAAGGGCCCTGATGCCAAGGAAGGTCTCCAAGGGCTGCAGCATGTCTTATGCCACCCTGGAGACCCCTCACTCAGCACAGACACACTGCTTGCAGCTTGTGTGTGCTGGTGAGAACAGAACAAGCAAGTCGATATGGCACTCCCCTCAGGGTGCCATGCCAGCCTCTCACTGCCTATGCAGGTATAGATAAGTCACCCCTCTAGTAGGCCTTACAGCCCTAAGGCAGGGTGCACTATACCATAGGTGAGGGCACCAGTGCATGAGCACTGTGCCCCTACAGTGTCTAAGCAATACCTTAGAGTCTGTCAAACACGAACTCCACAGCACCATAATGGCTACACTGAAAACTGGGAAGTTTGGTATCAAACTTCTCAGCACAATAAATGCACACTGATGCCAGTGTACATTTTATTGTAAAGTACACCACAGAGGGCACCTTAGAGGTGCCCCCTGAAACTTTAACCGACTATCTGTGTAGGCTGACTGGTTCCAGCAGCCTACCACACTAGAGACATGTTGCTGGCCCCATGGGGAGAGTGCCTTTGTCACTCTGAGGCCAGTAACAAAGCCTGCACTGGGTGGAGATGCTAACACCTCCCCCAGGCAGGAGCTGTAACACCTGGCGGTGAGCCTCAAAGGCTCACCCCTTTGTCACAGCACCGCAGGACACTCCAGCTTAGTGGAGTTGCCCGCCCCCTCCGGCCATGGCCCCCACTTTTGGCGGCAAGGCTGGAGGAAACAAAGAAAACAACAAGGAGGAGTCACTGGCCAGTCAGGACAGCCCCTAAGGTGTCCTGAGCTGAGGTGACTCTAACTTTTAGAAATCGATTCCCCCAATAGGATTAGGGATGTGACCCCCTCCCCTTGGGAGGAGGCACAAAGAGGGTGTACTCACCCTCAGGGCTAGTAGCCATTGGCTACTAACCCCCCAGACCTAAACACGCCCTTAAACTTAGTATTTAAGGGCTTCCCTGAACCTAAGAATTTAGATTCCTGCAACTTACCTGAAGAAGAAGGACTGCTGAGCTGAAAAACCCCTGCAGAGGAAGAACAGAAGACACCAACTGCTTTGGCTCCAGACTTACCGGCCTGTCTCCTGCCTTCCAAAGAAACCTGCTCCAGCGACGCTTTCCAAGGGACCAGCGACCTCTGAATCCTCTGAGGACTGCCCAGCTTCAAGAAAGACTAGAAACTCCCGAGGACAGCGGCACTGCTCCAAAAGAACTGCAACTTTGTTACTAGGAGCAGATTTAAAGACCCCTGCAACTCCCCGCAAGAAGCGTGAGACTTGCAACACTGCACCTGGCGACCCCGACTCGACAGGTGGAGAACAACCAACTCAGGGAGGACCCTCCGGCGACTCTACGACTGTGAGTAACCAAAGTTGTCCCCCCTGAGCCCCCACAGCGACGCCTGCAGAGGGAATCCCCAGGCTCCCCCTGACCGCGACTGTCTGAACTCCATTTCCCAACGGCTGGAAAAGACCCTGCACCCGCAGCCCCCAGCCCCTAAAGAAACGGAACTTCTGTGCAGGAGTAACTCCCAGGAGGCCCTCTCCCTTGCCCAGGTGGTGGCTACCCCGAGGAGCCCCCCCCTTGCCTGCCTGCATCGCTGAAGAGACCCCTTGGTCTCCCATTGAAAACTAAAGGAAACCCGACGCTTGTTTGCACACTGCACCCGGCTGCCCCCGCACTGCTGAGGGTGTACTTTCTGTGTGGACTTGTGTCCCCCCCGGTGCCCTACAAAACCCCCCTGGTCTGCCCTCCGAAGACGCGGGTACTTACCTGCTGGCAGACTGGAACCGGGGCACCCCCTTCTCTCCATTATAGCCTATGTGTTTTGGGCACCTCTTTGACCTTTGCACCTGACCGGCCCTGAGCTGCTGGTGTGATAACTTTGGGGTTGCTCTGAACCCCCAACGGTGGGCTACCTTGGACCAAAAACTGAAACCTGTAAGTGACTTACTTACCTGTTAAAACTAACATTACTTTACCTCCCCCAGGAACTGTGAAAATTGCACTGTGTCCACTTTTAAAACAGCTTATTGTGTTTTATGTGAAAAGTATACATGCTAATGAAATGATTCAAAGTTCCTAAAGTACTTACCTGCAATACCTTTCAAATGAGATATTACATGTAGAATTTGAACCTGTGGTTCTTAAAATAAACTAAGAAAAGATATTTTTCTATAACAAAACCTATTGGCTGGATTTGTCTCTGAGTGTGTGTTCCTCATTTATTGCCTGTGTGTATGTACAACAAATGCTTAACACTACTCCTTGGATAAGCCTACTGCTCGACCACACTACCACAAAATAGAGCATTAGTATTATCTCTTTTTGCCACTATCTTACCTCTAAGGGGAACCCTTGGACTCTGTGCATACTATTCCTTACTTTGAAATAGTGCATACAGAGCCAACTTCCTACATTGGTGGATCAGCGGTGGGGTACAAGACTTTGCATTTGCTGGACTACTCAGCCAATACCTGATCACACGACAAACTCCAAAAATTGTCATTAGAAATTGATTTTTCAATTTGAAATTTTTCTAAATTCTTTAAAGTCCTGCTAGGGCCTTGTGTTAGTCCCTGTTAGCATTTCTTTTAGAGTTTAAAAGTTTTTATAAAAGTTTGAATTAGAACCTAGAACTAGTTTTAGATTCTTAAAAAGTATTCCAACTTTTAGAAGCATAATGTCTAGTGCAGAGATAAATGTGGTGGAACTCGACACCACACCTTACCTCCATCTTAAGATGAGGGAGCTAAGGTCACTCTGTAAAATAAAGAAAATAGTAATGGGCCCCAGACCTTCCAAACTACAGCTCCAGGAGCTGTTGGCAGAGTTTGAAAAGGCCAACCCCTCTGAGGATGGCAACTCAGAGGATGATGATAGTGACTTGGAGGGTGATTCCCCCCTACCAGTCCTATCTAGGGAGGACAGGGCCTCTCAAGCCCTGACTCCAAGCATAATAGTCAGAGATGCTGGCTCCCTCACAGGAGGGACCAACCTCTCTGAAATCACTGAGGATAACTCCAGTGAAGAGGACATCCAGTTAGCCAGGATGGCCAAAATATTGGCTTTGGAAAGACAGATCCTAGCCATAGAAAGGGAAAGACAAGAGATGGGCCTAGGACCCATCAATGGTGGCAGCAACATAAATAGGGTCAGAGATTCTCCTGACATGTTGAAAATCCCTAAAGGGATTGTAACTAAATATGAAGATGGTGATGACATCACCAAATGGTTCACAGCTTTTGAGAGGGCTTGTGTAACCAGAAAAGTGAACAAATCTCACTGGGGTGCTCTCCTTTGGGAAATGTTCACAGGAAAGTGTAGGGATAGACTCCTCACACTCTCTGGAAAAGATGCAGAATCTTATGACCTCATGAAGGGTACCCTGATTGAGGGCTTTGGATTCTCCACTGAGGAGTATAGGATTAGATTCAGGGGGGCTCAAAAATCCTCGAGCCAGACCTGGGTTGACTTTGTAGACTACTCAGTAAAAACACTAGATGGTTGGATTCAAGGCAGTCGTGTAAGTAATTATGATGAGCTGTACAATTTATTTGTGAAAGAACACCTGTTAAGTAATTGTTTCAATGATAAACTGCATCAGCATCTGGTAGACCTAGGACCAATTTCTCCCCAAGAATTGGGAAAGAAGGCGGACCATTGGGTCAAGACTAGGGTGTCCAAAACTTCCACAGGGGGTGACCAAAAGAAAGGGGTCACAAAACCTCCCCAGGGGAAAGGTGGTGAGACAGCCAAAAACAAAAATAGTAAAGAGTCTTCTACAGGCCCCCAAAAACCTGCACAGGAGGGTGGGCCCAGAGCCTCTTCACAAAACAATTCTGGGTACAAGGGTAAAAACTTTGATCCCAAAAAGGCCTGGTGTCGTAGCTGTAGTCAGTCTGGACACCAAACTGGAGACAAGGCCTGTCCCAAGAAAGATACCACTTCTAACTCCCATCCAGCTAAAACTGGAATGGCCAGTCTCCAAGTGGGATCAACAGTGTGCCCAGAGCAAATCAGGTGTCACACTGAAGCTACATTAGTCTCTGAGGGTGGGGTGGATTTAGCCACACTGGCTGCCTGGCCCCCTAACATGCAAAAATACTGGCAGCAGCTCTTAATTAATGGGGCAAGTGTAGAGGGCCTGAGGGATACAGGTGCCAGTGTCACTATGGTGACAGAGAAACTGTTTTCCCCTGGCCAATACCTGGCTGGACAAACTTATCCAGTCACCAACGCTGACAATCAGACTAAAGTACATCCCATGGCTATGGTAACTTTAGAGTGGGGAGGGGTCAATGGCCTGAAACAGGTGGTGGTCTCCTCAAATATCCCAGTAGACTGTTTGCTTGGAAATGACCTGGAGTCCTCAGCATGGGCTGAGGTAGAACTGAAAACCCATGCAGCCATGCTGGGTATCCCTGAACTGGTGTGTGTCAAGACAAGGGCACAGTGCAAGGCTCAGGGTGAAAAAGTAGAGCTGGAGTCTGGAAGAAAGGCCCCGCCTACCAAGAGGAAATGAAAGTCAGCTGGGAAACCAGCTGCAACACAGCAAGAAAAAGAGAACCTCTCTTCTCAGGAAGAAGTTCTGCCCTCTGAGGGAACTGAGCCTATGGAGCTGGAACCTTATCAGGTTGAGCTCTTAGGCCCAGGGGGACCCTCAAGGGAAGAGTTGTGTAAGGGACAAGAAACCTGTCCCTCTCTTGAAGGCCTTAGGCAGCAAGCTGCTGAAGAGTCCAATGGCAAGAAAAATGGAACACACAGGGTCTATTGGGAAGATGGACTCCTGTACACTGAGGCAAGAGATCCCAAACCTGGTGCCACTAGGAGAGTGGTAGTGCCTCAGGGTTTCAGAGAGTTTATTCTGACCTTAGCCCATGATATTCCCCTTGCTGGGCATTTGGGACAAACCAAGACGTGGGAGAGGTTAGTCAACCACTTCTACTGGCCCAATATGTCCCAGAAGGTTAAGGAGTTTTGCCTCTCCTGCCCCACCTGTCAAGCCAGTGGTAAGACAGGTGGACATCCAAAGGCCCCCCTTATTCCACTTCCAGTGGTGGGGGTCCCCTTTGAAAGAGTGGGTGTGGACATAGTTGGTCCACTAGAACCTCCCACAGCCTCAGGAAATATGTACATCCTAGTAGTAGTGGATCATGCTACTAGGTATCCTGAAGCTATTCCCCTTAGGTCGACTACTGCCCCTGCAGTAGCCAAGGCCCTCATTGGTATCTTTACCAGAGTGGGTTTCCCTAAGGAGGTGGTATCTGACAGAGGTACCAACTTCATGTCAGCATACCTAAAACACATGTGGAATGAGTGTGGGGTGACTTATAAATTCACTACACCATATCATCCACAAACTAATGGCCTTGTTGAGAGATTCAACAAGACATTAAAGGGCATGATCATGGGGCTCCCAGAAAAACTCAAAAGGAGATGGGATGTCCTCCTGCCATGTCTGCTTTTCGCTTACAGAGAGGTGCCTCAGAAGGGAGTAGGATTCTCACCCTTTGAACTTCTGTTTGGCCACCCTGTAAGGGGACCACTTGCTCTTGTTAAAGAAGGCTGGGAGAGACCTCTTCATGAGCCTAAACAAGACATAGTGGACTATGTACTTGGCCTTCGCTCAAGGATGGCAGAGTACATGGAAAAGGCAAGTAAAAACCTTGAGGCCAGCCAACAACTCCAGAAGTTGTGGTATGACCAAAAGGCTGCACTGGTTGAATTTCAACCAGGGCAGAAAGTCTGGGTTCTGGAGCCTGTGGCTCCCAGGGCACTCCAGGACAAATGGAGTGGCCCTTACCCAGTACTAGAAAGGAAGAGTCAGGTCACCTACCTGGTGGACCTGGGCACAAGCAGGAGCCCCAAGAGGGTGATCCATGTGAACCGCCTTAAGCTCTTCCATGACAGGGCTGATGTAAATCTGTTGATGGTGACAGATGAGGACCAGGAAGCTGAGAGTGAACCTCTCCCTGATCTCCTCTCATCAGACCCTAAAGATGGCTCAGTGGATGGAGTGATCTACTCAGACACCCTCACTAGCCAACAGCAGTCTGACTGTAGGAAGGTCCTGCAGCAGTTTGCTGAACTCTTTTCCCTAACCCCTGGTCAGACACACCTGTGTACCCATGATGTGGACACAGGAGACAGCATGCCTGTCAAAAACAAAATATTTAGACAGTCTGACCAAGTTAAGGAAAGCATCAAGGTGGAAGTCCACAAGATGCTGGAATTGGGAGTAATTGAGTACTCTGACAGCCCCTGGGCTAGCCCAGTGGTCTTAGTCCCCAAACCTCACACCAAAGAAGGAAAGAGAGAGATGAGGTTTTGTGTGGACTACAGAGGTCTCAACTCTGTCACCAAGACAGATGCTCATCCCATTCCTAGAGCTGATGAGCTAATAGACAAATTAGGGGCTGCCAAATTCTTAAGTACCTTTGACTTAACAGCAGGGTACTGGCAAATCAAAATGGCCCCTGGAGCAAAAGAAAAGACAGCATTCTCCACACCTGATGGGCATTATCAGTTCACTGTTATGCCCTTTGGCTTAAAGAATGCCCCTGCCACCTTCCAAAGGTTAGTGAATCAAGTCCTTGCTGGGATGGAATCCTTTAGTGCAGCTTATCTTGATGATATTGCTGTCTTCAGCTCCACCTGGCAGGATCACCTGGTCCACCTGAAGAAGGTTTTGAAGGCTCTGCAATCTGCAGGCCTCTCTATCAAGGCATCCAAATGCCAGATAGGGCAGGGAACTGTGGTTTACTTGGGACACCTTGTAGGTGGAGGCCAAGTTCAGCCACTCCAGCCTAAGATCCAGACTATTCTGGACTGGGCAGCTCCAAAAACCCAGACTCAAGTCAGGGCATTCCTTGGCTTGACTGGGTACTATAGGAGGTTTGTGAAGGGATATGGATCCATTGTGACAGCCCTCACAGAACTCACCTCCAAGAAAATGCCCAAGAAAGTAAACTGGACTGTAGAATGCCAACAGGCCTTTGACACCCTGAAGCAAGCTATGTGCACAGCACCAGTTCTAAAAGCTCCAGATTACTCCAAGCAATTCATTGTGCAAACAGATGCCTCTGAACATGGGATAGGGGCAGTTTTGTCCCAAACAAATGATGATGGCCTTGACCAGCCTGTTGCTTTCATTAGCAGAAGGTTACTCCCCAGGGAGCAGCGTTGGAGTGCCATTGAGAGGGAGGCCTTTGCTGTGGTTGGGTCCCTGAAGAAGTTGAGACCATACCTCTTTGGTACTCACTTCCTAGTTCAGACTGACCACAGACCTCTCAGATAGCTGATGCAAATGAAAGGTGAAAATCCAAAACTGTTGAGGTGGTCCATCTCCCTACAGGGACTTTGCTGATGCTGATGCTATGTTTTGAATTGAAAGTGTGCTGAGGCCTGCTAACCAGGCCCCAGCACCAGTGTTCTTTCCCTAACCTGTACTTTTGATTCCACAATTGGCACACCCTGGCATCCAGATAAGTCCCTTGTAAGTGGTACCCCTGGTACCAAGGGCCCTGATGCCAAGGAAGGTCTCTAAGGGCTGCAGCATGTCTTATGCCACCCTGGAGACCCCTCACTCAGCACAGACACACTGCTTGCAGCTTGTGTGTGCTGGTGAGAACAGAACGAGCAAGTCGACATGGCACTCCCCTCAGGGTGCCATGCCAGCCTCTCACTGCCTATGCAGGTATAGATAAGTCACCCCTCTAGTAGGCCTTACAGCCCTAAGGCAGGGTGCACTATACCATAGGTGAGGGCACCAGTGCATGAGCACTGTGCCCCTACAGTATCTAAGCAATACCTTAGACATTGTAAGTGCAGGGTAGCCATAAGAGTATATGGTCTGGGAGTCTGTTTTACACGAACTCCACAGCACCATAATGGCTACACTGAAAACTGGGAAGTTTGGTATCAAACTTCTCAGCACAATAAATGCACACTGATGCCAGTGTACATTTTATTGTAAACTACACCCCAGAGGGCACCTTAGAGGTGCCCCCTGAAACTTTAACCGACTATCTGTGTAGGCTGACTGGTTCCAGCAGCCTACCACACTAGAGACATGTTGCTGGCCCCATGGGGAGAGTGCCTTTGTCACTCTGAGGCCAGTAACAAAGCCTGCACTGGGTGGAGATGCTAACACCTCCCCCAGGCAGGAGCTGTAACACCTGGCGGTGAGCCTCAAAGGCTCACCCCTTTGTCACAGCACCGCAGGACACTCCAGCTTAGTGGAGTTGCCCGCCCCCTCCGGCCACGGCCCCCACTTTTGGTGGCAAGGCTGGAGGAAACAAAGAAAACAACAAGGAGGAGTCACTGGCCAGTCAGGACAGCCCCTAAGGTGTCCTGAGCTGAGGTGACTCTAACTTTTAGAAATCCTCCATCTTGCAGATGGAGGATTCCCCCAATAGGATTAGGGATGTGACCCCCTCCCCTTGGGAGGAGGCACAAAGAGGGTGTACTCACTCTCAGGGCTAGTAGCCATTGGCTACTAACCCCCCAGACCTAAACACGCCCTTAAATTTAGTATTTAAGGGCTTCCCTGAACCTAAGAATTTAGATTCCTGCAACTTACCTGAAGAAGAAGGACTGCTGAGCTGAAAAACCCCTGCAGAGGAAGAACAGAAGACACCAACTGCTTTGGCTCCAGACTTACCGGCCTGTCTCCTGCCTTCCAAAGAAACCTGCTCCAGCAACGCTTTCCAAGGGACCAGCGACCTCTGAATCCTCTGAGGACTGCCCAGCTTCAAGAAAGAGAAGAAACTCCCGAGGACAGCGGCACTGCTCCAATAGAACTGCAACTTTGTTACAAGGAGCAGATTTAAAGACCCCTGCAACTCCCCGCAAGAAGCGTGAGACTTGCAACACTGCACCCGGCGACCCGACTCGACTGGTGGAGAACAACCAACTCAGGGAGGACCCTCCGGCGACTCTACGACTGTGAGTAACCAAAGTTGTCCCCCCTGAGCCCCCACAGCGCCGCCTGCAGAGGGAATCCCCAGGCTCCCCCTGACTGCGACTGTCTGAACTCCATTTCCCGACGGCTGGAAAAGCCCCTGCACCCGCAGCCCCCAGCCCCTAAAGAAACGGAACTTCTGTGCAGGAGTAACCCCCAGGAGGCCCTCTCCCTTGCCCAGGTGGTGGCTACCCCGAGGAGCCCCCCCCTTGCCTGCCTGCATCGCTGAAGAGACCCCTTGGTCTCCCATTGAAAACTAAAGGAAACCCGACGCTTGTTTGCACACTGCACCCGGCCGCCCCCGCGCTGCTGAGGGTGTACTTTCTGTGTGGACTTGTGTCCCCCCCGGTGCCCTACAAAACCCCCCTGGTCTGCCCTCCGAAGACGCGGGTACTTACCTGCTGGCAGACTGGAACCGGGGCACCCCCTTCTCTCCATTATAGCCTATGTGTTTTGGGCACCTCTTTGACCTTTGCACCTGACCGGCCCTGAGCTGCTGGTGTGATAACTTTGGGGTTGCTCTGAACCCCCAACGGTGGGCTACCTTGGACCAAAAACTGAAACCTGTAAGTGACTTACTTACCTGTTAAAACTAACATTACTTTACCTCCCCCAGGAACTGTGAAAATTGCACTGTGTCCACTTTTAAAACAGCTTATTGTGTTTTATGTGAAAAGTATACATGCTAATGAAATGATTCAAAGTTCCTAAAGTACTTACCTGCAATACCTTTCAAATGAGATATTACATGTAGAATTTGAACCTGTGGTTCTTAAAATAAACTAAGAAAAGATATTTTTCTATAACAAAACCTATTGGCTGGATTTGTCTCTGAGTGTGTGTTCCTCATTTATTGCCTGTGGGTATGTACAACAAATGCTTAACACTACTCCTTGGATAAGCCTACTGCTCGACCACACTACCACAAAATAGAGCATTAGTATTATCTCTTTTTGCCACTATCTTACCTCTAAGGGGAACCCTTGGACTCTGTGCATACTATTCCTTACTTTGAAATAGTGCATACAGAGCCAACTTCCTACAACTTCCTTTTGGCCTAAAGTCAGCTCCTCAAACCTTTTCCATATGCATCACAGGGGTAGTTGCACAGCTAAGAAAAGGTATTTTCATTTATCCATACTTGGATGACTCGCTAATAAGAGCATATTCATTACACAAAGCAAAAGAAGATTATGCCACAACATCATTTCTCCTGGCAACACTGAGTCTGATGTCAATACATCAAAATCAATAACAACACCAGTCTCACCTTCCTGGGGGCAACTAAAAGATTATTCCCTTTGGAGGAGAATGTTATTAATTCAGGTAAAGTGTGCACATCTCATAAAGCAGACCAAACCAATGATCCAACAGGTCGCATTTCTTTTGGGATTAACAGCATCCTGTGTTTCCTTAGTCCTAAATGCACGCCTATACATGAGGCCTCTCCAAATATGCCTGGAAATCAAAGGTCACAAAACACAGGTCTTTGGGAAGATTGGATTCTTCTGACAATCAATGTATGTTAATCTCTCTCATGGTGGGCCAACTCCCACAATCTTCTGGCGGGAGTTCGCTTTTAGAAATCAACACCAACTCAAACTATTGTCACAAACTACACATTAACAGATCAGGGCACCCATATGAGACATCTTTCTATTCAAGGTCTTTGGTCTCAAAAAGAAAAGCCACATAAATTTGGAGAAGCTGAAAGCTGTTCACCTAGCTCTCTACCTTCTCTCGAATCAAAAGACCTTATGATTCAGATAGGCAACACCACTACAGTGTTTCATATAAAGAAACAGGGTAGGACAATATCAAGACCGCTTTCTCTTCAAGCTCAAACATGGCATTGGGCTCTAGCAAAAGGGCTTTCCATCACAGCTTTTCATATCCTGGAAACTCAATACCTAGAGGTGGATTTTCTCAGTCATTGCCATGAGGACAATGACTAATGGGCCCTCAATTACGAAAAAGTGGAATATGTCTTCAGAAATTGGGGCACTGCAACATTAGATTTGTTTGCACTGCCCAAAACACAAAATGCCAAGACTACGCATCCTGGGCTCTAGAACCACATTGTCTGGGCAATGCCCTTTTGAATTTTCAATTCCATTTGTATACACCTTTCCACCTATTCTGCTTATTCCGCGAGTAATTCAGAAATTAATGAGATCTCGGATCACAATGACACTGATAGCTCTGGATTGGCTGAGAATATGATGGTATATAGATCTCCTTCAGTTATTCATAGTCCATTGCAAACATCTGCCACTCGGACCAGATCTTCTTTCCAAACTTCAGGGCAAAATTCTCCCTCAATCAATTCAATTGTTGAACTTGGCAGCATGGCTCCTGAGGTCACCAAATACAGACATTTGAATCTCCTGGCAGATTGCATGAACATTTTGAAAGAAGCCAAGTGTCCTGCCACCACAACATGCTATGCTTGTAAGTGGAAACGTTTCTGCTTATGGTGTTGTCATGCTTAGCAGACTGCCCCGTTACATGGATTATTGCAGGATTGCCAATATACTTCAGTGTGGGCAAACTATTTTTTTTTTGTCTCTCCCCAGCGTGCCCTATGCTGACCATGGCGTTCACAGCACAAACAGGCACAATAGCGTGAACTCGATCGGCAGTATTGGAGCACTGGTCACATTGTTCACAGTTACCTAATCAGAGGTATTACTCGTGACTCTCCCCTTAAAACACTTTAATTTGGTAAATGCTTTACAGAAAACAGAAATCCTCAAATCGAAAGCCGGGAGAGCCGATACTGCAATATTCACTGCACTCGGGAATCTAGCCCAATAATGCTCTGCAGGGCATTACTCTTTAAAAACATTTTTGCTCATAACTCAGCCTGTGGTAGTCCTAGGACAATGGGACTACAACCAAAATGTTCAGCATGACACACTCTTTCCTTCAAGTTCACCTCGGGGTCCCCACACTAGGTTAGTCAGGACCCTAAAATTATAGCCTGTCCCACCATTCAGTGTCTTTTTAAGCGCTCTCATGGCTGGAACTTTTGTTTTACAGCTGGGAATAGGTTGTGTTTTAAGGGCCTTGTTTGTAATAACATTGCTATAGGTCAGCTACCCCTGAAAACGTATAATGGACCAAGCCCTCTAGGGGCTAAATATATGGATACACTGCATCTCCGGTCCCCACACTGTGTTAGTGAGGACTCCAAAATAACCCCTACCACCATTCATTATCTTTTTAAGCTCTCTCAGCTTGGAGAACTTTCGGTTTTTGGGCCTTGTTTGCAATATCATTGCAGTAGGTTTTCTGGCCTTGCTAGCCTTGAAGATGTGTAATGCACTATGCCCTCTAGGGGCTATATGGTTACACTGCATTACTTTCTCCCAATTTATTTTCATTGGTTATGCTCTCTTAGGGCTGACTATATAGTTGCATGGCCATGTTTCTTCCAAATGCTATTTTTATTGTGGTGTCTGCTTGGTGCTGTTCTGTGCATTGCAACATACTATGTTATTATCAGCACAAACTCGCACCACAATGCTTTGCAGGGCATTACTTTTATAAAATATTTTTTCGTTTTAACTCAGCCTGTGGTGGTTGTAGGACAGTGGGACAACCTTCAAAACACTCTTTCTGTCTACATCATCTCTCAAAATAATAACCCCTCCCACCATTCAGTGTCCTTTAAGCTTTCTCATGGCTAGAACTTTTGTTTTTCAGCAGGAAGAAGTTTTGTTTTTAAGGCCTTGTTTGTAACAATATTGCAATAGGCCTGATAGCCTAAAAACACTCTATAGGGGCTAAATATATGGTTACACTGCATTTCTCTTGTTTTTTTTTTAATGAGGTTATGCCCTCTCGGGGCTAACAACATGGTTACATGACCATGTTTCTTACAAATTATAATTTTTGTTATGGTGCCCTCTAAGGGCTGTTTTGAGCATTACAGTCTAGTGCCAAATGTCTATGTAGGGCCACTGGAATTATACAGCTGGAAAAGATGAAATTATGAGGCAGGGTGGACCAATTTATGTGGCAAGAAAAGTCCTGTTATGACTTTACAATGCCAGTAGCTCTAACTCTAGCAAATTCAAGACCAATTGCATTGCAAATGCTTGTTTATAGTTGCAATACCTCAGCTCGTAGAGTTAGTGAATTGCAGGCTCTTTTTTCTGTAGAACCCTTAACAGTTTTCCACCACAATAAGGTTGTTTTCGGTACATATCCTTCTTTTTTGCCTAAGCTGGTATCAGAGACATTAAGATTACTACACTTTTATTTAGACAGATTAAAGTCCATTAGGAACTCTGCCCATCTGTTCATACATTATGACTCTATAAGACAGATTCTAATGACTTCCAAACAATCCATAGCTAGATGGATAGTCTGTTGCATTTCATTATGTTACCAGATAGCAAATAAACCTTTGTAAGACAGGCCAAAAGCTCACTGAACAAGAGGTAAAGCTGCTACCACGGCTTGGATTAGGCAAGTCCTTATATTAGACATTTGTAAGGCAGCTACTTTGAGGTCTCCACGCACATTCACAAGACACTACTGCCTAGACAAGGATACTCTTGCTGAGTCTAGATTTGGACAAGAAATGTTAAGAAACCTTTTCAAATAGTTTATCTTGTCCTCAAGGTTCTGAATCCTAGTTAAAATTGATACGTCTCAAGTCAAACACTTTATGGACTCACAGGGTATGGATTCCTGACAGCCGCTTTATGGAGTTTTTCCATTAGCTTGCTACTATATTGAAGTGTATGACTATCAGTGAAGATCCTACGGTGCAGAAGGAAAAGTTACATACCTGTAGACTTAGTTCTGCATCATAGGAATCTTTACTTAAGTTCTATAAACCCTCCCTTCTACCCAGCTGTCAGGCACCTTCACTATCCTGTGCTTCGAGTAAAAAGAACGGACACTCTCAGGCAAACTGCCACTGCAGTGCATTATGGGATGGGGTCTCTCTGGGGCCCTTAAAGGTGCAGGTCATTTTTTCTTGCTTTCAGTATTATCCTATCAGGCTGTCTTTTCCTCTCATGCGGTCTCTGTGAAGGCCCTCCTTTTTTCTATGACAATGTGTTGCAGATATCAAAAGGCCTTTTTTGCAGTATATATGTCCTGCTACTCTTCTACATCATTCTCCAGGAAAATACATCTCTGACAGTCTACACTGTGACTATATGGAAAATTATTTACAGTGATGAAGACTATACAGATATTTCCTATGTTCTAAATATTTTTTGAAGAAGGTGTTCCAGGGTCCGCGCAGACGGCACATAATTATTCAAGTTTTATGGCTATCAATGAAGATTCCTACAATGCAGAACTATCTACAGGTACATAGCCTTTCCTTAAGAGGACTCATCCCAGCTTCCTTCCTAAAGTAGTCTCAGATTTTCACATCAATCAGAATATTTCTCTATCTACTTTCTTTCTTAATCCTTCTAATCCAACTGAGAGGTAATAATTACCTGTTAGACCCAGAGCACACTCTACAAAGGGAAAGCCGCTGCAGCAGTTTTGTTAAGAAATGTTCCAATTGGTGAAATTTGTTGCTACCTGGAAGTCTGCTCCTAAATTTACTAGGCATTACTGTATGGATTCAGATGCTAAAGCAGATACTCAAGTAGGACAGGCTTTGTTGAGGAATCGTTTTGATTAAATGCTGGAGCTGTTTTAGGCTTCTAAGTCTGCATCTTGTGGGATGGGCAGTGCTTGTGACTATTTATGAAGATCTCCTGGATAAAAGGATAAATTGCTTATCTGTAAGTCTAGTTCTATTCCAGGGAAATCTTCATCAAAGTCATAAGCAATCCACCCACCTCCACAAATGGAAGCCATTGCAGCTGTCAACAGGCTCGGTATGTTGGTTTCTTTATTTTTTTTTGTAAAAATTACCTAACCTAACTGTCACCTTTGGGGCATGTTGGGGTACAGGAGGTGCTGTAACGCTCTTAAAGGCACAGTGTAAGTTTCATTCTTTCTATCTAAATGGTAGCCTGTTGGTTAACAGTGTCACATATTCAGTTTCCTTTTCCTTTTAAATAAAGTTTTCTTGAAGGCTTTCAGTGGTCAGCTTTTGATTGTTGACATGCAGTGTATTGAGTCATGTGGTTTTTAAAAACAAAAGTAAATGTAATCTGGCCATTTTTTACCTTTTCTATGCATATCTATATCTGTATTAACTGAAAAAAGTCAGAGGTTATCAGGACGTTATAGTTAGGTTCCGAATTTACTTGCACAAAACCATAGAAATTCAGCAGTTATAGTTAGTTATTTCAAGTAACTTTAACTCACTCCCTAAGGTAACTATGAATCGCACCCTCGCCATTTGGTTCAATAAATTGACTGCTAATTACAATTACTTTACATAAAAAATAAAAAAATAAAAAAAATTCATTGAATAAAACCTAAGTTACACGGAATTTATAGTTAGGTTCTGAATTTACTCGCACTAAACCGCAGCAGTTAGAGTTATTTCAGGTAACTATAGCTCTAGCCCTAAGGTAACTATAACTTGCGCCCTTGCCATGCGCTGCTAAGTACCCCAGATATTACAGCACTCATTACAACTTTTATAATGTCATTGAAAATATCAATGAAACATTACTATATGTTAATCCAGCCACCATCGTGCACGGCCAAAGGCTATGCGCGGCGGAAGTTGGCCCCAGCGCCTGCGGCCAGCCTTCTATAACCACCCAATGCCACGCACGGCCAGGCCCTGCAGCCAACCTCCTGTAACCTCTCCCTCCTCCCCCCCCCCCCCCACCCAACCTCGCACCACTTAGAGTGAGAATTTTTTTGACTATTTGAAAAAAATGTATTTGAGATGTACCTTATATAATTAAAGTTGAAAAGAACTAAAGAGCAGGGAACAGCCTCTGACACACCTAGACTTGAACCCTTGACGTTCAGTGTGAGGGTCAGTGACCTTAACGACTAGGCCATTGGTGACTCCTTATTACACAGTGTCCAGACATGTCTGACATTCAGACAGCCCCCTTCCATTGTTTAATTTAGCCCAGGTCGGTGGTGTCTCACGCTGCCCCCGATAGTTAAACAAATTGCCCTGGGGAGGTGGTGGTCCCCGGCCGTGTCCTCTCCCTGCATTCAATTAAGGTCCTTTGTCCCGGGAGGCCCACCCGAATGCCTATTTTTCAGGACCTCAGGGAGGTGTATCCCACTGGCTGAGGGAGGGGGGCATGTGGGCCCCAGCATTAATTTATAAACTTTGGTCCCGAGGAGGTGGCAGTACCTGGGGTGCGGGGACATGCAGCTCAGGCCCCCCAGCATACTTAATTAGCACTGCTCTGGGGAGGTGGAGGTCCCGGGGCTGATAAGCCCAAGGAGTGCGGGCCCCATGCGCCCTCATCTTATTTTCTGGTAGTAGTTGTGATCTTCAACTTTGTTTTTTTTGTTAAAAACATGCTTTTTAGCCCTTGGGGGGTCATTGAGGGACCCTCTGTCCCAAGGATAATGGGGTGAAGTAAAGGTTCCCTGGCCCCTTTTCTTTTTTTTATATTTGAGACTCGGCTTAAGCTGAATCTCAAAATGTCTGCCAACACTTCCTGGTTGAAGTGCTGTCAGCCAATCTGATCTCTGCACAAGATCATTAATATTTGCAAATTCATTCTGATCCTAGATATACAAATTTGGATTTTTGGATTTGGATTTTCTTTAACTTCTCCAAAACTACTGGACAGATTTACACCAAATAACAACAAGCCTTTGAGGAGAGACGAGAAGATGACTGCACTACCTCCAGTTGTGTAAACGTCTGAACAGAAATTGGACAATAAGTCTGGAAAAGTATTTTATTTTTATTTTTTAACAGAATGAAAAGTTTTGCAAGCATTCTTGCCTTGCATTTCAACGAGAAGAGCAGCCTGAGAAGATTTATGGCCCCAATAAAGGAGATAAGCAATGCTCTGTGTGTGGATGTCGTGAGTGCTGGCAGGGAAGGACCCTGGAGAGAGACTCGAGATGCGATGCGAGGCTAAGCAATTTTTACATCATTGCTTCTAGGTTTAGCAACATTCTACCAGAAAGGGTATATTGTGGCTTTCGTGAGCGGAGAGCTAAACGACTGGGTGTTTCTTATGTAAAATAAGCTTATTTTAGGAGCCTGGGGTAAACCAGGACAGCACTGGAATAAAGCCAAAACAAATGTCAGCGTCATGGGAGGAGATGGGAAGAACGGAATGCTGCAATAAAAGGCAGGCAGCTACCATCCTAAAATACCCACAGTGAAAGGGAAGCACCAAAGAAATAACAAAAATAGTCTGTCACAGCAACAGATAAACCAAAATGGAATAATACATTAGTTGTTCACTGCTCTGAAACAGAAAATGGTAGGAGAAGAAGTCAGAAATGACCACTAGCGAGCACAGATTTTTAAAGGACACTGCAACCAACAAATAAAATCACTTTAAGCCATAAAAAGTATACTAAAAGCATACACGAGGCCGAACGCCATCGCTGGACCTAAAAAGCACTCTTTCTGCACCAAGAGCTACCAAATTTGGTGTAATTCCATCCAGCGGTTTGGACTGTAGTTTTGTCTAAAATCTCTATGGGAACTAGAATGGGAAATTCACTTTTATTGACCGTCCCTTTTTTCCTCCCACGCTTGATGGATCACCGCAAAACTTTCCATGCACTGCAAGAATCTAGGGAGCACTTTAAAAAAAAAAAATTACAAAATTGTGAAGATTCGTCAAACTGTGCCAAAGATATAGGCAAGTAAAAAAAAAAAAAAACACTTTTGATGGAAACTAGGTCTTGACTATAACTACCTACTGGCAAACGCCAGTAGGTAATATCCATCGATCCATCTACTACATACAGGGTTTCTACATACATATATTTATATATTTAAGAAGTGCTCTGGGGTCCCCGAGCATGGACGGGACCATCCAGTGCTTATGACTTTGATGAGGATTCCCCTGGAAGAAAACTAGGATCACAGGTAAGCAATGTATCCTTATCTGCTTTTTGGAGTTTACTCTCAATGCGTAGACTTATAGCACCTCTGTTTATTCTCTGGCATCTTTTGCTAGCTGTTAAATATTCAGAGGGCATCATTCCTAATGAATTAGAAAGTCACAATTTATCTCAACAATTAGAAATGCTGCAGTGTGACATGTAATGAGACCAATATTACTTGGGTATCCTTTCTGTACTCCCCTTACCTTCCAATCTTTGCTTTTGGTGCCTCTTACTTTCATTTAATTTATTCTATCAATCTCAACAGGCTGCAGTTGTGCCAGGGGTGTTGTCTGTCTTCTGGACTGTGCAGCTGAATGCCTTTTTAGGTCTCGCTGAAAACAGTGCATGTACTATCTCTTGCAAGGCTTTATTTTCAAACAGTAGGCTTAAAGGTGGGCCATTGCTTACAGTCGGTTGGCTTCACTGTCACTCTCATTTGCTTGCTTCTTATTGGTCAGTTGCCATAGGCTTTCTTGCTTTTTGTGTGTTTGTCCCTCTTCTGGGGCATGGACTCATTACTTGTGCCCTTCTGCTGCTCAGTTTCTTTAGCCATTCCTTTTGTCTTTTGGTTTCAACACTTTACTGGAATGCATCTTTTTACCTGTCTCCCTTGTATGCTTCTCTCCCCTCCATGTACCTCCCTCCCGCCAATCCTCATTGTATGTTGTGTTCCCGCCCACCAGCCCTCTGTCCATTTTCCATTGAAGCCCCCCACTCGCCTTCTCTCTATTGTCCGTTGAAGCCATCTCTCTGTAGGCATTAAGGTTCTGCACTTCACATTGATCTCCTTGACAGGTCAGTCATCTAACTGGAACACTCAACATGAGAGCAGACAGACTCAGCAGGTGTGATCTTGCCCACCATGAGTGACATCTCCTTCTGGGTTTTGCCCTTAATAGACTTTTTTGCCACCTCCAAAACACTGATTGACCAGCATTCTGTGCTCTAATGCTTCCTTCTCAGATGTCTCTAGGAGCTGTGTTCTGCTTTTAGTGGGACATCTAACTCCTTTACTCCTGTACACCTCTGACCATGCAGATGCTGAAAAAGTCTAGCAGAACAGACCATGGTTCATTCTAGTAGATGCTAACTGAACCTAGAGGGTATGCTGCTCCAAACTGCTAGCACGTTCTCCATTTCAGCTGCTTCTATGTGAAAATCTGCCATAGCAACAGCAGTTTTGCATTTAAACCGCCACGTCTATACCTCCCTGCTTGGAGACTGATAGGAACAAACTGAGAAGTTTTTCTGCCCAAAGTGGTGGATGTCATTCTGGCTGTCTCGCTCTTTTTCCTCAAAGCATATATCTATTTAGGCGATTGAGCTAAATTTGCCACTTGGTGTGAAGAGAAGTGAGTTGACCCTTGTTAGAAATAGGGTCTCTAGTTGGCAGTGATTTGCACTCTGTCCAAATAGGGGCCCTCACTCTATTCAGGGAAAAGGAGTCACTTAGCTAAGATAAACCCTGCTTCGCCCCCTTGGTAGCTTGGCTCAAGCAGTCTTATCTCAGAGGCAATGTGTGAAAGTATTTGTTTACACACACAGTAACACAGTGAAAACACCATAAAAGTATTCCACACCAGTTTAGAAAAATAGGCAATATTTAACTGAGAAAAATAAGTCCAAAGCGACAAAAATCCAACATACATAAGTAAAGGTATGTATTTTCACAGCTTAAAATCATAGAATAGTGCTTAGAAACACAACAGCTCCAACTGGGGCTAACACCACATCTTGACAGTCTCTTCCAATAGTCCGAGGCCACTCCCAGAGTGCGGGCCGGTCACTAAGCCACACGGACCCCGGGTACAGTACCTTGGAAAACGATGAAGAAACATGTTGCACTGAGTCAGGGAGGTGAGGCGCCACTGGTGCGGTGTCAGTTCCTTATTGCTGGCAGGGGAGGTGAGGCGTTGTTTCCTTACGATTGCAGGGGAGATAATACGGCGTTGGTGGCGAGGCGTTTCTTCCTTACAACAAGGCGTGGTCGATGAATCCAGTATGTCAGGACGCAAGTTGGAGTCAGGAGGCACGGATGTCAGTGACACAGATGTCGGTAACAAGGTATTCGGGACTCGCGCTGTGGTGGGACTTCGGAGGCGCTGCAGCGGTGTCGGGACTACATTGCAGGTCACGGTCGTTGCACTCATCAGGGACCACTGCTCTGGTGAGGGCTGTGGCACGGATTCAGAGAGCATCACCAGTTCCGAAGTCACTCTAGAGTAAATGGACTTAGTTTCTTCCTGGTTGCACTAGAGCTCACTTCCAAGGACCCAGGAACTGAATTTGGCACCACTTGGCCAATCGGGACTCTCGGGAAGAGAGCCCAGGTGCTGGCAGGTGATTTATTTGATGGCCCTGAGACTTCTTAACAGTTCAAGACCTTGGAGAACCTTGAAAACTAGGATGTAGAAAGCCAAGTCCAGTCATTTCACTCCCAGCACCAGGCTGATAGGTCTTCCCGAGCTATAGTAGTGGGAGGAGCTGACACTTGCACCTGAACAGGGCTGTGCCTGTCCTCACCCAAAGCAGTCTCCAATCCCATGGAGTGTGTCAGGGGTCAGGGCAGGGAAAGACAGGGTCTTGTGCACTACAAAGACTTCTCTTTGAAGTCTGCCTACTTGAAAGACAGAAATGGAAATAAGTACTGGACCTCTGACACCACAAAGTTAGAACACTTCTGGACTGAGGACATTCTTCCCAGAAGAAGAGCTGGATGCTGTAGGAGGGAATGACACTCTGACTTGCTTTGTTGTTCTAGCCTACTGCTTGCTGCTTCTGTGCTGTGAGTGGGACCCATGAATTAGATTAGGCACTGATGCGGGAATTATCAGGTCCGAGGAAATTGAGCCCAAAACCTGCTGAGGTGGGAATTGAACCCTGGTCCCAGGCCAGATTTCTGCATCAGGGTCTGCCGCTCTAACCATTGAGCCACACTTCTACACTTAAAATATATGTCAAGGCAATCCTCATGTTAGTGCATGGGAGAGATAGTCCTTGCAATAGTGAAAAACTAATTTAGCAGTAGTTCACTATCAGGAAATGTAAAGCACAACAGTACATGTCCTACCTTTTAAATACACTGCACTCTGCCCATGGGGCTGCCTTGGGCATATTTTAGGGGTGACGTACATGTAGTAAAAGGGAAGGTTTGGACCTGGCGGCAAATGGGTGCAGTTGCCAGGTGGCAGTGGCAGTTTAACACTTCACACACAGACACTGCAGGGGCAGGTCTCAGACAAGTTTATAGGGCTATTCATGTGGGTGGCACAATCAGGCCCACTAGAAGCATTTGATTTACCGGCCTTGGGCACACATAGTTCATTTTACTAGGGACTTACTAGTGAATCAGATATGCCAATCCTGGGTAAACCAATACAATTTACACAGGGAGCACTTGCACCTTAGCACTGGTTAGCAGTAGTAAAGTTCCTAGAGTCCTAAGACCAGCAAAAACTAAACGTAGCACACAGTCAAACAGGAGGTCAGAAGCAAAAAAGACAGTGGAAATCACAGCAACCGATGCCAGGTCTAACAACCCTCTAAAGGCAGAACTGTCTGATACTCTTTTGCTGGTATTGTCTTTAGCCTAGCAAGGTTTTGTTGTTGGCATGGATATGCTTACTTATTCTCTCTTTTGGTTTATCTTGACCAGCCTGCTTGGCCCTCTTAATGCAAATAACCAATAGTGATGTCTTTATTTAATGGACTTTCATGTCCGTTTCCTTATGCTCGATAAGGTATGCCGCAGGGGAACCTTAATTTGATTCTGACATTTTTGATGTGTGCTCCCTTTGAGTACAGCCGTACTTAGATGCTATTGACCTTGGAAACTGTGTTTCATATTGCCATCAATTTTGTGTGTTGCGTTGGCGAGCTGCAGACCTCATCAGTTCAAGTCTTTGTAGATCACCTTTTTTCCTGGGACAGGTATTTTGGACTTGTGCATCCTTTTTTCTGAATGTGGTGTCCCCTTTCCACGTGAAAACGTTAATCACTCTTCCTGCATTTGTTCCACCACTTTTCTAGCTTGGGGTATTCTAATTATTGCCATTAGCCATGCAGCTATGTGGCTGTCTGTTTATACTTTCATCTGCATTACTTCGTTGATTCTCTAGTCTACAGGGATGATTGTTTTTCCTGCTTGGTCCGCCAGAACTTCTTGGTGTAAGTCTACTTCTCAGCAGTTAGGTTAGTTTGTTATCTGTAGTTGACCCTCTCCTGGGAAACCAAGCTCCAGGGCATTGCTTGCTTTAAGGGATCCCCTCTGTCCTAAACTGTATCAGGGTTCCTGGTCTCCCTCCTCAACAGTGCTTCGTTGTGCTTGGAAAGTGAACCAAGGCTGCGGTGATGCTTTTTTAGCACTTTGCCTGCTTGGAAATTCTGGACATGACAGACTTCTGTGAACATTACAGTACTGCTGTCATCCCTTGAGCTGACGCTCAGTTTAATTAAGCTCCAGTCAACACAAATATATAAAATGTTTGTCTACTTTCCTATGTGTCTTGGTGGGGCAAGGGATGGCCTTTTGGAGAGGGAGGGGTAGTGTAGATGCATACATGCCTGTTTCACAAAGGATTAACTCTTCTTCTGCAAGCTGTGCTGTGATGCCTTGACCTGTGGCTCAGGACATACCATTAATCTGAAGGAAGGGCACTGGACAACCTGTATAATCCCCGCCCTCAAGACCAAGTATATAAAATGTCTGCTACGTTCTGGAAGAGATAGTGTCTTTCTCTTTCCCACTTGTAAGAGAAACATGCTTTTATCATGTAGGATTGATCTTGAAAATTGTATCATAAATGAAAGGGATATTATCAAACAAACAGCATTTACTTTGCAACACTATATTGGATTATTGAAATGTGTGAAATTCTGCATACACTTAGGGCTGCTTCTAAGTGTCGAGATAGTGTATAATTTAGTTAATTGAAAAGATAAAGGACAAAAAGGTTAAACAAAAATGCAAGACTTTCCATTCTCTTCTGTTGCAAACATAAGTGTCCGAAGCACGTCTGCTACCAAACTAATAATTAGATTATTTGCTTAGTGTTAAGGATTCCCATTGTAATTTTTCAATTACTTTGACCCAAGGTGAGGAGAAAGAGATGTATTTCCATGTGGTTGTGCTCTGTTTTCTCTCCTACAATATTTAATAGCCATTCCACTGCTGATGGCCGATTCATTTCAAATACATTAACCAATTTGTGAATGAGCTTCATAAAGAAGGATGTGATAAATAATGAACAAGGCAAGTTAACAGGCCTATTCCTGATTAGAGATTGCTTGATTTGTTCCTGCTACATATATGCGTACATATCATAAACAGGTACACTGGAGGGGGCTGCAACATGAAACTATGCCCATCCACAGCAGTTAGTGTTGCTTGTGCTAAGTTTAGTAGTGATTGATAGAACTGATACTCAACGAGTGGTCATTACACTAACCCCATTAATACTAGGATAGATTGGGTGGGACAATAGCTGGCCTCATTAACATTCACTGGCCCCAGAAATAGCATGGCTGCCGTTTTGCAGTTAAAATGGTAGGCAGTAACTGTCGAGTGCAACAATGACAGTAAACTCTGATAAATTTGGTCATTTCATCTTGGCAGTTTAAAACATTTAGATCCGTAACCCACATTAGAAGTTGTGCTCATGTGGACTTTGTCCTTCAGACAAATAATTCAGTTAACGCCCCAGTGGACTATGTCATCCGTTTTATATATATAATTTCAGCTATAACATCCCAGTTGATCCTCCTGTTTTGACAAATATCTAAAAAAAAAAAAACATTGAAATTACCATATTTTAACAAAAGATTATACCCTTGTCCCATCAGCTGTAGAGGCACATTGTTTATCACAGGACAAAATGATCACAGATGACATTCAGTTGCTCATCGGTATTTAACCCATTAGGTTTCTTTGTGTCCTCTTCTAATATGTCTAGACTCTAGTTTCCTCAAAGTTTGTTCACGATCACCTCCTCTCAGTGTTCTCGGTATGGCACCAGTAAGCCTACATTTCATCAATTTGCTGTTGCCTTCATGGTGTTACCAACAATTTCTTGTGACTGGGTATGTGGTGTGCATGTTGTTTGTAGCCTTCAAAAGTTGCAAACTTTGTTTATCGGGGTGTGGAATTTAACAAAATATCTACTTATCGATGGGTCATGTTGCTTCATAAATCTACATATCCTGTAACAAAAAATCTTCTTGTCACTTCGGTGCCATGTGTGGCAGCGATCTCATTACGTACGAGCTATGATAATAGCTTCTTTGATTTTGCCAGGGCTAATACTATAGTAGGGCTTGAATTCTAGCAATTTCAAGCATTACTATAGCAGTTTCGTTATTTTGCCACCTTTCTGCAGATCTACATACTGAGGCTGGAGGAAGCAGTAAGCAATAATTCTAGGGCTGGAATGCTTTTGAGTCTGTGCAAACCTTAAATTTACTCTTGACAAGGGCAGAAGCAGAAGTTCTTCCAGGGTTGGGATAAAAGTGGTTGGAGGGAAAGTGAACTTGTAAACGCTCAATAGATTTTCATCTGAACAAATCTAGACATGCATATTTGCTTGTTCTAAAAGACAGAAATACAGTTCACAAATAGTTTCGAGCAGTACAAATTTCTGGTCTACCTCTATACATTTTTTTGAATTCATGAAGCCACATAGACATACTCCATAGGTGCACTTTGTGACTTTCTATAAAATTAGGGCTCCTAATTAGGTCAACCATTAACCAAGATATTTTGTTTTTATCAAAGACATACGCCATGGGTGCACTTTTGTGGCTTTCTTAAAGAATTGGGCCCCTAATTTGGTCAACCGTTAACCAAGATATTTAATTTGTTTTTCCTCTTCATCCGTTTACCGGCTGGCTTTACTGTGAGTGATAGCATTTTGCTTTATCACAAGTAGCATATTGGCACACAAAGTAGTTTTGTTCAGGACTACTGTGTGGTTTTAATACCAACATATTTTTTTGCTTTTTTCCAATGTTTGTTACAATGGCAAGGGCCTGGCAGCTCCCAAAACAAAAAAGTGTTGCAAAAGTCATGTGAAAACAAAACACCCATTGACAAAACCAAAAGACTAACCACCAACATCAGATCGGTTGGCTTTGCCAGTGCTTGCTTGTTTTCATGTTTCCCATAATTGTGTTTAAAATGGTTTGCTGATTTTCCTTTATGAATGTTTTTGAAAATACTAGCATGTATCAACACATTTTAGAAAATGATTCTTCAAAGAAATAGTAATTAAAATGTCACAGTAAGCTTGCAAAACGTTTTTTTTCCTGCTTGAATTTTTTTTCTTAGCTTTTATTTTGAAAGCAAAGAATTAATCTTGCTTACAAGGTTCTGCAAACTTTTGCATCTAATCAGAGAGCATTCTGGGAGCATTATACGTAGCCTCATAGTGTTAAACTTTCAAACATATGTGTACACATTTTGTTTTACTGGAACCACTGTCAGTAGTGCAGTGTGACCTTACAAAGTTTATTTACAGCACTCACCCTAATAATAAAGGCTTTGCATTGATGAACCTGTTGTGGACACAATGATTATAATCCTCAACGGCAGACCGTTTCCTTCCCTGTAAACTGGCAGGCAAAGGGTTTGTGCTGCAGGAAGTTGGGCCTACTTGTCCCAAGGACAAAATAAACATGAAACCTTGTTGTCCTTGACCCCAAACAATATGTCCAGTGCACCGGGATATAGGAATTCCACACCCCTGTTTATGTACTGCCAGTTTGATGCTTCCTATGTACCTTATTGGTAAGGAACTGTTAACATATTTACAACATGGTCACTTTTACAGTTGGAAGTACCTTTCAGAGGTTTTTCACTTTTGGAAAATGAAGAATTTGGATACTTTACATGTATATTGTTTTTATCGCTGGTAACATCACTTTTGTCCAACTGGTCCCTCTTTGATCTGCATCACGAGATGTGAGTCTGGGCCTCTTAGTTAGAACTTTAACTATTACCTGATCATTTTCTATAACGGCTCAGGAAAATGGGACGTGCACCCTCCCCTTTTTGAAAATCGTCCCCCGGAGGTGGGTTCTTGGGGGGGCCTATAATGGCTTGTGGAGGGTGGCCTCGCAAACCCCCTTATTAAATTAGGCCCTGGGGTGGGCTCCTCAAGGCGTACAATGGGTCAGGGAGGGTGGCCTGTGCCAGGCATTAATGCCTTCCCCTAGGCTGGTGTTTTTTTTTTTTTTTTTTCTTCTATTATTATTATTATTATTTTTTATCCAATGGGAGTCCCTGATCCATGGGGCATGGTATTCCTACCCTGCTCACTTATATTGATTTTTAATTTACTACTTCAGGGCAGGGAAATATGTCACAGAGTCCTGAAATGACTGACAGCAACGTTTTTCTGATGTTGCTGGCAGCCATTCAGAACCCTGCTCCTGCAGGAGTCTTACTCCTGCGGAGGGAATTGGCAGAAGGGAAAAAAGCTCCCTAGATCGCACAAATCATGACGCACACAGATCTGAACAGCTTGTCCACTCTTACACTGAACCTACAGGGCTAAATTGCTTTATATAACATGCTGATTCTACCCAGATTCTTGGAAGTATTGCAAATGTATCCATTAATTCTCCCTCCATCTTTCTTCTCTGATCTACAATCCAAGGCTATGAGGTTTTACTTGGCATCAAAGTGACTCAGTCCTCCACTGTAAGTGCTTCACCTCCCCTATGAAGGAAGCCTAGGTGCCCCTAATATCTGCCTCTATTAGAAAGCACAAATGGTACAGAACAATGATTGGCTGTTCGGAGATCATCACAACTCTTTTTGCTGCCTTTAACTACACCTGCTTGAGAACTGAGGTGTTCGCAACCTACTTCATGGGAGGAAACCCCCTGCTTCCCTATCGCAGATCTCCCAAATCCCCCTCTTGTGCTGGGGGGCAGCACTGACCCACATCCACTGCCTGGTGATACCAACAGTGCAGGCTACTCTGAGGGCAGGCATGTGGCTGGAGTGAAAACTTCATTTTAAAGGATTCCAGGGGACAAGTCCGGATAGAGTTACTACTCTGGGTGAACTATGGGACAAGGACCACATGGTGTCCTTTGACTTCCTCAAAGTTGAATACAATCTCTATAAGTCACAGTTCTTCAGACACCTACAGGTGTGACATGCTTTTGATATCTATAAAAAGCTCCTTATGAAGGTCCCCGAAGCAAACCCCCTGGAGATGAAAGTAAAGATGGGGATGGGTCCTTTGGGTCGCCAAGGAATTTCCCGACTTTGCTGATCACTTCTCCTTAATGCCCCAGACCCTCTCCTAAAGCTCAGAGAAATTTGGACGTCTGAATTTGGAGAAACCTGATGACTAGGACTGGCGGGATGCGAAGATGATGCCGCTAACACTAGCCATACCGTCTAATCTCTGGCACATTCAATTATCCTATTTTCAACATGTATATTATAGCCTAGATAGGCTCTGGAGGATTGGGCACACAAGCTCACCTAGAAGCACACAATGTGGCGACCCCATGGAATCCCTTTACCATATTATTTGGTCTTGCCCGTTTAAAAAAAAAAAAAACATAATGGCTTTAGTCCACGCACACTAGAGGTTGTGGCGGAGCTGGTCTGTAAAGTGATACTTCTTGAGATGATGGACAGTTGGCTAGATGCTGCACACCATAGGTTGTTTGCCAGCATTGTATATCTGGTAGCTAAACAAGACATTGCTTAGTACTGGCAGGCACCAAGTCCACCTCCGTTGTCTACTTGGAGGAAAGATATGAACTTCCGTTGTGATGCCAAAAAAGGAGAAAGGCTGTGCCAAGAAGCATGCAAAAGTTTGGTGGGCATGGTTCTCATAGAATGGGCATACTTCTTTCTTTTCAGGGTCGAGCCTGAGATAGCATGTGCTAGCACATGCGTATGGCTTTTGAGACATTGATGTATTTAGAAAAGGGCTTTGGGTCTGCCTGTTGCGTATTTGTTGAATTGCATGGCACTCTTATTAACAGCCTCGCAGTTGGTCATGGCTGGCAAATCATCATTTCCGTTCCTGTCAGTGGAGCATGGACCACACACTGATAGATTCAATTTAACCAGTGCCATTCACTGCTCCCAGCATGATTGAAGTACTGTTTTTTTTTTTTTTTTAACTTCTAATGCCCTGCAAACAAAAGGCACATGGCTGGCAAAAATGTGCTCAGCAGGACAAACAAAATTGCAATTTTTTGTTGTTGTTGTTTTTGCCAAGTCTTTTCTCACTTTGCACTAATGTTTTGTTATTGCTCGTGGGCACTGTTATCAAAAGATGGCCACTATCTTGTTATAAATATTGCAAAGCAAAATTGTTTCTTATGTGTAATTTTCAAAATTATGCTTTCTCACATAATCATGTAGGGTAATCCACCCGACTCCAATGCAGTCCGCCCCACTCCAATCCAAACCACTCACTTCACTCCACTCCAGTTCAGCACACTCCAATCCTCCCAACCCACCACACTCCAGTATTTCCCACTCCAAAACAATCTTCCTCACTCCAATTCAAAACAAACCTTTACCTCTCCAGTGCAGGAATCCAAAACAATCTGTCCCATTACAAACCACAGCAATCTGCCCTACCACAGTCCAAAATAATCTGCTCCACTCTAATCCAAAACAATCCTTCCTACTCCAAAACTATCTGTCACACTCCTACCTTCCACTTTCCAATCCAAAACAATCTGTCTCACTCTAATCCAAAACAATCCGCCACACTCCAAGCTACCCCAAACCAATCCAAAACAATCTGCTGCACTCCATTCCAAAACAATCTGCCCCACGCCAGTCCAGTCCGCCACACTCCAGTCCAATCCACCTCACTCATTCCAATCCACCTCACTTGATCCTCCCACTCCACTCCAGTCTGCCTCACTTCAGTCCAAAACAATATGCCCCACTTCAATCTAAATCAATCTGCCCCTCTACTATCCAAAACAACTTGCCCACTCCAGTCTGAAACAATCTGCCCACTCCAATCCACCTCACCCTGATCCACACCACCCTGTTCCACTCCGATCTGCCCCACTCCGATCCAAAATATCTGCACCACTCTGATCCAAAATATCTGCCCCACTCTTATCGAAAACAATCTGCCTCACTCCAGTCCAAAACAATCTGCCCCACTCCAGTCCAAAACAATCTGCCTCAATCCAGTCCAAAACAATCTGCCCCACTCCAATCTGCCCCACTGCAAACCAAAGCAATCTGCCCCACTTCAATCCAATCTACCCCACTCCAGTCCTCCACAATCCAACCTACTCCAGTCCAGCCCACCCACTCCAATTCAACTCATTCCACTCCAGTCCACCACATTCCAATCCAGTCCACCCAATCCACTCCATTCCACTCCAATCCACCCCAATCCAACCACATGCACCCCATTACAATCCGCTCACCTCACTCCAGTCCCTCCCACTCCGAGCTCATCCACCTTAATCCACCCCAGTCCAATCCAAACCACCCACACCACGTTAATCCACCCCACGTCAGTGCAGTCCACCTCACTCTACACCAATCCATTCCACCTCACTCCATTCCTGTCCACCCCACTCCAGTCCAATTCACCCCCTCAGTGCATTCCACCCCACTCAATTCTACCCTACCACACCCCAGTCCAATCCAACCCACCACACTCCAATCCATCCCATCCCACCCACTCCAATCCACCCCATCCCACCCACTCCAATCCACCCCATCCCACCCCACTCCAATCCATCCCACCCCACTCCAATCCACCCCACCCCATTTCAATCCACCCTGCTCCAATCCAGTACAACCCACCCCAATCCACCTTAATCCAGTCTACTCCAGTCCACCCCACTGCAGTTCACCCCACCACACTCCACTCCAACCCCACTCCATTCCATTCAGTCCACCCAACTCTACTCCAATCCATCACATAACCCTCTCCAAACCACTCCACCCTGTTCCACCCCACGCCACTCCACAGCACTCTCTGCCACTAAACCATTGAACTCTACTCTCCACCACTGAACTCTACGATACTCTACTCTCCCTACTGTGCTGTACAACACTCTACTTCCACACTCCACTTTACGACATTCCACTCCACTAACCTTTAGCCATGCTGAACAGCAGCCACGCTGATGTACAACATGTTAATCACATTGTCAAAGCCAATAGCTCTTGAATACTTGAGACCTATTGGCTATGCTAATGCTTGTTGATATGATTCTGTTCATTGGCGCTATGGAGAGGACATCTCCTGACTGCTTGGCGATGGGGGATTTATGGCTCAAGACCACTACACTATCCTGTCTGCCCCTCGTAAACTTGTAACCTTGCACTGTTGGTTTATGATTATGTTTTAAAATCAATAAAAACGTATTTTAAAAAGCTCCCTAAGTCAATGCTCCATTTTTAAATTGATGCTGCTGTGAGAGTCTTTTGCGCCTCTCGCAACCCAACCATCCAGAGATACAACTATTTTGACCCTTAATTTCTAAAAAAAATAATAATGATAATAACTACTGAACAGGTTTACACCAAATCACAAAAAGCACATTCTGCAGACCAAGATCTAGCTTCCTGCCAAATTAGATGAAATTCCATTCAGAAGTATTTCCTGTAGCCCTTTCTAAAGAAGTCTATGGAAAATGCATGTATATTTTGCCTTTTGAGACACCCTCACTCTTTTTTTTTCTGAGTCCCCACTCGACAGATCACCCCTAAACTTTCCATGCACAAACAAATCAAAAGGTAACAGGTTTCCAAGGAAATTCGTCAAATGGGGGCCAAAGTTATTAGCAACACAAAAATTGCTTTTCCTACGGAACAGCTGACCCAACTATAACTATCCAGTGGCGACTGCAACTGGGTACTTTACATGGCCCCCTCCCTGAATCATGGTTAGGCCCTGCGGACCCATTGGGGATGGGGGTCCCCAGGGCCTAACAAGCCTCGGGAAGGGGTCATGCCGCCCCCTTCCCCTTTATTAAAACAAAAATAGCGGCATTGGGAATTGGAATCCTCTGGGCCTAACAAGACTCGGGAGGGAGGTGGGGGCCATACGGCTCCCCTCACCTTTATTAAACAAACAAAAGACACCCCTGGGGAATGTAGACCTCAGGCCCATAATAAGATACTAAGGCTCGTGGAGCGGGGTGCCACACGGCCATTCCCCTTTAACTAGGAGAAAAAACAGCCTTGGATGATGTGGTCCCAGAGCCTAATAAGGTTTGGTGAAGGGGGTGAGGGGGGTCCATATAGCCTCACTCCCCTTTAAAAACCATAAGTTCCTGTGGCCAAACCTCCTTCAGTCGTCCGCGGTGGAGGGTTGGCTTTACATCTGACAATAAAATACTACTTTACACCAAAAAAAAATATAATAACCTAGAAATTCACTGAAAAAAACTAAGTTTAAAATAGTTAGGTGTGATTAAAAAAACAAGATCTGTACTTGTTTTTTTTTTCTTGTTTTTTTTTTAAACATTACAAATTCAATGAATAAACCAAAGGTTAAAGTAACGAAACAAATACAGAAATTCCCCAGTTATAATTAGCAAAGCGAACTATAACTTGTGCCCCACCATGCACTTCTTATGACCTCACATATTACATTACTCATGACACGTTCTTTGAAATCATACATGACATCACTGATGACATCTCAAATGACGACCTTGATGACATGATTGATGACATCATCCAAGCTTCTTTTGTATCCATTGCTCTTTAAACAGGTTTAGCATAAGAGCTAAAAAAGTAAGTGCAACATACCTCAGAATAATATGAAGCATTATTACTGCTATCATACATACAACCCCCCAAAAGGTAAACCCCAAAGATGTTCTGTGCAACATTTCCCGTATGCCATATACTTCATGGGTAGCCGTGTTTATGTTGACTATGAACCACCGATAAAAGGGTAACCTTTCTTCCACAAGATGATCAGTCTGTATACAACTGTTAAGGGGAAACCAAGTTTATCTAGATGCGCAGGCCCTGTTACATAACTAACTTGCTACCATGGACAGTATTTACCTGCATCAAACCCCTGATAGTTATTGTATCTGAATTGAGAAACGAAGGGGCTATGAGTAGAAAAGTGGGTAGTGTTACCACTGTTTACTCTATGGAGAGAGTTCACTCTGTGCCGCACTGTTTGCAGACAGTGAAACCGTCATGAGAAATAAACCAAAATGTATTAAAAAGCATCTACTAAGAGCAGTGTACACTCTATTAAAAATCTGTCCAGAGAGCCAATATTCACTTAAAATAACAAGGTGTGAAGATGCTAAAGATCATACTACTTGCAGCCTTCATACTATGGTGAAAACCTTACAGATAGCATGTTTTCTGAAGCAAAACCACATCTATATACTGTACAGTGAATAAACTCCTGTGTTTATTTGTGTGTTTGGTACTAATTCGATTGCATTCTTTTGCAATAGTGCTTGAACTTCTGTCTCCAGGAGCTCGGAATGATGTTGTGATAAATTTTGTGCTCTTGGTGGCATGTTTGGAGGGAATTGTAGAAATTCTATGCAATAACCATGTTGGATAATTGCTAGAACCCAAGTGTCTGTAGTGATTTCCTGCCATGCTTTGTAATAATGACCTATTCTTCCCCCCACTGGTGTTGTGTGGAGGGGATGAGTGACATGTGAGTCACTGCTTAGTTGCAGGGGTTTTGGGGCTTTGAAATTTTCCCCTATTCCTAGGGAATTGCCCTCCTCTGTATTGGCCCCGAAAGCCTCCCCTGTACTGTCCCTGGTAACTGGACGGTGTTGCCTGTGAGGTGCTGGCTCACAAGGCCATCCACCAAATGGAAGAGGTTTGTTTGCTACTGCCATATTAATCAAATCCAACCATTACACGCAACTCCAAAAGATGTAGTGGGTTACTTGCTTCACTTACAAAAATCTAACCTAGCTTTCTCTTCCATTAAAATACACCTTGCAGCAATATCTGCATACCTGCAGACTACCTATTCAACTTCCCTATATAGGATACCAGTCATTAAAGCATTCATGGAGGGCCTTAAAATAATTATTCCACCAAGAACACCACCTGTTCCTTCATGGAACCTAAATGTTGTCCTAACTAGACTTATGGGTCCACCTTTTGAACCCATGCACTCCTGCGAAATACAGTTCCTAACCTGGAAGGTTGCATTCCTCATCGCCATTACTTCCCTAAGAAGAGTAAGCGAGATTCAGGCGTTTACAATACAAGAACCTTTTATACAACTACACAAGAATAAGGTCGTCCTAAGGACTAATCCTAAATTTTTACCAAAGGTTATTTCACCGTTCCATCTAAATCAAACAGTGGAACTTCCAGTGTTCTTCCCACAGCCAGATTCCGTAGCTGAGAGGGCACTACATACATTAGATGTCAAAAGAGCATTAATGTATTACATTGACAGAACTAAAAACATCAGAAAGACTAAACAACTATTTATTGCATTCCAAAAACCTCATGCAGGAAACCCAATATCAAAACAAGGTATAGCCAGATGGATAGTTAAATGCATCCAAATCTGCTACCTTAAAGCTAAACGACAGCTGCCCATTACACCAAGGGCACACTCAACCAGAAAGAAAGGTGCTACCATGGCCTTTCTAGGAAACATCCCAATGCAAGAAATATGTAAGGCAGCCACATGGTCTACGCCTCACACATTCACCAAGCACTACTGTTTAGAGGTGTTATCCGCACAACAAGCCACAGTAGGGCAAGCCGTATTAAGAACATTGTTTCAGACTACTTCCACTCCTACAGGCTGAGCCACCGCTTTTGGGGAGATAACTGCTTACTAGTCTATGCAAAACATGCGTATCTACAGCGACAGATGCCATCGAACTGAAAATGTCACTTACCCAGTGTACATCTGTTCGTGGCATCAGTCGCTGTAGATTCGCATGTGCCCACCCGCCTCCCCGGGAGCCTGTAGCAGTTCGGAAGTTACCTTCAACTATTTGTATATATATAATTTCAACCTTATATAGGTACATACTTAGTCACTCCATTGCATGGGCACTATTACTACAATACAACTCCTACCTCACCCTCTGCGGGGAAAAACAATCGAGGATAGAGTCGACGCCCATGTGCAATGGACACAAAAGGAGGAGTCACTCGGTCCCGTGACTCGAAAGACTTCTTCGAAGAAAAACAACTTGTAACACTCCGGCCCAACACCAGATGGCGAGCTATTGCAAAACATGCGAATCTACAGCGACTGATGCCACGAACAGATGTACACTGGGTAAGTGACATTTTCATTGTGAATGTTGAGATGTTATATTGGTTTCACTGGTAATAATAAATAATTGAAATGGGTATATATTTTTTTATGTTAAGTTGCCTAATAATTATGCACAGTAATAGTCACCTGCACACACAGATATCCCCCTAACATAGCTAAAACTAAAAACAAACTAAAAACTACTTCCAAAAATATTCAGCTTTGATATTAATGAGTTTTTGGGGTTCCTTGAGAACATGGTTGTTGTTCAATAATAAAATTAATCCTCAAAAATACAACTTGCCTAATAATTCTGCACTCCCTGGAGTTAGTAATTGGTGCACAAAGTCTTCTATGTTAAGCTGAGTTGATTCTATCTAATAATTCCAGCCTGTTAACAATACTTAGTATGTAGTACGTAGAATCTTTACCCTGCAAAACTTTTTCTGCAGTACCAAAAAACTTGTGTGGAACATAATGAACACAAGTCGTCAACTGCTCCTGCTCACAGAGTTAATCTTCAATACATAGATTTATAACATGTTCAGTATCTCTACACACCTATGTTGCAATAGGATCACATGTGTTTTGTAAACACTTACACCCATTAGCTGGACCTATGCTGTACAAAATTAGGTAGAAAAGTAAATAGGTAGTTACCCACTCAGGCCTCGAAAATTCATAAACATTTTACTAGACCTGCAGGTCAAGTAACTTGAATAATCTACTCGACCTAACTGAAATGTACTTGAGACGGGAAGTGGTCTCAAATTGTGGAATCCTAGGCAAATCTTTTATTCTACAGCACACCTTTTCCATTCATTCTCTCATGAGCCCACCTTCAAATATGTGAGTTCAGCATTTCTGCTGTGCAAAAAAAAGTTTTGTTTGATTTAATAGACTAAATGTTTGCTCCATATATAATAAGAATTTAGACCACATATAGGGTACACATGATCCCTGACTTGCTTCTAGTTTAATAATAGCATTGCCATTAGAGCAGGGGCAGGAGTGTTTCTCAGTCAATGTTTAAACGCTCACTTTTAATAAATAGGTTACTAAAGCATAATGTGGTCTTGCACTGTTATTTACAGACAGTAAATTTCCCATTGAAATGGCCAAAAACTTTCCCACTAACTTGCAGCTTTATTGTTAAAACTATATAGTGTTTTAACAGTAATCTGTGAAAATTGGGTTTCAGAAAAACATTTATCATTTTCACATCACCAAGTAAAGTGTTCTGATTTGCTTTCATCCTATTAAATTTCATTTTCATGCCACAGAAGTACATAAAAAGGGCTTTCACAACTACTGAAATATATTTTGAAATGTTTATACAGTTGACATATTAGCTACTTAAATGTTGTGTGTTAGGAAAAATCTGACACCCTAATTTCATTTCACACTTTTTGTACAGCAGATCAGACAGGTCACTTTACAAAATCCTAGAACCCTGCAGTCAGAGAAGTAAACTGACTTCTTCCTCTAAAAACTGTGCAAATGTGAGAGATAAAAACAAGATTTAAAGGCATCCTTATTGCCCCTTCACTTACTGAGTGAACCTGTTCATTGTCAACTTGCCAGAAGGGGCGAGTAGGTTCTAAATTTAGCTCGACCTGATAAAATCTGACTCGCCATAGCGAGTGGGCGAGTAGATTT
The DNA here is from genome assembly GCF_031143425.1 of Pleurodeles waltl. Lineage (NCBI taxonomy): Eukaryota > Metazoa > Chordata > Amphibia > Caudata > Salamandridae > Pleurodeles > Pleurodeles waltl. The sequence goes on from NC_090448.1 coordinate 539,828,915, forward strand.
CTTAAGTCCTGCACCGAAATGTAAACTATAAAGTAAACTAACACACTCATTGGACGATGTCATTAGTAATGCCATAAATGATGTCATAGAACATGTCAGAAATTATGTAATATGCAAGGTCATAAGCAGTGCATGGCGAGGAGGCAAGTTAGAGTTAGCTCTGCTATCTATAACTTCTGGTGGTTTTTTGTTTGTTTTTTTGTATTTTTTTTAGTCCAAAACACGTAAATGTCAGTGACATATTTTAACCCTTTGGTTGTTTTTTTGGTTTTTTTTTTGTTGGCGTGTGTGTGTGTGTATGTATATATATATATATATATATAATGTTCCATCGGAAGAGTGTTTTTTGTTCTGCCAATAACTTTAGTGCCTCTTGAAGAATCTTCACAAAATTTTAAAACATATACTTCAGTCGGTTCAGCTGCTGTCTTGAAAGTTTCGGGGTGATCCGTCAAGTTGGGGCACAGAAAAGGGGGCGGGGCCAAAGCATGTATCCCCATGCATTTTCCCATAGAGATTTTGAACACGACTTCAGTCCGAACCACAAGACAGAATTACACCAAGCTTGGGAGAATGCTAGCTCTTGGTCCATAAAGCATGCTTTTTGTGATTTGGTGTAAATCTGTTCAGTAGTTTCTGAGATATTAAAATGTAACATATAGATATATAGGGACGCAGACCCGGACTTGAATCCGGGGGAAAAGCAAGGCCCTGATTGGCTTGCCGCAACCTGATCACATCAGATAGGGGGGTGAGAAAGGAAGAGTACAAAAACACAAAAGGATACAGGTATTCTGACACCGTAGGACACTTAGAGGGGTCCCGTATGGACCCCTTTGGGCAAGAAATTGCCCATTTTTGTGTTTTTTGTCTGATCTGTGGGTCCAGGTGGTGGGTCCACAGATCCAGAGAAAACCTGAAAAAAAAACCACCCACTGCATCCAACTGTATGCTGGGTTTGGTTCAATGCAGGAGGGTTGGGCGCCGGTCCATGGTCAACTCCTACCACGCACGGCCACAGGCCATGTGCGGCACTGGTTATATTTACGTGGATGCATGCTAAAAAAAACATAGAAATTCTCTGAAGAAAACAAAGGTTATAGAGACCTTATAGTTAGGTTCTGAATTCATTCTTGCAGAACCATAGAAATTCAGCAGTTATAGTTAAGGTTAACTCAAGTAACTATAACTTGCACCCTAAGGTAACTATAACTCACGACTTCGCCATGCACAGCTAAGTGCTCCACAAATTACATCATTGGGTACACCTTCTATGGCATTACTGATAATATACTGCAACATTTGCAATAAAATTATTGATGAGAAACCTGTGCATGGCGGGGGCGCGAGTTATAGTTACCTTAGGGCTTGAGTTATAGTTACTTGAGTTAACTATTCCAGAGTCTAAGATATCTCAAGAGTAGGTGGTAATTTAAGGACTACATGATTGACTAAAGTTTCATTCTAACTTGGCCTTTGAATATTTTAGGTATTTGATTTTTCAGGGGCTGCACTGTTCGCGCTCGCTAGAGTGTTTTTTTTTTTTAGGTTCATATATCCTCAGTTTAATTAATGCTCCTTTCCTACTTTCACCTGTTCAACGGGTTTCCTTTTGGCTTCAGCTGTAATTTAACTGTACCTGCCATTGTCTATTGTAGTATTCTCCTTCTTTCTCAAGGGTCCCTACTTTCTTGTGACTGTGTATGTTATGGAGAGAAGGCATCATAACCATTTCCTGAAAATGCATGCTGTAGAACACTCTTGATTAATTACTTTGTTGGTATGGACTGAAGAGTTTCCTCTTGCACTTAGCATACTTAGGAATTGGAAGAAGGTATTTCTCAGATACCCCTAGTCTGCTGCAATGTGCATATCATGGGCTGAATCCCTGACAGGGCAAACTTAACCTATTAGACCTGACAGTTTTAGGATAATCTTCCCTGAAAAGTTTGCTATACTCCATTTCTGCTGATCTCAGTTTTGTTGGCCTTAGGACTCTGTGCACGTTACCACTGCTAAAGTGCTTGTGCTCTCCTCCAAACATGGTAAAGCTGGCTTACCCCCACTTTGGCCAGGGACAGCTCCTCTGCTTGGGCAGAGGAGCGTCGCCCCCCACCCCCGCCAGCAGCAGCCACTGCAAACCTTTTACAACAAAACTATAATAAACTATGTTTATTATCATTTTGTTGAGAAAGGGGCGGAGCATTGGGAATGAGGGGAGTGCACATGCACTCCCCTCAGTGTGGATGTATGTTTTACCGGCCGGCCAAACTCAGATTCGCAGTGTGCCGGGCTGAAGAGAGTAGGCACAGGCTTCCAGCCAATCCTAACGCTGCTCTGAGCAGGATTGGTCACAGGACAGGCTGGGAGTCTATGCCTCCTGTGGGGAAGAAGGAGCGGCGGCGAAGCAAGGAAGGTAAGTTGAATTTTTTAAATATAATTTAATATTTAACCTCAGTCCCCTAAACCACCCCCACCCTGTACGCTGCCCCGCCCCTTTACAGCGCAGCGAGCCACGACTGCAGTTGGCGCATTTAATTTACCTGTAAGTCCCCAGTACATTGGTACTACATGTAACCAGGGACTGTAAATTAGAGGCTACTAGTGAGCCTTGAGCATTTACTGTGTCACCCATTTAAGAAGCCCTGTAAACAGGTCTCAGGCCTGCCATTGAAGACTGTTTGCACAGTTTTAAATTGCCATTTTGACCTGATAAAGTAAACCTTTAGCCAAGCCCAAATCTTCCTTTTTAATACATATGTCATGCCTGGAGTAAGCCTTAAATACCCAATATGGCAGGCACCAGGTATGTAAAAAGTTGGATGTGTACTTTTAACTTTTAAACGTCCTGGTATTAAAAAAAACTCTTACATTCATTTTTCACTACTGCAAGGCCTACCTTGGATGACATTGGGTTATCTTATTACATTTAATAAGTCGTAACTTTCAATTAGGAGCAGGTGGGAATGTCACACGTGGTGTCTGTGGAATTGTAATTTAAAATCATCTAACTGTAAAGTCAAATTTCAAGTCACAATTCTGAAAATGGCACTTACAGAAAGTTTTCTTGCCCCAACCATTTGATGCCTGCAGTCTGTATCCTAGGTCACATAACTAGGTGTAGCTGCCTGTTGGCCGTTGTGTATTGCTTCCAGACAGTAAGAAAATGGGGGATATGTGTTGGCAGGATTGGCCATCTCTGACTTGATGAGGGGGAGGAGCTGTCACCTACCACACTTGCACATTACAAAGGTTCTGCCTGAGCACTGTCACAAAGGGGGTTTGACACTGTTTTTTTGTGACCCCAGACAAGCTGGGCCAGGACAAGGAGGCATAAAATTCCAAACACCTGGGAGTGGAAAGCTCCAGAACATTATTCTACTTCAAAGCTGGCACCAGGTATAAATATTGGACCCTTAGATCCAGCTCTGTAGTACACCTTTGGACCTTGGGAGACTCATAAGGACTGCTGTGTTGCTCTGCAAGGAGGATTGTCCCGCTGTTGCCGAGTGAAAGAACTGGACCTGCATCTTGAACCCAAGACCACCAAAGTAACTCCAAGGGCTAGTTGGATGGCCGCCTGATCAGAGCCTCAGAGACAGAAAAGGCTCCCGCCACCTTGAACCTAGCTCCTGGACCCTGTCTTCTGGGAGGGGGCAGAAGGAGTTCTTCCAGCCACTTGTGATGCATACCCGATGCCAATTCTTGCATCGCAGACTCCTCAAAACCATCTCTGAGCTATGCATGCTTGATGCAGGCCTTCGCATTGCCACCCCCTTGTCAACAGCAGTCTCGACAATGACGCAGGAGTCCCCATCGCAGCTTCCTCAGAACCGCTGCTGTACACTGCATCCTCGACGCAGGATCTTGCAATGTTTTGCAAACCAGGATTTAACGTACTCTGTTGAGTGGGGTCTAACGTCGTCCCTGTATCATTTTAATAGCAGTCATGCTATCTGTGAATAGCAGCAATATTAACATAATCTGCATTTAATGATGTGCTCTCCAGAACAGAAGAGTATCATCTCTCAACATGCCTGAAGCTGGGATAAAGTTGTTGATATCCTATACACTCCTCCTATTACATTATATTTCCCCGGTCTCCTGCTTTCCATGACTATCCTGCCACACTCCAGCGTTTTCCTAGCTGTCACTGCAACCTAACTGCATACATTACAACACACTATGTGATCTCAGAATTGGGAGGCGATATTTATATGTACAAGGTACATACATTTTTGTCAAGAGCTCAAAACCTCTATAGAACTGATGCTAGAATCAACCAATTTTACAATGTTATTTTTTGTCAAAATGCTTTAATATGTACCATGTGTTATGTATTTTGCTCGTCTATTCCTTGGAAAAGAGCTCAAACTGATACAAATATCTTTTAATATAGTTCGATTTTTGCCATCTACTCTCCATTTAGAAGCAGTTTTTCATAATGTCCTCACAGGAGAATCTCCAGATACACTCTGTAGTTGAATTTAAGCTCTGTCAGCTTTTGATTAATGTCACAGGCCTAACTTGCTTTGAGATTCACCATTTGCCATTGGGTGAATCACTTTTAGTTCTTTTAGAGTTATTTTTTAATTAACTTTTGGTTTGACTCAAATGTTTTAACAAGCATTATTTGTAACACGAATTGCCCTAAAAGCCTTTGAATAGCATAAACGCGTAATAATGAAGTATTGGCAAAGCCAATCGGTCTGGCATTGGCCACCAGCCTTTTGGCAATTCTTGTTGTGTAATGGTTTTTGCAAAACGTTATGGTTCTGAAAGCTGCGAACCCTCAACAGTCTAAACAAAAACATTGGAAAAAGGCAAAAAAATAGATTGGGTCTAAAAAAAAACAACAACAACAAAAAAACACACACATTGCCATAATACTTCCTGGCACTGAAAGGATCTACTTTGTGTATGGCGATGCTCCTTGTGAAAGGGCAACAAGCTATAACTCAGAGCGGTCGCCCAATGGCTGAAGTGGGCTGAAACATTGCCCCTTGATGCATGGTGGAGTGGGTGGAACAACAGTGTGAATGATTGAACAGACTAATGGGTGACACCTGACTGAAAACCTCTATTGGTATCTATGTTATATACACTTTATTCAAATCAAAAGGTCTTAGCTAACACAGTCTTTAAAAAAGCCAATGGGGCTGGCATTGGCTGCCAGCCTCTTACCTTTGGAGAAGAAAGAAAGTGGGAACAAATGAAAGAAGGAAACAAAGTAAGTGAGAAGGAAATGAAGGAAGGGGAGAAAAGGAAAGAATGACAAGAAAGGAGAGAAAGGGAAAGAACTGAGAGAATGAAAGAAGGGAAGAAAGAAGAGAGAAAAGGAAGAGAAAAAAGGGAAAAGAAGGAAAAAAAGAGAAAAGGAAAGATTAAAGGTTTAAAGGTAAGAAAGAAATAAGGCATGAAAGAAGGAAATATTGAAAAAAGAAAAGACAAGTGAAAAGCAAGAAGGAAAGATAGAAAAAAGAAAAGACAAGAAGGAAAGAAGGAAAAAAGAGGAAGGCGAGAAACAATGTGGAAGGGAAGGAAAAAAGAGGAAGGCAAGGAAGATTGTGGAAGGGAAGGAAGAAGGAAGGAAAAAAGGACATAGGAAGGAAAGAAAGAAGGCATGAATGACGAAACGCAGCTGAAGGAAAGAAAGTTGTAAAGATGGAATAACAGATAAACAGTTAGGGATGCATTGATTCAAAGTTCATGTAAACAAAGGCCACCTCTAAAGGAATTTACAACAGCATTGGCAGGAAACAGGAACTGATATAGCTGAAATGTGCCCTTTACCCTCATCTGATAGAAGGCGTCCTGTTGCCACAGCAGGCTCTACAAATAAAATCAAACCTAATGTAATAATAAAGTAAAAACAAAAAAACACTGCACTGGCATCTTGTATGCTGATGTGTACAAGAAAGTTAAATGCAGTGACTCAAAGTGAAGTTAGCCAGTGTTTGAAGTAGGTTGACACATTGGCAACGCTGTATGCTGTAGTGTGCGGAAGCAAAACATGAATGACACAAGAATAGCTCAGTGGATGAAGAGAGGTAGCTGTAAGCTGCTTTGTACAAGGATGTTAAACATATTTTTGTAAAATCAAAAGTTCTTGGCTAACGCAAGTCCTAACAATGACTGTTATCCCTGCATGCTTTAAAAATCTCACTTGTATCACAGCAGGTTTAAAAAAATGTTGTAGATAGAACCTCTGTTGCTCCTCTTTCGCTCCTGGATAGTCTCTACAGCATTTACTGTTGCTGCCAGTAAGCAGTGTATACCCGCAGGTTGTCCAACATTCCCTCCCGGGGATTATAAACGCAGGTTGCATTTATTTTCGTTTGGTGTGCACAAATGCCATTTAATGTTTGCTTCAGTTAGATTTGATAGTTCAACAGTTACTTGCATGCGCAGCTGAAATGTTCACCGGTGATTCATTTTAGTTAATGTTGATTTGTGACTGTTCACATCTTTATTTTAACAGTCAACGTGTCGCAGAGAGAGATATTAATAATATATTTATATATTAATAATATATGGAAAGATCTGAGAGGAGGCTGGTTACTTTCCCAGAGGTAGAATTTGGGTCTCAGTGGCACCGTCCTCCCCAAATGAAGTTAGTTATAATGGATAACTTTGCTGAGTTGGTGTATGATTGCAGAATGGATCAAAGCATATTTTGAGATTGTACCTAGACACTGCGGACTCGGTGGCATGATCAATGTGCTCCTCAGTATGGGTCAGATGTCATACCTGACTTTACTCTACAGACTTCTCAGGGGTGTCCTGACATCTGTGATTGACATGTCTTTTGATAGCTCTATCTTCTTTGGCAGAAAAACAGTTTTGGTCGTAGAATGTTTTAAGCAGGGGTGCTAAGATTCACTTCCCCAGTTAACCCAATTTCACAAACAGTACTTACTGCAGGTTTCAAGGATACTCCAGGGGCATACCTTTTTGTCAGCATCAACCCACTCAACCTGTCCAACATCAGCTGAACCAGTTTCTCTTACACTATAGGGGTGCAACGGATCTAAGGGCCGACAACGTCAACAACGGTTATCAACATCTTCCTCCTCCTCCCACACTCTACCTGCAAATCCCCTTTTGTTTCCACTCAAGGGGACACAGGTGACCTGTTAGAGGGAAAGTATCACCCTGCTTGATGGCTTAAAAAGCCACCTAAATGGAGCAGTTCTTGCATATAATCCAAACGGGTAATGCCCTCCCTTTCCATGAGATTCCCCTAGTCATTCCTCCCGTTCTCTCAGCCCAGTCATACAAGCATGTTCATATTCTGCAACAAGAAGTCCTGATCCTTCAGAAGAAAAGGAATTGTGAAGCTAGTATACGAACAGATTAGACAGGGATGCTACTCCTGCTATTTTCTTGTGCCCAAGAAGGAACACATTTTTTGTTCCATTCTCAACTAAAGGGTCTTTGACGCGCTGATTCTGGAATTAGGAGAATGGATGGAGTACCTTGATTTGCCAGATGCGTTTGTTCATGTTCCAATCTTGAAGTCACACAGGAGGTGTCTGTGCTTTGTGGTATGTTTTGTTTATTACCAGTGACCGGTCCACCTGTTTGTACTGACATAGGCCCTTGAGGTTTGTAAAAAGGTGATAGTGGCGGTTGCGCCTTGCCATTGCAGGGCGAGTATATGAGTATTTCCGTTCCTTGGTGGTCGGCTGCTGAAGGCAGACTCGCAGCAGGTGGTGTTGGACCATCTGAATACCATGAAAGCCCTGCAATTCGACTTGGGATTTTAATCAACTTACCCAGGTCTCTCCTGGTGCCCAAGATTGTCTTCTTTTCAGTTCAGTTTCAAAACACTTTATTTTAGTCATACACCTTAAAAGTGACATAACCAAATTACAATATCCAGTCATTCACATAACAATACATCCAGTAAATAAAAATTCATGTCCAAAAACATATCAGAAATCCAATTATAAAATTGCCATATAAAGCTCACAAATAGAACACAAATCATAAAATACAATAATAAGTGAGTTTGTGCAAGACATTTGGGCATCTCCGTGAAAAGTAATTGTTTGACATTCAAACACTAAAAACTTCAACTTTAAAAATTTGAGCGAGGGCCTACAGTAGTATGAATCCAATATGAGACCATTCTAGCTGTGTCTCAAGGTTAAAACTCAGAAGATGAAAATACTTTAGGCATTGCCAACTAGGTCGATATCAGAAAGGATAAGATCTTGGTCCAAATAGGCCAAAAATATTCAAGATACTTTCCAGCTGAGAATACAATGTAGCCTGTAGTTTCTAACCTACAAATTCTCAATGCAACCCTAAATTGACGGATTTCCACGGTACGACAGAGAGAGGCACAATCCAGCACTTGCACTGTCTGACATACGTTGGACAAAAAAATGAATGTTAGTCGGTTTCTTCTATTCTGTTATACATATAGGGCAGAGTTAGTTGCCTTCGGTTTGGCCCTCCACTTGGCGGTCAGAGTAGCAAGTGAAAGGGAACCCAACCTGAATTTTATAAAAGGGAATTTAGTGAATGGTGTTTTGATCTCGTCCAGAAAGGACTCAAACTTGGGAGTTTACTTTATCTTGAAAAACCTGTTAGTTTATGTGCTAAGAGTAGATAATTGGATGATGTTCCTCTTTTCGTTCTCCTAAAATTAAGCTTTCACATGTTTAATGGAAGAAGGGGAGAAGGATGCAGGATTGTTCCATAAGAAAATCAAGCCCAGGGAGGTTAATGTCTACTTTACGTACTTTAGCCAAGGTAGTATCACTACTCCCGTTTGCCTACCCAGGATATCTCTGCGACCTACCATATACAGTTACAGCTCTTTGGTTGACCATATTTTCCACCAATACATAATTGGTTTGGGCCTTACTTTAGCCATTATGGGCTGCATATTCAAGTCCAATATGAAAACCAGTGAGATAATCTGTGAACGTTTAAGTGCTGTTCCCAGGTGATTGTTTTCTGCGACCCCTAGAGCATCAATATTACTATACCCCTAAAGTTCTGCCCCATAAACTGCACTTGCCACTGCTTGGGCTCTCCAAATTTCTAAAAGAGGAGATACAGGATGAAGGGAAGTGTTTTTTTGCAAATCTTAGAGTGGCCGCTGCTCTGTGATTTAGTAACAGTGTGCTCTTTGTAATTTGGCTAACTCAGGAATTTCTACTGCATAGACGAATTCCTGGGTAGTCAAAATCTGAATCCACTCTCAAGGTCCACTCCTTTCAGTCTCAAAGCCCCTCTGTAGTATCTGTGCGGGTGGATTGCCATGAACGTGATTTTACTAGGGTTAATGGCCAACCATTATTGGTACAAAACAATTTAAACTTGGTTAGCGAGGTCTCTATTCCTTTCTGGGTTTTGGAAACTTATAAAGTATCATCTACAAACAATAGGGCCGGTGTTTTTTATACCCCCCAAAAGTGGGGAGTCACCTTCGCAGCCCAGGAGAAAATCCATGCAGCTGTTTTTAAATAGCCAAAATAGCTGTGGGGCAAGAAGGCAACCTTGTTGGACCCCCTTGGCGATTTTTATCTTGGTCCCCATCTGATCTGCGAGTAGTTGTCAGTATGCAAATGCACTATAATATCCAGAAGAGGAGATGGTAGCCCTGTATCTCTTAAGATTTGCCAGAGCTTATCTCTGGGGACCTTATCAAACGCCACCTTTAGGTCAACAAATGCTACGTAAAGGTTACCCATGTTGCTATCTACCACTTTCCACCTTAAAAGCTGAAATCTAAAGACCTAGTCTATTGTGCGTATCTTGGAGCAAAACCCTGCTTGAAACTGGAAGAGGATCTTGTTATCTTCAGTCCACATCAAGAGGCGGTCTAGAATTTGTTTGCATAAGATTTTTTGAGCTGCATCAATCAAGCTTATTGTCCGACAATTTGGTGGATTGGATTTTAGGCTCTTTTTTGAAGACTGAAACTATTTCTACTCCTTTGCAGGTAGCAGGTACTTGGGCACTGGCCATGATGGCATTGGCTACATGATTTAAATAAGGAACCCTAAAATAACAGGCTCTAATTTTACTAGATCGGCAGGCATCTTTTCCAGCCCAGGAGCCTTGCCCACTTTATGCATACAAATTGCACTGCTTGTTTCTGCCACAGAGAAAAAAAACCTAAGTCAACATCTTGGTCCCTCACAGCCAGGGAACTTAGCAATAATGGATTGCTGGCCAACTCGTCACGATCCTGGATAGTTACAGCAGGGTGCATTTTGAATCCTGACCATAGAGTGCCTGGTAATGGATAATCCAATCCTGGGGTAAAATATTATTGTCTGACCTTATTGCACATGTTTTGATCCATGGCTAATCATGTGCCAAAAACCAGCCTGGTTGCCCAAGTGAACAGTGTCCAGGATATCACTCCAAACAGATGTATCCCAAGATACTTTAACCAATTTTTGGGCTGTTTTATACGTAGGTCTAGCAGCCCGGATTTCAGCTGATGAACCACTTTAAATTACTTTAATTAAATGTGACTTTGCTGTCCTACAGGATTTACCATACCATGAGGGATTAATGGGTGCACTGTAGTCCACTTAGAAGGCAGTTTAATAAGGAAAGGGTTTTTGAGTTCCTCATAAGTCGTATTGTGAGAATCTACAATTTTGCATGGAGAGGAATTGGGATCCCGAAGTACAGACAAAGTTGGGCCCAGATGTTGCTATAGTTGGGCATAAGTGCCCTCATTACTGGCCACACAATCCTACTTTAAATTCCTCCGATTGTTAGTAACAAGTAAATCCCTCTTGGGTAATAGGGACTGCCCACCTCGTTGGTTAAACTTACCCTGAAGGACAGGTACCAAAGGGAAGTGGTCACTTTCAAATCGTTGGATGATTTCCAAATCAGTAAGTTCCGGTCCAAAAATATAAGTAAAAAAATATGTAATCAGTTATACTCAGGTGGGTATTCTTTCGGGAAGTAGGACGCCTGGCTAGATCAGAGACAGTTTGGTCATTACAAGCTCTCAGATGGCAGCCAAGGGAAAGGTCTGTCAGTTGCAAAGCCACCTTGGCCAAAGATAATGTACATGGGTGTAGTGGTTGCAGAATGCCCAAAATTCTGTATTCATCACCGGCAATGCCCCTCAGAAGAACTAAGGGCTCAAAGCTTATGTGTAAGTAACTTCCCAGAATGACAGCTGCTGTTTTGAAAGCCTTCTTTATGCAGTCCCTCAGCAGTAATAAAACAAGGGGACTTTTGACGTCTTTGGTACCGTTCTACTGTACACAATATAAATTAAATGTTCTTTTCCCATTCCAGGATGTAATCTCCAACCCAAGTGGATCAGGAGAATCAATAACTATTTGCTTCACCCAACATCTAAGGGTGGTACTGAGCCACATGGCAAGTCCCACAGATGGTATACCAGCCTGAGATTTTAATGCTGGAACAAAGAATGTTTTGAAGCCTTGCTTATGGGATGGCTCAGTTTCCCAGGTTTTCTGGAGAATAATTATGTCACCTTTATTGATGAAACCCCATTTATCGTATCATTTTACTCCTTAATCCCACTATATTGCATAACATAACACAAATATTAGTTTTAGTCATGGTCTGGATTCCCTTTTGCGGTGTTGGTGTCACCCTATGGATTGAAAATGCTCCAATTTGCGTAGGAGACAGTCCTACAGCAGGACAAGTTATTTGTACCTGATCAGGGAGAATCGAGACTGAGTTACAGTTGTATTGCCAAGGCCTCTGGGAGTCCCCTGTCTAGATTTTACTTTGGCCCTTAGAGCTTTACGTGGGATAGGACTCCTAGGCGATTCTAGTCAGTCAACAAGGAACGTACAGGCAAAGCACGAAAACCGTTGACCCTCTGTTGAGCTGCTAGTGTGGACTTTAAATTGCACTTATGAATTGGATGGTGGAAATGTTTGGGCTGCTAATGTTAGAAGGCCGCTTACAATAGAAGGATGAACTAATGTCACCTTGATGAAATCTGAGATGTCGCTCACAGATGATAGCCCCGTAGCCACAAGAATATCCTAGCAAATTGCACTGCAGCATTTTTGAATGTTTCTGATGCAGTGGATAGCTTTGTTAACTAAGGAAGCCTCGTTTTCCCTAGGGATGTACCTGGATCTTAGGGATGCCCATCAAATAAATGGTACTGGTGTTGGGGGGAAGTTCGTTATATGATCCCACCCCTCGATGGCTTCTTGGATAAATTGGTAAGGCAGACAGTTGTGAATCATTTAACGCACAGAATATGAGTAGGTTGGGGGTGATTGAATTATAATTAGTTGTTAAGAGCAGCCTTGGACAAGGACGTAAAGATTCCATGCCAGATTAAAAGTTTATAACTCCTGACTTCTTCTCGCTGAGTAATTCCAGACGGACAATCAAGAAAGCTGCATTGAATAGTAAAGGTTTCCGGTAGCTATGAGTGGTATGATGTGGTAGAGATTCCGGACCAATATCCGTAATGGCATTCTAGGGCCCGGCGTTACTTATTTTTTTTGTATAAAGGGGCATTATCCTTGGTGGGGGTACAGGTTGAAAAATAGCTGCCCTATCAGTTTGCGGGGGTCCTAGTTCTACACCACAACCTATCCTTGTGGACCCTACTAGTGAATGCTCCTTCAACATACAGACCTTAGTTCTTAAGTCAGCAATTTCTGCCCTCATGATACTTATAATTACCCAGAGATCTCTTATTGTTTTTGGTCTCATCTGCCACTACTGGCTGCATTGTATTGTCAGGTCTTGAGCTAGCTTCCACAATAGGATCTTCATTCAAGGCCAAAGGGAGGAAATGTTTTAAACAAGATTTGATATAGAGGATTCTAGCAGAATTTGGGGTTTGGATTAGGGGTGGTCATGGATAGCTAGTACAGTGTTTAGTCTCTGCAATAAATGTTTGGAAATGGGAAGCGGGGGATACATTGGAAGTAGAGGATTCGTTTTTGGTTCCCTTTTTGTTAAATAGGGGGCTACTTTAGATTTGTTTTGGTTTTGCGCCTAATAGATCAGGGCGTAAAATTTGCAGAACTTTCTCAATGAGGACATCAATATCTCATAAGGTGCAATTTTTTGGAAGTGGGCCCAGAGCTTTCTTGTTAGTGGTTTCTCCTAAGTGCTTTTCATTGCATTTCCTTTTCCCCGTTGCAGCTTCTTACTTAAGCTAAAATATTTTTTGTTATTAAAATAAAAATACAATCAAGAATACTTTAACCTCTTAGCTGCTGGGCCTTTTCCCCCCCAATGCTGAGCCCTTTTTTGGCTATTTGGGGTAGTTCGCGCTTAGGCCTTCATAACTTTTTGTCCACATAAGCTATCCACGCCAAATTTGCGTCCTTTTTTTCCAACATCCTAGGGATTCTAAAGGTACCCAGAGTTTCTGGGTTCCCCTGGAGGAGACCAAGAAATTAGCCAAAATACTCCTAAACTTTGTTTTTCAAAAAATGGGGAAAAAGGACTGCAGAAGAAGGCTTGAGATTTTTTTCCCTGAAAATGGCACCAACAAAGGGTTTGCGGTGCTAAAATCACCATCTTTCCAGCTTTCAGGAACAGGCAGAGTTGAATCAGAAAACCACATTTTTCAACACAATGTTGGCATTTTACTGGGACATACTTCATTTTTACTATTTTTGGTGCTTTCATCCTCCTTCCAGTTAGTGACAGGAATGGGTGTGAAACCAACACTGGATCCCGGAAAGCTAAGTATTTCTGAAACATAGACAACATTCGGAATTGAGCCAGGGGTCATTTGTGTAGATCCTACAAGGTTCCTACAGAAAATAACAGCTGAAATAAAACAAATATTGAAATTGAGCTGAAAAAAACAGCCATTTCTCTCAACGTTTTACTCTATAACATTTTCCTGCAATGTCAGATGTTTTAAAGCAATATACCGTTATGTGTGCTGGACTCTTCTGGTTGCAGGGATATATAGGGCTTGTAGGTTCATCAAGATCCCTAGGTACCCAGAGCCAATAAATGAGCTGCACCTTGCAATGGGTTTTCATTCTATACCGGGTATACAGCAATTAATTTGCTGAAATATAAAGAGTGAAAAATAGGTATCAAGAAAACCTTTCTATTTCCAAAATGGGCATAAGATAAGGTATTGAGCAGCAGTGTTTATTTGCCCATCTCTGAATTCCGGGGTGCCCATCCTAGCATGTGAATTACAGGCCATTTCTCAAATAGACGTCTTTTTTACACACTGTCTTACATTTGGAAGTAAAAAATGTAGAGAAAAACAAGGGTCAATAACACTTGTTGTGCTATTCTGTGTTCCCCCAAGTCTTCCGATACAAAATGGTACCTCACTTGCGTGGGTAGGCCTAATGCTCGCGACAGGAAAGGCAACATGGACACATCACATTTTTACATTGAAATCTGATGTGTTTTTTACAAAGTGCCTAGCTGTAGATTTTGGCCTCTAGCTCAGCCGGCACCTAGGGAAACCTACCAAACCTGCACATTTTTTAAAACTAGACACCTAAGGGAATCCAGGATGGGCTGACTTGTGGGGTTCCGATCAGGTTCTGTTACCCAGAATCCTTTGCAAACCTCAAGATTTTGCCAAAAAAACACTTTTTCCTCACATTTCGGTGACAGAAAGTTCTGGAATCTGAGAGGAGCCACAAATTTCCTTCCACCCAGCATTCCCTCAAGACTCCCGATAAAAATGATACCTCACTTGTGAGGATAGGCCTAGTGCCTGCGACTGGAAATGCCCCAAAACACAACGTGGACATATCACATTTTCACAAAGAAAACATAGCTGTTTTTGCAAAGTGCCTAGATGTGGATTTTGGCCTCTAGCTCAGCTGGCACCTAGGGAAACCTAGCAAACCTGCACAGTTCTGAAAACTAGACACCTAGGGGAATCCAAGATGGGGTGACTTGTGGGGCTCTGATCAGGTTCTGTTACCCAGAATCCTTTGCAAACCTCAAAATGTGGCCAAAAAACACTTTTTCCTCACATTTCGGTGACAGAAAGTTCTGGAATCTGAGAGGAGCCACAAATTTCCTTCCACCCAGTGTTCCCCCCAAGTCTCCCGATAAAAACAGTACCTCAGTTGTGGGGGTAGGCCTAGTACCCACGATTGGAATAGATCACACAACGGTCAATGTTAGTACTTACATGAGGCAACTGTTGACCCTGGGGTGATCCATTCCTTACGCAGGCATTAAGTATAGGCACTCAAGATGGGTAGTGTTTTTATCAGGACAGCTGAGGACTCGCTTGGTGGTTGGAATTTTGTGGATCGCAGCATATTCCTGTGGTTTGTGTGACAGAAATGCAAGAAAAATAGTTTTTATTCAGCATTTCAGCTTTGCAGGGCATTCTGGGTAAGAAAACTTTGGGGAATCCACACAAGTCACACCTCTGTGGACTCCCCCGGATGTCTAGTTTACAGAAATGTTTGGGTTTAGTATGTTTCCCTATATAGCCGCTTACCCAGGACCAAAAACACAGGTGCCTGCCTTACAAAACCAGTTTGTTTTGTGATAGATAATTTTGATGTCTCCACAATACAATTTGGGCAGTGGAATTCGGGGCTGAACTAAATTGGGGAGCTCCCAAGAGAGCACCCTCTTTGTGCTTGCCCCCGCATTCACCTGCTCTCTGGGTTGGGCTAACCCACTATTGCCTTGTTGCACAGACTGTGCTTGCGAAGGGACAACAGGACCGCCCTCATCACCTCCCTCACAATTTACTGGAAGGAGTTATCCAATGGGACTCCTCCAACTGAAAAATCACTCCCAGAGTCTGCGCCATTGTCCTGTCCCTCAGATGCTGTCTCAGTCTCTGATCCTATGTCAGAGCTGTCCTCTATAACCCGAGTGACGTCAGCAGCAGTCATCCATCAAGATGCCATCTCTGCTATTGGCTAAACTGTTGCTCTAAAACACTAGCCTACATAGACAGTCCCAAAATTGCTGGTGTGTGTGTGTGTGTGTGTGTGTGTGTGTGTGTGTGTGTGTGTGTGTGTGTGTGTGTGTGTGATACGTGCAACAGTAGAGGCCACCTTACCTGCGCTTCCCTCAATCAGCACGTTCTTTCAAGACACTCAAACACCTTGTCACATACCATTCGTCACAGTCTTTAGCACCTCCGGCGCCCAGTCTAACAATCATTATTGGTGCCCCACTCCCATGTCCTCCTCCCCGGATTCCCTCATTACCACCCAGCAAACGTGCTCTTCCTCTCTTCATAGCCACCCGCACATATATTTCATCTGTATTATAGCGGAGGTAGTGGCTGACTTTACTAATGTACTCATCTATTTACATAAAATACAGAATTGCTCTTTGCAGTAGGCATATAATAAACCTTTATATGTGGGTCTGGTTTTCCTGGGGGCCGATCGCAGCCCCCAGGGAAACCACACATGCACTAAGAAAAGAGTGATATATATATATATATATATATATAGAGAGAGAGAGAGATAGATCTATGTGTGTGTATATATATATATATATATATATATATATATATCTATATAGATCTATGTATATATATATATATATATCTATATAGATCTATCTATAGATATATCCATGAAGATAGATATATCTATCTACATGGATTGATCTATATATATATATAGATATACATATATATATATATCTGTGTAAGGAAATGCCTCCTTGGTATGGTTACCCCCTGACTTTTTGCCTTTGCTGATGCTAAGTTTTGATTTGAAAGTGTGCTGAGTCCTGCTAACCAGGCCCCAGCACCAGTGTTCTTTCCCTAACCTGTACTTTTGTTTCCAAAATTGGCACACCCTGGCATCCAGGTAAGTCCCTTGTAACTGGTACCCCAGGTACCAAGGGCCCTGATGCCAGGGAAGGTCTCTAAGGGCTGCAGCATATCTTATGCCACCCGGGGGACCCCTCACTCAGCACAGACACACTGCTTGCCAGCTTGTGTGTGCTAGTGAGGACAAAACAACTAAGTCGACTTGGCACTCCCCTCAGGGTGCCATGCCAACCTCACACTGCCTATGTAGTATAGATAAGTCACCCCTCTAGCAGGCCTTACAGCCCTAAGGCAGGGTGCACTATACCATAGGTGAGGGCAGAAGTGCATGAGCACTGTGCCCCTACAGTGTCTAAGCAAAACCTTAGACATTGTAAGTGCAGGGTAGCCATAAGAGTATATGGTCTGGGAATCTGTCATGCACGAACTCCACAGCACCATAATGGCTACACTGAAAACTGAGAAGTTTGGTATCAAACTTCTCAGCACAATAAATGCACACTGATGCCAGTGTACATTTTATTGTAACATACACCCCAGAGGGCACCTTAGAGGTGCCCCCTGAAACCTTAACCGACTATCCGTGTAGGCTGACTAGTTTTAGCAGTCTGCCACACACCAGACATGTTGCTGGCCACATGGGGAGAGTGCCTTTGTCACTCTGTGGCTAGTAACAAAGCCTGTACTGGGTGGAGGTGCTTCACACCTCCCCCTGCAGGAACTGTAACACCTGGCGGTGAGCCTCAAAGGCTCACCCCCTTTGTTACAGCATCCCAGGGCACTCCAGCTAGTGGAGTTGCCCGCCCCCTCCGGCCTCAGCCCGCTTTTGGCGGCAAGGCCGAAGGAGATAATGAGAAAAACAAGGAGGAGTCACTGGCCAGTCAGGACAGCCCCTAAGATGTCCTGAGCTGAGGTGACTCTAACTTTTAGAAATCCTCCATCTTGCAGATAGAGGATTCCCCCAATAGGATTAGGGATGTGCCCCCCTCCCCTCAGGGAGGAGGCACAAAGAGGGTGTACCCACCCTCAGGGCTAGTAGCCATTGGCTACTAACCCCCCAGACCTAAACACGCCCTTAAATTTAGTATTTACGGGGCTCCCCAGAACCTAGGAACTCCGATTCCTGCAACCTAAGAAGAAGAGGACTGCTAAGCTGAAAAACCCTGCAGAGAAGACGGAGACACCAACTGCTTTGGCTCCAGCTCTACCGGCCTGTCTCCCCACTTCTAAAGACACTGCTACAGCGACACTTTCCACAGGGACCAGCGACCTCTGAAGCCTCAGAGGACTGCCCTGCATCTAGAAGGACCAAGAACTCCCGAGGACAGCGGCTCTGTTCACCAAAGACTGCAACTTTGAAACAACTCGTGTTTCCCGCCGGAAGCGTGAGATTTGGCACTCTGCACCTGACGCCCCCGGCTAGACTTGTGGAGAACAATCACTTCAGGGATGACTCCCCGGCGACTGCGAGACCGTGAGTAGCCAGAGTTGCCCCCCCTGAGCCTCCACAGCGACGCCTGCAGAGGGAATCCTGAGGTTCCCCCTGACCGCGACTGCCTGCTTCTAAGAACCAGACGCCTGGTAGGGACACTGCACCCGCAGCCTCCAGGACCTGAAGGATCCGACCTCCAGTGCAGGAGCGACCCACAGGTGGCCCTCTCCCTTGCCCAGGTGGTGGCTACCCCGAGGACCCCCCCCCTTGCCTGGCTGCATCGCTGAAGAGACCCCTTGGTCTCCCATTGAAACCCATTGAGAACCCGACGCTTGTTTGCACACTGCACCCGGCCGCCCCTGTGCCGCTGAGGGTGTACTTTCTGTGTGGACTTGTGCTTCCCCCCCCCCCCCCCGGTGCCCTACAAAACCCCCCTGGTCTGCCATCCGAAGACGCGGGTACTTACCTGCTGGCAGACTGGAACCAGGGCACCCCCTTCTCCATTGAAGCCTATGCGTTTTGGGCACCACTTTGACCTCTGCACCTGACCGGCCCTGAGCTGCTGGTGTGGTAACTTTGGGGTTGCTCTGAACCCCCAACGGTGGGCTACCTTGGATCCAAACTTGAACGCCGTAGTTGGTTTACTTACCTGCAAAAACTAACAAACTCTTACTCCTCCCAGGAACTGTTGAAAATTGCACTGTCTAGTTTTAAAATAGCTATATGTGATTTATGTGAAAAGTGTATATGCTATTTTGCTAATTCAAAGTTCCTAAAGTACCTACCTGCAATACCTTTCATTTGAAGTATTACATGTTAATCTTGAACCTGTGGTTCTTAAAATAATCTAAGAAAATATATTTTTCTATACAAAAACCTATTGGCCTGGATTTGTCTCTGAGTGTGTGTTCCTCATTTATTGCTTGTGTATGTACAACAAATGCTTAACACTACTCCTTTGATAAGCCTACTGCTCGACCACACTACCACAAAATAGAGCATTAGTATTATCTCTTTTTGCCACTATCTTACCTCTAAGGGGAACCCTTGGACACTGTGCATACTATTCCTTACTTTGAAATAGTGCATACAGAGCCAACTTCCTACATTGGTGGATCAGCGGTGGGGTACAAGACTTTGCATTTGCTGGACTACTCAGCCAATACCTGATCACACGACTAAATTCCAAAAATTGTCATTAGAAACTGATTTTTGCAATTTGAGCTATTTTTCTAAATTTGTAAAAGTCCTGCTAGGGCCTTGTGTTAGTCCCTGTTAGCATTTCTTTTAGAGTTTAAAAGTTTTGTGAAAGTTTGAATTAAGTTCTAGAGATAGTTTTAGATTCCAACTTTTAGAAACATAATGTCTAATGCAGAAGAGAGAGTGATGGAACTCGACCTCACACCTTACCTCCATCTTAGAATGAGGGAGCTAAGGTCTCTCTGCAAACTAAAAAATATTAAAGCTGGCATAAACCCTTCCAAAATACAGCTCCAGGAGCTGTTGGCAGAGTTTGCCAAAGCCAACCCCTCTGAGGATGACCTCCCAGAGGATGAAGCTAGTGACTTGGAGGAGAGTTTCCCCCCCCCCCCCCCCCCCCTCCAGTTTTAATTAGGGAGATCAGGGCCCCTCAAGCCCTGTCTCAAACTGTGTTAGTCAGAGATGCTGTTTCCCTCACAGGAGGGTCCAGCACCTCTGTAATCACTGAGGATAGCCTCTGTGAAGATGACCTCCTGCTAGCCAGGATGGCCAAAAGATTGGCTTTAGAGAGACAGCTCTTAGCCATAGAAAGGGAAAGACAAGAGATGGGTTTTGGTCCCATCCATGGTGGCAGCAACATAATAGGGTCAGAGATTCTCCTGACATGTTGAAAATCCCTAAAGGGATTGTAACTAAATATGAAGATGGTGATGACATTACCAAATGGTTCACAGCTTTTGAGAGGGCTTGTGCAACCAGAAAAGTAAACGGATCTCACTGGGGTGCTCTCCTTTGGGAAATGTTCACTGGAAAGTGTAGGGATAGACTCCTCACACTCTCTGGAAAAGATGCAGAATCCTATGACCTCATGAAGGCTACCCTGATTGAGGGCTTTGGATTCTCCACTGAGGAGTATAGAATTAGGTTCAGGGGGGCTCAAAAATCCTCGAGCCAGACCTGGGTTGATTTTGTTGACTACTCAGTGAAAACACTGGATGGTTTGATTCAAGGCAGTGGTGTAAATGATTATGATGGGCTGTACAATTTATTTGTGAAAGAACACCTGTTAAGTAATTGTTCAAATGATAAACTGCATCAGTATCTGGTAGACCCAGGACCAATTTCTCCCCAAGAATTGGGAAAGAAGGCGGACCATTGGGTCAAGACTAGGGTGACCAAAAGAAAGGGGTCACAAAGCCTCCCCAGGGGAAGAGTGTTGAGACATCCAAAGGGAAAAATAGTAAAGAGTCTTCTACAGGTCCCCAAGAACCTGCACAGGAGGGTGGGCCCAGAGCCTCTTCACAATCCAATTTTAGGTACAAGGGTAAAAACTTTGATCCCAAAAAGGCCTGGTGTCGTAGCTGTAATCAGCCTGGACACCAAACTGGAGACAAGGCCTGTCCCAAGAAAGGTTCCACTACTAACTCTACTCCAGCTAACCCTTGAATGGCTAGTCTCCAAGTGGGATCAACAGTGTGCCCAGAGCAAATCAGGTGTCACACTGAAGCTACATTAGTCTCTGAGGGTGGGGTGGATTTAGCGACACTGGCTGCCTGGCCCCCTAACATGCAAAAATACAGGCAGCAGCTCTTAATTAATGGGACAAGTGTAGAAGGCCTGAGGGATACAGGTGCCAGTGTCACCATGGTGACAGAGAAACTGGTTTCCCCTGGTCAATACCTGGCTGGACAAACTTATCCAGTCACCAACGCTGACAATCAGACTAAAGTACCTCCCATGGCTATGGTAACTTTAGAGTGGGGATGGGTCAATGGCCTGAAACAGGTGGTGGTCTCCTCAAATATCCCTGTAGACTGTTTGCTTGGAAATGACCTGGAGTCCTCAGCATGGGCTGAGGTAGAACTGAAAACCCATGCAGCCATGCTGGGTATCCCTGAACTGGTGTGTGTCAAGACAAGGGCACAGTGCAAGGCTCAGGGTGCAAAAGTGGTGTTGGAGCCTGGAAAAAGGGCCCAACCTACCAAGAGAAAAGGAAAGCCAACTGGGGAACCAGTTGCAACACAACAAGAAAAAGAGAACCTCTCTTCTCAGGAAGAAGTTCTGCCATCTGAGGGAACTGAGCCTATGGAGTTAGGACCTTATCAGGTTGAGCTCCTAGGCCCAGGGGGACCCTCAAGGGAGCAGTTGTGTAAGGGACAAGAAACCTGTCCCTCTCTTGAAGGCCTTAGGAACACATAGGGTCTATTGGGAAGATGGACTCCTTTACGCTGAGGCAAGAGATCCCAAACCTGGTGCCACTAGGAGAGTGGTAGTGCCTCAGGAGTTTAGGGAGTTCATTCTGACCTTAGCCCATGATATTCCTCTTGCTGGGCATTTGGGACAAACCAAGACGTGGGAGAGACTAGTCAACCACTTCTATTGGCCCAACATGTCCCAGAAGGTCAAGGAGTTTTGTGTCTCCTGTGCCACCTGTCAAGCCAGTGGTAAGACAGGTGGACACCCAAAGGCCCCCCTCATTCCACTTCCAGTGGTGGGGGTCCCCTTTGAAAAGTGGGTGTGGACATAGTGGGTCCACTTGAACCTCCCACAGCCTCAGGGAACCTATACATACTAGTAGTAGTGGATCATGCTACTAGATACCCTTAAGCAATTCCCCTTAAGTCGACTACTGCCCCTGCAGTAGCCAAGGCACTCATTGGTATCTTTACCAGAGTGGGTTTTCCTAAGGAGGTGGTGTCTGACAGAGGTACCAACTTCATGTCAGCATACCTGAAACACATGTGGAATGAGTGTGGGGTGACTTACAAATTCACCACACCATACCATCCACAAACCAATGGTCTTGTTGAGAGATTCAACAAAACATTGAAAGGCATGATCATGGGGCTCCCTGAAAAACTCAAAAGGAGATGGGATGTCCTCTTGCCATGTCTGCTTTTCGCTTACAGAGAGGTGCCTCAGAAGGGAGTAGGGTTTTCCCCCTTTGAACTTCTGTTTGGCCACCCTGTAAGGGGACCACTAGCTCTTGTGAAAGAAGGCTGGGAGAGACCTCTTCATGAGCCTAAGCAAGATATAGTGGACTATGTACTTGGCCTACGTTCAAGGATGGCAGAGTACATGGAAAAGGCAAGCAAAAACCTTGATGCCAGCCAACAGCTCCAGAAGTTTTGGTATGACCAAAAGGCTGCAATGGTTGAATTTCAACCAGGGCAGAAAGTCTGGGTTTTGGAGCCTGTGGCTCCCAGGGCACTTCAGGACAGATGGAGTGGCCCTTACCCAGTGCTAGAAAAGAAGAGTCAGGTCACCTACCTGGTGGACCTAGGCACTAGCAGGACCCCCAAGAGGGTGATCCATGTGAACCACCTTAAGCTCTTCCATGACAGGGCTGATGTGAATCTGTTGATGGTAACAGATGAGGATCAGGAAGCTGAGAGTGAACCTCTCCCTGATCTCCTCTCCACAGACCCTAAAGATGGCTCAGTAGATGGAGTGATCTTTTCAGACACCCTCTCTGGCCAACAGCAATCTGACTGTAGGAAGGTCCTGCAACAGTTTGCTGAGCTCTTTTCCCTAACCCCTGCTCAGACACACCTGTGTACCCATGATGTGGACACAGGAGACAGCATGCCCGTCAAAAAAAAAATTTCAGACAGTCTGACCAAGTTAAGGAAAGCATCAAAGTGGAAGTCCACAAGATGCTGGAATTGGGAGTCATTGAGCACTCTGACAGCCCCTGGGCTAGCCCAGTGGTCTTAGTCCCCAAACCTCACACCAAAGATGGAAAGAGAGAGATGAGGTTTTGTGTGGACTACAGAGGACTTAATTCTGTCACCAAGACAGATGCCCATCCCATTCCAAGGGCTGATGAACTGATTGACAAATTGGGTGCTGCCAAATTCTTAAGTACCTTTGACTTAACTGCAGGGTACTGGCAAATCAAAATGGCACCAGGAGCAAAAGAAAAGACAGCATTCTCCACACCTGATGGGCATTATCAATTTACTGTTATGCCCTTTGGTTTAAAGAATGCCCCTGCCACCTTCCAAAGGTTGGTGAATCAAGTCCTTGCTGGTTTGGAGTCCTTTAGTGCAGCTTATCTTGACGATATTGCTGTCTTTAGCTCCAGCTGGCAGGATCCCCTGGTCCACCTGAAGAAGAAGGCAGGGAACTGTGGTTTACTTGGGACACCTTGTAGGTGGAGGCCAAGTTCAGCCACTCCAGCCTACGATCCAGACAATTCTGGACTGGGCAGCTCCAAAAACCCAGACTCAAGTCAGGGCATTCCTTGGCTTGACTGGGTACTACAGGAGGTTTGTGAAGGGATATGGATCCATAGTGACAGCCCTCACAGAACTTACCTCCAAGAAAATGCCCAAGAAAGTAAACTGGACTGTAGCATGCCAACAGGCCTTTGACACCCTGAAACAAGCAAAGTGCACAGCACCAGTTCTAAAAGCTCCAAATTACTCCAAGCAGTTCATTGTGCAGACAGATGCCTCTGAACATGGGATAGGGGCAGTTTTGTCCCAAACAAATGATGAAGGCCTTGACCAGCCTGTTGCTTTCATTAGTAGGAGGTTACTCCCCAGGGAGCAGCATTGGAGTGCCATTGAGAGGGAGGCCTTTGCTGTGGTTTGGTCCCTGAAGAAGCTGAGACCATACCTCTTTGGTACTCACTTTGTAGTTCAAACTGACCACAGACCTCTCAGATGGCTGATGCAAATGAAAGGTGAAAATCCAAAACTGTTGAGGTGGTCCATCTCCCTACAGGGAATGGACTTTATAGTGGAACACAGACCTGGGACTGCCCATGCCCATGCAGATGGCCTTTCCAGGTTCTTCCACTTAGAAAATGAAGACTCTCTTTGGAAAGGTTAGTCTCATCCTCTTTCATTTGGGGGGGGGGGGTGTAAGGAAATGCCTCCTTGGCATGGTTACCCCCTGACTTTTTGCCTTTGCTGATGCTAAGTTTTGATTTGAAAGTGTGCTGAGGCCTGCTACCCATGCCCCAGCACCAGTGTTCTTTCCCTAACCTGTACTTTGTTTCCACAATTGGCACACCCTGGCATC
This sequence comes from Pleurodeles waltl, assembly GCF_031143425.1. Classification (NCBI taxonomy): domain Eukaryota; kingdom Metazoa; phylum Chordata; class Amphibia; order Caudata; family Salamandridae; genus Pleurodeles; species Pleurodeles waltl. Next base: position 539,853,328 of record NC_090448.1, read on the forward strand.
CAGGTAAGTCCCTTGTAACTGGTACCCCTGGTACCAAGGGCCCTGATGCCAGGGAAGGTCTCTAAGGGCTGAAGCATATCTTATGCCACCCTGGGGACCCCTCACTCAGCACAGACACACTGCTTGCCAGCTTGTGTGTGCTAGTGAGGACAAAACGAGTAAGTCGACATGGCACTCCCCTGAGGGTGCCATGCCAACCTCACACTGCCTATGTAGTATAGATAAGTCACCCCTCTAGCAGGCCTTACAGCCCTAAGGCAGGGTGCACTATACCATAGGTGAGGGCATAAGTGCATGAGCACTATGCCCCTACAGTGTCTAAGCAAAACCTTAGACATTGTAAGTGCAGGGTAGCCATAAGAGTATATGGTCTGGGAGTCTGTCATGCACGAACTCCACAGCACCATAATGGCTACACTGAAAACTGTGAAGTTTGGTATCAAACTTCTCAGCACAATAAATGCACACTAATGCCAGTGTACATTTTATTGTAACATACACCCCAGAGGGCACCTTAGAGGTGCCCCCTGAAACCTTAACCGACTATCCGTGTAGGCTGACTAGTTTTAGCAGCCTGCCACACACCAGACATGTTGCTGACCCCATGGGGAGAGTGCCTTTGTCACTCTGTGGCTAGTAACAAAGCCTGTACTGGGTGGAGGTGCTTCACACCTCCCCCTGCAGGAACTGTAACACCTGGCAGTGAGCCTCAAAGGCTCACCCCCTTTGTTACAGCACCCCAGGGCACTCCAGCTAGTGGAGTTGCCCGCCCCCTCCGGCCACGGCCCCGCTTTTGGCGGCAAGGCCAGAGGAGATAATGAGAAAAACAAGGAGGAGTCACTGGCCAGTCAGGACAGCCCCTAAGGTGTCCTGAGCTGAGGTGACTCTGAAATCCTCCATCTTGCAGATGGAGGATTCCCCCAATAGGATTAGGGATGTGCCCCCCTCCCCTCAGGGAGGAGGCACAAAGAGGGTGTACCCACCCTCAGGGCTAGTAGCCATTGGCTACTAACCCCCAGACCTAAACACGCCCTTAAATTTAGTATTTAAGGGCTCCCCAGAACCTAGGAACTTCGATTCCTGCAACCTAAGAAGAAGAGGACTGCTAAGCTGAAAAACCCTGCAGAGAAGACGGAGACACCAACTGCTTTGGCCCCAGCTCTACTGGCCTGTCTCCCCACTTCTAAAGACACTGCTCCAGCGACGCTTTCCCCAGGGACCGGCGACCTCTGAAGCCTCAGAGGACTGCCCTGCATCTAGAAGGACCAAGAACTCCCGAGGACAGCGGCTCTGTTCACCAAAGACTGCAACTTTGAAACAAAGAAGCAACTTTGAAACAACTCGTGTTTCCCGCCGGAAGCGTGAGACTTGGCACTCTGCACCCGGCGCCCCCGGCTTGACTTGTGGAGAACAATCACTTCAGGGAGGACTCCCCGGCGACTGCGAGACCGTGAGTAGCCAGAGCCTCCTAGCCCGGAAGAGTTCTGGGTCACGTAGTCCCCACCTTCCCCTGACACAGCGTTGATGTCTTGTTTTTAATCAGTGCAGTGAGAGACATGACATTACTCAGGGCCTTCCCACCTCCCCTGAGGATTAGGGAAATTCATTATATGATTTTAATGTTTCAGGAGGGATCTCTTCTCCTGGGCCCGACATTCCTTTGCTTGCGGGGCCTTCTGGTTTCCATCCTCCTGGTCACTCACTCTTCCTGGCACCTGGGCCTCCTTCATTGGTGCCTTCTTCTTCAATGGTTTCAGCATTGGGGCACTCCAGTGGACAATGTCCAGAGCTCCCAGTATGGAACAACAGATCTTAGCGGTCGGTCAGCGAGACTCTCATTAGTGAGAGACCTTTTTGCACTCCACCAGCAGTGGCCATGTTGGAGCAGAGCAACCATTTCAATCTCCTTGAGTTGCGGGCAATATGATTGATGGTGAAGGTGTCCCTACACTCTATTCGTTTTTGGTCTATTCAGATTCTTACTGATAATAAGACTGTGAGTGGTATGCCAAGAAGCAGGGCGACATAGGTGTGTGCCCTCTGTGTCGAGAAAGCTAAGGTTGTGGACCTGGTTTGAGGTTCACAAAATCTGGCTTGTTACCAACCATTTAGCAGGCTCTCTGACTGTGACAGTCCTCAAACAGAATCATTGTCATTTTGCTGATCGCTTCAGTAGGTGGTACTGTTCTTTTTTGCATTCTGAACATCTCACCAGTGGATCTCTTTACCACTTGCAAGAATGCACATTGCCTATTGTTGGTCGTCCTCCAGGTTTGTCGCAGGGAAATGTAGGGGATGCATCACCTCTGAGGTGGGATTGTGTCACTGCATTATGCATTCCCTAGTATTCCTCTGATACAGAGGCAATAGCAGGATTGGGAACATAAAATTCCTGTTATGACAGATTCACTGCAGAGGATTTGGTATGCGTTCCAAATAGCCTATAATTTTGTCCTCTTCTCTTGTTTCCGCTCAGGGTGGACCTTGTGTCAAGGTGCAGGGGGGCCTCCAGAGCCTCCACATTTACACTTTAAAATTGAGTGGGGCTATCTAAGTTCATGCATCAACTACTAGATGTAGTAGATGCCATTTCGTCGCCATGTCGACCCTCTACGATATTTGTCTACTCTGGTCATTAGTCCTGTTCTGTATTCTGATGTGCTGAGGAGAACTTCGATACTTGTAAGGCACATTTAGCAAATGTTTTTTTCTGAGTACAGTTAAAGGTTACATGTTCATATTTTCAGCCTTTCTTTGTAAACCAGTTCAGTCTTCGTGGTTCAGGTCCCTAACTGTGATGTAGTTTCTCAAAGGAATGTTGTTCATGTTTCTCCCTTCAACGTTCATTATGCCCCAGTGGGACCTTAGTGTTCTCCTTTTCTGGTCAAGCTGTTTTTGAGGACACATCTACATTTCTTCCAGAAGTAATGGCCATGCGAGTCACTCTGCTACCTGGTCTACATCTTACTCTTGAATTCATCCCACTAAGAAGGAGGAATGATTTCATTGTTTGGATCCTCACAGAGCTGGTAGCAATTACATATTGTACTATGCATTGAGATTTGCTCTACTCTTGCAAGAAGGAACCCTCTGAAGGTTGCAGGGCCCACTCTGCAAAAGCGACTTCACCTGTTAGAGACTTCCAGTTGCAGATTTCTTACCTTATGAATTTTTCCCAGGCATCAGACTGGATCTGGAGATTTTTCTCGAGCAGTACCTCTCCGTGTCGGCAGATACCATTGATCAGCTCCGTGTCCGTTGTCTGCGTCCCCTGCGCTGCATAGGACATCAAAGGTCTTATGTGCCCTGACATCAGTTCTTTTCTTTTTGTGCCAGCCAGCGCTGATCCAAAGAGAGCTAGCCCTCAGTCTCTTTTTGTCTGGCCTTTTACCACTTTTTTCAAAGCTTTTTTGAGTTGAATAACTCCTAGTGCATAAAGGATGTCCTCTAGGAAGACTAGGTTCAAGCCCTCCTGGGATAGGCTTAAAGCCCTGCTGGTCTTGCCATCGGGCAATGTCTGTGACGTAACCCGCACCTTGTGTGCCTTTTGTATCTGGAGTGCTGCGACCATGATCCGAAATCGTGTCAGGCCATAAATCCGACTGCTTTGAGGTAGTGGTCCCTAAAGTTGATGGTGGCCCAGCACTCGACTCCCTGTAAGTCCTGATATCGGTCAAGATTAAGGTCTCAGGATCAGTTGCGGAGCCCCCTCTCTTCTGTATCCCACTCCAAGTCATTGGGATGTTCAGGTACGTCGAGGCATAAGAAGCCGAAGAAGGTGAAACGTTCTTCGACTTCACCCCGTGCGGATGAAACAAGGGAAAAGCAACATCATCGATCGAGGCACATCTGTAGAGCCTGTGTCTGGGCCGACTTTGCACTTCCTGAGTTTTCAGGAGCTGGAGTGACCCCTGCCCAGCTTAAAGAGTTTTATGAACCCCTGTTTCTCAACTTTGAACAGTCCGACTCTGCTAGCAGGCCTTCGGGCCCGCGAAGTCACAAGAGGTCACTTTGGGTATCGTGTCAGTGGCTTCAGCCTTAGCTCCGAGGGGCACCCATGGATCCACTCTTGGATCCAAACCAGTTATGGTCGTACCACTTCGACCTTCCCCAGCGCCAGTTCTGTTGTCAACGATCCTGGTGCCACTCGTGGCCTCAGACAGCATCACCCCCATACTTTTTGCGGACATAGAGCCGGATGGGCATCGTACGACTGGTGCCAGCAGGGGCCTTGCCCCCTCTGTGGGTTCCTGAGCCTTACTATTAATGGCTAGTTTAAGGTGAGGAAGGGGAGGGGTCACTGGACCCTTTAAAATCCCAGCTTCAAGACCCCATGGACTGCCGTACAGACCTGGGTGAAGCCAGTGGACTGGATACCTCTCCAGATACTGGCATGCTCTCCCCCTCCACCATGGCTACAGAGGAGAGAACTTCACATTCAGTGATGGTGTGGAGACGAACGGAGGTCCTGGACCTTGAGCTGCCTTTGGTGGCAGTCAGGACTAACCTCCTGTCAAAGCTGCTTCACTGAACCTCTGCTCCCCTTTAATAAAGCCATTATGGACAACCTTCTGGGTACTTGGTCCAAACCCAGCAGAGGGGCTCCTGTAAACAAGACTATTGCCCACCACCATCGACCTGCACCGGGCGACCCAGGTTTCCTGATGCAACACCCCACCCCTTAAAGCTTGGTTATCCAAGCCTCCACTTCCTTTCTGAACCCCCAGATAGGGAATTCAAGAGGCTGGACACAGCTGGAAAGAAGATGTTTTCTTCCACCAACGTTGCATTGCGGTCCATAAACACTGCATGCCTTTTGGGCCACTATTCTCACACACTGTGGGATACAGTTGCGCAAGTGCTGGCACTGGTCCCGGAGGAGCCCGGGGCTGTACTATTACCGTTGATATGAGAGAGAAGCCGCAACATTCATGATCCGATGTGGACTGAACACAACCGACTCATTGGGCAAAGCGGTTACATCGACAGTGGCCCTTAGGCGCTATGCCTGTTTGAGGACTTCTGGCTTTTCGGGGATGTCCAAACTAATCTTTTGGACATGCCCTTTGATGGCACCCATCTCTTCTAAGAGAAAGCACACTGCGCTCAAGCGCTTCAAGGATTCTCGTTCTATGGCCAGGTCCTTAGGCCTTGCGGCCGCCCCTTGTCCACCTCAGTCTGCTTTTTTTGCCCCTCTTGTGGCTATGGAAAGGGTGCTCAACCAGGTTTGTTCCCCTCCAGCCACCTTGCCACGCATGCTACCCAACCTCTGCATTGGCCAGAGACATTGGATCCACCATCCTTGTGATTCAAGGAGCCAGTGGTCTGACCAGTCCACTGCCCCCCATCCCCCTCTGCCTCCTTAAAATTCCTAGTCTGACACTTCCCCACCAGGGAACAGTCAGAGGCAGGCTCTGCCATCATCTGCTCTGCTAGCTGTCCACCATGTCAAACAAGTGGGTTTTACAGATAGTCCAAAGGGTCAGCCCCCTCCACTTCAAGACTACCTCTCCATCCCTGCCACCATCCCACGATCGAGTGATGGAGGATCACTTAGCACTTCTCCGAGAGGACGTTAAGGCCAAGGGAGCCATAAAGAAGGTCCCTGAGCTAGAAGTAGGTTGAGGTTGTTATTCCTTCCACTTTTTGGTGCCCAAAAATGACAAGGGCCTCCGACCTATCCTAGACCTTGGGTCCCCCAGTCTGTTCCTCAAGAAGGAGAAGTTCAAAATGCTCACTCTAACTCACATTTTATCTGCCCTGGATCCAGGAGGCTGGATGGTGGTGTTGGACTTGCAGGATGCTTAATTTCATATCCCCGATCTGCCTGCCGACAGACATTACTTGAGCTTCACGGTGGACCACAAGCACTTTCAGTTCACTGTGTTCCCTTTTGACTTTACCAGCACCCCTTGGGTGTTCACCAAGGTGATGGCGGTGGTCGCAGCTCATTTGCGCAGGTCAGGGTTTTCTGTCTTTCCCCCACCTCAACGACTAGCTGTTGAAGGTGGGCTCACCCCAGGCAGTTGTCTCCCACCTACACCCTACGGCAGACCTCCTGCATTTGCTGTGGTTCACTATAAACGTGCTGAAGTGACCCCTGACTCCCTTTCAAACACTCCCTTTTATCTGAGCTGTTCTGGACACAGTGTAGTTGTGGGCTTACCCTCCCGAGCGGCAAGTCCAGGAATATCAGGCTATAAAACTGATGTTTCAGCCTCTGTCATGGATTTTGGTGAGAATGGCTCTGAGGCTGCTGGGCCTCCTGGCTTCCTGCATCCTGTTAGTGACAGTTGCCAGGTGGCATATGCGGTCTCTGCAGTGGGACCGGAAGTTCCAGTGGGCACAGCACCAGGGGAATCTCTCGGACATGGTCCAGATCTCGTAGGGAACTGCGCAAGATCTGCAGTGGTGGCTAACAAACCTCGATTGGGCCAGAGGCAGAGCCCTCTCCCTTCCTCAATCAGATCTGACAGTAGTGACAGCTGTGGCACTCCTGGGATGGAGTGCCCACCTGGGAGAGGCAGAGTTCAGAGGACACTGGCAGAGGAAGAGGTCTCTGGCAGAGTCCAGGCTCCACATCATCCTGTTGGAGCTCCGGGCAATCAAACTAGTATTGAAAGCATTTCTCCCCTCTCTGAAAGGGAAGGTTATGCAAGTGTTCACCGACACCACCAGCATCTTGTGGTAGTGCAACAAACGGGGTGGAGTGGGGTCGTGGGCCTTTTGTCAAGAGGCTGTGCGCCTCTGGATGTGGCTGGAGCATCAGGGCCCAATGGTTCAGCATCTGGTGGGCTCTCAAAATGTCAGAGTGGAAGAATTCAGCCGACAATGCTTAGTTGATCACAAATGGAGTCTCCATCCAGAGGTGTCACAATGACTCTTTCAGCACTGGGGAGATTCTTAGATTTGCTCGACCTCCACCGAGAACGCGCAATGTCAGCAGTATTGCGTGTTGGAATTTGTAAGGCAGCAATTGCTCAGCGACTCTTTTCATCTTGAGTGGAACTCAGGTCTTCTGTACACCTTTCTGCCCAGAGTTCTCAAGAAGATCAACAACGACTGGGCCCAAGTAATCCTTGTGGCTCAGGACTAGGCAGAAAGATTCTGGTATCCTGAGCTTTTGAGCATGGCCAATACTCCTGATCAGACTGTCCCTTCGGGAGAAGCTTCTGTCACAGCGGGGGAGGGTTCTCCACCTGAACCTGTCCAGTCTCCCCCTTGCTACGTGGAGATTGAGCTGCAGCAGTTGACAGCTTTTGTCCTTTCACCCAAAGTCTGTAATCTTGGCAGCCAGGCATCCCTCCACCAAAACAGTATATGCCTGTCGTCGGAAGAAATTTGTGGCATGGTGCACACTCAAGTCTAGTTACCCCTTTCTGCCCCTCTATCTGGGATTCGCTTGCTTATAATTTCTTTAGCCCATCAGGGCTCTCCCATGGGCACTCTCAAAGGTTACTTATCTGCTATCTATGCGTTTTTGAGGTTGCCTTATCAAAGGTACTTGTTTAAGTCTCCAATTGTAAATAGATTCCTTAGGGGCCTTACTCATATGGTTCCTCAGTCATTATGCCCCAAATGAATTTTAACTTGTTTTTGACATTTCTGATGTGTGCTCCTTTAGAGCCTCTCCACAATTGTCATCTTCTCAGTTTGAAAAATAGCCTTCCTTGTGGCCATTACATCTGCCTGCAGAGAGAATGAGCTTCAGGCATTATCCTCTATGCCATTGTTCCTTTCCATCTACCCTGATAAAGTGGTACTTCACACAAGGGCTTCCTTTTTGTCAAAAGTGGTCACGCCTTTTCATGTAGCCCAGTCCATCACCTTGCCTACTTTTTATGCAACCCCATACCCTTCTAAGTAAGAGGAGAAACTCCACCGCCTGTACCCAAAAAGAGTGGTGGCATTCTACCTTGATTGTACAAAAGAATTCTGGGTGAATGATAAACTGTTTGTTGGTTCTGTGGGCGCGAAGAAAGGTTGGGCAGTGCAGAAGTGGATCATCTCCCAGTGGGTCGTACACTGTATTAATATATGCTACGCACTGGCCAAGAAGGAACCACCTTACGGTTTGCATGCTCATTCTACTAGAGCAACAGCTGCAACCACTGCATCAGCATGCAGAGTTCGAGTCCTTGATATTCGTCAGGCAGCACCGTGGGCATCCTTGAGCACGTTCACCAAATACTACTGCCTGGACAGTCAGTTCGGTCAGGACTTGTACTTTGCCCATTCAGTCCTGTAGAAGTTCCTAGTTTGATACTTGGTTTGCAAACCCAGCTCCGGGGATTGTATTGCTTGGGTATCTATTCACAAGGTGAGGAATCTGCAACTGGGAATCTCGGTCAGATGAACAAGTTACTTACCTTTGGTAAAGCTTTGTCTGTTGGAGACATATTCTAGTTGCATATTACTTACTGACCCACCAATCTTCTCCGCTCTGCAAACTGATTTCTAGGGACAGGGACTTAGTGTTGAAGCACCAGTGGTCAATGTTATTTATGGCTTTGCGCTTCTGGCGTGGAAAGTCGTGAAAAGAAACTGAAGTCAGCTCGCTGGGGTGGGGCCTACATAGGACTTGTGATGTCATATTCGGCACGGCCGACGACCGATGCAGAGCCTATCGATGCCACCTAACGGCATGCAAGGGTACGTCTCAAGAAAAATCTCTCAATCCAATCTGACGCCTGGGGAAAATTCACAAGGTAAGGAATCTGCAACTAGAATATGTCTCTACCAGGTAAGGCGTTACTGAAGGTAAGTAACTTGTTCTCATGCACTGTCCAGAGTTGTTGCTATCTTAGACTTCTGTCAGATTGTCAGTTGGGCCTCAGTCCGCATATTTGTCAGGCATTATTGCTTGGACTCTGAAGTCAGTAGAGTTGGCTGTTTTGCAAGATCTGTGCTTCAGGATTTCCTGGTGTGGCCATCTCTTGAGACCCACCTCCTGGGAGAGGTATTGATTGAAGAGGTAAGGAATCCTAAGGTAGAAGTATCCGTCAGACAAACAAGTTAATCACCTTCAATAAAGATCTTTCTGGCAGTTTTCGATCTACCTACAGATTCCTCACGGATCCCACTCACTTCCCAGTTCTGAGTAGGTAGTTGTCCTAGGTGTTATGATAATAAGGTTTAAATTTAGATTTTGTTACAATGCATTACTATTTGTCAGTGATGTTAGTCTAGTCTTCACCTCTTTGGGTGTAGAAAAACAGATAAGGAACTGACTTCAGGCGCAGTCTATATGGCTATGTTAATGTCGTTTTCAGCGTGATACCTAGAATCTAGCCTGAGCCAGACACCACTTACTGGTGGAGAATAGCTGTAGCATCTTTTCTCAATCCAGTCCGGTAGCTGTGGAAATTTAAGGTAAGGAATCTGCAAGTAGAGTATCCAGAGTAATAATGAAGGTAAGTAACTTGTTCATCATGGCATAGTTCATTGGCAAGGTGGCTCACTGAGTTTAACATTCTCTGTTGCCCCTCTGATCAACAAACCACTAATTTGAATCCCGGTGAGCCTTTCCCCTTTCTACCTTAGTAACATTAACTACCTCTAAACTGGATAATAGTCATGGCTCTTATTAGAATGCGAAAACATTTGTTGTAAAGTGCTATCTTAAAACAATTGATTAATATTTTATTGTAGCGATACATGTTACTGGGCGTGCTTTATCCAACAACGTTGAAGACTTGCAGAATAAGGGAATTCTAAAATATAGTCTTCGATCTTAATTAACTTCCAGATCAGTGGAACCACAATATGGGACTCTTTGCAGTTCTGTTTGGAAATTATTTCACTTTACGTCTCACTTACTTGCTTTAAATACATCTCCATATGGTATTCTCGCAATGCTCAGGTTTTGGTAACATGGTTTTTATTTTGGTTTTTACAGGAGCTATATTTGGAGCTCTACAGGACATCTTGGGCAGCCGCTCAATTTCAAAGGAATATTATAGTCAGACTGGTCGTATTCCTGACTGGTGCTGCATCAGAAACTCAAATGTGGAACTTATGTTTGATGTAGGTAAAGCACCACCACCTATGATGAAAAGAGCCTTTTCAACTGAAAAATAACTGAAGTGCTGTTGAGATGGGATCTCGTGAGTTTGAGCCGTGCAAATTGTTTGTCCGCAAAGTTACTACTCGACCAGTACATGTGCAAGGCCCAGAATCTCTGTGTCTTCCTTCAGGCACCACTGCACACAAGAGTTGAGCGCCCACTTAAAAGTGATATTTATCTGTAGCTATTTATTGACACTTTGTAAATGGAAACCTTGTTGCAGTTTCAAAAGAACCCACTGTTGCCAATGTGGTGAACTTAATAAAAAAAATAGGAGGCACTGCCTTGTTCTAGAATACTGATGATTCTGATATCTGTTTAGTCATGACGCGTCAGTCTTGCTTGGGTGCCACTGAAAAGAGGAAAAGGTTTTTGTATGACTTTTTTCTTTTTTTTTTTGTGTTGGTCTGTCGTCCTAATTAAATGCTCTTGTATGTGGTTGCGCAAAAAGCACACAATAAACCCTGCTTTCTCGTGGACTTTTCTAGTCTTCTCTCAAGTGTACATCTGTATAAAAAGCACTTTCTGTACCACCACTGAAGATATGTATTACACTTTTAGCAAACTCCAAGTGGCTGAGAAGATTGATTACGTTTTTCTTAACCATTATATTATCAGAATCCTTTGGAAAGTCTGGTATTGCAGTGCTGTATACAAAGCTTGGCACTTAAGATTAAATTATACTGTTTTAATATTTTTCAGTTTTCATTAAATCTTTAGAGAAACAGGATGAAATTGAGCAGAACACATTGTAGGTGCTTGTTGCATGGTGGTCCAATGTAATTTATTTTGACTCTTGTATTCAGACAACACTCTATAACCGAGCATTCGTATCTTTATTACATGTTACTTATAACGTTAAACTAAGACCAACCGAATCTGTGTTGTACTCGACAGCAGAAGGCTATTGTGCACTTCATGGTAATTCTCCTGGCCTATGTATGCCAGCCTGCAATTTTAATACGCAAGTCCGCCTCTCAAGGTTTGTTTGGTTTACGACGGCATTTGTTGCTTCTGTTCTGTAAACTTGTATTACAGTGTTGTAGCTGAGTACTGCTTTGCAGTTCAGTGTATAACCATCTACTAAAACACTTTTATTGTTACGTTATCACAAACGATTGTTCCTTTTGCAGCTGCAGTTTTAAATTTATCACAAATTAAATAAAATATAACCATTCTTGTAAAACGGCCGGATAAAAACATTGCACTGCTGCGCTTTTTGGGTGTAGCCACACAGTCCATTAGCATTTGCATAAGCGTCCTCTGTAATATAATCCAGCAAGAAAGAGTCTAGTGCTGCGGAATGGTGAGGAGGCCAGAGTTCGTACAGCAGTAGAGAAACATGCCTAGCGATTGTTACTTTAAATGTACGATGAAAGCAGCAGCAGCAATATTGTATTGTATTTTACCATGGCTGACTATTAAGAATACGTCTCTAGCGGCACAGAAAAAATGTCTCCATAGCTGTCTGCTTTCTGCAAATAAAGAATATTCACATATAAATGTATCTAGTCGGTTGGTTTATTCTGTGAATAATACGTGTTTTCTATAACCACATAACCATTCAAGAAAGAAATTTTGCTCAGAGGTTTAGTGTTTTGAAAGAAAACCACTTACAAGAATTGGGAGACCTTTGCTACAAAGGTCAACTCAACATTCTTGTAAAAATATGTGCTAAGGAACATAAACAAACTAGCATTCTCATTAGCTGATCATCCCTTCAATCTTTGTCTCAGTCCTTTTTTAGAGGTGTGTCCACTGTTGACAAAACGTGCCATTGTTCATCAAAGAAAAAGCACAGACCCTAGTAGACTGGAGGGGGGGGGGGGTACCTTAGCTCATGCGATTTGAGGACTGTGGCGGAGGTGGGGGGAGGCGGGGGTGTCTGAGATTTCCCAGCAATCACCAGAATGTATCCTACTAAAAAGGATAGTGTGAAGCCAATAGGGGAGCAGGGCGTTGGTTTAGTTGGTAGTCCACAACAGTGTTGAAGAGGAGCTTTAAGTGGCAGTGTTTCTAGAAGGAGGTAGTACAATATTCTGAAAATAAAAAGTACACATCATTCTTATCATCCTTGTTCTTCAGATCCAAACATTGATGTTCCTTTGTTGTATAAAAAACAGCTTGAGTAAAACAACCTGGTGATAAACATATTTGCATGTCATCAAAATGAGCTCCTGCAGGCTGCATTTTATGTCATCACAGTGTTTCTTTACAGTTTAATGAAGAAGCTTTTGCTACAAGCAAAGTTTTTGTAGTGGGCTGGCAGTGTTTTATGGTGCAGAGAAACAGGTACGTTTGGTTTGAAGGTTTATTTAATTTATTGGATAGGTTAGTGGTGGTGGGTTGGTTTGAACAGATAGGATAGACCAGCCTCAGTTCCAACTGCTATATCAGAGCTGTAATGCCTGGAGTAAGGTTATGTGCTGTTCCTGGATCCAAGATTTAATCTTCCATTTGAGCCAGATGGGCTGGGGTGACTGCACATGACACACAGATCTGATGGTAGCTGCAAAACCAGGTAGGAGGCCGGAGTTTCAATTCTAGAGCGTGGTGGAGCCAGAAGGGCTTCGTAAAACAGGACCCCCCCCCAGAGCTGTCAAGAAGCATATGACTAGTTCAGTGGTGCCTCTGGCGGACAGGGAAGCAGGACCGAGCAAAGAATCCAAATGACTGACTAGTGATCATCGGTCCAAGCCGTCATGCATTCTTTCAGGGGTTACCCAATCAATGGATTAGGACACTGAGTGGAGGTACAGTTGAAATGAGTGATGGAGGGAGATAAGACCTAGTGGAAGGATGAGTGGTGTGGTCAGGTGTATGGATCATGAGTGTGCTTGGGTTCGTGACTGAATTAAGTGATGAATTGAATGGTAGGTGGAATATGAAAAGCATATGCACGTTTTTACTTCAGCACAAGTTGATCTTAAGTTCGCCAAAAGAAGTCTTGGGGAAATCTTAGATTTTTTTTTTTTTTTAACAGTGTACATAGTTGGATGAAATATAGGTGATTTTCTTTAACCAGTAATGGTAATATGTACTCTTCCGCACCCCATGAAGAACCCTTATGTGGCCAATGACTACATCCCCTAACCAACCAATCCTCTTCACAGTTATTACAATTCTGTTTACCAAAAGCAGTTAAAGATCGTAGGGCCTAATTATGATCTTGGTGGATGAGGTTACCCCATCACAAACATGACGGATATCCTGTCCGCCGTATTACGATTCCATTATAATCTGTGGAAATCGTAATATTGCAGATGGAATATCCATGAGGTTTGTGATGGAATATTCCATCCGCCCAGATGATGATCAGGGCCTTAGTTTCTTAAATATGTTTGCAAATCACAGCCTCATGTTTTTCAGAAAGGCAGTAGGCATGTGCCATGCTGTCCTTACTCTGCAACTGCAAGCCGGTATATGACGCACTCAAACAGACATCACGTCTCACATCTCGATTTAGGCCATCAACTCAAGTAAACAGCTGCCAAATAAACATTCCCATCCGAAGCACTCACAATTAACAACAAAGACTAATGAATTCATATAGGCCCCCAGAAAAGACCAACAAATTGTAGTCCATAGCTTTAATGAGAAATAAGCGACCCAATTTATCTGGCCAATGATCAAACCACCTGAGGTGGGCAGCTCTACAACAGAAGCTAAAACGTCTTCAGAACGGAGATGAAAAGGTATAAGAATGAACAATAAAAAAGGCAGCTCTTCTCAGTCTATGGACCCAGAGTCTGCAACACACTCCCCAAAGAGAAAAACATGGCTACTATCATGAATCCCTCCTTTTTTGGAAATCCACCCAGGAGATTTCCTTTGTGCCAACAGGCAGTTTCAGCCTCGGTGAAAAAAACAATAATGGACAGGTATTTGCCACCCACCCACTGGATTATGCTTACAGGAGAGTTTAAAATGTGACAAACTTTCCAGGGTTTTGATAAAGAGGCCGCACCCTGAAACCACATAATCTAATGCAAATAATCTAATAGGATTAGCACTATAATGACATATAGTCAGGTGAATTTGAACATTACAAAGGTGAACAAATTGTAGCAACCAAACATTATTACACATCATTATTCAGTTGTCCAGAAATACCCACCTGCCTTGCAGCATCAAGTTATTGTGCTGTTTATTGCCAGGCTATGTATTCACCCCCCCCCCCCCCCCCCCCCTCCTTCAAACCCACCCATGCTGCAGACAGGAGGATCCTCAGTTAAATAACCTGATAGACATTTATCCAAGTATCTTGTTTCTCTATCCCCCTGCTACCAGGCAGAACCAGTTATAGATTCTACCCTTATTTTTTTAGAAGGCATGGAAACCACTGAAGGGATTCCGAATGAACATAGATCCCGTTGTGGGATACCATATTTGACTAGGCTCTCTATATGATCCCACTTGAGAGAGGGGCTGTTTGAAGAAATAGTTTGTGGGTGAGAAACCAATGGAACCCTTAAATTGTGATGTAATGAAACGGTATTAGGCTTTGTATGCCACTAGGGTTGTGGAAGCTTGATGACATGGGGGGGGGGGGGCGTGCAGATCACGTAATAGATATCACATGTACATGGAAATATACATGTCAAACGTGACTCATAATATATAGAACAATACAAATATTTTGGGAAAAGATTCACATTATCCCTAGATGAATGATTTTGGATGAAACATATACATACTGATTGAATAGCATCAACCTTGGAGATTCTTGTGTACTGATTCTGTAATTCTCTGTTGTTTCTAAAGTAGCAAACAATTTATCATGTAAAGTTCCTAATGAAATTACCTTTGTCCAAATGAATTTCAAACTTTTTAAACTGATTTCTATATAAAAGCAATTCCTTTAATTACTGGATCAAAGTCACTTAATACAGAGCTACATGATTAAACAGAAACTAACACCTAATGTTTCTCCAATAAGGGTAGGTTATGCTCAAATATCTGTAATCTACAAACTGTCCAATACGAACCTTGGTGGTGCTGGCTGTTGCTCTATGCATTCTATTTAAGGGTAGCCTGCTATTATTCCCCAGTATTTCTGTCCCTAATAAAAGCAGACTGAAGACACAAATGTTGGCCACTCATTTTTCAGCCTTGTGGACAAGATTTTGAGAACAATCTTGACGTCACTATTCAAGAGGACAATGCCCGGTTTTACTATTAAAGTGAGGAGAGATTCCATCGTTGCTGGTGTGGCTGCGTAGTCAACAAAAGAATTACACAACTTAATCGGAGAAGTGCCACAAACTCTCACAAGAGGTGTTTGAAAACACATCTGGGCTTGGGATCTGGTTATTGGAGAGTTGTTTTAAGGGCATATTTTACCTCTTCTACAGAGAGTGGTCAAACTCTTCCCTTATATCTGGGTCCTATAAGGAGGGGTTTCTGGGCGTAGATGTATGTTCTAATTGTCACAGGTGCATAATCAGACAAAAGCTGAAGATTCTTAAAGCAATAGTCCCTCTAATGCTCAATTCTCCGTAATACTTACATTGATCTTAGTATTTCAGTCACAATAATGCCTTTAGATTTCTGCTATCCGTGAGAACTCAATAAACCCACCTCTTGTAAATACAAAAGGCTTTGGATCGAGTTAGTACCCCTGTGGGCGGTGACCCCACAACTCCGGGCCAAGAAAATTAATTTAGGACAAAGCAGTGAAGTGACAGGGAACTACATTGTAGTGTAGAGTGCAACTATATTTGAAAATCAATGGTGCCCATGGCCACTTACCACCTTCAATGATCAGAAGTCTTTCCTCAGAATCAACTGAAAGGTGTGATTATGTTGTTACCAGCATCTGTGTAGGGGACATCTGTTACTATTCAGGGCAGAGATCCAGGCAAAACAGTCTGTGGCTTAGGGAGATCAACTGAGCCTTGTTTTGTGTTAGGATAATCGCTTATACTCAGTTGTCCCCATATTCAAGATCTTTGAATTCGCAAGAATACAGAAGATGCCTCCAGTATTGGCCATTGTGTTGGAGAAGATGATTACATCAAATTACTTTAAATCACCAAGGGCTCCCCCTCTTTATAATGGAAAAACTGGGTACAAAGATGGGGTGAAATGAAGAGTATAGCCCTCACAGAGAGGAATACAGGGATATGGCACTTGTGGGATACTTGTGTTGTAGTGCTGAACTTTCTGGCATGTCTGAGTATGTGTTGCTGTATAAATCCAGGAGTCTGCCAAGGTTTGGGAATATGCAATCCACAAACACAGGCAGGTATTCCCCTCTTCTTCTTCTACTTAAATGATGAGCTAGAAACCAGTAAAAAGGCAGTATCCCCTATCTGTCCTAAAACATGATAGTGTCAAATTTCTGAAAAATTTGACTTTGACAACATACTGCACTACAACGTAGTTGTACATCAGGAAAATAATTTTAGAACTTTTGGCAAGATAGCCCCATGAGTTGATCACTGAAACCTGACACCTACATGAGATCTCGAAGTCGTACTTTGGAATCTCTGTAAGCCAACTCAATCTTCCAGCTCAGTAGCTGGAGTGACATTAAATTAGGTAATAGGACCACCTGATAGTTACAATATTTAGAGATGGTAAAGCGCAGAGATGAAGCATTTTCCATAAAAGGATTATGGTTATTAAAAACTTTTGTCTTTTTTGGCATACCGAATTTCATTTGAGGAAATAAACATTGACACTGATATTTGAGAGTGGAAATTTTTCATTATTAGAATTTAAATTTATATTAACCTACAATTTCTGCCTTACATGATAGTTGTTGCTGCAATGCTTTAAGTTCATTGCCTTCCCAGGAAAATATGCTGTAATGAAATCAAGGCCAGTCAATATAAATAAAAGTATAGAGGGCACTGGTGGTTAAAACGTTTGTAACAAATGGCTTTTGAGGTGGAGTTTAACTATACATACTCTGTACCACAGTGGTGTTATGCTGCATTCTATGGTAAAAATTCCACTTCCTAAACCTTTCTTTGTAAGTGCTTTTCTGTAATATTTCCAGCGTGTGCATTAAATGCTGTATGCTGTGGATTGACATAAATAATTCCTTTGGGTGAGATGTGGCCTATCAGTAATTAGCACATTGATAGATCTCTGCTAGATCTGTAACCCAACTTTTACCACTTGATCGATTTGTGTAGTCTTGGGCATGCCATAATAAATTCTTGATTTGTCCCTGCTACTTTGCTTGCTTTAAAACTGAGAATA
Source organism: Pleurodeles waltl (assembly GCF_031143425.1). Taxonomy (NCBI): domain Eukaryota; kingdom Metazoa; phylum Chordata; class Amphibia; order Caudata; family Salamandridae; genus Pleurodeles; species Pleurodeles waltl. Next base: position 539,870,606 of record NC_090448.1, read on the forward strand.
CCTACAAAAAAAAAATTTCTAATGTGAGCACTATACAAGAAATATCTGTATTCGGTGCAGAGATCCAGGCAAAACAGTCTGTAGCTTAGGGAGATCAACTGAGCCTTGTTTTGTGTTAGGATAATCGCTTATACTCAGTTGTCCTCATATTCAAGATCTTTGATTTCGCAAGAATACCGAAGATGCCTCCAGTATTGGCCTTTTTTGTTGGAGAAGAGGGTTACAGCAGATTACTTTAAATCACCAGGGGCTCCCCCTCTTTATAATGGATAGACTGGGTACAAAGATGGGGTGAGATGAAGAGTATAGCCCTCACAGCGAGGAAAACAGGGAAATGCAGAAGAGACCAATTGCACATGTATGGAATAAGTGTTACAGGTGATCAAAGGGCTGACAGAACCCTGACTAGCCAAGATACCTTGTGCACCACATGGTCTGAACAATAACTCTGATACAGCACAGGGATGTTCACTCTAGGGCAAAACAATAGAGGACCATTGGAGGGAACGTGGTAAATCCCATGGATAAAGAACACTCCAGCAGGGTCCACTTAGGCACAACCTACAGACTCTGCTCCCCCACATTGGCAAATGGCTCCCAAGATGCTCCCCCCAATGAATCTGTAAATTGAATATTGCCTGAGACCGGATCGCCCCGAATGCCGCTTCCAGGGGCACTAATGAGAAATTTGCAAATTGCTGTGCACTTACAGTGGCATAGGAGATCATCCGTTGCTCCACTGTGTGCAAAAAAGATTGACTTTGCTGCAAATTGAAATGCTCTTGTCTTACCTTGGCAGCCTTGTGCCAAGTTCTCTTGTTTCATTCCATGGCCACCAGGCACCCCGATGCTCCAATTCAGCTGGGTTAGCTCCACGTCCCAGCACTTAGCCTCCAACAAGGCTGTGCTGGAAACTGCTTTGTTCTTCTACTAACTGTGCTCCAAATGAGTGGGAACTGCTGACTGGAGCAACCATCCTCCCTCCACCCCTCACATGGGCACAGGCTGGCGGGAGAGTACTAGTTGTGCTCCCGGCGCTCTAGCCAGTCTTGTGAGTCTCCTTGCCTTGCCTTCTGTCCTGGGGGATAGTGTCCCTGGGCTGAGAATGAATCTGGGCAGGGGGGCCCCAAGCATGCCCCCTACCTGTTCAAATAAACAAAATGAAGGTTCTGGTGACACCTGGGTGGCTTAACCCTCTCAGATAATTTTCAGAAATGTGAGTAAAGCACCACAACTCATATGCATTGCTCGGTCCCCCAGGAGACCAAGCTGTATCTCTGGCCCTGTGGGACTCTTTTGCCATTATTGGGCTTGTTTTGCTCCTGCATGCCAGCCTTACCACCAGGTTAATTTATTTTGGGCATCCAAAGGGACACTTTTGGATTGAGCATGGTTTGATGACTCTGAAGAACCTTCCTTGCTACACTTTCTATCCCCCATGGCTTTGGTTGTCTTGCAGGGCCACTATATGTCAGTGCTAACCTCCTTGATAGGGGTCCCAGGTGAACTCTTCTGGGCACCCCAGCCAGTCCTTTCCCCCATCTGTTCCTCTGGGGGCATAAGAGGGGCAGTGCAACTGGTCCTGGAGGAAAGACTCTTCCTAGTCCTGGGGTCAGCTTGAGTTAAAATCCTTCAGTCCATCCTTGCAGTGACATTGAGTGGCTTCTCCTTCCAGCTCAGCATTCTTTCACCATCATCACTCCTAGATCCCTTGTCTTCTCATCTATTTCTTCCTTAAGTAGGGGGTAAATGTGGACATTTCTAGATGCCAGGCACCCTTGGCCGATGCTAGGGTGCCACATCATCACTCCACCCCTGTACCCACCCTCCTGCACAGCATTCTGAGACACTGTAATATGGCGACTCCAATTTGTCTGTGGAAAGAGCTTCTGAGAACCTCAGATCTGTGCCAGGCTGACTCCCTGCCTGATTCTTTCCTGCCACAACTTCCAAAGGGAGCCCCTCCTGTGTATGGCTTTAGCGGTCTGGCTCTCCTCTGTTTTGGTGAGACTGGGCTGTCCAGGCCCAAGTGCATTGTGGCAAGCTAATTAACACAGGTAGATTCATCCCCACTATTCCCTTTCCCAGGAACTGGGTCAAGCACTGTTAATGGCCCCATTGTGTGGTAAACCTTAATCCTCCAACTGGAAAGCATAGTAAATAACTTGGCCTAGTACGGGGGGCAAAGTCCTAAAATATGATTTTGTCCTGAGTGAGAGAACTATTACAATTCTTAAAGTGTCATAATGAATGTGGCTATGATTGTACCGACTGTAAATCTCCACCCAGGCTGCATGTTCACCTGTACATGGATAATCAACCAACTCTGTAGGCCCAAGTGAGGAGAAACTGTACAGTACAGAACTCACCGATAACGTGTAGTACATTGTAAGTACTACAGGCCTTTAGTAAGCGCTACAGACCTACACTCTGAATGCCCACTCATATTGTAAGGCCTACCTCAGGTCAGTACCAGTCCCTTAAGTGTCCCTTCTGTGACAGGCTACCTGTGTGCAGATACCGGCCTGCGCACAACAGTGTGCTCATGTGTTTACGTGTAAAAAGCCTAAAGTTTCTTACACTAGTTGCACAATAGCAGCCTTATCTTAAAAAGTTGACACTGGCAGTTAGCAGTTTCAGTCCATTTACCATTAATTTACAGTGCGTGAGACTCCGGTAGTGAGGCTCCCTCACAGTAAAAGTCTAAAAACTATGCAGTCATGACTGAAAAATCTAGGGGGATTACGTGGGCGGAACACACTTTGCAACAAGAAGCGAACTGCCTCTGGGTTGCACCGCGCAAACCAAAAAAGCCAGCAGTGCGCATGAACTGGAAAATGGACAGACCCTTGCACCAAATGCTTAGAACAAAGTGGACAGGAACTACAGAAAAAGACAGGCAATGAAAAAAGATGTTGGAGCGGGAGGGAAGAAGATAAAGAAAGTGGTCTTGAGACAATGGAGCACTAGCTCCGAAAGAGGGCCAAGACAAAACAAAGGCCAAAAGGGAAGTATCTTGCTTTATGTCATCACGGACACTGGTTCTAGTGATGGGCTTGTAACCTACATATCACTGATGGCAGAGCTGCTAAACTATTTAAATGAAAACAAACCACATCTATAACATCCAGAATGTATTAGGGTATCACATGAATGCTCATGACTGTGAACAGGGTTTGTGAAAAAATGCAACAAGGTGGCCACCATCATCAGGACCTCACCTGGATTTCTGCAGGAGTGTGCGCACAACACAAAGCTATGTTCCAACTTCCTCAAAAGACAACCGATTCCAACAATAGTCAAAGCTACTCGTGTCCAGCGGGGGAGAGGGAAATAGACAGAGAAACAAACAATGCTTCAATTGACGACTGCTTCGTGAAGCACTTCTGCTGCTCTTAAGCACCTCCAAAGTCAATGCCCAGACCATAAATAAATGATTTACAAAAATATCCCATTCACCTATATAATCCCTGGCTTTCTTAATATCTACCTGACTATTCCCATCTCCCGCTAGTGGTGTAAAGTGAGTAATGAATAAATGGTGGAACCTCTTATGAGCAGGAGTAGACTTCTGGAATTGATCATGCACATGTACAGAATACTAAAGGATATCTTATTCGCATATGTCTTCTGTAAGGCCTTGCATCCTTAGGGTGGTCTTACCCCAAGCGTTTTGCCTTTGCTTCCTGTTTTGTTGCTGTATCTCTTTGTTGGCCTTATGCCTCTGAGCACTTTACCACTGCTAACCAGTGCTAAAGTGCATGTGCTTCTTACCTAAAATATGGTAATCTTGGTGTATCCACAATTGGCATATTTAATGTACCTGTAAGTCCCTTGTAGAGTGGTAATTCACATACCCAGGGCCTGTAGGTGTAGGTTAAATGCTCCTAGTGGGCCGGCAGCACTGATTGTGCCATCCACTTAAGTAGCCTTGTAAACATGTCCCAGGCCTGCCACTGCAGAGTGTCACCACGACTAGGCATTTAGAACCTCTTGCCAAGCCCTACAATCCCTTTTTCTTACACGTAAGTCACCCTTCATGTAGGCCCTGGGGATCCCATGAGGCAGGGGGTCCATGTAAGTAAAAAGGCAGTACATATACCTTCCAGTTTCTATTTCCTGGTCATTAAAAACCCCTCAAGTGTTTTTCATCACTTTGACTCCTACCCCTCTCATGGGCCAGCATTAGGAATTCCTTATAATAAATGAGATGGGTGGCTGGGTCATGCTTACTACCATTGAAATAGTAATAATAACTCCTCTTTACTAACAAAGTCAGATTTATTACTAGTATTTTAGAAATACCACTTTTAGAAAATGGACATTTCTCTGCACTTACTGCTCTGTGAGCCTACAGCCTCTCTCAAATACACGTCTGGCTTGGGTTTGGTGACAGTTCCACTTGTGCATTCCCTTCAGGCATGCACAACACAGGCTGCTCAGCCATATCTGCACTCCTCTACATTCTGTTGGGTCTTCCTGGGGAAGAAGTTGGGGAGGATCTCTCACGTGCATCTCAAAGGGATAGACTGGGGTCCACACAAGAGGGCTGATTACCTCTCACTGGCTGCCTGGAGCCGAGGCTGACTTGAAAGGGGGACCTGCGCACTTCAAAATATTTCTTTGTTAGTCATCCCCCACATCAAAAGCACTTTCCTGTATAAGTAGTGGGCCTCCTGACCCACTCAGTATTACACCTATGGACCAAGAAGGAATCCTTCCGGAGTAGAGGCTTCTGTATCAGAAGGGCTGCCACCTCACTGTGTTTGACTTTTTCTATGAATTGCTACCTGACATTACTAGGCTGCCCCACTGCCTGCTGACTTCTGCCCAGCATAACATCACCCCAAGCATCCCCCAGTGTATCTCCAGGGCCTTGTTTGCATGCCCTGCTCTGCCACGAACTGCGTCCAACTCTGCTCGATCAGCCGCGACCAGCTGTCTCAAGGAACCGCGGAGACGTCCACTGCAGACGGAGTGATCAGCCGATCTGCCCAAGAACCAGCCACTCCCTGAGGGAATGCCCTTTGTCGCTGCACCCTTTCCCCCTCAGATCGACCCGGTGGTCCTGCACCATCCCCGAGACCTTCGCCGAGCACTTGACCCTCCGGGGTACCCAGCCTCAGGTCGCTCCTGCCAGAAGAAGTCTTTCAGCTGTCGCATCCGGGTACTTGGGCTGCTTCCAACAGGGAAGCGAGGCCTCCCTCTGCCCTCTGTGTCGCCGTCCGCAGCTTTGTCCGGGCTTAGCAGGTTTCGGCCCAGCTGTCGTGCAGGTGCACTTGGATCGTCTACCAATGGGAAGCCGCTTCCGCCCTAGACCCCACTACTCACCTGAAATGATGAGTCTGGGTCTTGGCGCAATGAGAAGAGCCCTCATTTTTTACCTCCTCTCTGCAGTCCCGCTCACAACAACATTTCTGCAGCCCACGGAGGAAAGTTGAACTGCAACAGAGCCCCCATTTCTGGCTGCTGTTTCTCGAGAGCGCATCCGGGGAAGTACTGTATTCACCATAGATGAAGCACCTCCACAACATTCCTTTCTTTTTTTTCTGTCCCGACCACGGGAGTATATCAAATTATTGATTCTGACACGAATATGTATTTTAAGCCTAATCAACTGAGTTATTGCTGTTTTTGACCTAATTTAAAACTATAAAGTATTCTGTAGTATTTTTCTAATATTGTGTGGAGTCCCATTCCTTTTGTGGCATCTTCATTGAGTTACTGTGTGTGGGATTGCACAAAACACTTTACACATTGCACCCTAAGTTAAGCCTGCCTGCTCTGTGCCAAGCTACCAGAGGGTTACTTTAGTGTGTGTATTTATTTGACTTGCCCTGACTAGAGTGGTGGTTTCTGCCTGGCGGAGGTGCCTATCCTATCCAACCAGAAACCCCATTTCCAACATCTTCATTCTCAAACAAACCATAATATAGAACACAAGCTTACCTCCAAAGCCAAGATAAGTGTCAATAACAAGAAGTTGCAAACCAACAAGAACTAGACCAACAAGCAACTTTTTGTGCCCCATGAGGCTTTAAAGCCGACGCACTACTCCTCTAACATGGCCGCTGGATCCACAGGTCGAAAGCCAGGCAAGCCCGACAACCATAGAGGGAATTTACAGAAAGGTAGCAGTGCAAGCAAAGTCGGACCGCTTATCAAAACCTGAAAACAAAAAACATAAAATTATAGTCATAAATGTAAGCAAAATCCCTTCAGAAAAAAAACACTTATCTTGGCTGAGCAGCATGAAAGAGGAGTTGTGTGCTCTGGCTAAGTGATATATGTTGCTCATATAATTTGTTAAGTCTTATAGTTTTGTTTACCCAGTAATAGGTTTGCCACATGACTAGTACATGGACATCAACATTTGGAAACAGGAGAGAGGGAGATTAAAGGAATGTGGGCATTACCCATTAGCTAACATTGAAACAGAAGTAATTTTAAACATGACATGTTTTAGCAGAAACTAAAGTGTCTTGCCCGACCTGGGTATGCTGGCATACATACCAGTATTTTACTGACGTAGCAGACATTTTTACATCCAGGCCAGTAATAAATTGCGAAAATGAGCAAAATCCAGTATTTGCGTCACTTTGAAGTGTGGACTTAACAAAGTGAATACATTAAAAATCACTTTACAGATATTGTAAGGCTCCTCCGTGTATGCTAAATGACTATTAAAGTAACAAGAGGCAGTCTTCTAATGCGAAGAAAGAATACAGATTATTATACGCAATAGCTTATTCAAGTACCAGCCTCTAGAACTTTTAGAAACTAAAACAAGCATTGGCAATATCAGAATGTATGTTTTATAACCTCAGGTACTGGTGGATTCAGGCATTCAAAAGTCCTCATACATGTATTCTTTCATTCATCCTTGCACTCACATCCATTCATCCCTCCTCTGACTCATTCTTGCATTCATCCACTTACCCATTGCCAATAAAAGAGAGACAAACTCAACAAGGATAGGGACGTTTGGTAGATAAATTATGAGAATTAAAGTAGAAATAAAGAAAACAAGCTACCACTTAAACTTGTTGGACATTTGTTTGAAAAAAAAAAAAAACATAGCAGAGGGTGGCGGTCTTGCAACATGTTTGCTTTTTTGGAACGGTAAAAATAATGCTACACTATGAACAAGACAATTGTAGTACATTACTGTTCTGCTGCTCCAAAGAGGCAACATAATGCTTCTAAACATGGTACTCATCTTGGAAAAGTAAAATAATGACAATACCACTCCAAGATGGCCGCCCAATTTAGAAATAGTCCCTGAACATTCTGACAAAAAGGGAAAGAAATGAAAAGGGGGCAATAACATGATTGGCCACCAGCCCAGACACTGAAGTATGCTAATTTTGAGGTGGATAGGCATGTGTGATTTAAAAAACTTTTGTTATTCAAAGAACACTTGACCCAACAGCAGAAATTATCTAACCTATTGCCTTTGGTGATGTGCTGTTATGAAGAGAAGCAGAACATGAATGATACTCTACCAGACGAAAGAGGGCTGACCCTAGAAGACAACTGCACCTGGCAAGTCTTTTTAAGAGTGTCTACCAAGGTTTATCCAAGTGCAAATAAATCATCTACCTCCGGTATTTTCCAATGAATGCAACCCACACTAAACTCCTTGCTTACCACAGTACTATATGAGATTCCATGTAACAAAATGCTCGCCTACTGGCATTAACATAGCATAATAGCAATACCCGCTTAAAAACCTATTGACGTTGACACAATTTTCCACAACAAATAACTCGGGCCTACTGCCTTTGCTGTAATTTATCACAGTAAACAGAATGGAGCTATGGCCTTTGACATCTCTTTTCCTAATGAAACAAATAGGCCAAAATCCTTTATCAGGGGCTCATCGCAATATCAATCTCAGGCCTACTATTTTGAACACACCATTTCCTACTAGGTAACCATCAAGAATACAGTCATGAAATTAGAAATATACCTACGTTTAGAGCTTACAAAACAATAGATAACATCCAGTATGCTTCTATTTGTGCTAGCACCAAGACACTCTCTTCCTGGGTAATCATGCACTTCATGAAATACTGATTCATGTATTGATTCAGTATAAAAAACAACCCTTGGATGAGAGTTGACCAAGGATTCTTATGGCACAAACCGTGTGCCCCCCTAGGATTTATTCAAAGAATTAACCCACACCAGACCCCGGCCTATTACAGTAATCCAAAAGAACCTATGTAACTCAGTGCCTGTTTACAGACTTTAATACAGGGTAATTCCCATCCATCCTTAACGGCCTATTGACCTTAAAATGTTTTTCTCAATAAATAAGTCAGACTTTCTGCTTTTGTCTTAGCTTTTCATAATGAACAGATGCCAACCATGGCATGTGACATAACTCTGCCTGGTAAACAAAGGAGACCTAAAGCCTTTATTAATGGCTTGTCACTGTAAGAAAGCTGGCCTAAAGTAGTGAGCCCGGGCTTTGCCACAAAGAAATTATCAATATAAATTAATATCATTAAAAAAATATGTATAAAATTACGGATGCCAAAACAATATACAACCCCTCCAAATAGGGCATAACAAAGTTTTTCAGTGGTCAAATCTACCCATAGCTTTTGTCATGGGGGAACCAACACCAAATAACAATCCACCCTTAAATATGGTTTAGCCTGTTTTTTTACTGGATGATATATATACATATATAAAATATATACATATATTCACTGAAAAAACAAAGGTTACATGGATGTTATAGTTCGGAAATAGAAATTAAAAAAATGAAATTTACTTAAAAAACAGAGGTTACAGGGACTTTATAGTTAGGCTCACATTTTAAACGTACAAAACCATTGAAATTCACCAGTTATAGTTAGAGATATCTGAAGTAACTATAACTCGTGCCCTAAGGTAACTATAACTTGTCCCCTCTCCATCTACAGTTATTCATCAACAATTTTACTGTTAATATTTCAGTGATATTATCAAGGATGTTATTAAAGATGTCATGAGTGGTATAATTTGTGGAGAAATTAGCAGTGCATGGCCAGGGCAGTGAATTGTAGTTACCTTAGGGCAAAAGGTATAGTTACTTCAGATAACTCTAATGATAACTGGTGAATTTCTGTGGTTTTGTATGTTTAAAATGTGAGCTTAACTATAACATCCCTGTAACCTTTTTTTTTTTAAGTGAGATTTTATGTTTTTTTTTTAATTCTCTTACCTATCTATAATATCCCTGTAACCTTTGTTTTTTTCAGTGAATCTCTATGATTTTTTAACATATAGTAATTTTCATTACTGTACGTTAATCCAACCACCGCCATGCACAGCCCTTGGCCAGACCCTGAGGCCAACACCCTATAAGCACCCAACCTTGCACCATGCAGCCACACCCTGCGGCCTACTCCCCTAAGCACCCAACACTACACTGCGCACTGCCCTTTGGAGTTGACTGTGGCCTATCTTTCTGGGTGTGAGAATAGGTGTAAGAGGGTATATCTCGGGATCAGAGTAGCTGTGAGAGTCTCTGTCTGGGTGTGAGTGTCTGTGAGTGGCCGCATGAAGGTGCCAGTGGGTCTCTGAGTGGCTGTGTGAGAGTCATAGTGGGTGTGTAAGTGTATGTCTCTCACGCACCCTGCACCCTGCTCCCTGTAGCCTTTTGTTTTTTTCAGTGAATTTCTGTTTTTTAATTCTGTTTTATAACTATAACTCCCCTGTAACTTTTAATTTTATTAGTATATTTCAACTGTGTTTTGTAACTATTATCTGTATGGTTTTAAAATGGGTGTGTGACTGCTTGTATAGGTTGGTAAGTGGATGTATGCGTAGATATGTGGGTCTGGCAGTGAGTGTGTTAGATGTTTTATGTGTCTGAAAGGGTGCATGAGTCACTGAGTAGGTTTGTGAGTGAGTGCAGGAGTCTGTCAGTGGGTCTGTTGGTGCATGAGTCCGACTTGTTTTGAGTGTGGGTGCATGAGACTCTGGGTGGGTCTGTGAAAAGGTGTGTCGGTGTCTCAGTGGCTATGTGATTGGGTTCATCGGTGTTTCAGTGGGTCTGTGAGTGGGTGCGTGAGTGTCTGACTGGGTTTGTAAGTGGGTGCATCATTGTCTGAGTAGGTATGTGAGTGGGTGCATGAGTGGGTCTGTAGGTAGGTGTGTGAGGGCCTAAGTGGGTCTATGAGTAAGTGCATGAGACTGTCTGTGGTTCTGTGAGTGGGTGCATGAATCTGACTTGCTGTGTGTGTGGCTGTGTGAGTCTCTGATTGGGTCTGTGAGAGGGTGTGACAGTGTCTCAGTGGCTATGTGATTGGGTGTGTCAGTGTTTCAGTGGGTCTGTGAGTGGGTTCGTGAGGGTCTAAGTGGGTTTGTGAGTGGGTGCATCAATGTCTGAGTAGGTGTGTGAGTGGGTGCATGAGTGTATGAGTGGGTCTGTAAGTGGATATGTGAGGGCCTGGGTGGGTCTATGAGTGGCTGCATGAGACTCTTAGTGGGACTGTGAGTGGGTGTAACAGTCTCTCAGTGTCTATGTGAGTGGATGCGTCAGTGATTGAGTAGGTCTGTGAGAGGGGTGTATGAGTACTGAGCATGTGTGTGAGTGGATGCTCAGTGTTTGAGTGGGTCTGTAAGTGGGTATGTGAAGTTCTGAGTGGGCACATGAGGGTCTGAGTGGGTTTGTGAGTGTGTGCATCAGTGTTTGAGTGGGTCAGTGAGTGGGTGCATGAGTCCCCGAGTGGTCTGTGACAGGGTGAGTGAGGGTCTGGGTAGTTCTGTGAGTGGGTGCATCAGGGGCTGAGTGGGTCTGTGAGTGGGTGAATGATGGTCTGGGTGGGTCCCTAAGTTGATGCATGAGGGTCTGAGTGGGTGCATGAGTCTCTGAGTGGTTCTGTGAGTGGGTTTGGCAGAGTTTCAGTGGCTATGTGAGTGGGTGCATCAGTGTTTGAGTGGGTCTGTGAGTGGATGCGTAAGGGTCTGAGTGGGTCTGTAAGTGGGTGCATGAGGGTGTGAGTCGGTCTGTGACTGGGTGCATGTGGGTGTGAGTGGGTCTGTGAGTAGGTGCATGAGGGTCTGAGTGGGTTTGTGAGTTGGTGCATAAGTGTCTGAGTGGATCTGTGAGTGGGTACATGAGTGTCTGAGTGTGTTTGAAAGTGGGTGTATGACTCTCTTAGTGAATCTGTGAGCGGGTGCATGAGTGTCTGAGTGCTTCCATGAGTGATTGATTTAGTGTATGAATTAATCTGTGATTTTTTTTCACAACTCGCACCCCCGCCATGCAGTTTTTTCTTCAATAATTTGACTTGTTTCATTGATATTTTTATTAACGTTATAAAAGTTGTCATGAGTGCTGTAATATCTGGGGTAATCAGCAGTGCATGGCGAGGGCGAGAGTTATAGTTACCTTTGCCTCGAATTATAGTTAGTTAAAATAACTCTAACTATAACTGCTGAATTTCTCTCGTTTTGTGCGAGTAAATTCAGAACCTAACTACAACGACCCTGTAACGTTTGTTTTTTAGATGAGTTTCCATGGTTTTTTAATTCTATTTCCTAACTATACCATCCCTGTAACCTTTGTTTTTTTCAGTAAATGTCTCCCTCCCTGGGCGATCTTGGCCTGGGGGACCCCATCCCCAAGCTCCACCATCTGCTGAAGCCGAGTCCCAAGATGGCTGCCAACACACCTTTGTTGAAGAGTTGGCAGCCAATCAGCAGCACGGGGAGAGTTGGATCCGCGGAGGACCCACATCCCTGGATATCTATTTTTTTTTAACGCAGTTTGACAAATCCTCAGGGAATTTTCGAAACTAGTTTGCCACTCACTACAGCTGCTGTTTTGGGGTGCTTCCTCACACGGGGGCCGAAAAAAATGTGGGGTCCTAAAGCAGTTTTGCCCCATGCATTTTAGACACAACTACAGTCCGGACCTTTGGATGGAATTACACCAAATTTTGGTAGAAAGCTAGATCATGGTCCACAAAGGGTGATTTTTGTAATTTGGTGTAAATCTGTTCAGTAGTTTTGCAGATATTAAAGTAAAATAAAATTGATATCTAGGGACGCGGATCCATTGTGGATCCACTGAGACTGCTCTGTGGATCCTCACGCCTCCAGCAATGCTGTGATTAGCTGGTCGCAACCTGACTGGAAAGTTGCAGCAGCCATGGAATGTATCGGAGAATGGTCCTAGGGTGACAAAATTAAAGTAAAATGTGACATAAAGGGTCTGGGTAGGGGTACCCTGACTCCATGGGTGCAATATAGGGATCTGTGAAGAACCCCTGATGGGCAACAAATTGCCTAAAAACTATTTTTTTCCACTTACGTGGATCCATTACGGTGCTCAGCGCAGCCCCCATGTGAATCCACAATGGATAAGCGAATCCTGCTGATTTAAAAAAACACAGACTCACAGACCCAGTCAGACACTCACACACCCACTGAGGCACTCACACACTGACTCAGACATTCACATACCTGCTCACAGACCCAGTCAGACACTCACATACCCGCTTACAAACCCACACAGACACTCATACACCCACACACAGACCCACACTGATGCTCATACGCCCACTCACAGACTCACTGAGACACTCACACACAACTACACAGACATTCACAGACACTCATTTACAGATTCAGTCAGACACTCACACACCTACTCAGAGACCCAGACTGTTAGACACCCTCTCACAGATCCACAAAGACACTCAAACTCCTACTCATAAACTCACTGAGACCCTCACACACCCACTCACATACCTACACACACTCACATACCCACTTACAGACTCACTGAGACACTCATAAATCCATGCACACATTCATACAGACACTTCCACTGCGACTCACAGTCCATGTCAGACACTAATACGCCCACTCACGACACTCATACACCAGATGCTCCCACAACCACTGACAGACCCACGGAGACACTCACATGCTCACTCACACACCCACTCCGAAACATGCACACACAGACCCACACAGACACTGACAACCCCAGCCACAGACCCACTCAGACATTCACACACCCACTCACACACTTACTCAGACACTCACACATCCAGTCACAGACCCACTGAGACACTCATGCACACACTCCCACACACAAACACTTCCACGCCCACTCACAGACCCACACAGAAACTCACACACCCACTCACAGACCTCGTCAGACACTCACAAACTCACTCAGCGAACCAATCAGACACTCATACATCCACTGGAACACCCACATACACACTTCCATGAACACTGGCAGACCCACTGAGACAGTTACACACTTACTCAGACACCCACTCAGACACTTAAACACCCACTCACAGACCCACAGAGACACTCACACAGCCAGTCAGAGATGCACACAGAGACTTACACACCCACACATAGACCCACTAAGACACTCACACGCCCACTTACAGACCCACTTAGACACTGACACACCCACTCACAGACCTAATAAGACACTCACATGCTCACTCCAACTCTCAGACACCCAATGACAACCCATACACACACTTTCATGACCACTGACAGATCCACTGAGACAGTTACACAAACACTCAGACTTACTCATATACCCACTCACAGGCCCACAGAGACACTCACACAGCCAGTCAGAGATGCACACAGAGACTTACACACCCACACATAGACCCACCAAGACCCTCACACGCCCACTCACACACCCACTTAGACACTGACACACCCACTCACAATCCCACACAGACATTAATACACCTACTCATGCACCCACAGAGACACTCATTCACCCACTCACAGATGAATGCAGACACTCACACACCCACACAGGTACTCACACACCCATTCACAGACCCACACAGGCTCTTACAGACCCTTGTATACACTCACAAACCCATTCACAGGCACTCACCCACCCACTCACAAACCCACACAAAAACACACACACACTCACAGACCTAGTCAGACACTCACATGCTCACTCCAATACTCAGACACCCACTGACACACCCACACACACTTCCATGACCACTGACAGATCCACTGAGACAGTTACACACCCACACAGACTTACTCATACACCCACTCACAGACCCACAGAGACACTCTGACAGACAGTTACAGATGCATACAGAGACTTACACACCCACGCACAGACCCACTAAGACACTCACATGCCCACTCACAGACTCATGCAGACATTGATATACCTTCTCACACACCCATGCAGACACTGAGACACCCACTCACAGACCAATACAGACCCACTCACAGACCTACCCTTGTAGACACTCACACACCCACTCACAGGCACTCACACACCCACTGACAGACCCTGTCAGACACTCACACACCCACTCACAGACTAACGCAGACACTCACACACCCACCCACTCACAGACCAACACAGACATTTAAACAGCCACCCGCAGACGCATACATGTGCTCACACATCTACTCACAGAAACACACAAAGACTATCATAGCTACTCACAGAGCCACACAGACAACCACACACACGCTCACAGACACTCCCACTCCCACTCACAGAACCATGCAGACACTCACACACCTACTCACAAGCCCATATAGCCATTCAGAAGCCCAGTTAAATACCCATAAAGGCAGTAATACACCCACTCATATACCCAGTTATTCAAATACCTACTCATATGCACAGTCACAGATCCATAGAGGAAGTGAGAAAAGCACTCACATAGGTAGACAGTGATTTCCGAATTCTATGATATATGATGTAGGCAGTTATAAGGAGTATCTTAAATGTATTACTGGTTTGTATTAATGCTTTGGGTTAGGAATGCAACCACAGACCCATCACAGATTCAAAATGTGCTGCTATTTCATGCTGAATGTTTCCATTTGGTTTGTGAATCCAGGAATCCATGTGAGATAAGAAAAAGAGTGCATTGAAAAACAATTTAGGAAGAGTTTGGAAATAGGGTTGGCTCTGGAAAGAGCCTTTGTGCTTATGATGTGTAGGTTATTACTACACATGTAACAGGATGCATTCTCAAGTTGTTGAAAAACACCTTGTTGCCTTTCTCTGTGAAATGAACCCCATCATTTCTATATATTCCATCCATATCTAAAGCGTAAATCATTGTGGTATGTAGAGTCCATGATGTGTTTCCTGGATTTGTCTATCTGTGGACAGAATTTGTTTGCCCCCTCCCAATTCTGCCTTTTGCTAATGTTAAATAACACTAAGGCAGTGTGTGTGGGAAAGGTGCCAATTATTTACCAAAGGTGTCCTTCATTAGTATTTAAAGACCTACCCCAGTAATTGTGCCTAGGTCATTGTCACTACAGTGCAAGATCATGAGGTCTAGATGTTGCCAATCCACGATGCTTTTAACCAAAGGCAGCCATTAATACCACTTTAGTCCTCTCTGGCCAACCCAAGTAAGTCTACATTAGGTAAACCTATATCCTTGTCAGTACCACATTTTTAGCACACTCTCTGCCCGAAACACAAAACTATGAACCACAATCCATACTCAGACCATTTTAGAGGAAAGTAGGAGTAGCACACAGGAGAAGGGTGCAGCTGAATGAGACACTTTTTAAAACGATAGGCAGTTAAAATGGAGGACAGCACTTAAAATTTCAAAATATATATCTGATTGGATGGTGTAAATATGCAGGTGTCTAAAACTAAACTAGGTAGTGATATTCTGAAAAAAGTAACTTACTATGTGATTGGCTTTGGGAAAAAAAGTTATGTTGTTTGGGATATGCTTAGAATTCCAAACAGTCTACTGCTACAGTTGAATTTGAAGCTAGTACGTGACTGACAGAAATTGTTGTGAACTGTTGACCTACTGCTACCTGTGGATCTTTCAAACATGGTGACCATTGAAATGCAGCTATTAGAGCATGGGGATGGGAACAAAAAGGACTAGACTGTTAATCTGAAAATTGCTCATTAGGGAATGTTTGGGTTGACATTCAATACTTTATACAAAGGAAACTATATATACTATGCTTCCACAGGAGATTGTTAGGTTTTACGGGCTCCTGTGTATATACGCAGGTCCACTGCAATTTTACACGGGGTCACGCTGAGCACTGCAGCGGACCGCATATCCACCCAAAACCACTACCAAATTGGGCTATCTCACAAAGGTTTAATAAAGAGTGACAATTTACAAGTGACCTAACATAATTAAAAATTGAAGGGAAGGTTGTGATGTGCTTACTACAGCAGTATCACTGAAATTAGAGTGGGAATGGTTGCCATTAATGGAGAGTGGTATACCATTCCAGTGCCTCTGACTTTAGATTGTGAGTGACAAGAAATTGTAACTGATACTGAGATAAAATTAGAGAACAGCAAAGAAAGCTCACAGGTATAAAGTAGTAGTTTTAAAAAGTATTTGTATGTACTAATTTATGAGCATATATAAAGGAAATAAACTGTTTAGGTTGTACACAAGAGTAAGTGGGAAAATAAAAGGGAAGGTAGATGATGAAAGTAAGGAAAAAGATAATGAGCAATACAGGGGAGAAAGAAAATACGTGAAGAGAAAATATAGTCATTTGGTTCAGCTGCAATGAATTAATGTGTTTGGAAGTAGATGTTGGTGAATTATTACGTAAATATATAATTTGTACCCACTCATGGACATAGGCAGGCACTCATGCATACAATTATAGTCTCAGAATAGCTCGTATGAACCCAAGAAAAATCTAGCGAGACAGTAACTGACATAGTGAGAATGATACCAATAAAACACTTACTCCCCTATCCATACAGTTACAGAGTGTAGGAAAGTCCTCCTTTTTGCCCTGGTCACCCCCACACTTTTTGGACAGATACTGGTGGTTACTGACTCTTGGCTGGGCCCTGGGTACTGCTTACCAGTCCCAGGGCCAGTGCTCTGTGTAAAATGGATATGCAAATTAGGCTAATTATAATTGGCTAAATTAACCTACCTATAAGTCCCTAGTATATGGTAGGGCATGTAGGGTTAGGGACCACAGCATAGGTAGTGCACCCATAGGTGCACTGCTGAGGTGCCCAGTGTCATTTTAAAGGCAGGCCTGCCTTGCTGGCTGCTTTTAAATTAAAGTTATATGCAAATTCGACTTTGGAATTAAAAGTAGTTCCAAAGTCTTAAACTACCTTATCTTTACATATAAGTCACCCCTAAGGTGTGCCCTATGTGCCCCTAGGGCTGGGTGCCATGTAACTATAAGCAGGGACCTTATAAAAATAGTTTTATAAGCCCTGGTGAGGTAAAAACAGCCAAATTCGTTTTTCCCTCATTGTAGTAAATGGCCTTCATAGGCTAGAATGGGGAGACTTTATTTTAATTTTTAAAGTCACCTTAAATGATGCATACCAAGAGTTTGGTATCAAATTAATTGTTGTAATAAATCCCACAACTTCCAGTTGTTGGATTTAATATATCTTGTTCAGGAAAAGAGTTTTAAACTTTACCTGAAAAGTTGCCCATTTCAGCCCTGCATTGTTTTTGCTGCTGTGCTCTGATTGGCCAGCTCTAGCAAGCTTGGCCAAGCTGCCTTGATGAGGTGTGAAGTGGCCTGGCTTCACACAAAGGAATGTGCCTGTGGGAGGGAATCTCCCCTCAGCAGATGGTGAGGCAGGAAGGGGGAGGGCTGCCAAACTGGTCTTCAAAGACAGAGAAGGACATTTGGAGCAACCAGCAACACCCCCACATCCTGCAACCCCAGACAACTAGGTGCCCCCTTGATTAGATTAGGAGAGGGCAGGAGAGGGGTGTGTTTATGATTTTTAGCCACACCAGTGGGTGGGCTCAGCCAGATGTAACCTCCAAAAATCAGATTCAGCCATGTTGGATTTTTAGAGAATGTTGCCTCCTGGGATTGATTTTTGCCACACTTCCCAGGAAGTGGTCATCACAGGGGGAATGACCCTGCACCTGATTGGAGAACCAGGACCCCCCTGTTTTTCACCCAGGAGCATGGATAAAACTGGCAGGCCTGCACCCACACCTCAGATCCCCATCAGATTCCAACAAGGAAGAACCAAAGGAGAAGAAGGACTGCCCTGCTGGACCCCTGGCCTGCACCTGGAACCTGCACTCAGAAGGACTGCACCAGCTGCACACTTGGGCTTCACCACAAGAAGGACTTTGCCTGGCTTCAACTGGTTCAAGGAGGGACTCCCTGTTTGCTACAGGTGAAAAATTGCTATCCAGAGTCCCCTGCACCAACTCCTGAAGAAAGCGACCAGCTGACCACTGTCCAGTGGCCAAAAAGGAGTTTGTGCCAGGTGCATTCTGGGAGTTGTAGTCCGCACCCCCCAAGGACCATCTCAGAACTTCTGGACCCTTGGGGTGAGCTGTGGACCCCAAAAGAACCTTAAAAAGACATCTGGGAGAAGCCCCAGAAGTTTGGAGAAGATTTGAGAATTTTTGTAAAAAAGCTCCAGAGAGGGACCGACCCGCCGCGGAAATTCTAGCCGGCTTGCCTCAACCGCGACCCGGCCTGATTTGGTGGTTCGTCCCGGTAAAGAAAAATCTCCGAAAAAGAGACTAAGTCCGAAGGTAAAAAGTTGACCGGGACCTCCCAGCCATCGTATCCGAGAAGGGCTCCATGGACGTCGGATCAAGATCCAGGTTTACCCCGGTCGAAGGATTTTCACCTCGAAAAAACGACTAAGTCCGAAGGTAAAAATCTCCACCGAGGAATCCAGCATCGCGTATCCGGACAAGGGCTCCAGGAGGTCGGATTCAACTGGCAGGTTCGTCCCGCTGAAGAAAATCTTCAAAATAAAGACTAAGTCAGAAGGTAACTTTTTAACCGAGGCCTCCCGCGACTTGTAGCCGAGCAGGGCTCCATCGCGGTCGGCCTGAAACTTTGACTTTGCCCCGGTCGAGGTGCAACCAGATGACCCGATTGGCGCTTTTTGTTTCTAAGCGCTAGAAAAATAATAATTCTTTAAAAATTCATATCTCCGGTTCCCCTTATCCGATTTTATTCGTTTTGGTGTCATTTTAAAGATAAAAATATAATCTATTTTTATAAATTGGTTTTGGATTTTTAAACTGTTTCCTGTGTTTTATTTAATTACTGTTTTGTGATATTTGAATGCTTTACACTCTGTCTCCTAAGTTAAGCCTTGACGCTCGTTGCCAAGCTACCAAGGGTTGAGCTGGGGTTAATTTACTGAGACCTAACTGGACTTTACTGGAGGTTAGTGGCCTATTGCTAAGTGTAGGTACCTACCTGCCCTTACCAATAACCCATTTTCCAACACAGAGAGATTCAGACACTCATGCAGGCTCTGTGAGATCCACTCAGAATTATGTACATGCATTTATGTATGCTGTACACAATAAGGTAGAAACATATAGCTATACCATCAGTCAGACACATACCTATTTAAAAAACAAATACAGCTAGTCACTGAGCTAGTCACAGAGCAACAGAAGGGCTTACACATCCGCTTTTTAAAACAATAGGCAGTTAAAATGGGGGACAACACTTAAAAGTTCAAAAAATATATCTGATTGGATGGTGTAAATATGCAGGTGGCTAAAACTAAACTAGGTAGTGGTATTCTGAAAAAAGTAACTTACTGTGTGATTGGCTTTGGGAAACAAAAGTTATGTTGTTTGGGATATGCTTAGAATTCCAAACAGTCTACTGCTACAGCCGAATTTGAAGCTAGTACGCAACTGACAGAAATTGTTGTGAACTATTGACCTACTGCTACCTGCGGATCTTATCAGTAACAGAGCAGAAATGTATATTCAACAGTCAATAACTAATGCAGACAGCCACTTATATACCCATTAAGAGACCCTTACACATCCAGTCACACACCCAGCTAGCCACTTATACACCTAGTCACTCATCTATACATTAACTCATATATGCATTTATACATCCATACTGAGGGACATACACTGCCTGTTACACACTGCATAACCACTTCAGTGACACAACCACTAACAATCTCAGCAAACCACTTATGTACTCACCACTGATGTAGCCAAACAGTACCTGGCACACCTAGGAGGACACCAATAAAACGTTTCACTGATGTACACATCCTCTTACATAGTCATTCACACCCCAATGCAAGCACTGTCAGGTCCACTCACAGATATATACAGCCATTCATGTACCCAGCACCTAATTATAAACAGACATACAAAGCCATATACCTACCTATACATACAGTCACCCACCCATGCAGTCACTTAAATACCTATTTACAAAACCATACAGACACCCAGTGAGAAAACAAGAGAGGTACTTACACAGTCAGTCACACACCTACACAGTAATTTTATATCCAGCAGAAACAGAGCCACTTCTACACACAGTTACATACCACAACATAGCCAGTAAGCAATCCATATAGCCACCTACATAACCATATAGAGACCTACAGAGTTAATAAAATAGCCAGTTACACAACAACATAGTTTGTTACATATCCAGTCACATGCTCAGGGAGGTACTGATACACTCACTCAGATATGTACTCAAGTAGTGAGACACCTAGTCACCTATCCATATGGTAACCGATATACACATTTATACATCCATACTGGGAGACTTATACAACCTGTTACACGGTTAGATTACCACTTATGTACCTATTTATTTCCATATAGTGTATAATGTAATAATACTATGCACTGTAAACATAAATGTATTATTTATATGCTTTCTAGATATCTACTTGTCTATAAAGAGGTGAATTAACATTGCCAGAAAAGAGACAAAGAAGAAAGAAACAACAGAAACAGTACTATATGTTTAAAATTCAGAATGAAAAGGAACATGATTTTGAGAATGTGTTAGGAAAAAAACAGTTGCTGGTAAGAGAACTAAGGAGTTTCTTAAAATGTGGGAAAATGCAAAATAAGGGAAAAGTTGCTGATAAAAAATGAGGTTTGAAATCAACTGAGAAATGACAAGGAGTAAATGACGTTGAGAGTAAGAAAATTTCCTGAGAAAACAGGTAGTTTGACAAGGAATCAGAAACAATTAACATAAATAAGAATGTTTTGAAAAACAATAGTACAGAAGTTGGTGTGAAATATAAAGGAGTATAAAAGGAATACTGCAGCACTAAAGCAAAAACAACATATTGAGGGCATAGTTGATAAAGCATTTGACTAGAAGCGGAAACTATTTATCTTTATACTCAACAGAATGAGTACTCTGGATAAAATAGTATTGCGTATGAAGAGAAAGAAAGCTTATTAATAAAAGTAATTTTCATAAAATTTAAAGGTGAATGAAAGCACACTTCTAGTACAGAGCCTTTCTTCTATGAAGAAAGCTATTTACAAGACAACACATTAGTGCATGCAGTTGAAACAATTGGTCAGTGCTTTAAGATAAAAGATGGTACTGTCATTGCAAAGGAGGTGATGGTTTCTAGAAATGTAAACTAAGAGATAGTTGAAGAGGCACAAAGAAGGTGTAGACATACCCAGGTGAATAAATGGGACTGTAGCAGTATTTGTAGTGTTTGCCAGGAACCAATTGATATATTGAGTCTATGTCAATTTCCAAATAGAAGTGTGAAGCGTAAAATTGCAGCGTTGCAAGGATTGCATCAGTGCAAAATGAGAAAACATACTAGTTTACAAAGCCATTCACTGGTATGTCTATACAAGAAAGTGTGTTCAAGCACCTTTCATCATTTTTAAATGTTGCCTTTTCATCATTCTAGAATGTGAAATTTAGTTAGGAGACTTTAGTTTGTAAAGAATCCAGCACTATGTTTAGGACAAATGAATAAAGCACATTTTATGGTACACTCTCAGAGGTAGAAAAAGTGTATGAAGATGTTCAGTTACCTTTCTAAGGTACTGAAGAGGAGTGCAGGGAAAATTAGAAGTTGGTATTCAAGCTGTAGAAGAACAAAACATAGATATCAGTAATGATAGCTTTGCATGTGTGATGCTATTAATTGTGTTTGACCAATTAGTTTGTGTTTCACCACTGCGCATATTAGTTGCTCAATGTTCACCAGTAGCACATGATATGTTTTGTTCAGTTTAGCTGCCTATTGGCTTTAACATGGAGTTAGCCATTACGTTCTGTATTCAGTTTAGCCGCCTATTGGCTTTGACATGGCGTTAGCCATTACATTCTGTATTCAGTTTAGCTGCCTATTGGCTTTGACATGACATTAGACATTACATTTGATATTTAGGTTAGCTGCCTATTGGCTTTGACATGGCATTAGCCATTACCTTCTGTATTCAGTTTAGCTCCCTATTGGCTTTGACATGACATTAGACATTACATTTGATATTTAGGTTAGCTGCCTATTGGCTTTAACGTGGGGTTAGACATTGCAGTTGAGACATTGCAGATGAGCTGTGTATTTCCAAGCTGTGTGTTTCCACAAGATAGACCAAGCTGTGTTCTTCAGACCAGACTATAGCTGATAAGAGAGAGTACATTTGGTGTTTTCCTTTCTGCTCAGCCTTGGGAAGAGGAGAAGTCTAGGAGATCTGGCCAGTCTCCAAAGGCTTGCGTAGTTTTCCTGAGTCTGAGAGGAGGGGGCACGTTTTTGGAAGGATGACTCTGGGCTACAGCAGAGGTAGATTGAATCTGCTTGACTTCAGACAGGAACGGAGACGTCAGTTGCCTCTCTCTCCCGTTTGGGTAGAAAATCTCTTTCTCGCAGTTGACCGGAGTCATCAAGTTGCAGACCCCAGAAAGATGAAGCTGAGCTATAGGCCCTACGGTGATGTATTTTGACTTTTATGCTTTGCTTTGAAGTTATGCTATAATATAATCACATATATTTGCTATGTACATTGTAACTGAGAAGTACTTTGATATATTTTGCTTTCATTGCTGCGACTACTTTTGAACGTGTGCTTCCAATCTACTAATTTCGTCTCTCAAGAACCTTGCGGTGAAGAAATAATAACAATAAATGTCTTCTTTAAACTCAGAAGTGCATTCCAGAGAGGTTCTGTAAGCTCGGTTATGAGATAAGGGCAGGAAAGCAGAACAGCATGAGAAATTGCAAAGTTTAATTCAGGTTTTAGTGAGAAACCAAACTGTGTTTGTATATGTTGCCAACGCACTCACTACAAAAGTCACGCTCAAAATGTTGATTTGTTCTAAAAAACTGAACAAGAAAAGAGAGATAAGCGTCTAGAATTTGCTGTGTAGTTATTTGTGGAGGTGCGCTTCGATTTGTCAATGCGTCAAATCATATGTAAATATTGCTATGATAAAAAGAGGACAACAAAATGCATGGCAGAGCAATACATAATACGTTGGATTTGGCTCAAATTCCAGAGGAACTTAGACATTTAAATATTTATGAAACAATACTGATACAGTCTTTTCACCTTTTTCAAGCAAAAATGCCTATGGAATCAAAGACTGGGAAATTACCACCAACTGAGCTAAAGAAAGCTCTTAACCCCTTCAGTGCGCATGACGGAATGATTCAGTCATGTGCACTGATACTCGTGTACGGAGGACGGAACCATTCCGTCCTCATCACATGAGCCCCAAATCCCTCTGCTGTTTACAACAGAGGGATTTGTTTTTTGTAAAAATAGCCTCGGGATCTGAGAAAGAGGTTTCCCAGCTCCAGAGGCTACTTTTAGTTTGAGTGAAATGACAAGCAGGGCGGGGTATTTACCTGCAGAAAGCCTGGTAGACACCAAGGTTTTTTTACTTTGGCATAAAGAGTACCAAGCAAGAGATGCTCCTTATATTCATATGCTGTTATGGATTAAAGATGCACCAAAATTTGGAACAGACACCAGTCTGTGCTTACTTTCATAGAACAATATGTTTCATGTGCCTTCCCAAAAGACAGATGAGAAAGGCCTGAAAAATCAAATTCAAAGCTTTCAATCACATAGGTGTAGGAGATACTGTCAGTGGAAATTGATAGCTAAAGGAAACATTTACACAATGTCGTTTTGGATTTCCAAGACCTGTAATTTCCAATGGAAGAGTGAACATTTTTTTGTCTGCAGTGAGACATACACTTCCTTGAAAATCACAGAAAAAAAGACACATAGAACCTGAAAAGAACAGAGGCTTCTAAATGGATTAATGACTACAAACCTGTCATTTTGAAGATGTGGAATGCTAATATGGATATTCAGTTTCTAGCAGACAACTCCATAGTTGTTGCTCGCTTTGTGAATTCATATATAACAAAATCAGAGAAGACAAGGACTAAAGATATGTGGAAGGGGATTTCTGCTAAAAAGTCTGTAACCAAAAAAATTGCACAGCTTCAGTTTGATGATGCTTTCACACAGAGAAATTGGATCCTATGAGTGCTGTGACCGGTTGAGTTCAGCTAGGTTATACTCGAAGTCAAGAGGAATTGTTTGAGTACGTCTAGCCCTAAAGGGTTGAGGCCTTTTCCAGAAATTCATCACCTTGCAGAACTTGACCTGGTGGACACCTGCTATCAAAAAAGGAGTCCACATCTTGAAAATGTTTGTCTTTATGAAACACTTCAATACCATAGATATAAAAACAATTGAACAGAAAATGTAGATGAAGGTAAATTTGCGGTAAGTGGTTGCGATTGTGGTTTAGTATGACACACGAAAGGCAGTTTAATTAACCACAGAAAACTTAGTTGACAAACTCCAGAAAAAAAGAATTTTTCTCTTTGGCAGTTTTACAACTGTTTAAGCTTTAGTGTTCTGAATCTAAATTATTTGAAGAGTTTTACTTCTACGAAGACTCTTTCAATGCTGCAAAGGACAATATTGAGTGCTCAGTATTTCCTCACATTTTAAGAATGTTAAACTGATGAGATTAAAGAGGAAGAAACAATTGCTGCTGAGATAGCTAAGGAGAGTTCACAAAGCAGCCAAACTTCAGGATCTCTAAGTGAAGATCATCTTGGATAGCCAATTATTGAAACTTGCAATGAATGAGGTGGAAACTGCAATGCAACAAGCAAGACAGGAAAGTATTGAATTGGAAGAGTTAGTAGGACACCTAAACAATAAGCAAAAATAAATATATATGAAGGTCAAAGACAGAGTTGAGCATGGACTCCTCCATTCGAAGAAATACTTTGCAAACCACAAAAGAAAGCGTCCTCTGCAAATCAAATTGCTAATGGAGTGGGACAGGGACAGAAACCAACAAGGAAAAAAAAAAACACCTCCATAACTAAGGACCTTACTTCTGGAGGTGAGTGTTTCCTTTTCTTTGTGAGAAAAACTATGCATGCCCATCATCTAAGCCTATACTCACGTATGTCAGCGGTCAAGCTGGCACTGGTACAAGCTTTTTAATACAAGTTCTCAATGCTTTCCTACAGAAGACTACATAGTGTAATTTTTCATATGTAGTAACAGCAACCACTGAATTAGATGAACACAATATTAAAGGAATTACTTTGCATTGACTTCTCATACTCCCCGTGGAGCATGACAACAAGCGGGATTACTAAAAGTTATCCGGTGAAGCTTGTGATAAAGTCTCAAGAGTACTAAAAAGTTTTAACTTTTAATCAGCGTTGAGGTGAGCATGGTCTCAAAGTTAATTCTTGCCTTTGTACACTTGAAAATGCAACACATTATATTAACAGACTACTGTAGGAAGCTGGCCTGGTGTGTGGTGGAAAACAATGGTGTTGGCACCTTATACCAGGTCCAGGCAACTCCTATTAGTGAATGAAGACAGTGGCTAGGAAGCCAGGGCTCTCTAGAGGTAGCTGTGGATGAGCAGCCAAGACTTATCTAGGAGACATGCAAAGCTTATGCAATACCACAATAGTCACACAGTAACTTATCATACATGAAAGGAATCACACATTGTTAAAAAAATAAAGGTACTTTATTACAATAACACTACACTAGGTTATTTATAGGCAGTCCCCCAACTGGAGGTAAGTATACACTATATATATATATATATACAAACACACACACACACAATAGCAATCAGAAATGAGCACAGAAACAATAAAACAACGAGCATTGGCAAGAATTGTAGAAAATAGGGCCCTAGGGGAGGGCCAAACCATATGCTAAAATAGTAGAATGTGAAGTGACTTTCCCCACCCAAAGGTATGGAGTAGTTAGAGGGGAGCTCTGAGAACTCAGGACCTCAAGAGGTGAGTACCTTAGTGACCCCCAGTGACCAGGAGAGCAGAGGTAATTACCTGGTTTTCCCAAGGACTAACAAGAGGACTTAGGTAATGGATTGTGCAAGAACAGGACCGGAGTAGACCAAAGGTGGATTCTGGAAGAAGAGGACCTGTAAAAGAAGGGGACAGCGTTCAGTCCACAATGGAGTGTACCATTAGGGTAAGAGCCACTACCCACCCTTCTGTGGATGTAGATCTGGATCAACGGGGGAAAAAGACCAGCTGTGGAGTCCAGGAGCTGCAGCGGAGTCCTTGGAGAAGTGCAGATGGTGTCCCACGTCAGTTGTTGAGTCGCAGATGGTCAGTGGTTTAAGAGAACCACCAACAAGCCGTGGCAAATGAGGAGGCAAAATAAGAGTTGCAGGGCTGAAGAGGACCAGCAAGGTCCAGGGGATTCAACCCTTGGATGGGACTCCAGGCTGACCCCCCAGCGTTAGAAATGGGGTCTCTAGTTGGCAGTCGGTTTGCACCCTGTCCAAGTAGGGACCCTCACCCTAGTCAGGATAATGGTGATACCCACTCAGATAACCCATGCTCACCCACTTGGTAGCTTGGCACAAGCAGTCGGGCTTATCTCAGGAGCAATGTCTAAAGCATTTGCACATTACACACAGTAATAAGTGAAAACACTACAAACGGACACTACACCAGTTTTAGAAAAATCCAATATTTATCTGTATTAAACAAGACCAAATACGATAAAAATCCAACGTACATTAATAAAAATATGAATTCTGCAAGATTTACTCAAAAATACAGTCCCCTTGAAGTCGATAGCTCCACCTGGGGCTATCACAACATCATGATCAACAAAACCAACAGTTCAGGCCAGCCACGGCGTAGCAGGCCAGCTACGGTGTCGGGAAGACCCACACACAGTACCTTGGATTTGCAGGGCGTCGTGATCCTTGCGGTGAGCTCCGGAGAGCGGTGTCGCTGACATCACAGTGTTGGTTCCTGGAGTCAGTGCAGGAGTCATCGGGCCCTTGAGGTCACATGCGTTGCGGATCGAACTACAGGCTGATGAAGTCAGGTACACCGGCGTGGATGGCGTGGGGCTGCGGTGAAGGCAGCGGCTCGGTGACGGCGTCCAGTAGCGTTGGTGAGACCAGGGCTGCGGTGTGAAGCGGGGCGGTGCAATGTGCGGTGTCCACAGGTCACGGAGCAGGCGGCGGCGGCGTCGTTGCTGAAGCGCTGTCATCGGTAGGCCCAAGCCAGCGGTGCTGGACGGGACAGTGCTTCGTGACCCTCCCGAGCGGTGTCCACAGGCCACGGTGCAGGCAGAATGCTTGGTGATGACACAGGAATCGATGGTGCTGGCTTCGGTGGACCAGGGCTGCGGTGTGGGAGGGGACGGTGCTTCGTGTACCTCACGAGCGTTGTCCACAGGCCACGGTGCAGGCAGCGGCGCCCGTGTCAGCAGGAGTGGCCTCGTCGGGGATGCCCATGATGCGGCGTGAGCAGGCGATGCTGGAGTGCGGGCCCACAGGTCGTGGTGCGAGCAGTGGCTCGGTGAAGTCCCCGTCTGGGAGACCAGGGTCGTGGTGCGAAGCGGGGCTATGCAACTCCACACCACAAAACACACAGTTCCCAGTGCTGCAGGTCGAGGAAACTGAAGTCTTTGGTGTCCCTGAGACTTCCAACAGGAGGCAAGCTCTACTCCGAGCCCTTGGAGAATTTTCTCAAGCAGGGCACACAGCAAAGTTCACCCTTTGTACTCTTTTCAGGCAGAAGCAGCAACTGCAGGCAAATCTAGCAAAGCAGCACAGCAAAGGGACAGTACTCCTCCTTCGGCTCTTCGGCTCTTCTCCTTGCAGAGGTTCCTCTTGATTCCAGAAAGATTCTACAAGTCTGGGGTTTTGGGTCTTCTTTTTATACCCAGTTCTGCCTTTGAAGTTGGCAAACTTCAAAGCAAAGTCTCAAATATTTGCAAGATCCTTCCTTGTCCTGTCCAGGCCAGGCCCCAGAGACTCGGAGATGGTATTGTGTGAGAGCAAGCACAGTCCTTTCAGGTGTGAGTGACCACTCCTCCCCTCCAGCACAGATGTCTATTCAAGATATGCAGGCTACACCGAGCCACCTTTGTGTCACTGTCTAGAGGAGAGGTGTGAACAGCCCAACTGTCAAACTGACCAAGACGGGGAATCCACAAACAGGCAGAGTCACAGAATGGATTAAGCAAGAAAATGCCTACTTTCTAAAAGTGGCATTTTCAAACTAACAATCTAAAAACCAACTTCACTAAAAGATGTTTTTTTAAATTGTGAGCTCAGAGATACTAAACTCCAAAATCGTATCTGTTCTTAAAGAGAATCTGCACTTTAAGTATATTTAAAAGCAGCCCCCATGTTAACCTATGAGAGAGATAGGCCTTGCGCAGTGAACCCCGAATTTGGCAGCATTTCACTGTTAGGACATATAAAACACACTAGTATATGTCCTACCTTAAACATACACTGCACCCTGCCCATGGGGCTACCTAGGTCCTAACTTAGGGGTGCCTTACTTGTAGTAAAAGGGGAGGTTGAGGCCTGGCAAGTGGGTACATTTGCCAAGTCGAATTCGCAGTTTCAAAACTCAACACACAGACACTGCAATGGCAGATCTGAGTCATGTTTACAGGTCTACTAATGTGGATGGCACAACCAGTGCTGCAGGCCCACTAGTAGAATTTGATTCACAGGCCCTGGGCACCTCTATATGCCAATTATGGATAAACCAATCCACAGTACAATTTATACGGGGAGCATTTGCACTTTAGCACGGATTAGCAGTGGTAAAGTGTGCAGAGACAATAAACCAGCTAAAACAGAGTCCAAAACCAGGAGGTCAGAAGGCAAAAAGACAGGGGAGACACCTAAAAAGCTGCCAGGTCTAACACTCAGCAGTCAGGAGAGTCAGCAGAAGCAGTCGCAGCTCCCACAGGCAACCCACTGATAGCAGGCACAGTAAGTTGCAAGGAGGGCCAAACAGCACACATGGAAAGGAGTCCCCGTCGCTGGAGCAGCAGAGGAGTGACTGTCCCTGCAAGGATGAAGTGCTGGGGGCTGGGGCTACTTGGAGCACTGAGGTCCCTTTGGGCAGGAGACAACAAGCCTTGGTTGCTGCAAGAGTCGTGGTGCACAGGGGTACTGTACTGCTAGGAAAGGCAAGGGCTCACCATCTCCTAAGTTGGACAGAGGGCAGAGAGGACTAAGGGGACCACTCCAGACCACCACCTGTGATGAAGGATCCACGCAGTTCCGGAGGAGAGCAGATCAACGCAGCCAGACATCATTGCTGTAGGTGCCTGCAGATGCAGGGGAGTGACTCCTTCACTCCAAGGTAGATTTCTTCTTGCTTCCTAGTGCAGTTGAAGTCTTGCTGACCCCAGAGGATGCACAGCCAGGGAAATGTTGCAGTTGCTGGAAAGAGGCAGGGAAACAGTGCTGCAAGGCGAGGTCGATTCAGGGGTTGCAGTCTTGTCGGTTCCTGAAGCGTCCATTTGCGGTTCCAGTGACCAGGAGCAGAAGTAAACAATGCAGAGGAGTCATGGTGGAGTCTTGCAAGTCAAATCTTGGGTCCCACCCGCAAGGGAGTCCCTAAATACCCCTAAAAGTGGGGTTGGTCACCTTGCACAGTGACCACCTACCAGGAGGGGACTCTCACGTCACTTACCTGACCTGGCCACTCAGATCAATCAATCAGGAATCAATCAGGAATTTGTAAAGCGCACTACTCACCCGTGAGGGTCTCAAGGCGCTGAGGAGTGGAGAGGGGAGAAGGCGTGGGGGAGAGGTACTGCTACTGCTCGAATAGCCAGGTCTTGAGAAGTTTCCTGAAGGTAAGGAGGTCTTTGGTCTGGCGCAGATGGGTGGGAAGAGTGTTCCACGTTTTGGCAGCGAGGTGCGAGAATGATCTACCGCCGGTTATAGTTTTGCGGATGCGTGGGACGGTTGTGAGGGTGAAGTCAGCTGAGCGGAGATGCTGGGTCGGGGTATAGAAGGAGAGTCGTCTGTTGTGGTATTCTGGTCCGGTGTTGTGCATTGCTTTGTGAGCATGTGTGAGGAGTTTGAAGGTGATTCTCTTGTTGACTGTGAGCCAGTGCAGGTTTTTCAGGTGGTCTGTGATGTGCCAGTGGTGGGGGTGTCCAGGATGAGTTGTGCAAAGGCGTTCTGGATGCGTTGCAGCCTCTTCTGGAGTTTGGCCGTGGTTCCTGCATAGAGGGCATTGCCGTAGTCCAACTTGGGTGACTGTTCTTCTGGTTTTTGTGGGTATCCATTTGTAAATCTTTCAGAGCATGCAGAGGGTGTTGAAGCAGGAGGAGGCAATGGTGTTGACTTGCTGGGTCATGGATAGTGAGGGGTACAAGATGAATCCTAGGTTGCGTGTGTGGTCGGTGGGAGTTGGAGTGCTTCCGAGAGTGGCAGGCCACCAGGAGTCATCCCATGCAGACGGGGTGGAGCCGAAGATGAGGACTTCCGTCTTGTCGGAATTAAGTTTGAGGCAGCTGCTCTTCATCCATTTGGCGATGGCCTTCATTCCTTCATGGAGGTGGGTCTTGGCGGAGTCCTTGGTGAGGGAGAGGATCAGCTGGGTGCAGTCGGCATATGGGATGATGTTGAGGTTGTGGGATCGGGCGATATTAGCGAGCGGGCCATGTAGACATTGAAGAGGGTCAGGCTGAGGGACGAACCCTGGGGTACGCTGCAGATGATTTTGGTGGCCTCCAAGCGGAATGGGGTGAGGTGGACTCTCTGGGTTCTGCCGGTGAGAAAGGAGGTGACCCAGTCCAGGGCTCTGTCGCGGATTTCAGCATTGCTGAGGCGTAAGCGTAGGGTGTGATGGCAGACGGTATTGAACGTGGCCGAGAGGTCCAGGAGGATGAGGGCAGAGGTTTCATCGCTGACCAGTCTGGCTCTGATGTGGTCGGTGGCGGCGATGAGTGCGGTTTCGGTGTTGTGTTTGCTGCGGAATCTGGATTGGGAAGGGTCCAGGGTGTGGTTCTCCTCGAGGAAGTGGGTTAGTTGTCTGTTGACAGCCTTCTCGATTACTTTTGCCGGGAAGGGGAGCAGGGAGATAGGCCGGAAGTTCGTGAGGTCTGCCTTGGGTTTTTTGAGGAGGGCGTTGATCTTGGCGTATTTCCAGCTCTCGGGGAAGGTGGCAGACTCGAAGGAGCTGTTGATGATCTTCCGTAGTTGGGGGGCGATGACAGAGCTTGCTTTGTTGAGGATGTGGTGAGGGCAGGGGTCAGATGGAGAGCTGGAGTAGACGGTGTTCATGATTTCGATGGTGTAGTTGTCGTTGACGGGAGTCCAGGAGAGCAGGAGGTTGGTTGGAGGTGAATCTGTGCTGTTCGTAGTAGCTAGGGGGTCTCGGTGCTGAAGCTGTTGTGGATGTCTGTAATCTTGCGGTGGAAATAGGAGGCTAGGGAGTCGAAGAGGTCTTGGGATGGCGGGATGTCATTGGCATTGGAGCTGGGGTTGGAGAGTTCCTTCACGACGTTGAAGAGCTCCTTTGGCTGTGTGCGTTGTTGATTCGGTCTTTGAAGGCTGTTCTTTTGGCGGCTCGGATGAGTTGGTTGTGTCTGGATGGTGTTTTTGAAGGCTGTGAGGTTGTCCAGAGTCCGATCTTGGCGCCACTTTCTTTCAAGTATTCAGCAGCTTTGCTTAGATTCGTGGAGGTCGGCGGTAAACCAGAAGGCCTTTCTGTTAGTGCGCAGATGCTCCCAGGGGCCTCTGCACATCTTGGTTTCAAGATGGCAGAATCAAGTGGCCTCTTGGAGGATCTCTGGGTACCACCGCTGGGGTGGTGATGGACAGGGGAGTGGTCACTCCCCTTTCCTTTGTCCAGTTTCGCACCAGAGCAGGCACTGGGGGTCCCTGAGCTGGTACAAACAGGTTTATGGAAGGCGGGCACCAAATGTGCCCTTCAATGCAAACCAGTGGCTTGGGTAAGCTACCCCTCCAAAGCCTTGCAACACCTATTTCCAAGGCAGAGGGTGTTGTCTTCCCTCTTCCACAGGATATCTCTTGGTCTGCCTTCAATGGCCTGAGCTGGTCAGGCTTTTTTTATAAGACAACACTGATCCATCAGGAGCAGGTCAAGCAGCAGGAGGGCAGAAACCTGTCTGAAGGGCTGCAGGAGCGCGGGCTGCATGGAAAACCCTGGAAGACTGGTAGGAGCAATACTGGGGGGTCCTCTCAGGAGCCCCCAGAGTACATGGAATCATGCAACCAATACTGGCAACAATATTGGGGTATGATTCTGAAACGTTTGATACCAAACATGCCCAGGTTCGGAGTTACAGTTATGTAGCTGGACACAGGTAGCAACCTGTGTCCAGTACACGGGTACAATGGCTTACCTACACTTACGAAGTCCAGTACAATGAAACTGGAGTTCGTAGGGGCCACTCTGGTCATGAAGGGGTGCCCTCAAACACAGGGACCTGAACTCTGCCCTCAGGGCTAAGAGGGCCGACCATAGGGGTGACATACAATGACCTGGTGTAGTGACGTGTGGTGAAAGGGTGTATGCACCTTTTCTTTCAGGCTGCAATGGCAGGCCTGCAGACACATTTTGCATGGGCTGCCATGGGTAGCATAATACATGCTGAAGACTGTATGAGACCCCTTGTGCCCCAGTGCCCTGGGTACCTAAGTACCCCATACTAGGTACTTATAAGGGGCCACTAGTATGCCAATTGTGGAGTGCACAAAAGTGCAAGGTAACCAAATCTGGAGGGAGAGAGCACAATCCCTGAGGTCCTGGATAGCAGGATCCTAGTAAAAGCAGTCTAAGCACACTGATAGCAGGCAAAAGTGGGGGTAACCATGCCAAAAAGAGGGTACTTTCCTACAACTACGAAGTGCTATTGGAATGAAAACAAATGATTGTGTTTGGTGGTCTACTATAACTTACAACGGTCAAAGGACAGCATGTGTTGAAACCACTGACCCCAATGAAACGCAGAATTCTTTGGGGAATATTGGAAATGTAACTATTTGGTTAGACTTCAAATTAAAAGAACTATTTAGGAATATGCGACAAACATCTGGTGCTAAATACAGGTGCGGCTCCTCCGCTAGGGCAGAGGAGAGTCACTCCCCCAGCAGCAGCAGGTGAAAAACATTTAGTATAAAACAATAATAAACTACATTTATTATCATTTTATAGTAAAAGGGGCGGTGACATGAGGCTGTGACGAGCACCTCAGTGCACATGTATGTTTTGCTAGCCGTCTCAGGCCAGCCAAACACACATGCACACTAGGCTCTGTCAAACCTGGCACTGTGTTGTCAGGTTGGAGTGAGCAGGCAGAGACTCCCACTCTGCCTTGGAGCCCTCTGGCTGGGTACCCTGGCCAATCCAAATGCTGCTGTTATGCTGCCAGCAGCATTAGAGCAGAGTTCAGAATGGCAGCAGGGCAGGCTGGAAGCCTGTGCGTGCAGCTGCAGTGAAAGCAAGAGGTACAGCGCTGGTGATTCAGGTAAGTGTTTTTTTTTCAAATTAATCTTTCCCTTCCTTGCACCGCGCCACCCCTTAAATGCGCCACAAGATAATCTGGGTTAAATATGGAAATATTTGAAAGAATATTAGAGTAGAAGTTCTGTCAAAGGAGGGGAAGCGTCTCCTAGAAAGCCGGCTTCTGAAAAAAATGTTTCTTACAAACAAGACAGCAGCAGAGCCAATGGATGGTTTCATTCAAGAAGGAAATCAATTGTATGTCTAATCCCTGCACTGGAGGAGTGTGTCTCTTTTAACAAACAATTGCTGGAATTGTGGAATTCATAAAAGACGAATTTTTGCAACTTACAGCAATAGACAAAATGGAACAACAGGGTGTGACAGTATTCCTAAATGAAAAGCTACAAGAGAAACTAGATTAATCTGTTTCCAGAACTGCAGGATTAGAGAAAGGTTTAAGTGTATGTAAGAATTGTAGAGTAATCTTGCGTCGAAATGTAAATGTTGAAAAATGATTATTTAATAGTGCTATGGGCAAAGTGATTGATTTAATTTGCTTTCCTAGTAGGAATGAGGTGAAATATCTAGAGAGTTGCTCAGATTGATGGTGTAAAGCAGATAGGAAGATCTATTGTATGTTTGTGCTTGTGAAAAACTTGTATGTGTGAAACAGTTTCCTGTTTCTCTAGCATATTCTGTGAGTATTCACAAATCTCAAGGTTTAAGTGTGGATGCAACGTTTTTACATATTGGTAGTAGAGTGTTTTATGACGGTATGTCATATGTAGCCTTATCTCGAGATAAGACATAATTCCCGTTCCCAATCTTGTTGAATTTGATGACAGCAAAGTAAATGCAGATCGAAGTTGTCTGAAATAATACAACCAATTAAGAAGTGTTTATGCTTCTCATTTAGGACAGAATCCAGTTTATGAAAAATGCACCATTTGTCCAAAGCAAAAACTTTCAAAGGATTGTAGGGATGTTGCTCAAAAGAAAGAAAAGAAAGACAACAAGGAAGTTGTTAAGAAAAAGAAAAATGACAATGGGCAGATATTGTTGGTTACCAGTTGTCAAAGCACTCTGGTGTCAACTGCTATGCTGATGTTGTTCTAAAGATGCTTTTTACAACAATTCATGTTGTTCATGTAATTGAACCGAAACAGCAGAAGACATTGGCCCTCATTCTGACCTTGGCGGTCGGCGGAGAGGCGGCGGTCGGACCGCGAACAGACCGGCGGTCAGAAAAATGGCATACTGACCGCGGCGGTCACCGCCGCGATCAACCGCCACTTCCCCACTCCGACCGCCACGGCGGTCATGACCGCCGGGCTGGAGTTTGCGCACTCTGGCCCGGCGGTCGTCCCAAGACCGCCAACGGTATCATGACCCTGCCTACCGCCGCGGTTTCTGGCGGTCGGGAACCGCCATGCGAACCATGGCGGTAAGCACTATCGGGGCCAGGGAATTCCTTCCCTGGCACTGATAGGGGTCTCCCCCACCCCCCACTACCCACCCGAGTCCTCCCCCCACACCCTCGACCCCCCTGCCACCCCTCAGAGGTGGTACGAACCCCCTCCCCACCCCCACCCCGACATGCACATACATGCACCCCGACATGCACACACCCCCAACATGCACATATACACACCCCCTACACACACATACACAACGGGGACACATACCCGCACACATACATGCAGACATGCGCACCTGCCGAACAGCACACATTACCCATAGACACAGCAGCACCCCCGCCCGCATACACGCACTCACACACCCCCTCTACACACTCACACGCACACCCCCATGCACGCCCACATCACACAACACCCCCCTTCCCCTCCCCTCACGGACGGTCAACTTACCTTGTGCGTTGGTCCTCCGGGAGGCGACGGGAGCCATGGGGAGGTGACCGCCAACAGAACACCGCCAACAGAAGACCGCCACACAGATATGTGGGTCGTAATTCTGTGGGCGGTGTTCTGCTGGCGTGGCGGTGGAGGTTGACCAGTCTCCACTTTTCCGCCGACCGCCAGTGTGGCTGCTGGCGGTTTCCCGGCGGAACGCTCCCAGCGGTCGGAATGCGCACAGCAGCATACCGCCGCGGTCGGCGGTCTTCTCCGCGGCGGTAACTCGGCGGTCTCGCGAAAAGACCGCCAAGGTCAGAATGAGGGCCATTGTGTTCTCACTGTTTGCTTTGTTGTAACATGTGCGCAGTGATAGAACTAAAACACATTGTGCGTCACACATTCAAGACCTTTAGATGTATGCACTGTATCTGTACAGCTTACACAAAACACTCAAGAAAATGCACAGGAATTTTTAATGGTGATGTTTGGTGTTGTAGAAGAAGAGGAAGTA
This sequence comes from Pleurodeles waltl, assembly GCF_031143425.1. Taxonomy (NCBI): domain Eukaryota; kingdom Metazoa; phylum Chordata; class Amphibia; order Caudata; family Salamandridae; genus Pleurodeles; species Pleurodeles waltl. The sequence continues at coordinate 539,906,538 of NC_090448.1, forward strand.
CCTATTTAGAAGTTATTTGGACTTGGTTACTCATGGAACCATGAATGTGAAGATCGCTCATTTACATCAAATACAGAAATAGATGCAGGACTATTTATTTATCTAACACTATCAGTTTGCAAAACTGTGATTTGGACAGATTGTTTAAACAAGCTGCACAAAACAATAGCTGCAAAAATTGTCGAACGGATATTATGGCGACTTTACATATATGAAGAAGTGGCAAGGATATTATTCTAATGCTACAACGATGCAGAGCCGATGGCACTACATTGAAAATAGTGATTACAAACTTTAAAGCAAGACAAATATCAATTTCTGGAAAAAAATATACTACTATTGTTATAATATTTCGTGAAGGAGTTAGTGTTACAACTGGACACTACACTGCCTATTTAAAAAGTAAAACTGGATGTACAGATTGTATTGACTGCAATCTGAAGTTCAAGCAAAGATTGCCTTATAAGCTACCAAATTGTTTCTTCTGTTTCTTGAAAGTAAGTTTTAAGGAGAATTACAATTGAAAAAGTGAAATAGTGTAGTTTTAGAACATGTATTGTCAGAATTTATGACATCATACGGCCTACCAGGGGTGATGTCTTTATAAGGCTTATGATATGCTCGTGTACACCCAATGCTATAATAATGCAAGGCACATGGCAGTAATCTGGAAACATAGATTTTATTTAGTTTAAAGCGGAACAAATTTCTATTTCTGGAAAACATATGGCTATCATGTTTCATAAAGGAGTTTCTTTATATCTGGACACTACACTGACTATTTAAAAAGCAAAACTGTATTCAAACAATGTAATGACAGCAACCTGAAATTTAAAGAAACAATGCCTTATAAGCTACCAAGGAGGATTACACATGTAAAAGTGCAATAGTTTAGTTTTAGTTGATGCATTATCAGTATTTATGACATCCTACCTACCAGGGGTGATGTCTTCATAAGGCTTTGCATATGCTGGTGTCTTATATATCTATTAGTAGTACTGTAGCGCTTCTAATGATGAAGGAGTTATTTTTTAAATATTTAACTTTATATTAGTACAGCAAGTATAGGTAAAACGATAATTTGAAGAATTGTAGTGAGTGCAAGCACACTGTTGCTTGTGTACAGTGACACAGTATGCAGTTTTGTTTTGTTTTCTACAATCTATATGATTGATTTTTCCCCACTGTTCAAGGATTATTCTTTATACGGTACATCGGTTATGGTGTATACATATAAAACCTGAGAATAGTACAAAAGGGAAAATGAAATGCTTAAATTTAATGTAACATAGTATTACAGCATAAGAAATGTATAGTAATCTGTTCATATTATGAAATTATGCATTATTAACATTGTAAGTATATTGTCTCATTTTTATAAATTATAATTCTAACTCATACTTGTGTTTTTTTCTTTTCATACAGATCAATTGCATCATCCATTGTAGTAATGTATTTTACTAATGAGTTCTCTCAGTGTTCTTCAATAACAATAAATTCTCAGAAAACACACCCAGGTAGACACGGATACATCCTCTCATACACCCAGACACACACACTGATATAGACACAGACATACCCAGATACACACTGACACAAACTTTCACGCACCCAGGCACAGAGACGATACAGCAGTGACATACTCAGGCACACACCGATACAACCTCTGACACACCCAGGCACATACTATTACAAGCTCTCACACATCCAGGCACACACTGATACATGCTCTGACATACCCAGACACACACCGATACAACCTCTCACACACCCAGGAACACACACTGATACAGGCAATGACATACCCAGGCACATACCAATACAAACTCTCACACACCTAGGCACACAAACTGATACCGCCACTCATATACCCAGGTTCATGCAGATGCAGCCTCTAACACACCCACACCAATACATGCACTGGCATACCGAGGCACACACCAATACAGCCTCTCACACACCCAGTAACACACACTAATACAGACACTAACATACCCAGACACACACCAACACAACCTCTCATATACCCAGTCACACAAACTGATGCAGGCACTGACATACCCAGGCTCCCACTGATACAGCTTCTAACACACCAAGACGCACACTGATATAGGCACTGACATATCCAAGCACACATGAATAGAGACTTTCCACGTACCAAAGGAACACACACTGATATATGCACTGACATACCCAGACATACACAGATACAACCTCTCACACACCCAAACACACACAATGATATAGGCAATGGCATATCCAGGCACATACCGATAGTCTCTCACACATCGAGGCATTCACAATGATATAGCCACCGATATGACCACTCACACACCCAGGCACACACAGAGATACAGGCAATGACATACCCAGGCATATACGAATACAACCTCTCACACAGTCAGGCACACACACTGATACAGCCACTCACGTACCCAGGCAAACACTGATACAGACTCTAACACACAGAAGCCCACATCTGATACAGGTACTGACATGCCCAAGCACACATTGATACAGACTCTCACATGCCAAAGGAACACACTGATACATACACTGACATACCCCAACACACACAAATACAACCTCACACACACCCAGGCACACTAACTGATACAGGCAATGACATACTCAGGCACATACCAATACAATCTCTCACACACGCAGAAACACTGATACAGCCACTCAAATACCCAGGCTCATGCTAATGCAGCCTCCAAAAAACCCAGACACACACACTGATACATGCACGGACATACACAGACATACAAAAATACATCCTGTAACACACCCAAGCACACACGCTGATACCTGCACTGACATATCCACACGCATGCCGATGCAGCCTCTGACACTCTGAGGCACACACACTGACACAGACACTGTCATAACCAGGCACATGCTGATACAGCCTCACACACTCCCAGGCACACACACAGATACAGGCAGTGACATACTATAATGCTATTGGTATTTAACCACCAGCTCCATCTTGACCACTGACTCCATCTTCTGCTTAGCTTCACACACCATGAAGTATTTTTCCGCGCACAGCTTGAGCAACATATTTTTGCTCTTTCTCACTGAAGGATTGGTACCTAACATGGGGGAGTGAGGAACATGGAAGATCAGATGTACCAGGCTGAGAATATTTATGGTAAGGCAGGAAACAGCTAGGTCTTGGAAAAACACTGTGAGAGTTGGCCAGTCTTACGCGTGCTCCTTTCCAACACGGACCTGGTGCGGCCAGCGTTTGAACAACAACTTACCCCATGTGAGGGGTAGTTTCTAGAACTCTCCTCTCCAGTTTGTTTAAAGTATATAAGGGGAGGAAGCTTGACAACTGGGTTAAAAGGAACTCATTCTGAGGGGGGACGCCTTGCTCAGAATCCCAGGTGGTTGGAAAAACTTCCTTTGGCTCGGTTATGAGTGTTCCTCGGCCTGATGCTGGAAAACAAAGGAATGATGTTGTCAAGCCCCATGGTGATGCATTTTTAAATTCCTATTTTTAGCTTTGTATTGTGCATGCATGAATGTGTAATATCTCTCTCTCTCTCTCTCTCTATATATATATATATATATATATATATATATATATATATATATACATATAAATATATATAATAACCATTGTTAAATTCTGTGATCAGTATTATTTCACTGCTGTGATTATTTTCAGAGTTGCACATGTGTTTTTGCATCTGAAATAAAAGCTCATGTTATTTTTGTCTTTGCATGAGACTTGAGAAGCGTCTTAATAAATTCATTACTCAGACCAAGAGTGCTGCATTCTTGGCATTCCTTTCATTTTGTCTCAGTCTGAAGTAAAGCAGAACACATGCCCAGGCACACGCCAATACAGCCTCTAACACACCCAGGCACTCACACACTGATACACGCACTGACATACCCAGACACAATCAATACCTTTCACACACCCAGGCACACACACTCTTACATGCACTGACATACCCAGACACACACCGATACAACCTCTAACACACCCACGCACACACACAGATACAGGCAATGACTTACCCAGGCACATACCAATACGATCCCTCCACGCCCACGCAATGATACAGCCACTCACATACCCAGGCTCACAACGATGCAGCCCCTAACACGTCCAGACTCACACTGATACATGCACTGACATATCCAGGAACACACCAGTATAGCCTCTAACCCACCCAAGCACACACACTGATACATACACTGACATATCCAGACACACACCAATACAGCCTCTCACAACAATGAAACACCCAATCAAAGTCACATATTTACAAACAAGCATATAACATATAGATTTTCTTTCTTTAAACCAGAAAAGATGGTTTTAACAAGAACCGTTTTTTTAAACTTGAGGTTTGTTTTTGTGTTTTTCAAACATTTTGTTATTTCTTTTGTATTTTTTTCTTTGTTTTTAACACAAAATAAAAAAAACATGATGTCGTGAAACTAAATGCAGTAAATTTGTGCATCACTTGGTGAAACTCAAAAAATTATTTACATTTATGGCTTCTTCTACCCTCAATCACTGCAGGGATGGACTGCTCCCTAACAGTAAGAACTGATTTGCATTTTGTGCAAAAAGTGCCAGCATCCCTAAATTCACAAATTGTAGCAGACATGTTATCCAGCGCTGTAGGTGGCAGCTGGTCACCAGGAACTACCTGCACCGCAGTAGACGTTGATGCTTGCAGTGCATCATTTTCTCGCTGTGCTCTCATCAGGTAGCAAGGATGAATTGCTCTTAGGTGTTTAATCATGTTGCTAGTGCCATGACTATATGTCTTAGAAGTGCCCTTCAATATATATATATATATATATATATATATATATATATATATATATATATATATTTTGCAAAGAGTACACTGGACCACGTTTGCCACAACCTTCTCTCTCTAGAGGGAACCATGAATATATATTTATTTTGTGGTGGGTGGCCTCCCTCAGATGAAATATCTCTGTGGTCCTTCTCTGTATTTTCTGGTGATGCCATATTTGAGGAAAAAACACAGCAATGCAATTGCAGAAACAGCAATTCAAAAGCAAATGCCCCGACACAGTCTATTAAAAAGGAGTGGTTTCTTTATTGGGGCATGGGGGCGTTGCCCCCCTTGTTGTTTTGTGCCCCCGGGATCGGGCCCCCTAAATGTTTTCAATCAGTTGCCGCAGCCCGGCTGCTTTGCACTCGTTTTATTTCAGCACGCCTGGGCCAAGTTTGCATTCTCCGTGAGTGAGGGTGACGTGGATGGTGGGTGGCTTAATAATTGATTGACAGAAATTCAGCTGGGCCTTGGAGTTAAGTGTGCAAGTCAGTTTGGACAGGTGCCTTTATGCTCCCAGCCCGACATGCGCACTTGAACCGTCTCCTACTAGTGCAATGTTAGGAGACTAGGGGATTACATCCACAACCTCCAAGTCTCCGAAGGAGCGCTGGGTTCGCCTGACCGAGTCAATCCTCGCACTCCTTCCATATTTTTTACTGATATAAACAGCAAGGGAGCAGCATGAAGATTGGCTCAGTAGAGGCAGGAGTGGAGCTGGAGGGCCGAGTGTACGCTGACGAACAAAGCATGGTCACAACAACTTCCATTAGCAATGCACGCCACTCCTGGAGGCACCGCATGAGTTCTGAGCTAACCACTAAATCAGGTAAGACTTGTGCTGGCTTGTCTCCTAAGGAAACAGTCTCCTTTTCAAATTGGCAGTTGCATTACTTCCGAAAATATACTGTCAATCCAACCAGGCCAGTAAACCGCACAGCTCTATGGCATCACGTGGTAATGATGATTCTGGGCTGCATTCGCAGGGCGACAATGGTAGGATGGTTGGCTCGAGGAGATAACACATTCGCAGAGTCAGTGGTGCCCCTAAATAATGCCTTGAGTCGTTCTAGGGAGTAACTATGCAAAGGCTAAGTCCTTCTCTTTATGAAAAAGCATGCTTGGTTTATTAAACTGCAATAATCCACAGGGTATTCATGCGCTTTAAAGAACAATTACCATCATGTCCCCACGTCCCACACAGCTTTGCACAGTAACAAATAAGGAGAAGAAAATGGGGCAAAACGTATTTGGTTTGAATGGCCTTGGTCACACAGTAAGTGCCATCGCGTCCCTTAATGTCTGCCCGGGGACAAAAGAGTTAAGGAGCAAGACATGCTTCAGGTTAAATTAAAAAAATCAAATTGGACCCGACAATGACTACCGCACTACATAAATTGTTTGTGGGTGCAGCTCCCGCTAGCTGGAACTCGCTACCTGAAATCAATTTCCGACCATCAAAGAAAAGCTGAGCAGCTTCAGATAAAAAACTAAAAAGTGTTTCTTTTACAACACCGAAATGAACATTAGGCAGTCTGTTTAGTTGCACCAACCTCCCACCCCGCCCTTATCCTGGGCATCCCTCCCCAGTGCAAAACCACCCCACAACCCTCGAATCAAATGCTGCTTAAGATAAACAGAAAGTTGTTTTGTTCTATACAATTTTTTTCTCCCAACTGAATTAAAATCACAGTAGTTAGATAGATTTAGTGACTGGAGGAAACATGACACTGTTGAAAGGGTAGGATTAGACCCATAACATAGGGACCAACAATTGTTTTTACAACAAGATTGATATATATCATTAAATTACGGGTGTTTTCACCCATTGAATACTAGCAATTGGAGTCCTGGACATTTGCTGATGAGTTTTCCACTTTTCTCTAAATTATCTTAACACTCCTAACTAGATTTAGCACAGACATAAATGAAATGGACAACTTGAGTATGGGTTGCTTGTGCAATGTACTTGTTTGCTCTGTGGGATTAACGCTCTGCTGTGCAGGCTCTTGCATCCTCACTAGACGAGAGAGATAAATTGTGTGCTGACTGTATTTTATGGAGGGCCCCGTGGAGAGCAGACGCAGTCTAATCTCTCCACGGGAGCTTTTGGGAGGGGAAGTGGCATTAGAGGACAGAATTGGGCCAGGGTGCATGGGGATGAGAATAGAAGAAGGGGTTAAATAGATTTGATGTGGGAGGGACATGCCTCTTTTGCACAAGCTCATCGTGGGGTCGGAAGATTGGCCAGTCCTGAGTTTTGAGTAGCTTAGTTGGTGGAACGGAGGACTGTAGGAAGCAGGTAGGCGTAGGAGGGTTGTGTAGTGGTCAGCGGCATGGTTCAGAGCTATGATGCTGCTGTGGTGCGGGTCGCATTTCGCGTGCTCGGCGAAGCCAGCCGTGCTGATTTACTCAAGCCTGGTGTTTTAGACCAGGCTTGGGTCGGCCACGCTTCGTGTGCTCGGCGAAGCAGGCCATGCTGATTTACTCAGGCCTGGTGTTTTAGACCAGGCTTTGGTCGGCATGATGCGCCCTATGCGCGCAGCCTCTAGCAGCGTCGCAGCTGCTATTGCAGCGTGCGGTTCACCCGATCAGGCACAAAGAAAGGAATCAGAGGGGGGCACTGTGCGTCCACCCCTCCGGACTCCAAACCAGAGCCTTTCTTGAAGGGGCATACCGTTCATGAAGTCGATGGGGGATGGGTGGGGCCCCCCCGGCGAGGAGCTCGCATTGGGCATGGTTGGGCCAGATATCATGGGGCAGGTGTGTAGCCCTCAAGGGGAGCAGGAGAGCGATGTGGCTGGGCCCTGTAACCAGGGCAGCTCCCTTTGTGACCTCTCTTTGGGCAGGGAGGGAGCCAGGGCTGTAGGCAAGGGCAGGGCCCCAGGAAAGAAAAAGGACAAAAGGGTTGGCAGTCAGAGCTTGGGGGTGTGACAGAGCAGGGCATTAGGGCCACTGAGGGCTCCCCCTGGACATGTGAGGAGGTGCCTTCATGTGTGGCAGCAGGGCAGCTCAAGGCACAGGACTGGTCCACAGTGGACATAGAGGCCAGGATTAGGGAACAGAGGAGAGCTGTGGTGGAGACGAATAAGAGGTGGACCCAGCTATGCAGGGACAGGGAAGAAGCCTTAGGTAGAGAGCGGCAGTCCAAGAGGAAGGTGGGAAAAGCGGGGTCAGTGGGCATTTCAGGCTCTGGGACAGGGCAGGGCAGTTGGGTGTGGGTTCCATAGGAGCGGGAGAGCAGTCAGGAGGCTTGTGCGGCCATGGGACGTTGGTCTGAAGCAATTGAGAGGTCTTCGGCCGCCTTCTCTACAGCGCAGGAACGTGCGGGTCGAAAGTATGGCGGACGCCATGTGGGACAAGCTCAGGACGAGTGGAGTGATGCAATGGATGCGAAGGGATATGAGGAAGAGTGTGAGATGGAGGAGGAGGTAGTGGTGGAACTTGACTATGAGGATGAGCCAGACGAATGGGAAGAAGGGGAGATTCGCGAAAGCGAGGTAAGAGGGGAAACAAGGGAAGGGGAAAGGGCGCAAGAGCGGTGCAACCCCCTCTTCAATTTCTGTCTTACAGGAGAATGTGGACAGTGGGACGTTACAAGACGCAGCACACAAGGAGGTGCGTGGTCGCCAGGTTCTGCCAGCATCAAAGGGAACGATTCCCTGTGTTCAAGGTAAGGATGGTGGTCTGTTTGGGCGAGGGTCAAGTTACGGCTGTGACTAAAATGCCAAAGTCCATAGGTTTGGGTGATCAATCAATACATGACACACCTGGCGCTAGTGCGGCACAGGTTAAGGACGGTAAGCAGACGGCAATACAGGATACGGCTACTGCAGGTGACGCTGGGGGAACAGCAACAGGAGACGGTAAGGAGGGGGATGACAAGGTCGGAGAGGGGCACAAGAAGCGGCTTCCTTATATGGGCCTTGCAATGCCTTTAAGTTCCCTTGTGGCTGACAAGACAAAGGCTAGGATTTGGCCGCACAAGTATGTCTTCAAACTACTCCATAGAGACATACAGGCTAAGGAGCGGGAGTTAGCTCGACGGCTCAGGGTACCGATCTTTATGGACAATTGGACCTCAACCTTTTTGATATATGCCAGTATCTATTGTGAGAAATTTCCCGATAGGGCCTTTGCACTTTTTAAATCTATGGATATTATCCGCAAAGCCCAAATGCATTTTGGGGTTTTTACATGGCTGAGCTACGACGAGGAGTTTCAGGCACGCGTCATCGTGAATCCTGATAAATCCTGGGGGAAGTAGGATTATGGATGCAGTGGATGGCGTCATCACATTCTGGGGCATCAACGCATACCGCTAGTGGCCTACTGGTGGTGTACAAGCCTTTTCAGTCCCGTCCCACCCAATGTGGGGCTTGTAACGTACAGAGACCCCAGATTACTAGCTCAGGAGCATGTTGGAACTTTAACAAGGGTTTCTGCACAATGCATCCTTGTAAATTCAAACATGAGTATTCCAAATGCGGGCACGACACCCGGTCATGCAGTACATTTCACTCACCAGTCCAGCAGAGCAGTGGAGAACAGACAGGTGTAGAGGGATGCAAGGTGCTCCTGCACCAAAGGGCACCTATGCCAATTAAACTGGAGGTCTTGCTGCCATGGTTGTGCATGTACCCGGACGGGGACATAGCGTGCAAACTGGAGTGGGGTTTCAAAGAAGGGTTCCGGATAGGTTACCAAGGGCCGTGTCAGAAGAGATGGGCGGACAATTTGTGGTCTGCCAAAGAAATGCCTAGGGTGGTAGCAGATAAATTGGCGAAAGAAGTTGCAGAGGGCAGAATTGCGGGTCCATTCTTCGAATGGCCTATGGAAACTTTGATGATTTCACCTCTAGGTGTGGTGCCCAAAAAGACTAATGGTGAGTTTTGACTCATCCATCACTTGTCATTTCTGGAGGGTGCATCGGTGAATGACTTCATAGCTCAGGAAGACACGGAGGTGGTGTACGCGTTAGTGGATGATGCCATTCGGCTCGTTCAAGGGTGTGGCAGGGGGTCTGAGCTACCCAAATGTGACATTAAAGTGGCTTTTCGACTCCTTCCCCTCCATCCTGAGGATTTTGCATTATTGGCCATGCAGCTCGATGTGGTAATCTATGTGGACAGAGTACTCCCGAAGGGCTGTGCCATTTCCTGTGCACTGTTTGAGGCTTTTAGTACTTTCCTCCAATGGGTTTTTGTGAAAGTGTGTGGGCATCGTGAGGTGACACATTACTTGGATGATTTCCTTTTCATGGGTAAGGCTGGCTCTGAGTCTTGAAGGAGAGCTTTGACAGGTTTTAAAAGACTGGCCCAGGAGATGGGGTTCCTTTGGCACCTGAAAAAACTGAGGGCACCAGTTGTGTGCTGACATTCTTGGGGATTGAACTGGACACTGAAGCGTTGGTAGCATGATTACTGGTTGGAAAGGTGGCAGATATTCTGGAATTTTTGAGGTAGGTCCGGTCTCTGCACAAGATCAATTTGCGCATGGCACAACAGCTCCTGGGTTTCCTCAACTTTACATGTTGGGTAGTCGGGGGCAGAAAATTTTGCAGGTGCCTGGGACTAGCTATGTCAGGTGCCGCCCTCCTGCACAATAGGATTCGTGTGTCGGTGGGTCTGCAAGAAGACATCAGAGTATGGGAGACATTCTTAACACAGTTCAATTGGGTTTCCATGAATTTTCGGAAGGAGGACATGATCTGGCAGGTACAAATCTTCTCGGATGCAGCCGGGTCCTTGGGTTTTGGTCTTTTTTGGCACGGTCGGTGGTGTGCATAGCAGTGGCCAGCACATTGGATGACACAAGGCAGGAGTATTACTTTTCTAGAATTGTTTCCCCTGTTGGTTGCCTTGACTGTTTGGGGAGACAAACTTGCCAATAGTACGGTAGTTTTTCACGTGGACAACATGACGGTTGTAAAACTGGTGAACAGACAGGGCTAAAGATCTGAGGGTGTTGCGTTTATTGAGGTGTTTCATGCTCAGATATTTATCTTTAAATGTCATATTTAAAGCAGCACACATTCCTGGGGTAAACAATGCCAATGCAGATTCCCTTTCTCGTTCACAGTGGCAACGGTTTCGCAGTTTGGCACCAGGAGCAGAGCGGCACAGGACAGCAGCCCCGGCAAACATTTTGGAGTAGGGGGCGTGATGATCATTGGGCTGGTGGAGATGTCATTAGTGGAATCCACTCGGAAGAGTTATTGTCTGGCATGGATGGAATTTCAGAGTCTTGAATATTTGAAGAGTTTTGGGGGCAGAGTGCTGACATGCTGCAATCTCGAACTTTACGTTTTGTGCTGTTTTTGATACAAAGAGATTTGTTGCCCGCAACCATTGGGGGCAAGTTGGCAGGTGTGTCTTTTTATGGTAAATTGTTTTTTGGTTCCGACGCAACAAAAGATGATATTCTGGGTAGAATGTTGAAAGGGTGGGTTAGAGGTAGAGCGGGTACGGACAAGGCGGCGTGGGAACCCATTACATTTGACCTTTAGTTGGAGCTGTTGCATGTGCTGCCAGTTTGTTGTACAGACGCTCGTGAACTTGTGTTGTTTAGGCTGTGCATGGTGTGGATGTTTTTTGGGGCGTTTCGGGTGTCTGAGCTTTGGGGCGTAGGTAGGTCCATAGGTGTGAAAGTGGGTGAAGTATGACTGCGAGGGGGGCGTTTGGACATATGGCTTTGAAAGTCCAAGATGGATCAGTTGGGAAAGGGGAAGTGAGTGTGGTTGAAGAAAGGTGGGTATACAGCTGCTTGTCCGGTTGTTGAGTGGATCAGTTTTCGGTCACAATGGACGACAGGTGGGGTCGGCGTTTTTAGCCATTCGAGTGGCGAGGAGCTCCCAGCATTCCAGTTGTTGTCCGTTTTGCAGATGGCGCTGAGAAGGATAGGAGACGGATAGGGAGACAGGCCCAGTGCTATGGGACACATTCATTCAGAATAGGGGCTGCTACAGCGGCAGCTCATCTGGGTTGGGCTGGGCTCACATTCGGCGAATTGGTAGGTGGAGGTCTAGATGATGTGAGCGATATATGATGTAGGTGACTTGTGGGGCAGGTACTGAGGAGTAGGACAGGACCAGGACTGGGATAAAAAGGGTGGGGGGGATTTGTAGTTGTTGTACTAACAATTATTCCTTTTGCAGGTTGCATGACTGGCCCTAGGAGTGGGAAGATGGTCACTTGGACGGCCGGTCGGTCATTTGTTCAAACATTGGACGGCTAAATATGCAGAGAGGCAGATCTATGGACGCTCATTGGAACTGTTAAGTAGCCGTCAAAAAGTCTTGTGGTGGGGGAAGAATGGTATGAGGTGGGGTAACTTGCTTCCTTTTCTATCATCAATGATGCCAAACTGGGGTGGTCCGGATCTTCTGCTATAGCACCTGAGGGAAAATGACCTGGTGAAACTGTCAGGGCTCACCCTACTAGAACATATGTAATGGGATCTGGAGTTGCTTTGTCAGAAGATGCACAGTGCCTGTTTAGTCTGGACTTAGTTTGTACCTAGGAGGAAGTAGAGAGGGGCGATGAAACATGGGGCTATCGAGAGGGCTCTGAGGAAACTCAGTAGAGCAATGAGGGTTTTCTGCTGGGCGCATGGTATTAAGGTGCTGAAGCACGAGGACACTACAGAAGAGGAGGCAGGCTATTCAGGATGGATTGTGTGCACCTGTCTGAATTGGGCAATGCATATTATCTTACAGAGCTTTGCTTAATTTGGGGGACTTGTGGGGGAAAGGATGTGGCTCAAGGAAAAGGTGTAAAGTTGTGCAATGTTGCAGTGGGCTCGCTGGTGGGGCAGTAAAATGCCTAACGGGTTTGTGCTGTGTGGCAGTAGATGAGGGAGGATGAAGAGTCAGATGCAGGCCTGGCCACCCTTCCAGGAGGGAGAAAGAAGCAGGTGAAGGATGATAGCGCGAGGGAATCCCAAAGCAGGCACAGGATGAAAGGAAAAGGGGGATGTGTGGGTGAATTGAAGTGGAAGATGGGTGAACAGAGGCAAAGTGAGGGAATGAGTGAAAAGGAGGACTGGGGAGAAGTTTCAAAAGGGTGGGTTTTTAAAGTTAGTTTGAAGTTAAGTATGTAGTATGTTATGTATAAGATGCAACCATGTCCTAAATAAATGGCCTTTTACACTATGTAAGCACAGTGTCACTGACTGTGTCCCGATGGAGGGCCCTGTGGAGAACAGACACAGTCTAGTCTCTCCATGGGAGCTTTCGGGAGGGGAAGTGGCGTTAGGGGATTGGATTGGGCCAGGGTGCTTGGGGTTGGGGATAGGAGAAAGGTTTATATAGGGTTGAGGTGGGAGGGTCCGGCCTCTTCCGCGCCATCCCATCACATGGTCGGAAGATTGGCCACCCACCCGCCCTACGTGCGGAATGGTTTTTGAATGGGTTGGTGGAGTGATTGTGTGGGTTTTGGTGAGCGCCAATTAGGGCAGGTTGCTGCCGTGGTTGTGTGGCAGTAGATGGGGGAGGGTGGAGAGTCAAGTGCGGGCCTGGCCACCCTTTTGCAGGGGAGAAAGAAGCAGGTGAAGGATGATAGCGTGGGGGATGCCCGAAGCAGGCAGGGGATGAAAGGAAAAAAAGGATGTGTGGGTGAATTGAAGTGGAAGATGGGTGAATGGAGGCAAAGTGAGGGAATGAGTGAAAAGGAGGACTGGGAAGAAGTTTCAAAAGGACAGGGTTTTAAAGTTAGTTTGAAGTTGAGTATGTACAATGTTATAAGATACAACCCTGTCCTAAATAGTGGCCTTTTATACTATGTAAACACTGTGTCACTGACTGTGTCCCGATTGCTGTGGGCCATCTGCTGCATCTTCAGCCATTCGATTGTCTAGCAAACACTATGGGGGTCATTACAACATTGGCGGGCGGCTTCTGCCGCCTGCCAAGCTGTAACCGCACTCCCGCGGTGCCCATTACAACATCCCCGCTGGGCCGGCGGGCGCAAACCTAGTTTACGCCCGCCGGCCCAGCGGGGATGCGGCCGCAACATAGGAGCCGGCTCCTAAAGGAGCCGGCGGTGTAGTGGCCATGCGACGGGTGCAGTTGCACCCGTCGCGCTTTTCACTTTCTGCTATGCAGACAGTGAAAAGCTGCACGGGGGCCTGTTAGGGGGCCCCTGCACTGCCCATGCCAGTGGCATGGGCAGGGGCCCCCAGGGGCCCCAGGACTCCCATTACAGCCAGCCTCTTCCTGGCGGTGCAAACCGCCAGAAACAGGCTGGCGGTAGGGAAGTCATAATCCCCAGGGCAGCACTGCTTGCAGCGCTGCCCTGGCGGATTATCACCGCTGGGGCTAAAACGGCGGGAAAACGCCAGCCCCGGCGGTGCAACCGCGGCGCTACCGCCGCGGTCGAAATACGGGTCTCCATACCGCCAGCCTGTTGGCGGTACGGACGCCACTTTAGCCCTGGCGGACTCAGACCGCCAGGGTTGTAATGACCCCCTATGTCTGCTGTGATGGACTAGATTGCTGTAGATGCCTGACATTCACTCTGCAGCCACTCAAGGGCCCCGTTTCCTTTCTCACTTTGTGCTTTGAAGACAGTCTCAGTGGCTACTCACATCCATCAGCGTTAATCTGCATCTCCGCACATGCGAAAAAGTTGCTTATGTTCCGGTTTCATTTGTCTGTTTGTGTTTGCTGCTTTGTTGATGTGCCTTTAGCACCAGACTATTTCATCTGCACCATCTCTAGTACTGGCAGCAGTACGTTTGTGTTTACTATTTAATTCACCGGCAGTACCTTAACCTTACATCACTGACAGTACTCCTGTGTTTACTATCTAGATTACTGGCAATAGTGAGCAGCTTACTATCTAGATTAATCGAGGAACGAATACCTTTACCATTTAGACCAGTGACATAACTTGTGTTTACTATCTAGGCCATTGCCAGTCTCATGTTATCATGATATCTAGATATCTAGCTGTAGTTGTTTGTTTACTATCTATATCAGCGTCCACACTCATGTGCTTAGCATTTAGACTGTTGGCAGTGCTGCTACATTTTTGATCTACCAAAGCTCGTCTCTATATTAATTAACAGGAAGATAACTAGAGATGTAACACTTTCTAGTAGTTGTCATTGTTCTACCTTAATGATTCAGCCTGCAGTGGCTTTATTATTTACCAGCATGCTTAACAGGCTTCCATCCTTCCTTTTCACCATCAACTCTTCTTTTCAGATCTCGTATTGTTGTTCATTTCATTAATATCCATTTGTACTCTTCTCATTATATTGTACTGTCTCATTAAATGTTGCAAAGTGCTTTAGTATAAAAGTGCTTATCATAGTCCAGCATACAAATCCATGAAATAAACTCTCCTGTTCCCTGTTGCAGAAGCGCCTTCCTTCAATGAAGGTATTTGTGCAAGCAAGCAGCACTATGCAGGCTGTCCTCTGGCATCGAATGTGCAGTGAAAATGCAAAACCCCCATTTAAATGCAGAGCAGATGAGCAGATTCCATCTGGGCCTGAGGTGAAGTTGCTGAATGTGATACTTACCATCAGCACCCTTGGGCCCAGTTCCAGAATGAGAAAGTGCGTGCACAGGCACTGGGTGAAGGTCTATTAATCTTGTCTGCCAGGATTGAAGGCTGCAGTGGTGTTGGAACAATTTTCAGAATAGGGCGAGGGTGCTGTCATCAATGTTGCGTGCCTGACTGAAGTCACGGGGATTGTGAAAAACACAAGGGGAGCAGTGCACAAAGGACAAGAGTTTGCAAATTTGTAACAGCTACACACATTCAGCACTAAAGTGGTAAGAGTGTAGTGTGTAGCTTGGTGGTGGTACATTTGGGGCACACTGTTACAAATACTTTACTGAAGAATCTCACAACTACTCTTTCACAGGTGCTTTATTAACCTTCTTGCTTTCTCAGATTTGCTTGAAAATGCACCATTTCCCCATTCTTTGTTCAAAATGTTCCCGGTAGGAGATAACCCACTGCCATTATGCAGGTCAGGATTGCTCCTTATAGTTGGAGGCTACAGGGCACTCCTCCTAAACTTTTACGTCCACCACTTTCAAATGTCACCAGTCGCCACTGCGTTCAGTACAAAATATTTAGAAGGCAAGAGCAAAATTAAATAAAGTTCTTAAATGTGAATGAATGCAGTGTATGTTTGGGTTGGTAAAATGAGAGAGATGTGAGGAGTGCATTCAGGCGAGAGTGAAAAGAGGGTGCTGAATAGGAAAGAGAGGAGGTTAGAAAATGTGCAGATGGATGAGATGTGAAGAGAAAAAGGGCATACATATCTAACGTAAAGCACACATACCTGAAGGCAATACTCCTTCCATACCCTCAATAATACTTAATTCACAGTCTCACAATTTCAGAATTGAAACATTTCCAATGTTAATTATTTAAAACTAATCATTGTTGTTCTTCATTTTTCTTAAACAGCTAACAACCATTGACAAAGCCAATAACACTGACAGGTTTAGGTGTATTTCAGTTGTGTTATATTTCTGGACGCAATATCATCTTAGAGAGAAACCAAAATACAGACCGAGTGGCAAACTATGGAAATCACAGAAATGTATTTGACATGTTCCCTTTTAGAGAGATCCCTCTTTTTTCACCCCACTTGAAGACCTGTCTGCACATATTTCTGTATGATTGATTGCAGCCAGCAGCTGTGTGTGCTTCGTGAAGCCTGGTTAGAGCATTTTCTTCTGAAGTTGATGCTGCACGCAGTGCAAAACACTGGCCAAGCACACACTTTAAAGTGACTGAAGTTGTCATGCTGTTCAATTTGCACATTAAAGTAACTGTTGAATGTATGAATACAGTAACATATGGGGCAGTTTTTAATGTGTTTAGTATTTTACGACTATACGGTCCTACTGCTTTATAAATCTTGCTTTGTCACTAAATTCATTTGCTTTCAAATGCACCATTTGTCAATCTTTTTCAATTTTTTTCTTGGGAGGAGAACTCTCCTTGGATCCCTTGTTTGTCCAATAAACTTGCTTGCTTCACTCGCTATATAAAAGTCATACCCATTATTTACGCCCCCACCACTTTCAAATCTCACCCGCCACCACTGCTATCAGATGGTGTTTTGCTGACAAAAATCTCTGGAATGCACTTCTCAGTTCAAAGAAGACATTTATTATTATTTCACCACAAGGTTCCTAAAAAGGAGATTAGCATGTTGAAAGCACACGTTTAAAAATAGTCACAGCAATGAAAGGAAAACACACCAAAATGATTCTCCACTGCAACATACACAGTAAATATATGTACTTACATTATATTATGCAAAGCAAATAATGAAGTAAAAATTCATCACCGTAGGGCCTGCCAAGCTCTTCATCTTTCTCATGCCAGCAAGACGATGACCCCGTTTGACTGCAAAAGAGAAAGAGATCTCCACCCTCATGGGACAGCTACCAGGCATCTGAAATCAAGAATCCTGATTCATGTCACTCTCACTCTCATTGTTGCACTGGGTCTTTTTATATCTTTAAAAAACAGAAGGAGCTTTCTGGAAAAAAAAACTCATATATTTTTCTAAGATATAAAAAGACCCAGTGCGACAATGAGAGTGAGAGTTACCTCAATCAGGATTCTTGACATCGGATGCCTGATATCTGTCCCGTGAGGGTGGAGATCTCTTTCTCTTTTGCAGTCAAATGGGGTCATCATCTTGCTGGCATGAGAAAGATGAAGAACTTGGCAGGCCCTACGGTGATTAATAATTTCTTCATTATTTGCTTTGCATAATATAATGTAAATACATATATTTGCTGTGTACATTGCAGTGGAGAACCATTTTGGTGTGTATTCCTTTCTTTACTCTGACTATTTTTAAACGTGTGCTTTCAACATGCTAATCTCCTTTTTAGGAACCTTGTGATGAAATAATAATAAATGTCTTCTTTGAACTGAGAAGTGCATTCCAGAGATTTTTGTCAGCTCGGTCATTAGTGAAAGCAAAAACATTTTGGCGTAGATCGAACAGTCTAAAAGAGAGAGGTTGGAGGTTAAGAGTGCACAATTTAAAAGTGTAAATATGTTTTTATTCAGAGAGTTAAAGGAAGCGAAGCACTGCAAACCATGTTTGAAAATGCATGTGAAATTAAAATGCCTTATGATGTCTTGGCAAATGTGTTTTCTTGTTTATCAGCACTTTCAAAATGTTGGGATGGGTGCTTGGATAAAACAAAAGTACTAAATGTGTTTTTATGTTTAGAAAATGTGCTTTTTGAATGGAATGATATCCCTTTTGTTCTTGATAAGAAAGACGGGTTGGATACTTTTGTCTGCTTGCAGAAAAATGCATGAGAGATATAAACAGTTAGAATATGAAATTAAGAAACCAAGAGAGCAAGTTAGCCAGAACAATTTATTACAAAATAAAGCTTAAATCTACCAAGCTGTTACAGGGGAATCTGACTTTTCACATTCCAGTAATGAGGAGGTTAAAAAAGGTGGAGGCCAGGGTGAGCTGCATGAGAAGAACGTAGTTCGTGCGCAGAGTAGCCTACAGTTTTTGGCAGGAGTTGAAATGCATTTTTTAAAAGATTACACTCAGCAAGAAGTTGACGATGTTACTGGTATATCCAGACAACTGTTGCAGAGTACGATGTGTACAATTAATTCAGACAAGACACAGGTACTGTTGCAAAATGTGCAGTGTATAGGAATTCAGTGGAATCCAGAACATAGAGAGATCTTGTTACAGGTAAAACAAAAGATTTTGGAGTTTGCTACTCCTGGCACTAAGCAAAAGACACGGAGTTTCATGAGATTGTTTGATTTGTGGAAACAGTATGACCCTCATCTGAGTAAAATCTCAACCCTTTGGTACAAAGTAACCAGGAAAAAATATGAGTTTGAATGGGGTAAAGAACAGCAGTGTGCTTTTGATTTGGCAAATGAAATAATTCAATAGACCTCAGACTTGTGGCCAGTGCAAGAGGGAGACATTGAGTTACATGTAACTGTTCAGGGACAATATACAAATTGGAGTATGTGGCAGAAAGAGGGGAGGATGAGGATGCCCCTAGGATTTTGAACTGGAAAACTACCTGACTTTGGGGAGCACTATACTCCTTTTGAATAACAGCTTTTGGCTTGTTATTGGGCTCTAGTGGATACTGAGCAAAAAACGCTAGGTCATAATGTAATTTTGAGACCTGAAATACCAATTATGCAGTAGGTGATGAGTCTCACCGTATAGTACATGCACAAGAGGCTAGTATCATACGCTGGATCTGGTACGTACAAGACAGTGCTCGAGTAGGACCAGCAGGTACTGCAGCCCTACATGAACAGGTGTCAGAAGCCCCTGTACAGAATGAGGAGAGGGTGCAGGAGGTACCACAGGTAAAAGAGACACCAGTGAAATGGAGTGTGCCATTTAAATTCTTGTCCCCTGAGGATAGGAAGCATTTTTGGTTCACTAATGATTCATTCAAATACGTGGATACTAAAAGGCATTAGAAAGCCGTGTTACATAATCCAGTTACTGAAAAGGTGTTGTATACCACAGGAGAAGGACAAAGTAGACAATATGCAGAGTTGTACGCTGTGTATCAGATTCTAAAGCAAGAGATGCCTGGGGCTTGTCATATTTACATTGATTCTTGGTCCACTGCCAATGGATTAGCCATTTGGCTTCCCACATGGCATGCACATAGCTGGTTCATTGACACAAAGGAGGTGTGGAGCAAAGAGCTGTGGCAGGAAATTTGGGAAATGTTAGAACAGAATAAAGTCAGAGATGCTCATTGTCCCTTTGACTCATTAGAAAGCTGGTTCAATTCCAATGCAGATGACAAAGACAAAAGTTCAGAGGCAGAAGTGTCAACCCAGAATTCTGACTTGGTGGGGATGGCTAAGTGGGCGCACCAGAAATATGGACACCTGGGAGAAAAAGCCACTTACAGGTGGGAAAAGATTAGAGGGATGCACATTCCCCTGAAATTGATAAAAACAGTGATTTTGCAATGTCTTATTTGTCAGCACACATAACAGAGATCTGTCCCACAAGCAGTCAAAGATCAATTGGGGAGAGGAAAGTTACCAGGGCAGATAGAGATCAAAGCTATTCTGTTAAATAGTAGAACAGCTGATTTATTCATACAGATTGGAGACAGAATTGCCCAACTTGTCATAAGTGCAGTGTATGGAGGATTGGTGATTAAGGGGACTGCCCCAGCCCTTCTGACAGTGCAAGGAAAGGGAAGTTCAGATGATAAACACCCCAGTGCTAAGGTGTGGGTTGAATCCCCAAATGGCCCTCCAGAACCTGCACAAATTATAGCCAAGGGCCCCAATAATGTCCTGCTGATTATAAAACAAGGAAAGGAAAAAGGGAAGCACAATTTAGATGACAAATGTTATTTGCAAGAAAAATCATACTTGTTTCTTTTACAGATCTTACTACGACTTGCAATTGGCCATGAGTGTGCTGTGTGGTCTCCCTTCGGGCGTTTGCGTGTGGGGTCGGTGGAGGGACTGCACCCCCAACTTGAACTTGACTGATCACCATTATGCAACGCTCCTGCTGCTTTTAAAGTACAAAACCTATGGATTTATTTTGCGCTATTGTACTTCACAGATTCAAGTTCTGCATGGGAACAATACAGAGTACCATGGATGTTCTGTCAACCTGTTTGATTACATTTTTCTTCAAACTAAACCATGTACTTGTTATCACCTGATGACTGCTGCCAGTCTCATTAAGCAAAATTGCCAGTTGGCTGACTATTCTGTATGGGAACACTTATATTCCAGCAAACCTTACAGGTGGACCGTGTGCCTTTACATGATTAGAACTCATGATGCTTCCATCTAATTCTATACCAACTTGCTGTCCTAGAGACACTATTCAATCAGTTATTATCCCAATAAGAATATATAAGCTTCAGTCTTTTGATTGTAGGTGTGTCTGGTTTAACTGTTTATAAAATCATTACGTTAATCCACTTCTATTGCTTTCTAGTCATTGCTTTTATCATTTCATTATGTTGCTGTGTACAATGGCTTGTAATGTTTTTTTTTATTAAGGGGGAGAAAAAAATAAGAGAGAGGTACACAAAGTCGTTGATCAAAGGGTGGAATGTAGTGAAATATGTGTTTTCACCACTGACTTTGTGTTGGACCACTTTGCACCTGGATTAGCTGTCCAGTGTTCACCAGTTGCAGACTACATTTTGCATTCAGTTTAGCTGCCTATTGACATTATCGTAGCATTACACATTGTCATGTTAAATCTGTTCGTAGTTTTCCACATTGTAAACTGTGCTTGGTTTCGTGCTTTTTCTCACCAAGGTCTGTGGTTGATAAGGATGTACTCAGACTGCAAGGTACTGCCTTGATTTGATTTGACACCCTGGGATTGTGGCCAAACCCCAACTTGTTATTTTCAAAGCAGACCTAAACTAGCCTGCCAAGGGCCTGCCAAGTTCTTCATCTTTCTCATGCCAGCAAGATGATGACCCCATTTGACTGCAAAAGAGAAAGAGATCTCCACCCTCACGGGACAGATATCAGGCATCCGAAGTCAAGAATCCTGATTGAGGTAACTCTCAATCTCATTGTCGCACTGGGTCTTTTTATATCTTAGAAAAACAGAAGGAGCTTTCTGGAAAACCCCTTCATTTAGCAATTCAAACATGCTGGCTAGTTTAGGTCTGCTTTGAAAATAACAAGTTGGGGTTTGTCCACAATCCCAAGGTGCATGAAAACAAGCACAGTTTACAATGTGGAAAAGTACGAACAGATTTAACATGGCAGTGTCTGCAACTGTTGAACACTGGACAGCTAATCCAGGTGCAAAGTGGTGCAACACAAAGTCAGTGGTCAAAACACATATTTCACTACAGATGGTGTGATTTCTAACACCACACGCAAATGATGAAAAAGAACTGTGAGTGACATCCTGTATGCAAGCATTAAAGGTGTTGTAACCAATAAAATAATTTTCTTGCTGTGTCACATGGGATTCACAGATCAGTCACGTGACCACAAATCGAGAAGTATGTATTAAACAACGTTGTAACGTATAATAATTTTTTAGAATATAACTTTTTATGACTTTTTAGCAAACCTCTTACCTCAAATATTAATTAGTCTCCTTATATGTTTTTACTAGTTTAAAAAATACACTGAATCTGCGGATCCTCACCTGGACCAAAACCAGGAACCATGTATCAGGACTATCCGTGGATCCAGCGCTGCGAATTCCATAAAAATATGAAAAATAGTACTTTATTGTGCAAATATGAAAGTTAAGACATAGGATTACTAAACAAATTTATAATCTTTGCATCCATATTAATAGTTTGCTATATATTTTAAGAAATTCTACAAAGCTCACTGTTGCAGGGAGGTAAAGGACTCAACACACTTCAGGGTGGTGGACAGTATTTTCTTCAAGATAATGCCAAACTTCTTACAGGCAGCCACTCGCTGACACCTCCGGCTCACTGATACCTTCAACTGCCACATCACCCTTTGACATTCCAAACACCTACCAGAAGGGGCCACATAGGGACGAGGTGTCACGAGCTGGACAGGCCATGTGCCAGCTCTCCCAACAGTACTATATGCTTTGGATATAACATTTACACTACTGATTAAAATAAGTCACAAGCAGAAATAGAATACAACACTCTTTAAAGTAATGCTTTATTCCTGTGCCACAGAAAGATACATAGGTGCTTTAGGTGCTGCAGCCTAAAGAATACTGACTTTATCCTGATACTATGTATCATTATAGTTAGTAAATAAAATGTACAAAAGCATAGAAATTCACCTAAAAAGCCTAAGGTTAAAAGCACATTATAGTTAGGAAACAGATTTTAGAAAAACTTTGAAATTCACTGAAAAAAAACAGAGTTTACAGGGACATTATAGATCGGAAATAGTATTAAAAAACCTTAGAAATTCGCTGAAAACAACAAAGATTATAGGGGCGTTATTGCTGGTCTCACATTTGAAATGCACAAACCTATATATATATATATATGTATATATATATATACATATATATATCAAAAAGATAGCACAATATGAGCTTCCTTGACATCAATTTGAAGGTGGCTGCAAATATCAGGATTGCTGTTGTGCTGGTCTTCATTATAATGGGAGTGGCAAAGTTAACAGAGACTGACATGTCAGTCTGATTAAAATAAAAGGTGTACGGGGAGTAGACAAGCCCCAATATACAGAAGAAATAGTTTTATGTTTTGCATTTTTTTTATAGCTCAAACTTGGCCCTTGGGTATTGGAGTGCTTTACATTAAGCCACCGGGTGATTTAGGGCCAGATGTAGGAAAGACCCGTTTTGCATTTCCTAAATAGTGAATTTTAAGAAACCGCTTTTTGAGAAATGCAAAATGGTATGTAAGAAAATGGCGAATCCCTAATAGCAATTTCTTAAAATTCGCAATCGCTATTGGGGGATCGCTTTTAGAGAATGGGACCCCATTCATCCCTATGAAGGCCCATAAAATGGTTTTGCACTTCCTCATTTGCGAATTCCTTTTAGGAATTCGCAACGTAGGTAATGCAAATCCAAGGGTGATGGGGGCCGAAATCCCCCTATGATGCACCCCCGAAAAAAAACTGTGCACATGTAAAGCATGTGTAATGCATTTTTTTTAATTGCACATGGTTACCACGAAACTGGAATTGGTAGTAATTGCATTTCCTAAATGTCCAGTTCGCATTTAGGAAATTTATGATACATGTACATAGGTAATCGCAAATAGGTATTCCCTATTTGCGATTTCCTGTTTAGGGAATCCCAATATGAGATTCCCTTTTCAGAGTCTCAATTTTAGAGAATCTCAAAAAAATGTGATCTCCTGAAATTGCACTGCAATGCCTTTCATACATCGTGAAAGGCGATTTTGCATTCGCAAATGGTGGAATCTTGTGATCTGCAATCGAATGCAAAAAATCTTGATACATCTGGCCCTTAGTGATTTACCACAAACCTAGGATGTTGAGCTGAGGCAGGGTCTGGAACCTTATTTCAAAAGTCGGCAGTTTGGGACATTAGGCCACATCTCCTAAGTTTAAATCTCAATTTAGATGCTATTAAAGAAATGGCAACTAAACCTCAGTAGAAGATTGAAGTTTCTGGCTAAAGTCTTGTGAACAAGGCTTTTTCATGGGCAGGTTGAGGTACCAATTCCTGGAATGCCTGGCTTAATCACTACACTTTTAGAACTAATCTACATACCAGCAGAAGGACTGGAGTAAAAAACATAAAGAGAATCGTTCAAATTTATGTCAGGACCGGAGGTGAGGATTATGCATTTCTTTCTTCACTTTTTATTGACAGCAAGTTCAAAGATTACGTGTAAAAAAGAAACAATCATTACATGTCCCATGAACACCAGGGTCAGGTAGCCATGACGACCAATAATCCAATCACAACACAGTCCGAAGTATATATATATCTGATGACGTCTGTTCCCCTTCCTCATTGTTCACTGCTCACATCAGTTAAGTCCCTCCTTTATTCTATTCTTGTTTGGGGTACTATAGTGGGGATTGTACCTTATTGTTGTACTGTTATATTCACTAGCATTGTTATAGAGATATTGGTATTGTGATCACTGCGCACAGTAGGCTTTAGTCCGAGCACGCTTTCCTTCTACCATGTGAGCCTGACAGGTGGTGCTCTTTTGCGCCACTGTAGGAACCTGTCAGGTGCATTGGAACCTCTTTGGGCAGCGCCCCAGGGTCCCGTCGCAGGTTAGGGAGATTATACAAGGTTTTCCCTGCAGGGTAATTCCTTTCTGCCTACCAACCATCGCCTGACCACGCTACAGCAGTTGAACTACTCCACTCCCAGCCCTCGAGGCTCACAAGTCTACGTCACTTGGTGACTAGTCTTATAAATTACTGCATGGTCCCTTGTAGGACCTGATCAAGCACTGTGCAAAGGGGCTGACTGATACAACTTTATGTAAGAGCACACCATTACAGCTTAATGGTGCTTTTAACCTCCAAATGGATTCCTTTAGTGATCATACATATACCCCAGACTTTACCACTGAGGAACAACGACCTCCACAACACCATCTCCCTGCTGAATTGGACAGGTTGTTCTTCCAGGTGATTTCCAGAGCCCTGGAATCTCTACCAGAGAAGGTGGACATTTTGATGAACCAAGTTTTTGGGGAGCAATCGGGGGGTTCTTAAGGATGAGGAGGCAGGTCCCAGTGGTATGTCCTCCTCGGTACTGCAGAAAACTAAGAAACATGAAGCAGGGCACCTGGAAGGTTTTGATCGGTTAAGAGAAACTTTCCGTGAGAGTGCACTCACGTTAAAGAATGCACCCTACTGGGAGCAAGATTTCCCTGGGGAAAATCACGATACTGTTGCCCCCAAGTTGGACCCTCTAGGGAGGTACCCTACCAAAAAGGAGGATGATTCAGATGATGAGATTTCCTCAAATGAAGACTATGGGGGTCATTCTGGCCAGGGCCACCGACCACGGGAGCACCGCCAACAGGCTGGCGGTGCTCCCACGAGCATTCTGACCGCGGCGGTTCAGCCGCGGTCAGAAGCGGCAAGTCGGCGGGCTCCCGCCGACTTACCGCTGCTCGGGGGAATCCTTCATGGCGGCGGAGCGCGCTCCGCCGCCATGAGGATTCTGACCCCCCCCTACCGCCATCCTGTTCATGGCGGGAAAGCCGCCATGAACAGGATGGCGGTAGGGGGGGTCGCGGGGCCCCTGGGTGCCCCTGCCGTGCCCATGCCAATGGCATGGGCACGGCAGGGGCCCCCGTAAGAGGGCCCCGCAAAGTATTTCAGTGTCTGCCTTGCAGACACTGAAATACGCGACGGGTGCCACTGCACCCGTCGCACCTTCCCACTCCGCCGGCTCGATTACGAGCCGGCATCCTCGTGGGAAGGGAGTTTTTCCCTGGGCTGGCGGGCGGTCTTTTGGAGACCGCCCGCCAGCCCAGGGAAAAACTCATAATACCCTCCGCGGTCTTCTGACCGCGGAGCGGTATAATGGGGGCGGAATTCTGGCGGGCGGCCTCCGCCGCCCGCCAGAATCAGAATCACCCCCTATGACTGTGGGCAACCAAGACACCCTGGTTCTGTGGCCTCAAGCTCTGTTGAAGCCGATGTAAGCTCCGCTGAAATGTTTGAATCAGATGGCATATAGCATCCAAGATCATCTGAGTGGCTGCCGGATCACAAAGTGGTAAAATGTGTGGCCAGTAAAACCAGGCAACTTTTAGATAAGGATGTTAGAAATTGCCTTCACGTGAAGTGCCCTAGACCCTCTTCACGTGGGGAAAGCAGCGACAACTCTAGATATTGACCCCAGAATGTGTACTTTTCTTTCTAAAAACATGAGGGACCCTAAAAAGGAATTGGCCTTTCCTGGAGAGTGTGCCATGATATGCTTCTGGACATCTTTGGCCCGCTCACAAAAATAATCAAACTCGCAGAACATGCAAAACAGACTGGTACCCCCTTCCTACCGACATGGTGACGGGCTGGGTGCACAGGGCCGTGCGTCTGCTCAGCAATGCCAACTGCGCCCTTTCTGTTGAAAGACGTAGGTCCCTGCTTATACAAATAGACCCTAAATTAGGGGAACTAATGACATCACAGGCCGGGGCAGTGGCTCAGGGCATCCTCTTCAGCGATCCGTTTGTGAAGGAGCTAGGCAAATTTGTTGATATCTCTTGATAGGGCCCAGACAGATCTCTATCAAAAAGATTTTCCTGGGGAAGGTTTTGGCTGCGGCCAGAAGGGGAAGGGGTCGCTCCTCTGGCCACTTCCTCCAACAAAGGCTCCTACAAACCTCAAGCCAGACAAAACAACAGTTGGAACAATGGCCAACAGGGCACCTTTTTCCCTAATTTTTCAGGCAAAAATGGGAAAACAACCTTTCGGTTGATGCTGAATGACTCATACAACAGGCTTAGGCTGACAGTGCCGTGAAACAATTCAAGTCAGCTTGGAGCAGGTGGCTTCATTGGTATGTGTAGAGATCCTTGTATCCCATGGGGGCAGAAGTTACAGGTATTATGAATTTCCTGGCAGAACTAACGAAGTTGGGCCTGTCCAACTGCACAGTGAATTCCTTCAGATCAGCAATCTCGGCAGGGCACTATCCCATAAACAACATGCTGATGGGTGAACACCCTGGGGACGTAAGGTAATGAACGGCATTCACTTTTCTAGACCTCTGGAACCCAGATATTCTGGCCTTTGGGATGTTAACCTGGT
This sequence comes from Pleurodeles waltl, assembly GCF_031143425.1. NCBI lineage: Eukaryota > Metazoa > Chordata > Amphibia > Caudata > Salamandridae > Pleurodeles > Pleurodeles waltl. The sequence goes on from NC_090448.1 coordinate 539,933,626, forward strand.
CTTGCAGTTACTTCTAAGTGGCAGGATAATCAATACCTATCTAGGAAGGAGATTTCAGCAAAATTGGCTATGTTACTCTGCCTTATCTCTTGCAAGAGAGTTTCTCACATCAGGGCCTTGGATATCACGGCAAGGGATTTCACACCAGACAGTGTCACATTCACCATATCCAGGCGGAATAAAAAAATATCAGGTCAGTAACATATTCAGCTTTGGAGGGCTCTCCTAAGCTCTTTGTGGTCAGATGCCTTAAAGCCTATGAGAAAATGACAGCAGAGATCAGACCACCGGGGGAACAACAACTTTTGATTTCCTTCAAGAAGACTTTCAAGGCAGTATTCTCCCCTTCCATTGCCAGATGGGTAAGGTGGATTATGGCGGAAGCAGGTATCAATATCCACTGGTCTGAAGCACATTCCTCAAGGGGGGCCATGGCATCTACGTCCATCCACTTAGGTGGCAGACTGGGTGTCAGAGTCCACTTTTAATAGGTTTTACTTTAAATATATTTCAGATGCCACAGCTTTGGTGGTAAGTAAACTTTAAACATGCATAATCATCATCTCTGGTCCTGACATAGAATGAAACCTTTCGTGGCTATTGAGAAGGAAAGTTCCATTTCTATTAAAGACACCGAGGCTAGGATTATGTCACCCTGAGCCTCCAGAGGAGATAATTCTACCCACCCAGAAGCAGTTCTTTACAGAAAGTATGGTAAATAGGCTTAATTTTGTTATGCTGTGCATTGGTGATCAATTTGATTTTACTGTACTGACTGTAGACTTGTTCTAACTCGTTTTAACGGGGTGCTATTGAGGAACAGTGCTAATGATTGTTAATTATCTCATAGGCAATGATTCAAAAGCCGATAAAAGGAGCCTGAGCCTTAACGTCATACAGTGAAGAAGAGGAAGGGGAACAGAAGTCATCAGATATATATACACATCGGACTGTGTTGTGAATGGATTATTGGTTGTCATTGCTACCTGACCCTGGTGTTCATGGAACATGTCGTGATTGTTTATTTTTTTACACATAATCTTTTAACTTGCTAAAGTGAAGAAAGAAATGCATAATCCTTGCCTCAGTGCCCTAATTGAAACTTTCCCTCTCAATAACTAGGACATTCTTAATTCTGTAACACTGACTGTCCTTCTCTTCCGGGACAAACAATAAAAATGTTTTAGCTTACGCAATAAGAATTTTCAGTTCCTTTAATGACAAGGAGGCAAGGATTATATTTCTCTTTCTTTATCGTAAAAATGAAGCAGCCAATCACAATACAACAAAGAAAAACTAAATTATGTATGTATCAACATGTCACCCATATCACATGCCCCAATCACATAAAAGCTGTCCCTATATGTATAGAATAGTCCATTTAGTGTCCTCTTTTTTGCAGTTTAAAGTCAAAACATCAAAGGTAAAACTTAACAAAATAGTCAATTTCATTAGAAAACATCCATAGTCGTACGGAATCCACATCCAACGGGGATGAAAAAGGAAGACCCCAGAGATCTGTTGTAAGGAATCTAGCAGCCGACTAGGCCAAACATACCAAGAGAATCATTTAACTCAGCTTGATTTCTGGTCCTTTACTGGGAAGCCAGAAAAAAGAACCACAATATCCATATTCAGACAAAAAAACATTATTGAAAGTAATTGGACAAATTGAATCACTGCATCATAATTTCAATAATACGTAGGGCGGGAATGCAATGTTGAACAATCTGACAAGGTAATAATAACTTATATACTTAGCCTTTATGTAAAAATAGTATAGCATAGTATAGAGTATCGCCTCTGTGTCCTTAAAAGAATTGAAAATTCTTAACACATATGCTAAAAAATAGTTTTATTCCATGTCAGGCCAGGAGGCTCTGATTATCCTGGATTAAAGCTGGCCTACCACCACTGCAGCTATGTCCACAATTGGTTTATAATAAAAGGACGTGAATGTTGATTCTGATGGCCAGTCCATCACTCTCAAAATATTCTCTAATTGTGAGCCCAAAGAGAATGATTTTGAAGCCATAGCTCATCGGGCTGAATGGGCTCTGAAAATGGAACCAGCAGTTCCGACTTCGGTCATTAACTAATACATCCATCTAGCCAAAGTAGCAGCTGCGACTGGTTTAAATGACTTCTGAAGGGCAATGAGAACTTGACCTCCAGGGTCTCCTCTAAATTCACTCATGACAGCTTCATAAGCTTTAAGACATTGTAATACACATAATTTAGAATTATAAGGAAACACAGGGTACAATAGTGTCACTCTAGAAATGAAGAAGGAAACTGCAGATAGATCAAGGGTCCTGATGTCTGAGACCCTTTCACTTGATATCAAACAAAAGCAACATCGTCAATTTGGCAGATAGTTGTTTGCTGCAAAAATACTTGCTCTCTGGCCACTTTTCTAGGCATGATAATACCACATTAACATTCCAAAGGGAAGTGTATCTGGCTTGAGAATGTTTACAAAAACGCATGCCCCTAATGGGTTTACACACCACAAGGTGTTTTCCCACTGGCTTTCCTGAAATAGGAAGATGCCCTGCTGAGATGCCTGACCTATATTTGTTAATGGACCTAAAAGCCAGGCCGGAGGCCAGCAAAGAGGCATGGAAGTTAATCACAACATTGACATCTGCCCTAAAGGGATCTAAACCCTGTTCCTCACACCAATGCATCCATCGTCACCATGTTGAAGTAAAACGTTTGTAGGTGTCATACACCCATGCGTGGTTGATGTAGAAGGAGGTTTGTGGAGAACTGTCTGGCATTTGCCAATGACTCCGGATACCCTCCAGGCCACCAAGCGAAGTTGACCCGCTATGATCAACGGATGAGGGGTCATACCAGGTCCAGAAGTAGATTGTGTTGAGCAAGAATTAACCTTGGAATGTCGTATGACAACTCTAGAGCGATTGGGAACCAGGCCTGTACTCTCCAGAGCAGAGTCACTAACACAATCTTTGCTTTCTGCCGATGCATCTGAGCAAGGACCCTTGGGATTATACTGAACGGGGGAAGCCATACCCCCGATGGAGAGACCAATCCTGTAGGAAGGCATATGTCGCTATCGCTTCCGGATCCGGTCTCCAACTGGAAAATAGTGGACATTTCTGGTTTAGTCATCAGGCGAAGAGGTCCACTGAACAAGGGCCCCACTTGCGATTGGGATATGAAAACACCCTTGGCTGGAGTCTCCAATTGCTCAAATCCTGTAGAAATCGGGCATGCAATCAGCTACTGAGTTCCTCTCCCCCAGTAGGTATTCCGCTATAACCGAGATCCGATGCTGAAGGAAGAAGTGCCAAAAGTCCTTCGCAATCTCTGCTAACAACCATGACCTTGTACTGCCCAGCTTGTTCACATACTTGACTGCTCAGATGTTGTCCTTCCGCAGTAGAATGCAACAATCTGTTTGATGAGGGAAAAGACTCTTGATTGTGAAAGAGCCTGTTAGAAGCTCTAGACAGTTTATGTGGAGTTGAAGTTCCATCTCTGACCAATGGCCTCCCAAGGTCATTGATCCACACATGGCTCCCCAGCCCCATGTGCTGGAGTCCGATTCCAGGACAACATCTGGGGAGCTGACGAATAACTCCTTCCTGTTCCAGGCGTCCATGTGGTCGAGCCACCAAATCATCTAGGTCCTGGCCTCCTCTGACAGGAGACTTTGATCTGAATAGGAAAGGCCCCTTTGCAGATGTAATATCTTGAGCCTCTGAAGGGTCTGTGGTGAAGGGGACCTGGAAATATTGCCTGGATGAAGCTTGGAGACCCAAAATCCGTGCCACAGACCTCAGCGAGATCGTCTGTTTGCTTAATGCCAACCTCAATTCTTTTTTTATATTCTGCTTCTTTTGGACCGCAAGAATCAATTGGGAGAGTATCAAGTCTATCTGAAACCCCAAGAATTCCATAGATTGTGAAGGGGTCAGACACAACTTGAATTGATGAAAAATCCCAGCTCCTGGAGTAGTTGAATTGTCCAGGACAAGTGAAGGCTCACCAGTCGCAGATCTTGGGCTACTAGGATCAGGTCGTTGAGGTAAATAATCAACCTCACTCCTCTGGTGTGTTGGCCTCATTAGTTTGGTGAAGCACCAAGGGGCTGACGAGAGTCCAAAGTCCAGGACCTTGAACTTGAAGCAACTTGAGAGCCAAATGAACTGTAGAAATCAAGGATGAGGAGGGATTATGGGGATTGTCAAATATGTGTCCTTCAAGTCCAAGGGGACCATCCAAACGCCCTCCTGCAGAATGTCCTGTAAAATATGGATCCCCTCCATTTTGAAATGCCTGTACACTACCCAGTCCATTATATTCAAGACTAAATGGGATCCGCCCCCTCTCTTGTCTACCAAGAAAATGTTGCTGATGACGATTCCTGGTTGAAGGGAAGAAAGGCCATTGGTTTCTTTGTGTAAGAGGGACCGAATTTCTTTTAAGATGACCTCTTGCTCTTGTAGGGAATAACGTAGCTCCGGGGAGGTGACACATTTGAGAGGGGGATCTGTAAAATTCCAGTTTGTAGCCCTGGATAGTTTCGAGAAACCATGAGTCTTTGGTCGGAAGTTGTCAATTTTGTAAAAACCAACTTGTCTTGCCCCCCCAGGATTATTTCTGAATGAGAAACAATGCTCGCCTGAGAAAGAGTCTTGTGACGTTCCTTGTTGACCTCTGCCGTACCCCTTACAGAAATGTTGACGTCCAGCATGTGAATGTGTAGGGTAGAAGATGTTGTCAGACGATCGGTACTGCCCATAACTATGACCACAGTAGGAGAAATCTCGCTGGGAGCCCTGTTGGGAGAAACAGCCTGACGATCTGCCCCGCAGTCGTCCATGCCTGCGTAAAAAAGTTTTGCAGAACACCTTCTTTAAGGACAGATGTGCTTTGTCCATGGAACTGAATGTTGCGGCAAATTTGTCTAAGTCCTTAATAAAAAGAGCACCAAACAGGAGTCCCTGTTCCACTGACTCTGCTTCAGAAGATGACAGATCATTAAGCTGAGGGTCGATTCTCATCAGGCTAGAGTGATGACACTCTGTGGAGATGCCACAATGGCATTTCCTAGTTGGCATACCACCCGTTGCGCCCAGCCCAACAGAATGTCTGAGTCTATGGAGGAGTTTGTTTCCTTGGCTTGAAAGCCCAGCTCCAAAATTTCAGTAAGGGGGCAGGAAATGTATAACAGTTTGGCCTAGCACGAGCACCAGGCTCTATCAAGGCCCTTCTTAGGCTCTTTAGCCCACTTTTTTTTTACGAAGGTAACCATTGTGGGCTCCACTTCTGGGGTCTCTGTAACTTTCCCTGCTAGATAAGGCCTGGGACATTCAGCGTGCAATTCCTTGTTGAAGCTCTGTCTGATGTGTTCCTGGATGTATTCCATCACTTCTTACAGAGGGGTCCAACTAGAGGATTGCGGATGCACGATCTATCCAGGGGTAAATGTTAGCACTTAAGGGGTGTTATGGGACTCTGGGGGGTGCTCAGCCCGCCTCTTTTTACTAGGGCCTGGAATGTTATCTTGATTGCTGTTGGTATAGTTTGCGGACTAGGAGTCCGAATTAGTGGGTCTGGAAGGATCCAGCGAATCACCCCATACCTTAGTTAGAGGAGAACTATAGCCATGGTCGTCCCTGACTGTCAACAACAGTTTTTCAAAGGCCTCCAAACGGCTTCAGAAGAGAGATCAACAGTTGACCAACTTGGTCTTTACGTAATTCTCAAGTTATATTCTCATAAACCTTGATATATTTGACAACACAAAGTTTAAAATTATTTAGAAAACTTGGAAAACGTATACATTTTGAATTAGTTTTAGTACACTTGGAAAAAGAGAACGAGAGAGTAAATACTCTACCTGCTGTATCCAAAGCCTTGACATCAGACACTCTTCAACAAGAAAGCAAACATAGTAAGAGTGTCAGTTTAGCAGACAATTGCTTTCTGGAGAGATCTACATTAGAAGACTGAGCTTGCAAAAATTTGAGAACCACATTAACATGCCAAAGAATTGAATATTTGGGAACTGAGGGTCTTACCATGTGCACACCTCGTAGTAATTTACTTATTGTGGGGTGCTCACCTACTGGTTTGCCATCTATCTGAGGATGTTTCGTCGAGATGGCAGATCGAAAATTGTTAATTGTTCTACAAGTCAGACCTTGGGAGGCTAAGTGGGATAAAAATGAACTATTGTTAGCACTGTGGTCCTCAAGGGATCAACACATCGGTGATTGCACCAACCAACCCATCATTTCCAGCCAGAGGCATATCACTTGCGTGTACTAGGGGCCATTGATTGTGAAATGAAGAACCTATTGTGATCTGAAATGTCTGAGATTTGTTAAAGTCTCCCAATAGTCTCAATGCCATGAGGGACAATCATCCCTCCAGAATTAGAGGATGAGGAGAACCCATTGGATCCAGAGGAAGGTCCTGAGATGACAGAATCCAAATGGGAGGGGCACAACACAGGGCCATCGCTACTGGGAACCACGATTGTTCCCTCCAATACGGAGTTACTAGGACTATTTCCCCTGACCTTTGTCCGACTTGGGACATGGGTCTGTGAATCATTGCGAAAGGGAGAAAAGCATACATCAGAACCCCCCATCCAAGGCTCTGGAAATGCATCTGAAGTCCCCGCCAGAGGATATGGTCTCTAACTGTAAAACTGAGGAAGATGAGAATTCAGACGTGACGCAGAAATACTCATCAGGTAATGACTTCATTGTGGAGTCAGAAACTGAAAAAACCCAAGGATGAAGTCTCCAGTCACTGGAATCCCAAATAAATTAAGGTTTCAATCCACAACTACGTACACCTTGCCTGGTATGTATTCTGCTGTTACTGAGATCTGATGACTTAGGCATTAGTGCCAGAAATCTTTGACTATCTCCGCTAGAAGTCGGGATCCCGACTTGGGGATCCCATGGCTCCCCAGCCCCATGTGCTGGAGTCCGATTCCAGGACAACATCTGGGGAGCTGACGAATAACTCCTTCCTGTTCCAGGCGTCCATGTGGTCGAGCCACCAAATCATCTAGGTCCTGGCCTCCTCTGACAGGAGACTTTGATCTGAATAGGAAAGGCCCCTTTGCAGATGTAATATCTTGAGCCTCTGAAGGGTCTGTGGTGAAGGGGACCTGGAAATATTGCCTGGATGAAGCTTGGAGACCCAAAATCCGTGCCACAGACCTCAGCGAGATCGTCTGTTTGCTTAATGCCAACCTCAATTCTTTTTTTATATTCTGCTTCTTTTGGACCGCAAGAATCAATTGGGAGAGTATCAAGTCTATCTGAAACCCCAAGAATTCCATAGATTGTGAAGGGGTCAGACACAACTTGAATTGATGAAAAATCCCAGCTCCTGGAGTAGTTGAATTGTCCAGGACAAGTGAAGGCTCACCAGTCGCAGATCTTGGGCTACTAGGATCAGGTCGTTGAGGTAAATAATCAACCTCACTCCTCTGGTGTGTTGGCCTCATTAGTTTGGTGAAGCACCAAGGGGCTGACGAGAGTCCAAAGTCCAGGACCTTGAACTTGAAGCAACTTGAGAGCCAAATGAACTGTAGAAATCAAGGATGAGGAGGGATTATGGGGATTGTCAAATATGTGTCCTTCAAGTCCAAGGGGACCATCCAAACGCCCTCCTGCAGAATGTCCTGTAAAATATGGATCCCCTCCATTTTGAAATGCCTGTACACTACCCAGTCCATTATATTCAAGACTAAATGGGATCCGCCCCCTCTCTTGTCTACCAAGAAAATGTTGCTGATGACGATTCCTGGTTGAAGGGAAGAAAGGCCATTGGTTTCTTTGTGTAAGAGGGACCGAATTTCTTTTAAGATGACCTCTTGCTCTTGTAGGGAATAACGTAGCTCCGGGGAGGTGACACATTTGAGAGGGGGATCTGTAAAATTCCAGTTTGTAGCCCTGGATAGTTTCGAGAAACCATGAGTCTTTGGTCGGAAGTTGTCAATTTTGTAAAAACCAACTTGTCTTGCCCCCCCAGGATTATTTCTGAATGAGAAACAATGCTCGCCTGAGAAAGAGTCTTGTGACGTTCCTTGTTGACCTCTGCCGTACCCCTTACAGAAATGTTGACGTCCAGCATGTGAATGTGTAGGGTAGAAGATGTTGTCAGACGATCGGTACTGCCCATAACTATGACCACAGTAGGAGAAATCTCGCTGGGAGCCCTGTTGGGAGAAACAGCCTGACGATCTGCCCCGCAGTCGTCCATGCCTGCGTAAAAAAGTTTTGCAGAACACCTTCTTTAAGGACAGTTGTGCTTTGTCCATGGAACTGAATGTTGCGGCAAATTTGTCTAAGTCCTTAATAAAAAGAGCACCAAACAGGAGTCCCTGTTCCACTGACTCTGCTTCAGAAGATGACAGATCATTAAGCTGAGGGTCGATTCTCATCAGGCTAGAGTGATGACACTCTGTGGAGATGCCACAATGGCATTTCCTAGTTGGCATACCACCCGTTGCGCCCAGCCCAACAGAATGTCTGAGTCTATGGAGGAGTTTGTTTCCTTGGCTTGAAAGCCCAGCTCCAAAATTTCAGTAAGGGGGCAGGAAATGTATAACAGTTTGGCCTAGCACGAGCACCAGGCTCTATCAAGGCCCTTCTTAGGCTCTTTAGCCCACTTTTTTTTTACGAAGGTAACCATTGTGGGCTCCACTTCTGGGGTCTCTGTAACTTTCCCTGCTAGATAAGGCCTGGGACATTCAGCGTGCAATTCCTTGTTGAAGCTCTGTCTGATGTGTTCCTGGATGTATTCCATCACTTCTTACAGAGGGGTCCAACTAGAGGATTGCGGATGCACGATCTATCCAGGGGTAAATGTTAGCACTTAAGGGGTGTTATGGGACTCTGGGGGGTGCTCAGCCCACCTCTTTTTACTAGGGCCTGGAATGTTATCTTGATTGCTGTTGGTATAGTTTGCGGACTAGGAGTCCGAATTAGTGGGTCTGGAAGGATCCAGCGAATCACCCCATACCTTAGTTAGAGGAGAACTATAGCCATGGTCGTCCCTGACTGTCAACAACAGTTTTTCAAAGGCCTCCAAACGGCTTCAGAAGAGAGATCAACAGTTGACCAACTTGGTCTTTACGTAATTCTCAAGTTATATTCTCATAAACCTTGATATATTTGACAACACAAAGTTTAAAATTATTTAGAAAACTTGGAAAACGTATACATTTTGAATTAGTTTTAGTACACTTGGAAAAACAGAACGAGAGAGTAAATACTCTACCTGCTGTATCCAAAGCCTTGACATCAGACACTCTTCAACAAGAAAGCAAACATAGTAAGAGTGTCAGTTTAGCAGACAATTGCTTTCTGGAGAGATCTACATTAGAAGACTGAGCTTGCAAAAATTTGAGAACCACATTAACATGCCAAAGAATTGAATATTTGGGAACTGAGGGTCTTACCATGTGCACACCTCGTAGTAATTTACTTATTGTGGGGTGCTCACCTACTGGTTTGCCATCTATCTGAGGATGTTTCGTCGAGATGGCAGATCGAAAATTGTTAATTGATCTACAAGTCAGACCTTGGGAGGCTAAGTGGGATAAAAATGAACTATTGTTAGCACTGTGGTCCTCAAGGGATCAACACATCGGTGATTGCACCAACCAACCCATCATTTCCAGCCAGAGGCATATCACTTGCGTGTACTAGGGGCCATTGATTGTGAAATGAAGAACCTATTGTGATCTGAAATGTCTGAGATTTGTTAAAGTCTCCCAATAGTCTCAATGCCATGAGGGACAATCATCCCTCCAGAATTAGAGGATGAGGAGAACCCATTGGATCCAGAGGAAGGTCCCGAGATGACAGAATCCAAATGGGAGGGGCACAACACAGGGCCATCGCTACTGGGAACCACGATTGTTCCCTCCAATACGGAGTTACTAGGACTATTTCCCCTGACCTTTGTCCGACTTGGGACATGGGTCTGTGAATCATTGCGAAAGGGAGAAAAGCATACATCAGAACCCCCCATCCAAGGCTCTGGAAATGCATCTGAAGTCCCCGCCAGAGGATATGGTCTCTAACTGTAAAACTGAGGAAGATGAGAATTCAGACGTGACGCAGAAATACTCATCAGGTAAGGACTTCATTGTGGAGTCAGAAACTGAAAAAAACCAAGGATGAAGTCTCCAGTCACTGGAATCCCAAATAAATTAAGGTTTCAATCCACAACTACGTACACCTTGCCTGGTATGTATTCTGCTGTTACTGAGATCTGATGACTTAGGCATTAGTGCCAGAAATCTTTGACTATCTCCGCTAGAAGTCGGGATCGAGTTGCCCCCAACTTGTTGACATATGTCCCCGCAGAAATGTTGTACATCTTTAGAAGGATACATCATTTTGTCTGGAGAGGGGAAAAGGCTTTTATCACAAAGGAGCCTCTGGAACTGCCCCTGTTAAAGCGGCCTCTGCCCCTACTGTTGCGAGAGGGGTAGAAATAGGCAGAACCAGAGTAATTGGAAGTTCCTGTGCCTCTGCCGGTGTAGTATAGCTTAGGGGTGGTCTGGTAAGAACCATGGCCTGATGAACGACCTCTAGAGCATCCGGCCACATCTTTGACAAATTTGTCTCCAAACAAGAGATCATCATCAGATTGTCCAGCGTGAGAAGGAGCTAGTTCGGCCAGTTATGGTCTGTTTGAATTAGGAGTGATGTTAAACCTTAAGGTGGTAATCCCTCAACTTTTTGCCTGCCTCCCTCCACTTTTCTGACACTGTTGTTGCTGGTTTTAGGACTCTGTGCACTTTACCACTGATAACCAGTGCTAAAGTGCATATGCTCTCTCCCATAAACATGGTAACATTGGTTCATTCCCAACTGGCATGTTGGATTTACTTGTAAGTCCCCAATAAAGTGCATTACATGTGCCCAGGGCCTGTAAATTGAATTCTACTAGTGGGCCTGCAGAACTGGTTGTGCCTCCCAAATAAGTAGCCCCTTAAACATGTCTCAGGCCTGCCATTGCAAGGCCTGTGTGTGCAGGTTCACTGCCACTTCGACTTAGCAGTGAAAAGTACGTGCCAAGCCTTAAACTCCCTTTTTCTAATTATAAGTCACCCCTAACGTAGGCCCTAGGTAACCCACAGGGCAAGGTGCTATGTAGATAGAAGGCAGAACGTATACAGGAGTGTTTTATATGTCCTGGTAGTGTAAAACTCCTAAATTAATTTTCCACTACTGTGAGGCCTGCTCCTTTCATAGGCTAGCATTAGGTCTGCCCTCACATACTGGCTGAGTGGTAGATTCTGATCAGAAAGGGGTAAATATGTCATGTATAGTAAGGCCAGAAGGGTATTACAAAATCCTGCTTATTGGTGAAGTCGGGTTTTTTATTACTATTTTACAAATGCCATTTTTATAAAGTGAGCATTTCTCTGCACTTAAAATCAATCTGTGCCTTACAGCCTGTCTCCAGTCTACGTCTGGCCTGGGCTGGTTGACAGCTCCATTGTACATTTCACATAGACAACCAAAAAAAACAGGATACTCAGTCACACCTGCACTCATCTGCATACTGAATGGGTCTTTCTGGGCTGGAAGGGTGGAGGGCCTGACACTTACTTTTCAAAGAGTAGTGGCCTGCCCTTACACAATGGACTGCCAAACCCCCTACTGGGACCCTGGTAGACAGACCTGTACTGAAAGGGGACCTTGTGCACTTCAAAACCACACTTTGAAGTCTCCCCCACTTCACATGCATTTTGGGGTATATAAACTGAGTCTCTGACCCCACTAAATTAGACACTTTGGGCCTGAACCTGCAACCTGTCAAGAGGAACTGCCTGGATGCCCAAAGGACTCATCTGGACTGCTTTGCTGAGAAGGACTGTTGCCCTGCTGTTGCCCTGCTGTTGCCCTGCTGCCTTGCTGCCCTCTGACTTTGCTGAGAAGTGCTCTCCAAGGGCTTGGATTGAGCTTGCCTCCTGTTTTCTCAAGTCTCAGGGGCAAAAAAGACTTCATCTCTTCAAGGAACTCCTTGTGTGCCGAAAAGCGATGCACAGCTTGCCAGAAACAATGCACAGCCTGCCTTTCGATGTGAAAATCGCTGCACAGCCGAAACGAAAAGACGTAGCCTGACTTCCGGAGTGAAGATTCAATGCAGAGCCTGCCTTGCAACCGGAAATTTCACACACAGCCGAACCAGTATGACGCAGCCCGACTTCCTGAGTGAAGAATTGCTGCATCGCCACACTGGATTGACGCAACACCTGTGACTTCATGTTGCACGCCCAGGATTTCCACACATCGTTCCTGGGTGTTAAAAAGATCCCCACATCACAGTGAGGAACCAAGACTTTGTGCCGAAAATTGATGCAAAGCTACTTGCAGCGTGGAAAGAAGCGATGCATCGTCTGTGCCGCGCAGGAAAATCCGACGCATTCCCTATTTTAGCAAGCATCTCCTCCTCTCCGGTCTCCGTGCGGGTTATTTTTTACACAATAAGAATTTTCAGTTCCATTAATGACAAGGAGGCAAGGATTATATTTCTCTTTCTTTATCGTGAAAATTAAGCAGCCAATAACAATACAACAAAGAAAAACTAAATGCTTGGTTGATGTAGAAGGAGGTCTGTGGAGAACTGTTTGGCATTTGCCAATGACTCCGGAAACCCTCCAGGCTACCAAGCGAAGTTGACCCGATATGATCAACAGATGAGGGGTCCCTACCAGGTCCAGGAGTAGATTGTGTTGAGCAAGAAGTAACCTTGGAATGTCGTATGACAACTCTAGAGTGATTGGGAACCAGGCCTGTACTCTCCAGAGCAGAGTAACTAACACAATCTTTGCTTTCTGCCGATGCATCTTAACCAGGACCCTTGGGATTATACTGAATGGGGGAAGGCATACCCTCGATGGAGAGACCAATCCTGTAGGAAAGCATCCGTCGCTATCGCTTCCGGATCCGGTCTCCAACTGAAAAATTGTGGAAATTTCTGGTTTAGTCATCGGGCGAAGAGGTCCTCTGAACAAGGGCCCCACTTGCGATTGGGATATGAAAACACCCTTGGCTGGAGTCTCCAATTGCTGAAATCCTCTAGAAATCGGGCATACAATCAGCTACTGAGTTCCTCTCCCCCAGTAGGTATTCCGCTATAACCGAGATCCGATGCTGAAGGAAGAAGTGCCAGAAGTCCTTCACAATCTCTGCTAACAACCATGACCTTGTACTGCCCAGCTTGTTCACATACTTGACTGCTCAGACGCTGTCCTTCTGCAGTAGAATGCAACAATCTGTTTGATGAGGGAAAAGACTTGATTGCGAAAGAGCCTGTCAGAAGCTCTAGACAGTTTATGTGGAGATGAAGTTCCATCTCTGACCAATGGCCTCCCATGGTCATTGATCCACACATGGCTCCCCAGCCCCATGTGCTGGAGTCCGATTCCAGGACAACATCTGGGGAGCTGACGAATAACTCCTTCCTGTTCCAGGCGTCCATGTGGTCGAGCCACCAAATCATCTAGGTCCTGGCCTCCTCTGACAGGAGACTATGATCTGAATAGGAAAGGCCCTTTTGCAGATGTAATATCTTGAGCCTCTGAAGGGTCTGTGGTGAAGGGGACCTGGAAATATTGCCTGGATGAAGCTTAGAGACCCAAAATCCGTGCCACAGACCTCAGCGAGATCGTCTGTTTGCTTAATGCCAACCTCAGTTCTTTTTTTATATTCTGCTTCTTTTGGACCGCAAGAATCAATTGGAAGAGTATCAAGTCTATCTGAAACCTTAATAATTCCATAGATTGTGAAGGGGTCAGACACAACTTGAATTGATGAAAAATCCCAGCTCCTGGAGTAGTTGAATTGTCCAGGACAAGTGGAGGCTCACCAGTTGCAGATCTTGGGCTACTAGGATCAGGTCGTTGAGGTAAATAATCAACCTCACTCCTCTGGCGTGTTGGCCTCATTAGTTTGCTGAAGCACCAAGAGGCTGAGGAGAGCCCAAAGGCCAGGACTTTGAACTTGAAGCAACTTGAGAGCCAAATGAACTGTAGAAATCAACGATGAGGAGGGATTATGAGGATTGTCAAATATGTGTCCTTCAAGTCCAAGCGGACCATCCAAATGCCCTCCTGCAGAATGTGCTGTAAAATATGGATCCCCTCCATTTTGAAATGCCTGTACACTACCCAGTCCTTTATATTTAAGACTAAATGGGATCCGCCTCCTCTGTGGTCTACCAAGAAAATGTTGCTGATGAGGATTCCTGGATGAGGGGAAGAAAGGCCATTGGTTTCTTTGTGTAAGAGGGACCGAATTTCTTTAAGATGACCTCTTGCTCTTGTAGGGAATAACGTAGCTCCGGGGAGGTGACACATTTGAGAGGGGGATCTGTAAAATATCAGTTTGTAACCCTGGATAGTTTCGAGAAACCATGAGTCTTTGGTCAGAAGTTGTCAATTTTGTAAAAACCAACTTGTCTTGCCCCCCCCAGGATTATTTCTGAATGAGAAACAATGCTCACCTGAGAAAGAGTCTTGTGACGTTCCTTGTTGACCTCTGCCGTACCCCTTACAGAAATGTTGACGTCCAGCATGTGAATGTGTAGGGTAGAAGATGTTGTCAGACAATTGGTACTGCCCATAACTATGACCACAGTCGGAGGAATCTCGCTGGGAGCCCTGTTGGGAGAAACGGCCTGACGATCGGCCCCGCAGTCGTCCAGGCCTGCGTAAAAACGTTTTGCAGAACACCTTCTTTAAGGACAGTTGTGCTTTGTCCATGGAACTGAATGTTGCAGCAAATTTGGCTAAGTCCTTAATAAAAAGAGTACCAAAGAGGAGTCCCTGCTCCACTGACTCTGCTTCGGAAGATGACAGATCATTAAGCTGAGGGTCAATTCTCATCAGGCTAGAGTGATGACACTCTGTGGAGATGCCACAATGGCATTTCCTAGTTGGCATACCACCTGTTGCGCCCAGCCCACCAGAATGTCTGAGTCTATGGAGGAGTTTGTTTCCTTGGCTTGAAAGCCCAGCTCCAAAATTTCAGTAAGGGGGCAGGAAATGTATAACAGCTTGGCCTAGCACGAACACCAGGCTCTATCAAGGCCCTTCTTAGGCTCTTTAGCCCACTTTTTTTTACGAAGCTAACCATTGTGGGCTCCACTTCTGGGGTCTCTGTAACTTTCCCTGCTAGATGAGGCCTGGGACATTCAGCGTGCACTTCCTCGTTGAAGCTCTGTCTGATGTGTTCCTGGATGTATTCCGTCACTTCTTACAGAGGGGTCCAACTAGAGGATTGTGGACGCACAATCTATCCAGGGGTATATGTTAGCACTTAAGGGGTGTTGTGGGACTCTGGGGGGTGCTCAGCCCGCCTCTTTTTACTAGGGCCTGGAATGTTATCTTGATTGCTGTTGGTATGGTTTGCGGACTAGGAGTCTGAATTAGTGGGTCTGGAAGGATCCAGCGAATCACCCCATACCTGAGTTAGAGGGGCACTATAGCCATAGTCATCCCTGACTGTCAACAACAGTTTTTCAAAGGCCTCCAAACGGCTTCAGAAGAGAGATCAACAGTTGACCAACTTGGTCTTTACGTAATTCTCAAGTTATATTCTCATAAACCTTGATATACTTGACAACACAAAGTTTAAAATTATTTGGAAAACTGGGATAACTTATACATTTTTAAAGTACACTTGGAATAACAGAACGAGAGAGTAAATACTCTACCTGCTGTATCCAAAGCCTTGACATCAGACACTCTTCAACAAGAAATCAAACATAGTAAGTGTGTCAGTTTAGCACACAATTGCTTTCTGGAGAGATCTACATTAGAAGGCTGAGCTTGCAAAAATTTGAGAACCACATTAACATGCCAAAGAATTGAATATTTGGGAACTGGGGGTCTTACCATGTGCACACCTCGTAGTAATTTACTTATTGTGGGGAGCTCACCTGCTCGTTTGCCATCTATCTGAGGATGTTTCGCCGAGATGGCAGATCGAAAATTGTTAATTGTTCTACAAGTCAGACCTTGGGAGGCTAAGTGGGATAAAAATGAGCTATTGTTAGCACTGTGGTCCTCAAGGGATCAACACATCGGGGATTGCATCAACAAACCCATCATTTCCAGCCAGAGGCATATCACTTGTGTGTACTAGGGGCCATTGATTGTGAAATGAAGAACCTACTGTGATCTGAAATGTCTGAGATTTGTTAAAGTCTCCCAATAGTCTCCATGCCATGAGGGACAATCATCCCTCCAGAATTAGAGGATGAGGAGAACCCATTGGATCCAGAGAAAGGTCCCGAGATGACAGAATCCGAATGGGAGGGGCACAACACAGGGCCATTGCTACTGGGAACCACGATTGTTCCCTCCAATACAGAGTTACTAGGACTATTTCCCCTGTCCTTTGTCCGACTTGGGACATGGGTCTGTGAATCATCGCGAAAGGGAGAAAAGCATACATCAGAACCCCCCATATAAGACTGTGGAAATGCATCTGAAGTCCCCGCCAGAGGATATGGTCTCTAACTTTAAAACTGAGGAAGATGAGAATTCAGACGTGACGCAGAAATACTCATCAGGTAAGGACTTCATTGTTGTGATGCTATTAATGATGTTTGACCAATGACTTTGTGTTTCACCACTGCGCATATTAGTTGCTCAATGTTAACCAGTAGCACATTATCAGTTTAGCTGCCTATTGGCTTTGACATGATATTAGACATTGCATTTTGTATGCAGCTCAGCTGCCTATTGGCTTTGACATGATATTAGAAATTACATTTTGTATTCAGCTCAGCTGCCTATTGGCTTTGACATGATATTAGACATTGCATTTTGTATTCAGTTCAGCTGCCTATTGGCTTTGACATGACATTAGACATTACATTTGATATTTAGGTTAGCTGCCTATTGCCTTTAACGTGGAGTTAGACATTGCAGTTGAGAATCCAAGCTGTATTTTTCCAAGCTGTGTTTTTGCACAAGATGAACCAAGATGTTTTCTTCTCACACTAGACTAGACCTGATAAGAGAGAGTACATTTGGTGTTTTCCTTTCTGCTCAGGCCTGGGAAGAGGAGCAGTCTAGGAGATCTGGCCAGTCTCCAAAGGCTTGCGTAGTTTTCCCGAGTCTGAGAGGAGGGGGCACGCTTTTGTAACGGATGACTCGGGCTTCAGAGAATTAGATTGAAATCTGCTGGACTTTGGGCTGGAACTTGGTGCCAGTTGCCAGTCTCCCGTGTGGGTAGATAATCTCTTTCTCGCAGTTGACCGGAGTCATCAACTTGCAGACCCCAGAAAGATGAAGCTGTAAATAGTTTCTCACACGGTGAAGTATTTGATTTTATACGCTTTGCATTCAATATCTTATAAATATAACCTGCTGTGTACATTGCAACTGAGAAGTACTGTGATATATTTTGTTTTAATGCTGTGACTACTTTTGTGCTTGAAATCTAATAATTCGTCCCTCAAGAACTTGTGGTTGGGGAGGAATTAACAACTATAAAGGTCTTCTTTGAACTCAGAAGTGCATTCTTGATATGTTCTGTAAGCTCTGATACGAGATAAGTAGGAAAGCAGAACATTTTGGTACCAGAAGTGGGGCAGGGTCGAATTATAGATTTCTACGTGCACAATTTAAAGGTGTAATTGTTTTTTGTTGTTTGGAGAATTACAGAAGCAGGGAAGACCGTGTTTGAAAATGCATGTGTAGTTAAACTGCCTGTAAGAAACATGTTTTCTTGTTGTGATAAAGCATATTTAGAAAATGTGCCTTTTGGAAGCAATGATGTTCCTTTTGTTTTTGACAGAAGGGTTTGGATACTTTTATCTGCTTACAGAGAAATGCAGGAGAAATGTAGGCAGTTAGAACATGAAAATGAGAATTTACGTGAGCAAATTAGCAAGAATACATTAATGCAAGATAATGCTGAAAGTTATAAAAATGCTGTTTTAGAAGAATCCGTCTTTTCCCATTCCAGTAATGAGGGGGTTAAGACAGCTTTGAGCTGCTCTGAGCCTCCGTGTGAGCCAGGTTTTTTGGCAGTCAAAGTGCATTCCTTAACTGATAACACGGACGAGAACGACGGAGCTCAGAATGTGATTTACGAGTTACCGTTGCAAAATGAAGTAAAACGAAAGATTTTAGAATTTCTTACTGTTTGCACTAAGCAAGAGACACCGAGTTTCATTAGCTTGTTTGATTTTTGGAAACAGAATAGCCCTCATCTGAGTGAAATCCTAACACTTTGGTATATGGTCACTAGGAAAAATTATATGCAGCTGCTCGCTTGTGATTTGGCAAATGAAATAATTCAGACTCTAGGTTTCTGCGCAGTGCAAGAGGGAAACACTGATGTACATGTAAATCAGGAACAGGGGAAGAAAAGAGTGCCCCTAGCTAGGATCATGCACTGGATCTGGTACTTGCAAGACAGGGCTAGAGTACCACAGGTAAAAGAGTCACCAGTGAAATTGAGTGCACCATTTGAATTCGTGTCCACTGAAGATAAAAAGCATGTTTGTTTGACTAATGATTCATTGACTGAAATGTTGTTTTCTGGCACAGGAGAAGGAACAGTGTTGTACAATGTGTGTCAGATTTTAAAGCAAGAGCTACGTGAGATGTGTCATTTTTACACTGATTCTTGGTTCACTGCCAATGGTTTAGTCGTTTGGTTTTCCACATGGCTTGCACCTAACTGGTTCAATTCCCTTGCAGATGTTAAAGTGAAAAATTCAGAGAGAGAAGTGTTCACCCAGAATTCTGATTTAGTGGGGATGGCTAAGTGGGTGCACCAGAAATGTGAACAGCTGAGAGAAAAAGACACTTACAGGTGGGCAGAGATGAGAGAGATGCACAGTCCCCTAGATTTGATAAAATCTGTGCAGCACGCACAAGAGCAATCTGTCATGCAAGCAGTCACAGAGCAGTTGGAGAGAGGAAAGTTACCAGGACAGAAATGGCAAATTGATCAGGTTTTAGGGGGAGTGATTGCTGCAGATTACCAAGGAGAAATCAAAATTATGCTGATAATTGGAAAAGAATCTGATTTATACATACAAATTGGAGACAGAATGGCCCAAATTGTCAAAAGTGCAGTGAATGGAGGTTTGGTAAAGAATGAGTCTGCCCCAGCCCTTCTGACAGTGAAAGAAAAAGGAAGCTGTGGCACAGCAGATAAAAACCTCAGTGCTGAGATGTGGGTTGAAGCCTCCAGAACCTGCAGAAATCATAATAAAGGGCCCCAAAAATGTCCTGCTGATTATAAAACAGGGAAAGGAAGAGGAAGGGTACATTTCAAATGACAAATGTTATTTGCAAGAAAAGTCATACTTTTTTCTTTTGCAGATCCTACCATGTTTCGCCACTGTCCCTGAGTGTGCTGTGTGGTCCCCCTTCGGGTGTGTGCGTGTGGGGTCGGGGAAGGGACCGAACCCCCAACCTGAACCTGACTGAGTACAATACAAGCACCATGGATCCATTTTGCGCAAATGGCGCCTTCAGTTCAAGTTCAACTTGTTTGATTGCATTCTTCCACTGGAACTAAGCAACCTTAACAGTTAACTGTCTGTGTTTTTTCATGTGGAACTCTGACTTTCACTTACCTTCCAGCAAACCTTTCAGGTGGACTGTGCACCTTTACATGAGTAGAACTCATGCTGCATCAAATTGCTATTTTAGAGACACTATCATCTCATTTAGAGTATAAAAGTTTCAGTCTTTTCTGTGTAGATGTTTCTGATGTGCAAGGTTATGAGATCTATATGTTAATCCACTTCTATTGCTTTACAGTGATTGCTTTGATCATTCAAATCTGATTTGCTGATAATGTTTTTTTTTTTTTGTGCTGATGTTTTTTTGTTTTTGTTTGAAACAAGAGATATGTGAAACAAAAATTCATTGGTCATAGGGTGGAATGTGATGCTATTAATGGTGTTTGACCAATGACTTTGTGTTTCACCACTGCGCATATTAGTTGCTCAATGTTCACCAGTAGCACATTATCAGTTTAGCTGCCTATTGGCTTTGACATGATATTAGACATTGCATTTTGTATTCAGCTCAGCTGCCTATTGGCTTTGACATGATATTAGAAATTACATTTTGTATTCAGCTCAGCTGCCTATTGGCTTTGACATGATATTAGACATTGCATTTTGTATTCAGTTCAGCTGCCTATTGGCTTTGACATGACATTAGACATTACATTTGATATTTAGGTTAGCTGCCTATTGCCTTTAACGTGGAGTTAGACATTGCAGTTGAGAATCCAAGCTGTATTTTTCCAATCTGTGTTTTTGCACAAGATGAACCAAGATGTTTTCTTCTCACACTAGACTAGACCTGATAAGAGAGAGTACATTTGGTGTTTTCCTTTCTGCTCAGGCCTGGGAAGAGGAGCAGTCTAGGAGATCTGGCCAGTCTCCAAAGGCTTGGGTAGTTTTCCCGAGTCTGAGAGGAGGTGGCACGCTTTTGTAACGGATGACTCGGGCTTCAGAGAATTAGATTGAAATCTGCTGGACTTCGGGCTGGAACTTGGTGCCAGTTGCCAGTCTCCCGTGTGGGTAGATAATCTCTTTCTCGCAGTTGTCCGGAGTCATCAACTTGCAGACCCCAGAAAGATGAAGCTGTAAATAGTTTCTCACACGGTGAAGTATTTGATTTTATACGCTTTGCATTCAATATCTTATAAATATAACCTGCTGTGTACATTGCAACTGAGAAGTACTGTGATATATTTTGTTTTAATGCTGTGACTACTTTTGTGCTTGAAATCTAATAATTCGTCCCTCAAGAACTTGTGGGTGGGGAGGAATTAACAACTATAAAGGTCTTCTTTGAACTCAGAAGTGCATTCTTGATATGTTCTGTAAGCTCTGATACGAGATAAGTAGGAAAGCAGAACAATTGTGGAGTCAGAAACTGAAAAAACCCAAGGATGAAGTGTCCAGTCACTGGAATTCCGGAGAAATTAAGGTTTCAATCCACAACTACGTACACCTTGCCTGGTATGTATTCTGCTGTTACTGAGATCTGATGACTTAGGCATTAGTGCCAGAAATCTTTGGCTATCTCGTTAGAAGTCGGGATCGAGTTGTCCCCAACTTGTTGACATATGTCCCCGCAGAAATGTTGTACATCTTTAGAAGGATACAGCATTTTGTCTGGAGAGGTGAAAAGGCTTTTATCACAAAGGAGCCTCTGGAACAGTCCCTGTTAAAGCGGCCTCTGCCACTACTGTTGCAAGAGGGGTAGAAATAGGCAGAACCAGAGTAATTGGAAGTTCCTGTGCCTCTGCCGGTGTAGTATAGCTTAGGGGTGGTCTGGTAAGAACCATGGCCTGATGAACGACCTCTTGAGCATCCGGCCCTGGCGAAAAGGCCACTTTTAAATACTTTTTTAATTGTTGTTTGGGCGTTATCCAATATGGAAAATGTGGCCACATCTTTGACAAATTTGTCTCCAAACAAGAGATCATCATCAGATTGTCCAGCGTGAGAAGGAGCTAGTTCGGCCAGTTATGGTCTGTTTGAATTAGGAGTGATGTTAAACCTTACGGTGGTCATCCCTCAACTTTTTGCCTGCCTCCCTCCACTTTTCTGACACTGTTGTTGCTGGTTTTAGGACTCTGTGCACTTTACCACTGATAACCAGTGCTAAAGTGCATATGCTCTCTCCCATAAACATGGTAACATTGGTTCATTCCCAACTGGCATGTTGGATTTACTTGTAAGTCCCCAATAAAGTGCATTACATGTGCCCAGGGCCTGTAAATTGAATTCTACTAGTGGGCCTGCAGAACTGGTTGTGCCTCCCAAATAAGTAGCCCCTTAAACATGTCTCAGGCCTGCCATTGCAAGGCCTGTGTGTGCAGGTTCA
Source organism: Pleurodeles waltl (assembly GCF_031143425.1). Classification (NCBI taxonomy): domain Eukaryota; kingdom Metazoa; phylum Chordata; class Amphibia; order Caudata; family Salamandridae; genus Pleurodeles; species Pleurodeles waltl. The sequence continues at coordinate 539,955,533 of NC_090448.1, forward strand.
CTGCCACTTCGACTTAGCAGTGAAAAGTACTTGCCAAGCCTTAAACTCCCTTTTTTCTAATTATAAGTCACCCCTAACGTAGGCCCTAGGTAACCCACAGGGCAAGGTGCTATGTAGATAGAAGGCAGAACGTATACAGGAGTGTTTTATATGTCCTGGTAGTGTAAAACTCCTAAATTAATTTTCCACTACTGTGAGGCCTGCTCCTTTCATAGGCTAGCATTAGGTCTGCCCTCACATACTGCCTGAGTGGTAGATTCTGATCAGAAAGGGGTAAATATGTCATGTTTAGTATTGCCAGAAGGGTATTACAAAATCCTGCTTATTGGTGAAGTCGGGTTTCTTATTACTATTTTACAAATGCCGTTTTTATAAAGTGAGCATTTCTCTGCACTTAAAATCAATCTGTGCCTTACAGCCTGTCTCTAGTCTACGTCTGGGATGGGCTGGTTGACAGCTCCATTGTACATTTCACTCAGACAACCAAAAAAAACAGGATACTCAGTCACACCTGCACTCATCTGCATACTGAATGGGTCTTTCTGGGCTGGAAGGGTGGAGGGCCTGACACTTACTTTTCAAAGGCTAGTGACTTGCCCTCACACAATGGACTGCCAAACCCCCTACTGGGACCCTGGCAGACAGACCTGTACTGAAAGGTGACCTTGTGCACTTCAAAACCACACTTTGAAGTCTCCCCCACTTCACATGCATTTTGGGGTATATAAACTGGGTCTCTGACCCCACTAAATTAGACACTTCTGGGCCTGAACCTGCAACCTGTCAAGAGGAACTGCCTGGCTGCCCAAAGGACTCATCTGGACTGCTTTGCTGAGAAGGACTGTTGCCCTGCTGTCGCCCTGCTTCCTTGCTGCCCTCTGACTTTGCTGAGAAGTGCTCTCCAAGGGCTTGGATTGAGCTTGCCTCCTGTTTTCTCAAGTCTCAGGGGCAAAAAAGACTTAATCTCTTCAAGGAACTCCTTGTGTGCCGAAAAGCGATGCACAGCTTGCCAGAAACAATGCACAGCCTGCCTTTCGATGTGAAAATCACTGCACAGCCGAAACGGGAAGACGTAGCCCGACTTCCGGAGTGAAGATTCAATGCAGAGCCTGCCTTGCAACCGGAAATTTCACACACAGCCGATCCAGTATGATGCAGCCGGACTTCCTGAGTGAAGAATTGCCGCATCACCACACTGGATTGACGCAACACCTGTGACTTCATGTTGCACGCCCAGGATTTCCACACATCGTCCCTGGGTGTTAAAAAGATCCCCACATCACAGTGAGGCACCAAGACTGTGTGCCGAAAATTGATGCAAAGCTACTTGCAGCGTGGAAAGAAGCAATGCATCGTCTGTGCCGCGCAGGAAAATCTGACGCATTGCCTATTTTAGCAAGTATCTCCTCCACTCCTGTTTCCGTGCGGGTTATTTTTTATGCAAACCAGGTACTTATGTGAAAATAAGAGACAACTGTTGATTTCTGAGATTTAAGACCATCTTTAATCTTTCAAAAGTGATATCTCAACTTGTGCTTATTGAATCTTTATCGTTTTGACCATAATGTAACCAGATAAATATCATATAATTTTCTAAAACTGTGTTTTTTTTCACTGTGTTTCTGTATGACTTATTGCACAAATACTTTACACATTGCCTTCTAAGTGAAGCCTGACTGCTCAGTGCTAAGCTCCCAGAGGATGGGCACAGAAAAATGTGGATTGTGTGTGACCTACCCTGACTAGGAATTGTGGTCCCTATTTGGACAAAGGTGAATACCTCTGCCAACTAGAGACTCCATTTCTAACATGTTACATACACCGTTCTGTAGAAATAGCGCAATTGGCATTACCAAGCAAGCATTTAGCTCGTTGAGACCATTCCAAGAGAAGATCAGGGTCCACTGCAGCATAGGATTCTTTTGCCAGCACTGCTAAATTCTGATAAATCTAACCGCTTATCCTGGCACCTACTCCATGCCCTGTTGATTCCCTTTTTTGGATCTTTGGCATATTTTTTTAAGAAAGTAGCCATGTTAGGATCTAGTTCTGTTGTGTCTGCTACCCTCCCGGGAAGCGAAGATCTATGACATCCAGATCGCAAAGTATTGCGTACCACCTTTTAAAACCCTTTTTTCAGTTGCACCAGGACATATTCAGCTACCTCTTGGCAAGGGACCCACCTGATGATCTAGGATTAATAATTTCATTGGGATTGAAGTGCAAGTCCTTATTCTGAAGGAAGTAGGAAGCCACTCCTGTATTTCGTGACCCGTTTTCATTTCCCACTAGCTTGCGGATTCAATAAGCGCTCTTCATCCGAGTCAGAGGGAGTTGAATCGTCTGTTGTATGTTGAAGGTCTTGACCCGAGGTGGAAGATTCTTGGTTTGTCGAATATCCATAACCATGATCAAGAAAGACAAACTTGATAGTTTTCTCAAATGGGTCTCTGTGAGATGTACTAGGCTCTGAAATATTAACCTCTACTGGGGTGGGGGACCCCAAGCCTGTGCCAAATTTTCTTCTACCAAAGTTGAAAATGGGCTGAGCAAAACGATGAAGAGCACTCATCAACGCCTTATTGAGCGACTCCTGTACATGGAAGTCTAAGGCTTCCACTAGGCACTCTTCCATTTGCTGGTCATAAGGCCCTTCAACATACTCCCCATACTGATCATCCTCTGGATATTGGCCCATGTTGTCACAAGCAGAAACCTCGCCAGCAGAGACAAAGTGGTAAAGGGCAAGGCTGTGGGGGAGGGTTAGCCCCAGGTGCAAAAAAGCAAAATATATATTGCTCTAACCGGCAGACTAATTGTGGAGGGAGGCACCTACACACCTCTTAGAGCAGGCTCTGAACTATTATTGCAGCCCCGTCGGGCATAAGGGGAAACCGGGCATATAATAGGATGATTGCTCAAAGACATTGAACAGATTGTCCTGGTGGTAGAAAGTGTGAACACAGCCAATTTGATGATCAGGGAGGCTGTGCATATGAGAAAGCTTAGAGTGACAAAGAAGTCTGCTCCCTCTCTCTCCGCCACTGTCAGTATCCCCGCTTCATGCTAGTAAAATGAAAAAACAGATAAGACATGCGCTCACACCTGAGGTGATAACTAATGCAAAATGCGTGCCTTCACTGCACGTTCAAGAAATTAAAGGCACATTGATTGAAAGGGCACCTGGGGACACGAAGTGTGCCGCGATGAAGAACATTGTCTCAGGCTAAGTAAAACCTGCAAAAGATGATGTAGCTGAGCACATTTAAGCGCGCCGCTGCAAGCTAGAGCACATATCAGACAATATTAGCATATCAAGTAGTAGAGAATGGCACTTATCTATAGCTAAGCAGTAAAGAAAGAGGAAGGAGTTTGAGTTTTGTGCACTTTAAAGGGGTTGATGGGACTTGATTGGTGGGTCAGACATAGGATGGGTTGGACTTAGGGGTAATTTAGTGTTTATTTTTCACGTTGTTATTGGTTGAAGTGTTTGCAGTAAAAACAAAAGAGAAGCATACAAGACTGGGTGAATCCTAGAAGAAGGATCCCCAGACATATGCATTCTGCAAGACATTGTGTGGTGTCTGTTCTGTGGGGCTGCCCTTGGGGCAGATGAAGGGAACAGTACCTTACAAACCAGACATTGAATGGGTGACAAACATGGCACTGAATATACTAATCGTTACTGGAATGTGTCTCTATTAATTGCCTTGTTATATTTTTAGGTTGGTGGGGTGTTTACATAACATTTTTATAATATATATTGTTTATGGTGCATATAATTTGCATAAACTCTAACAGTACTTTATAGTATAGTAATACATATATAAAAAGAGACTCTTATTTGTCACACTGTGTTTCCTTTTTTACTGTGAGAAGAATCTTTGAAGCTGTTTCTTTCAACAGGTTTGCAACCACAATTTGCATGTGCAAGCGCGTCTGGCCTTATTTGATCTCTGGTACTTTATTTAAAAGGGGACGCATTAGAGGTTAGATGGACCTTTTGACTTCGCTTAGAGTGATTCCACCATGTTCACAATCTTTACACATAAACTAACCAGCAACCACATGACATGTTCAAATAATCAATTATCAAAAGCTTTGAGTCCGTAATTTTCAGGCACCATGACCCATGAGGCCATGAATAACCACGCCTTTTAGTCAAATTAGAAAGTTTATTTCCCTTTATTAACAATGCTAATATCAGGTAAATTATTCTCAAAACCAAATGATAAGCATATAGAATCAACGCAGGCTGACCAAAGCAGCGGAAGAACCTCAGTTTAACTAAAACGTTTATTATTAGCCAATCAAGAGTTACAGTACAAATTAACATCAATAACTGAACAACAGAGGTAGCATACATCTAGATTCAACAGGTGGACAAAATCAATCCTTTGTTAATAACATTTTTCAATATCTTGGGCATGCTAACTAACCCTCCAATTAGAATAGCATGTTTGGGCTTCATGCAAAAGCAATTTAGTCAAAAAGTAATTTGGGAAACATTTAACTAGAGTTCCATCAAAATAGCAGTTGGTACCTAAAAAGGAAGAGCAAAATCTACAACAGAATCATTAACATCTCGTTATACCTCTCCTCAGAGGATCAGCAAGCTGCAATTTCTTCGTCAGTTTGGCATCCGTCTGGTCACCGTCAGCAATGGGCAGTGAAAGGGATTGGCTCAGCCACAGTGGGCTCTAAGTTAGATGAACCTGCTCAGAAAACATTAAACTAAGGAAACAGCATCAAAAGCACTAACAACTAAGTTTAAGTTAGGAAAGACACCAGGAACTGCTCAGCTCCTTTAAAAGGACTAGAACAAGACTAGACTGAACTGACTGAACAAAAGACAAGGAAAAATGGGCTAGATCTTCTAAGTGCGGTCAGGCTCAGTTAAAACTCCATAAAGTATCTTCTCACGCCCTCATTGGTCAGAATATCGTATGTTCACAGTAGGACCAATAAACACAAAATTCTGAATCTTAAATATAACCAGACAGTCTTTCACATGTCGATGATGGGCTGGGAACAGCATCTTTTCACGCTTCAAGTCTACAAAGTATCAACTTCTAGTGTAGACGTTTCAGCAAGTAGTTTGCATGAGAAAAGTTTAAGATATCTAAAAATCGATTGGTCAGCTCCGTGAGAACAATAAACAATATTAACTCTCTGCTTTCACAAAACATTTACGAACATTTATTTTATGCCATGGAACTTAGCATATGGCTTTGTCGACTTGGCCCAAACCTCATAATTAATCAATACCTTATTATATTTAAGCAAATACATAATACTAATACGTTAACATGATCCACTAATACATTTATTCCACATGTGTACATTAATTATAAGTGTGTATTCATTACTAATTGTCGTACAAGCCATGGTGGCCACTCAAGTGGGCACATTCTCTAAGACACACAATTTTCTCTATGTTATTAATTCATGTAAATTCTTAGCTATTAATCAATGCAAATTTATTAGTAATTAATTCAGCTTTCACAATCCCTCCTCTGATGACTAAATGTGTCATCACACCTTACATCATACAACATAATTTTGTTAACCTAAAATGTTGTTTCATTATAACCTTTCACATTTCTTTTCTTTTTCCAATTTTCATCAAAGTATCTTTCTAATTTAATTTCTTTCCTCCTCTGATCATTTTTCAACTTCTGCATTTTAATCACATTATACAATTTATGAATTCCCCATATTCCAACTATGCAAGTCACATTATTCAATATTATCTGCATTACTTTCATAATTATACCTTTCCCGAGGTTTCCCAGCCAATTTCCCACAGAAGCAAAACCTGTGCCAACCTTTTCCCATACTACAGGTTCTTCCAAACTTTTAAGTCAGAGTTAATATTAGTCAGTTTGTTAATAAAACATTTAGGCCATCATTATGACATTGGCGGTAAATCCCACTTACCGCCATGCTGACTGTTGCCAACATACCGCCGCAGCGGCAGATATCCGCTCACCATGTTATGACACACACACCAATTCGTCACTATTCAGCCACATACACAATTCTGCCACACCAAAGGTCAGTGATAAACTGGCGGTATCCAAACCCACACCGTTACACCAACAGAACAACCCCCACCACATTATGACCCACGAATCACCACAGCGGACATTCAGTGGCGATAAACCATTGGCGCTACATACCGCTGCGCTCAAAATACACACACACACAAACAAAATAACAACACAATGGACAATTCAAACAACACACACCTGACACCCATAACCACACACACCCAGTCACACCACTATAAAACACACACCCACATTACCCACAACCCTTTACCATTTCAAACAATAGCCGCCAGAGAGAGACAGCAAGACCACAAACACAACCAGAGCCATACACTACTCACACCTATACACCACTCACGCACCCCACATTACTCGCCCCAGCACATTACCCTACAAACTCTCACCTACACACCTCACACAACACCCATGGCACCCCAAAGACACCTCCGATTCTCAGATGAGGAGCTAAGGGTCATGGTGGAGGAAATCATCAAGGTAGAGCCTCAGCTATTTGTAGCACAGGTGCAGCAGATATCGATAGCTAGGAAGATGGAGTTATGGCGGAGGATCGTGGACAGGGGCAATGCTGTGGGGCAGCACCCAAGAACAAGGGATGACATCAGAAAGAGGTGGAAAGACCTACGGTGGACGGTACGTTCCATGGCACCAACTCGCTGTACAGAGGACTGGTGGTGGACCCCCATCTCCTTCCCCACAACTAACAGCATGGGAGGAGCAAGTTTTGGCAATCATGCATCCTGAGGACCTGGCCGAAGGAGGACTGGATTCTGGTAAGTCAACTCTCTACTACTATCACCCCCCACCTGCATGCCATCACATACCCCCACCCCCACTCCCATCACTCCACCACCTCCCACACACCCATCATCATATCTCACTCATTCCATTGCGAAGCCCTGCATGCTCTACCAATGCATGGACATCACTCACAGCCTGCATGGACACCTATCACCAAAGCATGCACACTAGGGAGAATCAGCTAGCCCACCACATTCCAACTTACACAAGTTAAAGCTGCCAGGGCAAATACAACCAAAGAGGACAACCCACCGATGCACAATATGTCACACACAGAAACAATAACACAGCATTTACATCCCTACAGGTATCCCAGCCAATGTCACCGGACAGGAGGTGCCAGCAATATCCAGTCCCCCAACTGAGGAGGCCTACAGTGTTGACAGCAACTCTGGTCGCCTGGATCTGGATGAGCAACTTGGCCCATCAGAGACATCCGGACAGTCGGTTACCCAAGCCCAGTCACACACCCCCTCCTGGAAACACCACCACAGCACCCACCCAGCGTACCCATACCATTGTCCCCAGGACACGTCAATCAGCAGTGTGTCTACCTCTACATGGACCCCAAGGCACACCTCATACCCAAGACAGCCAGGGACCTGGGGTCAGTGGCAGTGGGCACACAGTTCAGGGAACAGAGGCACAGGACAACAGGGAAACTGGGAGGACTGCTGTGCGCCAGGGGGAGGACAGGCCTAGGCAACCAACTCTCCAGGAGGCACTTGCAGAGATCTTGGGAGCATACCAACATTCCCAGGACACGATGGGCCATATCCTGGATAATATGCAGGAGAGCAGGCGGCTCCAGGAGGGACATTACCAGGGGATCAGGGAGGACTTGCAGGCCATCAACACCACCCTGGTCTCCATAGCAGGGGTGGTGGCAGACATGGCCAACATTATGAGGGAGGCAGTCTCACAACAGCGGGCCCCTGCTACTAGCCAGACATCTGAACTGCCTTCCACCTCGGCTGCGGCTAGTGGACAGGAGGCCCTGCCACAGGACTCACATGCCACCAGCACTCCTCCCCCTGCAAAAGGAGAACCACCCCGCAAACGTTCCCTGCGATCCAGGCAGAAGCCAGAGACTATTGCCAAGACCCCCGCCAGGAAATTAGACTCTCCTGATTGTCACCCTTGTGTCCCACTCTGTCACCCTGCCCACCTTGAACTGCCATTGCTCCCCTTCCTATGCCCCCTTGGACAATGCATCTGTGCTACAAATAGACTGAACAATACACTGGACTTTCCTCCATCATCACCCCATCCCATTGCACTCGCCCCTCTTTTTCTTAGCACTTCAATAAACACCCTTGGAAAAAATACAAGTATGGAGTATGTCACATTTTTCAAGTATGTACACGTTTAACCAGGTACAAACATTGCAATTCAACTGTACAGTAAATGAGCTCATAAGAAAGACCTGTAGTTGCCTGAAGTGATCACACCAGGAGCTATAGTGAGGCACCAACATCTGTAAAATGACTTGCCAAAAGGGTACAGTAAGTGGGCATAGAAGTGGGAAATAACAGCATGCTAGTGCCAAAGTATTTCAAAATAATGAAAATGAAATGTGAAGTAACAGTGTCTTACCTGTGTGTCATTGGAAATATTGCTGTATCACTGCTGTTGTCCTCATCCTCACTGTCCACAGGGTCCACTGCTGCCACACGGGCATCTCCAGCCTCCTCCTCCTGCAGAAAAGGTACTTGGTGTCTCAGGGCAAGGTTGTACAACATGCAGCATGCAGCATGCCACTATTATCTGCCAGACCTTCTTGGGTGAGGGGCACAGGGATCCACCTGTTAGATGGAGGCTCAGAAACTATGATCCTTCTGGTTCGCCCATTTGCCTCATTGTAACGTTCTTCTGCCCTTATCCTGGCATTCCTCACAGGGGTCAGTAGCCATGATAGGTTGGGGTAACCAGAGTCACCTGCAAATGTTGAGGGACAACAGTTAGCCACCCACTACCCCATATGGCCCACACCATACCCATACACCAACATATACTGGGTGGGGACCAGGTCTCACCTATTAGCCACACCCTGTGCTTATGTAGTTGGCCCATCACATTTAGGATGCTGCTATTCCTCAGGATAAAGGCATCATGCACAGACCCAGGATACTTAGTATTGACATGGGAGATGTACTGGTATGCCAAGCACACCATCTGTACATTCATTGAGTGGAAACTCTTACGATTTCTGAACACCTGTTCATTTTGACGGGGGGATAAATGCAATATGTGTTCCATCAATCGCACCAGTTATGTTTGGGATGTGCCCCATTGCATAGAAGTCAATCTTCACTGTGGAAAAATCCTCCACCTAGAGAAATACAATGTAGCTGCACATGTGTTTAATCAGGGCAGACAACACTCTGATCAGCGTTATTGAGAACATTGGCTCTGACATTCCTGCTGACAAGCCCACTGTCACTTGGAAAGAACCAGTTGCCAGGAAATTGAGCACTGATAGAACTTGCACAAGAGGGGGGATCCCAAAGGGGTGACGGATATCAGATATCAGGTCAGGCTCCGATTGGGCACACGGCTCTATGATTGTGGCTCTGTCAAGTCTATAGGTGAGGATGATGTGCCTGTCCTCCATTGTTGCCAAGTCCACCAGGGATCTGTACACGGGGGTATGTCTCCTTCTCCTATTCATCTGCAGCGGTAGCAATCTAAGGGACAAAAGAGTGAGGAGCTGGTCACAAATAATGATGAATAATGGGGCCACAACAGTACAATGCATGCTGTCAAATTGTAATGGATCAGTGAGAATTGTCCTGTATGTCCAAATTTAAACAGTGACGCAGTAATTATCCAGGGCCTGCCCCCTGAAATGGCGTCCGCCTATCCTGTGTGGAGGGACAGGTGGAAGTGAGGTAATTCCGCTGACGTTGTGCGCTGTTGCAGGAGGCGGCCGGGAACCACCGTGCAACTCCTCATTGGTTAACATAGGGCCCTATGGGTTATAGTGGCCAAATGGTGATGTACGCCGGCGGTAACGGTATACACCGCTGCGGACGTGACTGCCATTTTCTATCTGATTCCTCACTTGCTACCTGACCTTCAACAGGAGAGGACCTACACTGCATGTGCTGCTGTGATCTGTGTCTGGAACCTACCATGGCCCGTGTGACTGGGGAAAGGGCCTCTGCCTTCACCTCGGTGGAGTTGGAGAGACTGGTGGATGGGGTCCTACCCCAGTACGGACTGCTCTATGGGCCTCCAGACCAACAGGTGAGTACACTGTGGGCACGATGCATGTGGCATGAATGCAGGGAGTGGTGTGTGAAGACCTCGTGTAAGGGGGGTGGGTGGATGTCCCCTTGGTGGCGTACAGGTTGTGTGTTGGGCCATGTGTGTGTAAATGGTGATGTGAAGGGGTATTGGGGGCCACAAGTGTCACAGCCAGGACTACCTGACTGATACTATTTTCCTGTGTGTATTTCCTCTGCAGGTCAGCGCCCATCAAAGGAAGGGTATATGGCATGCCATTGCCAAGGACGTGTGGACCCTGGGGGTCTACGACAGGCGGCGCACCCACTATCGGAGACGGTGGGAGGGCCTGAGACGCTGGACACAGGAAGACAGCAGAGGCCCAGCTGGGGATGGCCTCCCAATGAGGAAGGGGTGCCCATCGAACCCTGACTCCCCTTGTTGTGTAGCCATTTTAGCTATAGCTCCATGCACGTTATTTTAACACACTAGGCCAAGCCACTGTGCACTCTAACCTAGATATATTTTATTCGGCTTCATTTTATTATTGTTACAATAGCCAATTTTACGGTCTTGTTTTATTTTTTGTTTATCTAACTGTTTTTGCCTGGGCCAGCACTCTGTTCTCAAACAAGACATTCTTGCTCACTGTGTGCTTCTTCCAAGGCTACAGCACGGTACATTGCAGGTGAACTTGGTATAAGTTTAGTCTCCGACATTTGTAGAAAACACACATCCTTAAATAGGGACTTTTTCTCAGAACATCAGCTGTGTTGTTATAAAAACACCTTCTTGTCCCTTGCACGTTAGAGGGAGATTCCAGCCAGAGAACCATGGCTGTATGCTGATTGCCGAATGCTTCGCTACAGATGCTAACGCAGACCACAGGCCTTTGCTCAGATATGGGGGATGATGTCTTACCAGGGGAACCTGAAGGGCAGAATTACGCTGTGCTCTATTATAGCCTAGGTAGGAGTTAGTCTACTGACCGTAGTGACAATATGATAGCGTTATTTTTGTGCTTCACTCTCCTCGTCATAGTGTCATGCTTTGTAGTCCTGGTTATTACAGCTCATGCTTTGCAATCTAAGAAGCAGGCATTTTCTTAAAATCATTATTGAAACATATACTGCCTCTGTTTGTCATTTTATATATGAGACTAACGTAACTGAGAGAAACTGATGAGACCTGAGTGACCATGGCTTCCCTGAGAAACCAATATGTCATGCGCTTGGCTGTCCAGTCATCCCTGCCCTTGGGAAGGGATGAGGCACTGCTAGTTGACTGGAACAAAACCCAGATTGGAGCAACAGGTGTCACCTGTAGTGGGTCAGACTCAGTCTCCCACACCGCGGGCAATTCTGCCACTCAAAATCCAGTAGTCTCATTAGAATAGTGAGAGCCCACGTGACATGGCGCCGCCAACATTTGGTCAGGCTCTAACTTTTGGGTCCTCCGGAGTATCTCTGTCTCGTTATATACAATGATACCGCAGTACTGTATACAGAGACGTCCGTGGTACTGAGGATTTCTGCCCCCGCTACGTAGGTTATCCTATCTGGTGCTGGAGGTTGTTCAAGCTTGAACTTTAAAAGGAAAAACCCTATTTGGTGTGCCTTCTCTGAACATATCTTCTATCTAGTATGGTGAATCCGCAGCAGGTAGCAATAGCAGTCAATATGAGACAACCTCTGACTGCACATTTATTTGAAAATGTCCTAACGGCCCAGGGGTGTCCAGTCACATTCGTGGTGGATGCCCATCCAGCTTATAGAACAGAACTTTTTTATTCATGGGTCACGTTTCCAGCAAACACAATTCATCATTATACACTTGCAAACGTACCTGGACAATACAGGGCATTTGCATATTTAGAAATACCATTATCTTATCAAGAACATAATAATTGGCTTGATGGTGCCCTACCCCACACAATAAAACCAGTAAGGTTAGGTCCTCCAAGTAATGATGATCCTACCCGGCCTTTATTGACCACCTATACACCACACCCTGCAGTAGCGACTTTAGCAGTAGCTGAGGTTCGTCACTTATATACTGAACTAACAGCGACATATAGATGATTAGTACAGTTTGTGATGCAAACATTAAGTATAAACCCAGCACATGCTGCTCCAGCACAACCAATTGCAGTCATGCCAGGTATAAACCCTGCGACTATACATGATCATGGCTAAGGTACCCGCCAAACGAGAGGAAACTCAGTTTTGGTTAGCACAAAAAAAAAAATGCGCTGGAAGCAGTATTTCCCCATACGGGACCTCAGGATAAACATGGAATTCTAATGATGAGATTGTCATTTGGGATGGTCCCTACAGTGGATAACTGTAATACCTGGGGCACGTTATTTGCAGCGCTCTATACAACCGCACACAGTACACCAACACTTGCCAATTTGCCGGAAGTGTTGAAGCAAATTCAAGATGAATACGGGGCTGCCCTGGCCCTGGATTTGGGAATGCAACTAATGGGCAATTTTGCCGCAGTATCCTCAATTATTTTAAGTAATCTTAAAGGGGAAGCAGTTGCATTAGCAGTGCGCATGCGGCTCCGTGATGTTCCACAACAGGATCAGGAATGCGAGCTGCCAAAGGTTATCACAGAGACCTGTTCTAGCATTGGTCGAGATAGTCTACGGGCCAGACCAACTAAACCACAATTTCAGGGCAAATCTAATAAAGATTTTTCCAAGCAAGCTCCTGAGGGTAATTAGAAACGCTGGGATAAAAAACAACAGACACCTATAAAAGAAAGAGGAGAATCTCCACGAACGGAGACCCCACAAAATAGATATAATCTCAGAAATAGAGATAATATAAAAATGCCTGATACACGCCAATCTCGCTCATTTCAGGACTCAATGGTAAAACAAAATGAGAGAGGTGGCCGATAAGAGCGAAGAACATGTAGGAAGTTGGCTCTGTATGTGCTATTTCAAAGTAAGGAATAGCATGCACAGAGTCCAAGGGTTCCCCTTAGAGGTAAAATAGTGGTAAAAATAGATAATACTAATGCTCTATTTTGTGGTAGTGTGGTCGAGCAGTAGGCTTATCCAAGGAGTAGTGTTAAGCATTTGTTGTACATACACATAGACAATAAATGAGGTACACACACTCAGAGACAAATCCAGCCAATAGGTTTTGTATAGAAGAATATCTTTTCTTAGTTTATTTTAAGAACCACAGGTTCAAATTCTACATGTAATATCTCATTTGAAAGGTATTGCAGGTAAGTACTTTAGGAACTTTAAATCATAAAAATTGCATGTATACTTTTCGAGTTATTGACAAATAGCTGTTTTAAAAGTGGACACTTAGTGCAATTTTCACAGTTCCTGGGGGAGGTAAGTTTTTGTTAGTTTTACCAGGTAAGTAAGACACTTACAGGGTTCAGTTCGTGGTCCAAGGTAGCCCACCGTTGGGGGTTCAGAGCAACCCCAAAGTCACCACACCAGCAGCTCAGGGCCGGTCAGGTGCAGAGTTCAAAGGGGTGCCCAAAACACATAGGCTAGAATGGAGAGAAGGGGGTGCCCCGGTTCCGGTCTGCTTGCAGGTAAGTACCCGCGTCTTCGGAGGGCAGACCAGGGGGGGTTTGTAGGGCACCGGGGGGGACACAAGTCCACACAGAAATTTCACCCTCAGCGGCGCGGGGGCGGCCGGGTGCAGTGTAGAAACAAGCGTCGGGTTCGCAATGTTAGTCTATGAGAGATCTCGGGATCTCTTCAGCGCTGCAGGCAGGCAAGGGGGGGGTTCCTCGGGGAAACCTCCACTTGGGCAAGGGAGAGGGACTCCTGGGGGTCACTTCTCCAGTGAAAGTCCGGTCCTTCAGGTCCTGGGGGCTGCGGGTGCAGGGTCTCTCCCAGGTGTCGGGACTTTGGATTCAAAGAGTCGCGGTCAGGGGAAGCCTCGGGATTCCCTCTGCAGGCTGCGCTGGGGGGGCTCAGGGGGGACAGGTTTTGGTACTCACAGTATCAGAGTAGTCCTGGGGTCCCTCCTGAGGTGTTGGATCGCCACCAGCCGAGTCGGGGTCGCCGGGTGCAGTGTTGCAAGTCTCACGCTTCTTGCGGGGAGCTTGCAGGGATCTTTAAAGCTGTTGGAAACAAAGTTGCAGCTCTTCTTGGAGCAGGTCCGCTGTCCTCGGGAGTTTCTTGTCTTTTCGAAGCAGGGGCAGTCCTCAGAGGATGTCGAGGTCGCTGGTCCCTTCGGAAGGCGTCGCTGGCGCAGGCCGGTGAGTTTCTGGAGCCAAGGCAGTTGTCGTCTTCTGGTCTTCCTCTGCAGGGGTTTTTCAGCTAGGCAGTCCTTCTTCTTGTAGTTGCAGGAATCTGATTTTCTAGGGTTCAGGGTAGCCCTTAAATACTAAATTTAAGGGCGTGTTTAGGTCTGGGGGGTTAGTAGCCAATGGCTACTAGCCCTGAGGGTGGGTACACCCTCTTTGTGCCTCCTCCCAAGGGGAGGGGGTCACAATCCTAACCCTATTGGGGGAATCCTCCATCTGCAAGATGGAGGATTTCTAAAAGTTAGAGTCACTTCAGCTCAGGACACCTTAGGGGCTGTCCTGACTGGCCAGTGACTCCTCCTTGTTGCTTTCTTTGTTCCCTCCAGCCTTGCCGCCAAAAGTGGGGGCCGTGGCCGGAGGGGGCGGGCAACTCCACTAAGCTGGAGTGCCCTGCTGGGCTGTGACAAAGGGGTGAGCCTTTGAGGCTCACCGCCAGGTGTCACAGCTCCTGCCTGGGGGAGGTGTTAGCATCTCCACCCAGTGCAGGCTTTGTTACTGGCCTCAGAGTGACAAAGGCACTCTCCCCATGGGGCCAGCAACATGTCTCTGGTGTGGCAGGCTGCTGGAACTAGTCAGCCTACACAGACAGTCGGTTAAGTTTCAGGGGGCACCTCTAAGGTGCCCTCTGTGGTGTATTTTACAATAAAATGTACACTGGCATCAGTGTGCATTTATTGTGCTGAGAAGTTTGATACCAAACTTCCCAGTTTTCAGTGTAGCCATTATGGTGCTGTGGAGTTCGTGTTTGACAGACTCCCAGACCATATACTCTTATGGCTACCCTGCACTTACAATGTCTAAGGTTTTGTTTAGACACTGTAGGGGTACCATGCTCATGCACTGGTACCCTCACCTATGGTATAGTGCACCCTGCCTTAGGGCTGTAAGGCCTGCTAGAGGGGTGTCTTACCTATACTGCATAGGCAGTGAGAGGCTGGCATGGCACCCTGAGGGGAGTGCCATGTCGACTTACTCATTTTGTTCTCATTAGCACACACAGGCTTGTAAGCAGTGTGTCTGTGCTGAGTGAGGGGTCTCTAGGGTGGCATAAGACATGCTGCAGCCCTTACAGACCTTCCTTGGCATCAGGGCCCTTGGTACTAGAAGTACCAGTTACAAGGGACTTATCTGAATGCCAGGGTGTGCCAATTGTGGATACAATGGTACATTTTAGGTGAAGGAACACTGGTGCTGGGGCCTGGTTAGCAGGGTCCCAGCACTCTTCTCAGTCAAGTCAGCATCAGTATCAGGCAAAAAGTGGGGGGGTAACTGCAACAGGGAGCCATTTCTTTACACAAGCCCCCCCCAGCCCACAGGCCAGGAGACTCAGCCCAAGCTGGGAGAGTCTTCCTAGTCTGTCAGACGAGGAAGAGTAGGAGAAATAGGCTGGTTAGTTGCAGGGCCTACTCTGCCTTACATCCTTCTGTTCAGGTCATTCCCTTTGGGGAACTGACCTACTTCCACAGTGATAGGACCTAGTCTGAATTGCCTCTTGTCTGCCTCTTCAATGTCTCCACCCATTCTTTCTATTTTGGTCTTAGAGGTATCCACCTCTGCTAACCTTATCTTGGCCAGGGTTACCCCTAGCTTACCCAGAGAGGTTACCCAGAGCTGGAGTAACCCCACCATGACCAATAGGGTCAGGGGGCCTAACTTGCTATTTGGCATGGGGTCAGACCACCATGCTAAGGATAGTGCAGCCATAAAGGCTAACACCCAGCAGAGGCCACTGACAGCTGTCAGTGCCCAGAACCACACCTTTAGCTCTTCACCTAAAAGGGAAGGGGCTAAGTTACAGGCCTCTTTGGGTTCAGGTTGCCTGTCTGCTGTATTAGAGTGGGGGGTTACCACATCTTGTAGTAAACACCCTTCTTCCACTCTTTCTTCTGTTAGCTGAGGAGCCACCCACTCAGGTTTAACAGTTGCCTGACTAGCCAGGACTTCTTGTGGGTCAGGTTGGACTTTATCAGGGCCATTTTTGGAGTTCTCCCCTACTGGAGCAGAATCTCCTTGGCTTGCTGTAACCTTGGCTAAAGGTTGTCCACCCTTCCTACTCTGTTTTCTTTTCTTCTTCTTCTGGGGCCTGCTTGCATTTACTGCAGAGGCAGGACTTCCAGAATCCTTGGGAGAGGACTGGCCCTGGACCAGTTCCTCTCTTGGGCTCTGACTAACCTCTGGGTAGTCATTTCCAAGGAGACAATCAAGGGGGAGGTCTGTACTGACTACTACCCTTCTCCAGCTAAGAGTGCCACCCACTTCTATGGGTACTAAAGCCACAGGCCTCTTAGTGACCCGGTCTAGGCTAACTCTTACCCTGGCAGTCTCACCTGGGATGTACTGGTTTGAGAGCACCAGCCTGTCATGCACAATAGTGTGACTGGCACAAGTGTCTCTCAGGGCAGTGGTGGGGATTCCATTCACCAGTAGGTGGTGGAAGTGTCTACTTCCCTCTGGAATCTCCAACTCACCTGTTGGGCCCTGTTTCCAGTTGAAGGCTATGAAGACCTCCTCATCTGAGGAGTCATCTCCCATGGCTACACTGGTTACCCCTGGAATTTTGTTCTGGGGTTTGTTTTTGGGACAAGAAGTGTCCTTGGTGTGGTGCCCAGACTGTTTACAGTTGTGGCACCATGCCTTAGTGGCATCCCAGTTCTTACCCTGGTACCCACCTTTGTTTTGGGTTGTGTCTTGGGGCCCACCCACCTGTTCTGGTTTTTGGGGGCCTACAGAGGACTCTTTTTCTTTGTTTCTAGTGTCACCCACTTTCTCCTGGGGAGTTTTTGTAACCCCTTTCTTTTGGTCACCCCCAGTGGAAGTTTTGGTTACCCTAGTCTTGACCCAGTGGTCTGCCTTCTTTCCCAATTCTTGGGGAGAAATTGGACCTAGGTCTACCAGATACTGATGCAACTTTTCATTGAAGCAGTTACTTAAAATGTGTTCTTTCATAAACAAATTATAAAGCCCAACATAGTCACACACTTCATTTCCAGTTAACCAACCATCTAGTGTTTTTACTGAGTAGTCTACAAAATCAACCCAGGTCTGGCTCGAGGATTTTTGAGCCCCCCTGAATCTAATTCTATACTCCTCAGTGGAGAATCCAAAGCCCTCAATCAGGGTACCCTTCATGAGGTCATAAGATTCTGCATCTTTTCCAGAGAGTGTGAGGAGTCTATCCCTACACTTTCCAGTGAACATTTCCCAAAGGAGAGCACCCCAGTGAGATCTGTTTACTTTTCTGGTTACACAAGCCCTCTCAAAAGCTGTGAACCATTTGGTGATGTCATCACCATCTTCATATTTTGTTACAATCCCTTTGGGGATTTTTAGGATGTCAGGAGAATCTCTGACCCTATTTAAGTTGCTGCCACCATCGATGGGACCTAGGCCCATCTCTTTTCTTTCCCTTTCTATGGCTAGGAGCTGCTTTTCCAAAGCCAATCTTTTGACCATCCTGGCTAACAGGGGGTCATCTTCACTGGAGTTATCCTCAGTGATTTCAGAGGTGTTGGTCTCTCCTGTGAGGGAACCAGCATCTCTGACTATTATTTTTGGAGTCAGGGTTTGAGGGACCCTGTTCTCCCTAGATAGGACTGGTAGGGGGGAATTTTCCTCCAAGTCACTATCCTCTTCCTCTGAGTTGCCACCCTCAGAGGGGTTGGCCTTTTCAAACTCTGCCAAAAGCTCCTGGAGCTGTATTTTGGTAGGTTTGGGGCCCATTGTTATTTTCTTTATTTTACAGAGTGACCTTAGCTCCCTCATCTTAAGATGGAGGTAAGGTGTGGTGTCGAGTTCCACCACAGTCACATCTGTGCTAGACATTTTGCTTCTAAAAGTTGGAATACTTTTTAAGAATCTACAACTGGTTCTAGAATCTAATTCAAACTTTTACAAACTTTTAAACTCTAAAAGAAATGCTAAACAGGATCTAACACAAGGCCCTAGCAGGTCTTTTAAGAATTTAGAAAACTTTTCAAATTGCAAAAATCAATTTCTAATGACAATTTTGGAATTTGTCGTGTGATCAGGTATTGGCTGAGTAGTCCAGCAAATGCAAAGTCTTGTACCCCACCGCTGATCCACCAATGTAGGAAGTTGGCTCTGTATGTGCTATTTCAAAGTAAGGAATAGCATGCACAGAGTCCAAGGGTTCCCCTTAGAGGTAAAATAGTGGTAAAAATAGATAATACTAATGCTCTATTTTGTGGTAGTGTGGTCGAGCAGTAGGCTTATCCAAGGAGTAGTGTTAAGCATTTGTTGTACATACACATAGACAATAAATGAGGTACACACACTCAGAGACAAATCCAGCCAATAGGTTTTGTATAGAAGAATATCTTTTCTTAGTTTATTTTAAGAACCACAGGTTCAAATTCTACATGTAATATCTCATTTGAAAGGTATTGCAGGTAAGTACTTTAGGAACTTTAAATCATAAAAATTGCATGTATACTTTTCGAGTTATTGACAAATAGCTGTTTTAAAAGTGGACACAGTGCAATTTTCACAGTTCCTGGGGGAGGTAAGTTTTTGTTAGTTTTACCAGGTAAGTAAGACACTTACAGGGTTCAGTTCGTGGTCCAAGGTAGCCCACCGTTGGGGGTTCAGAGCAACCCCAAAGTCACCACACCAGCAGCTCAGGGCCGGTCAGGTGCAGAGTTCAAAGGGGTGCCCAAAACACATAGGCTAGAATGGAGAGAAGGGGGTGCCCCGGTTCCGGTCTGCTTGCAGGTAAGTACCCGCGTCTTCGGAGGGCAGACCAGGGGGGTTTTGTAGGGCACCGGGGGGGACACAAGTCCACACAGAAATTTCACCCTCAGCGGCGCGGGGGCGGCCGGGTGCAGTGTAGAAACAAGCGTCGGGTTCGCAATGTTAGTCTATGAGAGATCTCGGGATCTCTTCAGCGCTGCAGGCAGGCAAGGGGGGGGTTCCTCGGGGAAACCTCCACTTGGGCAAGGGAGAGGGACTCCTGGGGGTCACTTCTCCAGTGAAAGTCCGGTCCTTCAGGTCCTGGGGGCTGCGGGTGCAGGGTCTCTCCCAGGTGTCGGGACTTTGGATTCAAAGAGTCGCGGTCAGGGGAAGCCTCGGGATTCCCTCTGCAGGCGGCGCTGGGGGGGCTCAGGGGGGACAGGTTTTGGTACTCACAGTATCAGAGTAGTCCTGGGGTCCCTCCTGAGGTGTTGGATCGCCACCAGCCGAGTCGGGGTCGCCGGGTGCAGTGTTGCAAGTCTCACGCTTCTTGCGGGGAGCTTGCAGGGATCTTTAAAGCTGTTGGAAACAAAGTTGCAGCTCTTCTTGGAGCAGGTCCGCTGTCCTCGGGAGTTTCTTGTCTTTTCGAAGCAGGGGCAGTCCTCAGAGGATGTCGAGGTCGCTGGTCCCTTCGGAAGGCGTCGCTGGCGCAGGATCTTTGGAAGGCAGGAGACAGGCCGGTGAGTTTCTGGAGCCAAGGCAGTTGTCGTCTTCTGGTCTTCCTCTGCAGGGGTTTTTCAGCTAGGCAGTCCTTCTTCTTGTAGTTGCAGGAATCTGATTTTCTAGGGTTCAGGGTAGCCCTTAAATACTAAATTTAAGGGCGTGTTTAGGTCTGGGGGTTAGTAGCCAATGGCTACTAGCCCTGAGGGTGGGTACACCCTCTTTGTGCCTCCTCCCAAGGGGAGGGGGTCACAATCCTAACCCTATTGGGGGAATCCTCCATCTGCAAGATGGAGGATTTCTAAAAGTTAGAGTCACTTCAGCTCAGGACACCTTAGGGGCTGTCCTGACTGGCCAGTGACTCCTCCTTGTTGCTTTCTTTGTTCCCTCCAGCCTCGCCGCCAAAAGTGGGGGCCGTGGCCGGAGGGGGCGGGCAACTCCACTAAGCAGGAGTGCCCTGCTGGGCTGTGACAAAGGGGTGAGCCTTTGAGGCTCACCGCCAGGTGTCACAGCTCCTGCCTGGGGGAGGTGTTAGCATCTCCACCCAGTGCAGGCTTTGTTACTGGCCTCAGAGTGACAAAGGCACTCTCCCCATGGGGCCAGCAACATGTCTCTGGTGTGGCAGGCTGCTGGAACTAGTCAGCCTACACAGACAGTCGGTTAAGTTTCAGGGGGCACCTCTAAGGTGCCCTCTGTGGTGTATTTTACAATAAAATGTACACTGGCATCAGTGTGCATTTATTGTGCTGAGAAGTTTGATACCAAACTTCCCAGTTTTCAGTGTAGCCATTATGGTGCTGTGGAGTTCGTGTTTGACAGACTCCCAGACCATATACTCTTATGGCTACCCTGCACTTACAATGTCTAAGGTTTTGTTTAGACACTGTAGGGGTACCATGCTCATGCACTGGTACCCTCACCTATGGTATAGTGCACCCTGCCTTAGGGCTGTAAGGCCTGCTAGAGGGGTGTCTTACCTATACTGCATAGGCAGTGAGAGGCTGGCATGGCACCCTGAGGGGAGTGCCATGTCGACTTACTCATTTTGTTCTCACTAGCACACACAGGCTTGTAAGCAGTATGTCTGTGCTGAGTGAGGGGTCTCTAGGGTGGCATAAGACATGCTGCAGCCCTTACAGACCTTCCTTGGCATCAGGGCCCTTGATACTAGAAGTACCAGTTACAAGGGACTTATCTGAATGCCAGGGTGTGCCAATTGTGGATACAATGGTACATTTTAGGTGAAGGAACACTGGTGCTGGGGCCTGGTTAGCAGGGTCCCAGCACTCTTCTCAGTCAAGTCAGCATCAGTATCAGGCAAAAAGTGGGGGGTAACTGCAACAGGGAGCCATTTCTTTACAACAGAGTACTTGAAACTGAGACAGGAATCACAATGCTCATTGGAGGTTTCTGTTAAAAAGGAAGAGAAACCTGCCCAACAAAAACCCCAATTCAAAAAGAAAAAAGTGGCAGCAGTCGCAGTTCGACATGCCACTCAAGAAGAGGGTCCTCTTGAAGAACAGGAAGTTGGCACTAGCACTGCTAGACAACGCGGCAGAGGTCACAATAGTTCGCCGGAGTCTTCTAGAGCATCTGGAGGTGAAAGCAACTGATGACTTTCTACAAGTAGAAACCACGGACATGCATGTCTCCACGCCTGATAGGGTTTATAAAGTAACGCTACAGTTAGAAGGAGACATTGAACGCATAATAGATGCAATCTTTTGGGATCGTGTAGTAAACAAATATGATGTTTTATTGTCCGAACAAGACTGGCCACCTGAATTTGTCCGTACCTGCCCATACGGAGAAGCTGTTAATAAACATTCTTTTTCGCCCCTTGTTCAGGAGGAACTCGCTGAATCCTATGCCATTGATTGGGCTTTGGCACAGGCACCTGCGTTATATCGCAATCATGTAGGATGGGATAAAGAATCCCCCTACCATGTAATTCCTATTAAAAATCAACCCCAACCACAACCTCAGTACCCAATAAAACATGATGCTAAAGCACCTGTAAGGGTAATACTCACACAACTAGAGTGCCAGGGCGTAATGGAACCCTGTGTTTCCCCAATGAATAATCCTTTATTCCCAGTAGCTAAACCAGACCATTCATATAGAATAGTCTTAGACTACAGACACTTAAACAGTCATACACGCACATATGCTAAACAAAACTCACATAGCACAGCATTGATGAACAATATAGTCCGTAAAAAATACAAAACAACACTGGACATTTCCATTGGTTTCTTCTGCCAGAATATAGTGCCACAATTCTTCGAAAAATGATGCGCATAACTACAACCTCCAAACACGATAAAAAAACTCCATTCTCTATTGGGTTTCCTAACTTTTGGCAGAACTTCCATTCCAGATTACGCTCCAAGCAAAAACCTTTACATGACTTGAAACGTCCTGATTTTTCAAGTAAATTTTGGACTATTGAACATACACGTATTCTCAGAGATCTGCAGACAGACATGCTTGCAGCACAACATCTACATACAAGGGACAACAAAACGCACTTGGTCATCAGAGTAATTGCTGATGCCATCGGTTTCACCTATGTGACATTTAATGAAGGTTAGACAGTCCCGATTGCATACAAATCACACTTGTACTCTGCAGCAGAACAACGCTTTGCTCCCACTGAGAAAATTCTCACTGCTGTACAGATTGGTGTCATTAAAGAAAGACCTCTAGCCCAGGGCAAAATTATAATTTTTGTTTCCCCAATCCCAGCCCTAGAGGCTGTCACAAAAGCCAGTGTTCCAAACGCAAAAGCATTACATCCACGTTGGACACAATGGGCCACGTCTTTGACAGCCTGATGTAGACTACATTTTTGACCTAAAATTACAAACTCAAGAATTTTTGCAGTACGAACTAGAATACCCATTTCCAGCAAATACATTGCCTATCGAACAATATCATAGAGTCATGTATACTGATGGCTCTGGACAACCTGCAATTGGCACAAAACACCAATATTCCGCTGCTTGCACAGTCGTAAGCGGCCATATGGAGGACAATAAATTTTGTCCTCTGCATACATTCACGCAAACCCCAGGGGATTGCACAGCACAATTGGCAGAGCTGAAAGCTCTGCTGATGGCACTGGAACACACAGATCCTGCACAGACAACGCTGATTGTTTGTGATTCATATTAGTGTGTCCAGTCCTTCAATGAATACCTGCATTACTGTCGCTAGAATGGGTTCAGAGATTCTAAAGGCAACACCATTAAACACAGACTTCTGTAGGGAAAAGTAGCAGATCTGAAAGAAACGCTACCAAATGTCCATGTTGTACACACACTTGGACACCAATGCGTTGGAATACACGTTGCTGGGAATACACTGGCTGATGAAGCCGCAAAGTCAGCAGTGGCTGTGGCTCCTGTTGCTGCAGTAACTTGTTTGAGTTCAAAACCGGACACAGACACATACGGCTGATGGTACGCCCTATCCAAAAGCATTTCCTAACAAATATTCCTACCGAATGTGAGGTTCCCTGAACACTGAAGTTAAGATAACAGGCGTAGGGGTGCCAGATATTCCCAACAGAGATGTGAGACCACAATTGATTTAAGCAACGCATGAAGGGGTAGCATCTGCCCATGCTGGTGTGGCGGCTACAATTTCAATCTTACAAGCCCGCTATTGGTGGCCAGGCCTTTACAAAGAGACCAAGCAGTATGTCCTTTGTTGTGACATCTGCCAACAAATTAAAGTTTCTACTGCCAAACGCCCACCGCAGATTTCAGATTCAGTACTCTTGATTTCAAATAAACCTTTACAGTGTGTATACTTGGACCATTGCGGTCCCCTAACACCGGACAGTGCATGCAAGTATATTTTCGTCGCTGTTGACTCTTGCTCCAGATTTCTATGTGTGTGGCCACAACGCTCGGCTGACACTCCGACAGTTATTAAAGATTTGAGAGTCTTTATCGGTACATATGCAGTTGCAACTTTCCACTCGGACTAGGGCCCTGCTTTTGTCTCAAGGGTGTTCAGGGACACCATGGCTTCGTTGGGGGTCCAACTCCAGTACTCGTCTCCATTTCATCCCGAGGGAAATAGTGTTGTGGAGTGATTAAACCGCGATTTAAAGCAATCCTTAACAACCAAAGTTTTAGGTATGGGTCGTAGTTGGCTTAATCACCTGTATGGAGTTCAGAGAGCACTTAACGATCTGCCTAGAAGGTCCCTGGGGGTTCGTACTTCATATGAGTGCCTGTTTGGAACTCGAATGTATGTTCCAGATCTTGATGGTCCTGGCATGGAGGCGCCAGATACACCTTTTGACATAAATGAACGTTTCACTGTCTTACAGGAATTACAACAGTTCTGTGATGACAATTCTTCTGCCAGTACTGCCTCTGTAGGAATTAAGGATGTACCTGTAACATCTACCAGCTGGATTCCTAGAGTTGGGGGATCAAGTATGTGAAAAGGTCGCTGTGAAAAAGGAATTTGGTCCTTCTTACTGAGCACCAGTCCCAGTCTTGGGGTTACACGGTACCAGAACTGTAATTCTACCTCTGTTGGCAGGTGCCAAAGAAAATTGTTTCGTCTCTATCGACAATGTCAGACTACACCATGTGGCCGATTCTGCACAGCAGACCAAGAAGAAAAACCAGTAGTTACCGAAACCCTCTAGCTACTGGTCAAGAAGTCCCGCTACACGTTGTAAGCAGTAACACCGACACCTCTCCGAGCTTGGGGAGGGTGGAAAATGATCTTGCATTGGTTCCACTAACATCAAATAATACAGAAATGGTTGATCGATTCGATGCAACTTCAACACAAGCGGATGGTGCTATTTATTCTGTGCCACCACGAGAAACACCAACTCCACCAACTAACACAGCTCTGGTTTTTGCACAAACTGCTTCCAGATATTTTGCTGACATCAATGATGGCGTCTCAGACTCATTCACCTCTTCAACACCTGAACTGTCAAGAACACGTAAACTAATGAACTGGCTTAAAATAACATACTTCATTTTTCCATGGAACTATCTGTGGCTTTCCTTGACTGTACTAGCTTCCCTACTTTGGATTAGTTTTGTCATCACTTTCTTTTTGTTAATACATGGTCATTTTCTTCCTGAAAAATCAACAGTTGAATTGGTGGGTGAGGTCCTAAAACCACATTTTTCATCGCACAAGGTCCGAAGAGACTTGTCTTTTGTGAACATTTCCGCGATACCAATTCTTGATGGGATTGTTTGGGATAAAGTAACATTTGATATATACGGTCCCACGGAGGTTAAACAAATACCAGATGTGTTCAAAATTTCCATGACTTATATAATAATACCAGGCATTGTTTCTGATGATTAGGATGTGAAAACAGTTGATTCTATGATGACCGAATTGCAGCATTATACTGTATTTGAGAACGAAGATGTTTATCAATCTAAAGAAAATTTTGGTGATATGTTTTGCTATAATTATTATGGGCACCATTTCATACACAGAGCAAGCAGCCCCAAAACTGTTTTTAATTATACACAATGGGAACATTGTCTGACTCCACCACAAGGGAGTTCCAAAAAGTATTCTGAAGAATTTACATACTTTTCTGGGCATGATGTTAAAAATTCTGAGTGGTATTATTTCAAATTACCACCTACTAAAAACATACACATATTATTGACGAATTCAAACTTTATATATTCGGAATCCTTTGTTTCCCTTTTGACTATAGAAGGCTAAGAATATTGGCTGAAGTCGATTGACTTAAAAAGTGTGTGGGGAACTAGACATTGGCAAATAAGGGGGGAGGAAGCTTTATTCAGGGCATGCCTGATACCTGTACAAATGACTTTCTTAAATGAAACAGTACAACAAACAAGTTGTCTAGGCTTAGCAAAGATCAAAGAATTGAATACGCCCAGTATACCTGCCCCTGGAAATGTTTATAAATGGCAAAAATATATAAATGAAACTGAAGATCAGCTCGATGAATGGGACCAGAATGGTACATTTAATGTTTCACTGACACGTCCTGGCGGGTGGTTATTGTGGCCAGTAGATACCAATGGGTGTCACCAATGTTTCATCAACTCCTCGGGGGGTTTTAGAACCAATAGGCCGGACCCTAGCTATAAATATCATTGGTTCCCAACCTTTTGACTCCCGAGGACCCCCAGTGAATCAGTACTGGAAGCCGGGGACCCCCAACCAATTTGTACGATTTAAATTTCAAACATTAAAACAGTAATACGCAAAAGATACACAAACTAGGTACACACCAAATAAATACTCAAATTACTAAAGCTTTTATTATTTTATATTGAAAAATATGCAAAATTCAAAAACTTTTAATGGGAAGGTGGTGCTGCATCTCGGTGACTAACTTTTCAATGTTTGGTTTTATTTCGGAAAGTTGAATCCTCAGATCAGATTCTACATTTTCCAAGCGATTTCTGTATTTATTTTTTAAGTACATAAGATCTGAGAAAGCTTTTTCGCATAAATATGTGGTGGGGAAAGGTAGTAAAACCTTCAGTGCTTTGTGGGTTAATTCAGGATAATCTTTTCGTACATACAGCCAAAAATTCACCAGATAATTTTCTTTAAATTGAAGCTTAAGTGCACTATCTGTGGAGATTTCAATCAAACCATTTTCTTCAGCTGATGTCAGCCCCATTAAATTGTCAATATCTAAACTGAAAGGATCTTTAATCCAGTTTTTGCTTTCATCTGGAAGTGGAAAGTACTGACGAAAACTACACCGCATATCTTGAAGATGCTGGATAAAAAAATCCAAGACTTCTTTTGCTAATTCATCATCAGCAGATTCCAAGAACGTCGTCAGGTTTCGAAAAGAATCAAAATTTCTTTGTGATAAGCGACGAGCCCACAAGTCTAACTTTTTTATCATTGCCTCAATCTTGTCTTCGACATTAAAAATTGTGATGCCAACTCCTTGCATACTCAAATTAAGTACATTTAAGTGAGTGAAGATGTCTGCCACATACGCCAGCATGGCTAACCAAGTATAGTCATGTAAGCGCTCATCAAGTGCAAATGGAGATTCCAGTTCAGTGAAGAATACTCTGATTTCATCTCTCAATTCAAAAACCCGAGACAAAACTCTACCACGTAACAGCCATCGGACTTCTATATGCAGCAAAAGCTGACGATGATCACTATCCATGGACTGACAAAGCTGCTCAAAAAGCCTTGAATTTAGTGACCTAGCTTTGATCAAATTTACAATTTTGACTGACTCATTCAAGACCTTTTTTAATTCCTCTGGCATCTTCTTAGTGGCTAATGATTCTCTATGAATGCAACAATGATGCCATACAACTGAAGAGTTAATTTCCCTTATTCGTGCAACAAGTCCAGTTAGTCTCCCAGACATGGCACGAGCCCCATCTGTGCTGATTCCTATGCATTTGGACCACTGAATTCCATTTGATGTCAGAAATTCATTGAAAGTGCTGAAGACCTCTTCAGCAGTGGCATGTATCAAGTAGCGGCAGAACAGTAAATCTTCAATAATGTTCCTTTCAAACTTGTATCTAACGTAACACAGGAGATGAGATTTATTTGCTATGTCTGTACTTTCATCTACTTGTAGGCTATAATACTGACTTTTACAAATCCTTTCAATCAACTGTTATTTTATGTTGTCTGACATTTTGTCAATTCGCCTTTTTACAGTGTTGTTAGATAATGGCACCAAATCTAAATCTTTTGCTGCTTTCTCTCCAACCATTGCACTCACCATGGCTTTAGCAGCAGGTACTATTAGTTCTTCAGCGATGGTATGAGGTTTTCCAGCTTTTGCTATGAGCATCGACACTTCATATGAAGCTTTAAGAGCATTTTCCTTAAATGATCCTATTGCAGTTTTCTTAATTATTTTTCTACTTTGTCCGAGCTCTTGCTCTTTATTTTTGAAGAATTCTGTGCATTTGGTAGCATGTTCTCTATGCTTTGTTTCCAAGTGCCTTCGTAATTTAGAAGGTTTCATGGCCTCATTTGACAAATTTCATAACATAGCACGCATTGTGGTTGTTGTTCATGTTCTGAACCTGAACACGTGAAACCCATTGATAAATATTCAACATCGTATTTGCGACACTTCGTTTTCTTTTTACTTAAATCACTTTGGTGGTCATTCTGACCCTGGCGGTCTTTGACCGCCAGGGCGGAGGACCGCGGGAGCACCGCCGACAGGCCGGCGGTGCTCCAATGGGGATTCCGACCGCGGCGGTAAAGCCGCGGTCGGACCGGCACCACTGGCGGGGTCCCGCCAGTGTACCGCCGCCCCATTGAATCCTCCGCGGCGGCGCAGCTTGCTGCACCGCCGCGGGGATTCCGACCCCCCCTACCGCCATCCAGATCCCGGCGGTCGGACCGCTGGGATCCGGATGGCGGTAGGGGGGGTCGCGGGGCCCCTGGGGGCCCCTGCAGTGCCCATGCCACTGGCATGGGCATTGCAGGGGCCCCCGTAAGAGGGCCCCTACAAGTATTTCACTGTCTGCTGCGCAGACAGTGAAATACGCGACGGGTGCAACTGCACCCGTTGCACAGCTTCCACTCCGCCGGCTCGATTCCGAGCCGGCTTCATCGTGGAAGCCTCTTTCCCGCTGGGCTGGCGGGCGGTCTGAAGGCGACCGCCCGCCAGCCCAGCGGGAAAGTCAGAATTACCGCCGCGGTCTTTCGACCGCGGAACGGTAATCTGACGGCGGGACTTTGGCGGGCGGCCTCCGCCGCCCGCCAAGGTCAGAATGAGGGCCTTTGTTTTGAGCATGATGGTCCATCAATGATGTCTTCAGTGGCTTTCCGCTTAGGTTTAAGCCATCGATCCATTGTCCTTATGTTTGTTTAGGATACCCACAAATGACAAGTCTTTTGAATCACAACATTCGGTTATGAAATCAATTTCTAGCAAAGCTATTTGGTAACCACATAATAGACCTTCACTACTTTACCTACTACAGGTTGCCCTCATCAGCTGTTTCCAGACTACATCTGCTCTGACATTTAGAGATCAAGCTGCTCCTGTAAGAAGATTTTAACACTGTATCAGCACTGCTTTTGTGGAAAAGACAGAGGACACTAGCAAATCATATGCATGGATATGACAATCTTATGAATGCTGCTTTAAGATAATTTCATTTGCTCAGTTTAATTAAATATAGCTAGCTCATTCATTTGGCCTCCATCGTGGAAGTAGTCCATTGTTGACTGCACAGAGAGGTTCCCACAACAGTATGGGAAAATATGAGCAGGGTTGGAGTTAGGTGAGAAAGTCAATTTGTATGCAACACACTGCCTGTATCTGTGTTGAGGTTGAGAGTCAATTTAAACCAGAGTGTCAACAAAGTTTTGTGTATGGTTTGCTGGCAGCCAGGGGACGTGGCATAAGCAGCTGATGTGACAGTGAGAATAGTTAAATACATACACATACTTGCCAACATTTTAGATACAAAAAATATTTGGGAGAATGTATTAATAGAACATGTGCTCAGACTGTATTCAGTGCATGCCACTGACTTACTCCTTGGTTGATTTCTAGATCTCCACTTAAATTTATGTAAAGTGACTCTGTGCAATTTTTCAATTTAATTCTACCATCACATACATAAGCACTATGATGCAAGAAAGGATAACACACTACTCTGGGCACTTACATATGACACAAAAAGAAATCCCACAAGCCAACTTGCAACTTACCACAAGGGCAGGACTGAGAAATCAAAAGCAGTCATGCAAAAAAGTTTAAACCAGCCCCACGTCCATGGTCTCCTCATGCTAGCTCTTTCTCGTTCCATCCATTCTCTATTTCTAGTCCCTTCTTTCCTCTTCTCCCTCTCTGATCACTTTCTCTCTACCTTCCTTCTCCCTCGCTCCCTCTTTCTCTCTCTCCAAGCCTCCCGTGCCTGCTGTAATTAATATTGAGGAGCTGGGGAAGCGACTGAGGTGCCAGGGGCAGCCTGGACGTTCAACAACATCCTCCAGCTCAGTGGGGAAATGTCTGGTAGAATAAAAGGTCTCTCCGGTCCTGTTTAACATTTTCCCAACCAAGCACTGCCCAATGGTGGTTGCAGGTGTAGCACGCTACAGATACGTACTTGAGCAGCACAGCAGAGGTATGAAGCACTATATAATCACAATTATAATTCCATTACAAAAAATTATTTACAATGCGAAGTCTTTCCTTTTTTCTGGAGGAAACCACTATGAAACAAACTGACATTAAAAGGCTTGTTTTGTCTCTACTCATCACTACATGGCCACCAGGTGGAGGTTTCTTCCAGTCATGGTCAACTTGTGTACATCTCACACCAAAGTCACTGACTGAAGTGGGAGGCTCTTTAACATTAGGCCACGTTTGATATGCGACATTGACACCAAACATGTAGTGTTTTTGCGTCATTTCTATTTATTTATATGGTTATTTGTTTTAATCTATTTATCATATTTATGTGACAGCACACAATGCCAATGTGTTTGACAATAAATGGGTGCATTAAATATTAAACTGGTAATTATTCTAAAGATAAGAAAATGCTGTCAGAGCAAGGTGAACTATTCAAATAAAAAAGAACATCAGAAGCTGGAGCATCAAAATGGGAATCCATGATAGTAAAGAAACATAATTATGAAAAACAGATGAATAAAAAGCCATTATCTAATCTTGAAGTTTGAGGCTCTGTTATGTGTGTAATAATTACCCTGTAATTTGAATGTCTACTACTGCAGTTGGGGAAAAGCTGATGCGGAGACAGCCTGGAAGTGCAACACAATTTTTTTTCTGTAGTTAAATGCAGACATGTAGGTATAGCGTCTTTAGCAGTCAACAACTGTTTTTATGGCTGAAAGTGCTTATTTAAATAGGATCCCTAATCAAATGTGCATATTTATAGAAAATATAACAGGATCTCTTTTATAGATATAAACTGCCCTGGCCTAAACAAAGTAAAAACACATGTTGCTGCTCTCACAAATTTCACAATGCAGCTTGATGAAAAAAATACCACTTTCTTTTGAAACTAGGCTTTTTGCTCTCATACCAAAATAATTTTCAACTAACTGTCCCCATGCCTCTTATAATTAATAATAAATGTAAAACCACTCACATGTTTCTCAGGCCCACCGTCTCAGCAGGAAAAGTGTCTGCCTTCCTGCCGGCCTGAGGTGTCTGAACGCTCTTTAGCCTCAGAACAAGAGGCACAGCTGAAGGCAGTGGTGAGGGGGCAGGTGATTGCGCTGTCAGCTAGAGACAATAAGGCAAGGAGGGAGAAGAGGGCAGAGCTGGAGCAGAGGGTGGCTGCACTGGAGCGCTCCCACAAGTCCACTGGAGCACTCAGAATCTGGAGGGAGCTGGAGAAGGTGCGGCAACAACTGAAACACCTAGACTGGGACAGGGCGGAGTACGCGATAGCACGCCTTAAACATAAATACTATATTGGGAGCAACAGGTGTGAAGCTTTTGAGCATCGATTGCGTGCGCAGCGAGAAGCGTCGGCGATAAAGTCGGTCCGTTCCCCGTCTGGAATGGAAGCAAGAACAAGTGATCGGATTGCAGAGGCATTTGCGGAGTTTTACCGGGGGGTTTATGTGGAGGACGACAGGGGCGGTGTGGCTCTAGACCCATTTCTGGATGGCATAGCAATTACCCCTCTTGGGGAGCAGGAGGCGTCTTTATTGGACCAGCCGATAAGGGCGGAAGAGGTCATTTCAGCGATCTCGCGTCTAAAGGTGGGGAAATCCCCGGGTCCGACGGTTTTACGGCACTCTTTTACAAGACCTTCAGTGTGGAAATTGTGCCACATTTAGTGCAGCTCTTTAATTCCTTCCGGGAGTCGGGAACCCTAGCGCCCAGCATGCTCGATGCTACCATTGCAGTTATACATAAGCCAGGAAAGGACCCAGAGGAGTGCGCTTCCTTTAGGCCGATTTCGCTCCTGAATGTAGATGCTAAACTATTTATAGGTATACTCGCCCATCGCCTTAATCTCTACATGTCGGGTCTTGTGGACCCAGATCAGGCGGGTTTCATTCCGCATCGCCAGTGCAGTGACAATACAAAGCGGCTGCTTCATTTGCTAGATAAAATGGATCGTTCTCGCCGGGAGGCACTCTTCCTTTCTATTGACACGGAGAAGGCGTTCGATAGGGTTCATTGGCCGTATCTCTTTAAAGTGTTGGAGCGGCTTTATGGCGTGGATTCGTTGTATCTACCAGTCCCCCAGGGCTGCGGTCCGAGTCAATGGTACGCTTTCCCTGCCGTTCCCAATCAAGCGAGGGACGAGACAGGGGTGCCCGCTTTCTCCTCTCTTGTTTGCGCTATACATGGAGCCCCTGGCGCAGCGCCTGCGGGATAGCTCTTCAGTCTCTGGCATAAAGTTTGGTGCCGATCATCACCTCATCACCTTATATGCAGATGATGTGATACTTACCCTGGCGGAGCCCGCGACATCACTGCCGGCGCTTATGGTGATACTTGTTGAGTTCGGTCGGGTCTCAGGATTCTGGGTGAATATGCAGAAGTCCCAGGTCCTTGGTCGATTCTTAATCCCGGAGAAAGAGGAGGTTTTGAGGGCCCGTTACCCCTTTCTTTGGTCGTCCTCGCGGCTTTCTTACTTGGGGATTGACCTAGCGCCTACTGCTGTAACCACTAAGCTAGTTCGGGAAGTGAAGCGGGACCTGGAGGCCTGGGGGAGACTAAAACTGTCCTGGCTGGGCAGAGTGGCGGCGGTAAAGATGACAGTCCTGCCGCGCATATTGTATGTGTTTCAGGTGCTTCCGCTGACCCCACCTCCCCAGACAATAGTGACTCTTCAAGCAGCGATTATGAGATTTATCTGGGAGGGTCGTCCGGCGCGGCTCCCGCGGCGAGTCCTGTATCGTCCAAGGGGGAGGAGGGGCTTGCGGTTCCCTGCCTTCTGCGTTATTATCAGGCGACACAGCTGCATTTCCTTCTAGAGTGGAGTCGCCCACTTACTGAGAAACACTGGTGCTTTATGGACCAGGCGGTGGCGGGCTCTCATATATGGAAGGATCCCTGGCACCGGCGTCGGCACAGGGCGGGGGGACTCTACTCTTCCCCGATTACGGGAGCGACGTTGCGCATATGGGATGCGGTGGCAGGCCGGTTGGGGTTGACGACGTTCCCATCTCCAATGACACCCATGGGTACGAATCCAGACTTTGAACCAGGGCTACGAGGGGAGGGATTGCGACGCTGGTATGAGGGAGGCTGTAAAAGGGTGTGGAGCATTTTTGATGAGCAAGGGGTGATTCCCTTTGATCAGATGAGAGAGGCCTACGGCTTGACAGAGGCGGATAGGATGATGTAGTATCAGATTTGGCACTGGGCCCTGTTGCCGGCTAATAGGGCATTAATAGACAGACCGTTAACATCGTTTGAGAAGTGGCTCCTGATGAAGAAGGATGATAAACGAGTAATTTCAGAGCTTTAGAGGTTTTTACAGGGAGAGGGGCACCCGCCTAAAACTAAGGGACAGTTGAGATGGGAAAAGGAGTTGGAAAGGGAACTTTCTGATGAAGAGTGGGATAGTATCTTTTATAGAATACACCACACGGCCTATAATGCGGCTGGGACAGAGACAGCATATAAGGTGACCTCTTACTGGTACTACACCCCAGCAAGGATGCATGCATGGGACCCCACTAGATCTAACCTCTGTTGGAGGGGCTGTGGGTGGAGGGGAACACTGGTGCATTTGTTGTGTCATTGCCCCAAGCTCCATAGATTTTGGGAGAGTGTTGTAGAAGGGGTTGATGCAGCGTTCAACACTACGATTCCTAGATTTCCTTTGTATATCCTGCTGGGTCTGCCTAACCCCCTCACCTTCCCTCTGCGATCGCTGAAGGGGTGGCAGATGGCCTTGGCCCTTAATGCGGCGCTGCAGCTGATCCTAGCCTTGTGGGGCACAGATAGACTACCGACATATGTATCTTGGCTGCAGAAACTGTAGTTCATTCTGGCGATGGAGAAGCTTACCCTGGTCTCTCAGCAGCGAACGGGTGACCTGCCCACGCTGTGGAGACTGTTCCTCCAGATCCTATCCACTGAATTTACTGAGCTCACATGCCCCGCGTACTTGCGAGTACTAGGGCTGACCTGAACTATTGGGTGCATGCCTGACTGACAGGATCCTGTGGAGAATGAGAGCAATGAGGTGGGGATGGGGTGGGGACCGGAGAGATGAAGGGCCGGGGTCTCTTACGGGAAGCACTGTTAATGTTTTATGTTTTATTTGTTAATGATATGTCATGTATTACAAGTATGAGACTTGACTTGTAACGCTACGGACCTTTCTCTAGGGCCCACTTTTTTTTCGAGTAGCATGGATGATACTGATAAAGGGGCCTCCTGATATGGCCACAAAAGGGACGATCTCATGGGGGTCGAGGGAGAGTTTCTCAATAAGGGGTCCTGCAGCGTGTTTATCATATTGTGATGTGTTTTGTTTATATGTTGATATGTTTAAAACAATAAACAGATTTAATCCATAAAATCATTATTGAAACATATACTGCCTCTGTTTGTCATTTTATATATGAGACTAACGTAACTGAGAGAAACTGATGAGACCTGAGTGACCACGGCTTCCCTGAGAAACCAATTATGACATGCGCTCGGCTGCCCAGTCATCCCTGCCCTTGGGAAGGGATGAGGCACTGCTAGTTGGACGGAGCAAAACCCGGACTGGAGCGACAGGTGTCACCTGCAGTGGGTCAGAATCAGTCTCCCACACCGCGGGCAATTCTGCCACTCAAAATCCAGTAGTCTCAACAGAATAATGAGAGCCTCCGTAACACCCTGATGGCCCGCATACTGGCAGTGGCCTATCTTGAGCTGGATGGGCGCTTGAGGGCATCACAGCAGCCTCAAGAGGGTGAGTACAGTACCCATCATTACAAATTACGCATGGTAGGGTGGTATCCGGGTGGGGTTGGGCGTCAGTGGGTGCCCCTAGGCCAGGCCTGACATTGCAGAGTAGGTCCCCTGGTGGCAAGGGTCCTGAAGGGATAACCCTGCTACCTAGCTCGTAGCTATCCACTACTGGTCAGGGCTGCGTGGGTCCCAGGAGTGCTGCATTTGGTGGTGTGTGCCCCTCCCCATCCCTCGGTGGCTAGCAATATCACTGGTAGTGCAATGCATAGTGCATAGGGCTGTTCCCTGTGTGTGAGGGTGGTGTGTACGCCAACAGTGGTGTTGGTGCAGCCATTGACCAAGTGTATCCTTTGTCTCTCCCCCACCCCCTTTTTGTTTTGTCACCCTGTCCTTCTGTGCATTAGCATCATCTGGTGGAGGAGCAGAGTTACTGGCGACGGAGGGAGCTGCATCCCACAGGACCCAGGAGGTGGAGTCCACCGACGGTGGCAGCACCAGTGGGACGGACGGCGAGGGGAGCACCACGTCGGAGACTGGCGGGGACAGTTCTGACACAGATACCTCCTCCGATGGAAGGTCCCTGGTGGTGGCGGACACCTCTGTGACCACCCCAGCTACAGGTACAGCCGCCCCCATACCAGCACCGCCCTCCCAGCAGCCCCTCAGCGAGTTGCCGGTGCCCGCTCACCCAAGAGGGTGGGCATCTCCATCACCCCAGGCACCTCAGTCCCTGCCCCAGTTAGCCCTCCTGCCCTGAGTGAGGAGGCTATTGACCTCCTGAGATCATTCTCTGTAGGGCAGTCAACCATTGTGAATGCCATCCAGGGGCTGGTAGCCCAGATGCAACAAACTAATGCATTTCTGGAGGGCATTCACACTGGCTTGGCAGCCCAACAGAGATCGATCCAGGCTCTGGCCTCCTCTCTGATAGCAGCCATTGTCCCTGTTTCCCCCCTCCCCCCTCCATATACCACTTCCCACTCCCATTCCCATCAACCCCAACCTATCCCAAGCCCACAGGCAGACGAGTATGCACACAAGACAACACACAAGAGTGGCACAGGCAAACACAAGCACCACATATCATCCCACAGGCACTCACACAAACACCATCCAGATGTAGACATACCAACATCCACAGTTTCCACTGTGTCCCCTCTCCCTTCTCCTCCTCCTCTACCTCCTTCCCAGTTCTGCCTACACACACACCTGAATGCACTGCATCCTCATACACTACCAGCATCACCACTACACCTAGCAGAACACACACCTCACTGGCAGACACCTCCACAACAGCCATGCACACGTCCCCTGTGTCCTCTCCCACTGTGTCTGTCCCACCCCCTCCTAAAGTACACAAACGCAAGTACTCAGACACCCAACAGCCATCCACCTCACAACAGCATCCAGCCCATGCATCTGCACCCATAATCAGCAGACAGACACTTTCTACAACCACTACGTCTTCCTCCACTCGCAAACCTCTGCCCTCTTCCCACCCCATTGTCCCTAAAAAGCTTTTCTTATCCACCATTGACCTCTTCCCTACCCAGCAGGCAGGAAGGGCAAGGGGCCTGGGGCAGGGACTCTGACGTTGCCCCCAACACCAACCATGGTTGTGCAGCCATCCGAGGCTGCAGGGGATGGGCTGGAGCCTCCCCCCACCAGCAGCACCACTACCACCACTGAGCAGCCGTTACCGCCAGCGGATGGTATGTAATCTTGCGTCCATGGGCTGCTGTGTGGCCTGCCCCCTGCAAATCCAATGGGTATGACACCCACCCGAGAGACTGTGACTTTGCACTCCCCAGAATCAAGAGCACAGGGCACAATGCCCCCTCCAGAACCAGTGGGTAAGACACCCACCAACCCCTGTCTCCCCAAGATCAAGAGCACAGGGCATGATGCCCCCTCCAGAACCAGTGGGTAAGACACCCACCAACCCCAGCCTCCCCAGGATCAAGAGCACAGGGCACAATGCCCCCCTCCAGAACCAGTGGTCTTGTTTCATCTCCCGGCTGAGGTGGCCCCCCGTTTCCCTGAGGTGCCTGCCTATTTACCAACTGATGCCCCTGCAGTGTTCTCTCCGTGTTGATGCAGGTGACAGGTGGGGCCTTGGAATTTGGCCTGTGGCCCTGTGGCCCACGCACACTGAGGACTGGGCAGTGTCCCTTGAACTGTACAATTGTATATATCTGTTACATTGCATATTTCTTATTTATACTGTGTTGATCCTATTACACTTACTTTAGTAAATTCCTGTTGTCCTTGCATTATTCATCCGAGGTACGGGGTAAATATGTTTTAGTACTTCAGCTGATTGTGTGTATGGTGTTGGGGGTGGGTGTGTGTGTGTTGTGCGTGTGTGCGTCACTCTCTTTTTCCTCTCCCCCCTCGTGTGCTAGGCGTCTGTACTCACCGTCGTCATCTTCGCCATCATTCGTGTTCGTGGTGGAGCAGCACGTAGAAGACCATGGGGAAGACATGCAGCTCGGGCTCCATGGCGGCGTGGTTCTTCCCTGTGTCTCTAATGATGAGTCCTTTCCCTTCTGTGCAGTGTTTCTGCCAGGCTTTTGATGTCGTTGGTACTGCCCCGGAAAAGGTGGCGGATTGGCATGTCTTAGTACAGTGGGCGGAACGTTGACTTCGTGGTGCCTGTTGTTTCCGCCCTGGCGGTCGGTGTGGTAAAGTGGCTGTCTATCTGAGTTCTCACCGTATTGTTAATAATTTGGCGGTAGTTACCACCAGCCTGTTGGCGCCTATTACCGCCACTTTTACACCAACCGCCAGGGTTGTAATGAGGGCCTTAATCTCCCTACTATTGTTAGGAATAAATGTGCAACAGTGTTGTGATTTCAGCATTTTTAAAAATCTGCCTTCCTTTGGTAAAAGGATGTCTAACGTAAGGTGGTTCTGAAGAGTCATAGGGCCAGATGTAGGTAGAAAACTTTTTGCGAGGTGCAAATTGCGAGTCCCAGCGACTCGCAATTTGCACC
This sequence comes from Pleurodeles waltl, assembly GCF_031143425.1. Lineage (NCBI taxonomy): Eukaryota > Metazoa > Chordata > Amphibia > Caudata > Salamandridae > Pleurodeles > Pleurodeles waltl. The sequence continues at coordinate 539,993,239 of NC_090448.1, forward strand.
TCGCAAAATGTTATGCAGAAAGGTGTCTCAGACACCTTCTGCGACTCACTATGGGGTCGCAAAGACCCACCTCATAAATATTTATGAGGTGGGTCGCAGTTTGCGACCCCACAGCGAGTCTAGGCACTCACGGGGATGGTGGCCTGCTGGAGACAGCAGACCTCCATGTCCGTGACTGATTTTCAATAAAGCTGTTTTTTTTTTGTCTTTGCAGACCGTTTTCCTTAAAGAAAAACGTGCTGCAAATAGAAAAAATACCGAAACCTTTTTGTTTCGTTTTTTTTCAGAGTAGGCAGTGGTCCATAGGACCACTGCCTGCTCTGAAAAAATATTATTGTGAGCATTCACAAAGTGGAAGGGGTCCCATGGTTTGCAAATGAGTTACCATCCACTTCAAGTGGATGGTAACGGCGAGTTGATTTGCAACCGCTTTCGCGGTCACAAATCAACTCTACATCGCGGTGCGACAGCAAATAGGTAGGGAACACCCCTTCCTATTTGCAAGTCTGAAACACATTTTGCGAGTCCGTACCGACTCACAAAATGTGTTTCAGCATTGCGTAAGGGCTTTTGCGCCTCGCAAACGGCGTTTTTCGCCGTTTGCGAGGCACAAAAGCCTTCTTACATCTGGCCCATAGATCTTACCACAGCCATTTCTGTGTCCATTAGGATCATGGCTCCTGAAAAATTAGCATGTTATCCATAATAGTAGACAACTTTCTAATTTTCATAGAATTTAGAGTAACTCTCACTGAATGAATTATTGCTCCAAAAATATCTCCAGTTATGCCAGAGTAAGATTCTCTCTTTGGTCTAGCAAGGTGTAATTCATTCCGTTTAGGTGTCTCATTCAGGTTCTTAAGTTGATGAATCTTTGGGAAAACTATTCCCAAGTAACATTTGCCATACCATCCTCTCGGAAGATGGTAATAAGCATTTGGTCCATATATGTAATAAACCCCTAGAATTGCTGGGTCTTGTCCATTTTACATAAAAGTCAGTTTATTCTGGAAGAGAAACATGTCTGCATTCACTTGTTCGCACAAACAATGTATCAGTTTTAGATTTTGGCCTATATATACAAAGCTTCCCTACATGCGCACATCTAAAGCTAACTTCCCTTGTGTTTTAATTTCACTAAATGCAGAGACATATTTAATGTCCTTTTCACTAAGCCCTTATTTAATTTCTCCTTTAATGCCTTTCTCCTATCATCAGTTTGATCTAAGAAACTCTTTTCTATTGGTGTAAGCAAGCATGTGAGATTGTTCCTGTGCGCGTAAGCTGTGCCAAATGTCAGTGGTGGTTCGAAGAAACCCCTCACTAATTCTATATTATTTTCCTTAGCCACTCTACTCAGGTATCTAATAATAACAACAAACAAAAACACCAAATCATGAGTTGACTAAAAATACTGGATATATTCTTGGTTTTAGAACCTTGTTAATAAAAGGCTGCAACTAATTCCATATGTTAGTGACAAACTATGATAGGTTATTTGCGTGCAAACATAACACTCTATCACATTTATTGTCTCAACGTATTCATGCAATAAGCGATAGAAAACATTAGAGGAAAGATCTTGTGGATTATATACTTGTAAATATTTCTCATCATTTTTTAACTTGTCTAACTCTGTAAGTGTAGTAGTAGTTTCTGAAGCAGAGGTATGATCTGCTACAGCTTTATTAAGAAAGCTTATACTCACGATCAACAGCAGACATACTATCATACACGCAATTGCTAAGCCAATACCGATGCATTAACAACACCTATTCTTTCTAACCTGCTCGTTGTGGTTACTCATGATCTCTAAAGGTTCGAAAAGAATAAGGAAAAATATGTATAACTATGCAGCAAAACAAATGTCTTCTTTGCAATTATTTACAGCTTTCAGTATTTTTTCCAGAACCTTTTGTCAATTTGGTTAACTGTTGTCAAAATCAACTTAGCAGCTTATCAAATCAGTTTACTTCAAGAGTGTCTTCGGGTTGTTTCAGTTGTCTCTTTTCTCTTCTCCATTTCACAGAACTCTCAAAGTTCAGTACATAGACCAACTTCACATACCAAAGTATGGACCTGGAATTTCATGATCAAAACAAAATGACAATCACTAAGGGCAACATGTACGAAGCATTTTGCACGTCGCAAATGGCGAATTGGGATGTTTGCGATGTCCAAAATGCAATTTGGGATGTACAGACCCATTTTTGCGATTCGGTGATCTATTTACCGAATCGCAAAAAGGGTTTGCTAGTCACAATTAAAAAGGGGTGTTCCCTTCCTAATTGTCGTAGTCCCATGTATGATTGTTTTGTGACCGAGTTAGCGATCAAACTGGTGCTAACCCATTCGCAAATGGGAAGGGGGCCTATGGGGATTTTTTCAGGACCACTGCCTGCTCTGCAAAAAATGAAAAGAAAACTTTTTGTTTTTTGTTTTTGAAATGCATCTCATTTTTCTTTAAGGCAATTTGCGAGTCACAAAACCTATATTTTGTACATGTGGCCCTAGTTGTTGCATATGCCCATTAAGGACCTGTGTATCTTTGATATGCAATTCACTTTTTTTTAGTCTTCGATCTCCATTTAACTCTCCATCACTTAAATCTTCCCTTCTTGTGGTGTCTACTTCTTCTTTGATTGTTGATACTGTAATTGATTCTTTTCTCTTAGCTTGTGATTTCTGCCACTTCTCTTCTTTCAGTGGACCCTTGGTTAATGCTCTGTTTGTCTTTCAAGATTGTCTGCTTATGGTGAGCCCACCTCTGACTAGACTCTCCTGCTACCTCAGTGGCAGTCAGCTCAGTGTCACTCTCCTGTACGTCCTCCTTTTCGTCCCTCACAGGAGAGTTTGGATTGTCTTCGGTCTGCTCAGAGTCGGTCTCTGATTCTCCAGCTTCTTTCTCTGATTCTGGAGTTTGTCTGGAAGTTGTTGGTACTCTCAACAAACCTTCTTCATTGTCCAGAGAACAGGGTACTTTCCGAGTATGGTTGGCATGAATCAGTTTCAGAACTCCTGCACACTTCACAGAAGTAGTAGTAACCAGTACTACTCGGTGAGGACCCTTCCACCGTGGTACCAAACAAGCCTTCCTCATGTTTTTTCTGATCACAACCCAGTCTCCCACCCTCAGGTTGTGGCTTTGATCTTGGGATGGCTCCACCTGATGAGAGAAAGAGAAACCACATCAGCCAGACCCCTGCAGTAGTCCAACACAATATCATCTGTTATGTTCAGAAGAGCATTGGCAGGAACCTCTGGCAATCTCATTGCTCTGCCCATGAGAAGTTCATGTGGCGACAGTCCAGTCTTCCTGCCGGGTGTGTTTCTCATACTCATCAGAAATAGCGGTAGTGCGTCTGGCCACTTTAGATTTGTGGAAGCCCACATCTTTGCAAGTCTCAACTTCAGGGTACCATTCATTTGCTCAACAAGTCCTGATGCTTCACGGCGGTAACAACAATGCAACTTCTGCTCAATGTTTAAGGCTGAACATGGTAATTTAATCACTTCATTGTTAAAGTGACTTCCTCTATCTGATTCTAAAGAGACCGGAAAACCAAAACAAAGTTTCAGTTCCCTAAGAAATAGCTTTGCTACAGTAAGGCTGTCAGTCCGTCGTTTGGGGTAGGCTTCAATCCAGTGACTAAAAATGCAAACAGTCACCAGCTTGTATCTCAATCCTCCGCACATAGGCATCTCAATAAAGTCCATCTGAATTCTGCTACATGGACCTACCATTCTTCCAATGTGGCTCATGTTAACCACAGTCCTATTACCCACATTCATCTGCTGGCAAGTGATGCAACAGTGGGAAACTGCTTCCGCAACCTTTCTAAACTTTGGATTGAACTAAAACTCCTTAAAAGTATGAATCATAGCATCCCTCACAACATGTGCTTGACCATGATAATATCTAGCCATTTGGTTGTTTGGCAGGACTATTTGGCTTTCACTAACCCCCAAATGTCATCCTCCCTTTGCATACACTTCATTCTAATCCACATTTTCTTTTCATCTGTGTCAACATTTTCTTAGAGAGCTTTTAGCTCTTCCCAAGTGTTAATCACAACAAAGCATAATTCGTGCAAATCTCTTCCTCAGGTAATAGTTACCACCTGTCTTTGAAAGATATACAAGTAAATGAGCAAAACCTTGTGACTTGATCCACATATCCATTTCCCAGTGATACAATGTAAGGAAATGGCTCCCTGTTGCAGTTACCCCCCACTTTTTGCCTGATACTGATGCTGACTTGACTGAGAAGTGTGCTGGGACCCTGCTAACCAGGCCCCAGCACCAGTGTTCTTTCACCTAAAATGTACCATTGTTTCCACAATTGGCACACCCTGGCATCCAGGTAAGTCCCTTGTAACTGGTACCCCTGGTACCAAGGGCCCTGATGCCAGGGAAGGTCTCTAAGGGCTGCAGCATATCTTATGCCACCCTGGGGACCCCTCACTCAGCCCAGACACACTGCTTGCCAGCTTGTGTGTGCTAGTGGGGATAAAATGACTAAGTCGACATGGCACTTCCCTCAGGGTGCCATGCCAACCTCACACTGCCTGTGGCATAGGTAAGTCACCCCTCTAGCAGGCCTTACAGCCCTAAGGCAGGGTGCACTATACCACAGGTGAGGGCATAGGTGCATGAGCACTATGCCCCTACAGTGTCTAAGCAAAACCTTAGACATTGTAAGTGCAGGGTAGCCATAAGAGTATATGGTCTGGGAGTCTGTCAAAAACGAACTCCACAGCTCCATGATGGCTACACTGAATACTGGGAAGTTTAGTATCAAACTACTCAGAATAATAAACCCACACTGATGCCAGTGTTGGATTTATTAAAAAATGCACACAGAGTGCATCTTAGAGATGCCCCCTGTATTTTACCCAATTGTTCAGTGCAGCACTGACTGGTCTGTGCCAGCCTGCTGCTGAGAGACGAGTTTCTGACCCCATGGGGTGAGCGCCTTTGTGCTCTCTGAGGACAGAAACAAAAGTCTGCTCTGGGTGGAGGTGCTTCACACCTCCCCCCTGCAGGAACTGTAACACCTAGCATATAGCCTCAAAGGCTCAGGCTTCGTGTTACAATGCCCCAGGGCACTCCAGCTAGTGGAGATGCCCGCCCCCTGGACACAGCCCCCACTTTTGGCGGCAAGTCCAGGAGAGATAATGAGAAAAACAAGGAGGAGTCACTGGCCAGTCAGGACAGCCCCTAAGGTGTCCTGAGCTGAGGTGACTCTGACTTTTAGAAATCCTCCATCTTGCAGATGGAGGATTCCCCCAATAGGATTAGGGATGTGCCCCCCTCCCCTCAGGGAGGAGGCACAAAGAGGGTGTAGCCACCCTCAAGGACAGTAGCCATTGGCTACTGCCCTCCCAGAACTAAACACACCCCTAAATTCAGTATTTAGGGGCACCCCAGAACCTAGGAAATCAGATTCCTGCAACCTAAGAAGAAGAGGACTGCTAAGCTGAAAAACCCTGCAGAGAAGACGGAGACACCAACTGCTTTTGCCCAGGCTCTACCGGCCTGTCTCCCCACTTCTAAAGACACTGCTCCAGCGACGCTTTCCCCAGGGACCAGCGACCTCTGAATCCTCAGAGGACTGCCCTGCTCTAGAAGGACCAAGAACTCCCGAGGACAGCGGCCCTGTTCACCAAAGACTGCAACTTTGAAACAAAGCAGCAACTTTGAAACAACTTGCGTTTCCCGCCGGAAGCGTGAGACTTGCTACTCTGCACCCGATGCTCCCGGCTCGACTTGTGGAGAACAATCACTTCAGGGAGGACTCCTCGGCGACTGCGAGACCGTGAGTAGCCAGAGTTGCCCCCCCTGAACTCCCACAGCGACGCCTGCAGAGGGAATCCCGAGGCTCCCCCTGACCGCGACTGCCTGCTCCTCAGATCCCGACGCCTGGTAAAGACTCTGCACCCGCAGCCCCCAGGACCTGAAGGATCCGAACTCCAGTGCAGGAGTGACCCCCAGGAGACCCTCTCCCTTGCCCAGGTGGTGGCTACCCCGAGGAGCCCCCCCCTTGCCTGCCTGCATCGCTGAAGAGACCCCTTGGTCTCCCATTGATTTCAATTACAAACCCGACGCGTGTTTGCACACTGCACCCGGCTGCCCCCGCGCTACTGAGGGTGTTCTTTCTGTGTGGACTTGTGTCCCCCCCGTGCCCTACAAAAACCCCTGGTCTGCCCTCCGAAGACGCGGGTTCTTACCTGCTGGCAGATTGGAACCGGGGCACCCCCTTCTCAATTGAAGCCTATACGTTTTGGGCACCACTTTGACATCTGCACCTGACCGGCCCTGAGCTGCTGGTGTGGTAACTTTGGGGTTGCTCTGAACCCCCAACGGTGGGCTACGTTGGACCCAAACTTGAACCCCGTAGGTGGTTTACTTACCTGCAAAAACTAACAAACTCTTACTCCCCCTAGAAACTGTTGAAAATTGCACTGTGTCTAGTTTTAAAATAGCTATATGTGATTTATGTGAAAAGTGTATATGCTATTTTGCTAATTCAAAGTTCCTAAAGTACCTACCTGCAATACCTTTCATTTAAAGTATTACATGTAAATCTTGAACCTGTGGTTCTTAAAATAAACTAAGAAAATATATTTTTCTATACAAAAACCTATTGGCCTGGAATTGTCTTTGAGTGTGTGTTCCTCATTTATTGCTTGTGTATGTACAACAAATGCTTAACACTACTCCTTTGATAAGCCTACTGCTCGACCACACTACCACAAAATAGAGCATTAGAATTATCTCTTTTTGCCACTATCTTACCTCTAAGGGGAACCCTTGGACTCTGTGCATACTATTCCTTACTTTGAAATAGTGCATACAGAGCCAACTTCCTACATTGGTGGATCAGCGGTGGGGTACAAGACTTTGCATTTGCTGGACTACTCAGCCAATACCTGATCACACAACCAAATTCCAAAACTTTTCATTAGAAACTGATTTTTGCAATTTGAGCTATTTTTCTAAATTTTTAAAAGTCCTGCTAGGGCCTTGTGTTAGTCCCTGTTAGCATTTCTTTTAGAGTTTAAAAGTTTTGTGAAAGTTTGAATTAAGTTCTAGAGATAGTTTTCGATTCTTAAAAAGTATTCCAACTTTTAGAAACATAGGGGTTCATTCCGACCCTGGCGGTCGGTGTTAAAGCGGCGGCCAACCCGCCAACAGGCAGGCGGTAAAAAAAATGGAATTCTGACCCTGGCGGGAACCGCCAACACAGCCCGCCACTTTAACACTCCGACCGCCACGGCGGGGCAAACAAACAGCGCGGCGGCCACCGCCAACAGACAGGCGGCAGACAATGTACCGCCCACCCTATCACGACCCGCCATTCCTCCACCTTTTCCGGGGCGGGAGCCCTGCCGATAAAAACACGGCGGAAACAGACCACGAACGGGAAAACGCTCACCTCTATACACTCCACGAGGAATCTGGACAGCATGGAACCCGAATTAAACATCCTACCAGCGATTGTCTACCTGCTCCTCTACCAGGAGCACGAACGCCGCCGCAGGAGACAACGGTGAGTACTGCACCTACGACACAGGGGAGGGGGGAGGAGAAAAGATTACGGGCACACACATACGCGACCCCCCCCCCCCCCCCCCAAATCCCCACAACCAATGCAGAGCAACAAGTCAGATTTACACCCCCCAAACCCACCGGAATAATTCAAAGACAAAATAAATTGATCATTAAAATAGAAGTATATTAAAGCATATTTGAACTTAAGTGAAATATGAGATTTTTAAAACAAATAAATCACAACATGAACAATGTATACATATTCCAAAAGTCCGGCACATCTTGGCTACATGCCATTGTTCGTGGGCCAATGTGCATAAACACATGGGCAAAGCCCACACACGAGACCCGATTCCATTGGAGAGAACACTGCTGGGGCATCAGATAATAAAACCACAGGCACCTCAGGGGGAAGGGAAGGTGGGGCACCTCAGCCACATGAGTCCACGACGCCAGATCCACGAGGGGCCTCCATGCCCACTGTACCATCCTGGGGAGTACAAAGCCACAGTCCCACAAGTCTTTTCAGTGGGTGGATTGCCCACTGTACCATCCTGGGGAGTGCAAAGCCACAGTCTCACAAGTCTCTACAGTGGGTGGATTGCCCACTGTACCATCCTGGGGAGTGCAAAGCCACAGTCCATCTGGTGGATTACAGACTCCACTGGTTATGGAGGAGGAATGGTGCCCAGAGTGCTTTGTGAAGCCCTGCCCGACACAGATCCGGCCCTGCCAATGGGCCAGCGGTGCTTGAGATGAAGGGCCTAGCGGAGCGGTGCTTGAGATGAAGGGCCCAGCGGAGCGGTGCTTGACAGGAAGGGCCCAGCGGAGCAGTGCTTGACAGGAAGGGTCCAGCGGAGCGGTGCAGAGACGGCGGGGCCCAGCGGAGCGGTGCTTGACAGGAAGGGCCCAGCGGAGCGGTGCTTGACAGGAAGGGCCCAGCGGAGCGGTGCAGAGACGGCGGGGCCCAGCGGAGCGGTGCTTGACAGGAAGGGCCCAGCGGAGCGGTGCAGAGACGGCGGGGCCCAGCGGAGCGGTGCTTGACAGGAAGGGCCCAGCGGAGCGGTGCTTGACAGGAAGGGCCCAGCGGAGCGGTGCTTGACAGGAAGGGCCCAGCGGAGCGGTGCAGAGACGGTGGGGCCCAGCGGAGCGGTGCTTGACAGGAAGGGCCCAGCGGAGCGGTGCCTGACAGGAAGGGCCCAGCGGAGCGGTGCTTGACAGGAAGGGCCCAGCGGAGCGGTGCAGAGACGGCGGGGCCCAGCGGAGCGGTGCTTGACAGGAAGGGCCCAGCGGAGCGGTGCTTGACAGGAAGGGCCCAGCAGAGCGGTGCAGAGACGGCGGGGCCCTGTCCAGCGGTGCTTCTCTTGGCGGGGCCCTGTTCAGCGGTGCTTCTCACGGCGGGGCCCTGTTCAGCGGTGCTTCTCACGGCGGGGCCCTGTTCAGCGGTGCTTCTCACGGCGGGGCCCTGTTCACGGCGGGGCCCTGTTCAGCGGTGCTTCTCTCGGCGGGGCCCTGTTCAGCGGTGCTTCTCACGGCGGGGCCCTGTTCAGCGGTGCTTCTCACGGCGGGGCCCTGTTCAGCGGTGCTTCTCACGGCGGGGCCCTGTTCAGCGGTGCTTCTCTTGTGTTCCTAGGGAACCAGATCTGGGCAATCATTCCCGCTCAGGCACCATCCGACCTATCGCTTGCGGGGCCCTCCTGTGCTGGACTCCTGGGCCCCTGGGTGTCCTCCGTCACACCCCAAATGGGGCTGGTGGGGCCCTCCTGGGCAGCTCGCCTGCTGCCGGACTTCTTCGCCTTGCTGCCCTTGCCCTCCTTGGAAGAATCTCTGGGGCCCTTGCCTCCCTTGGAAGAATCTCTGGGGCCCTTGCCTTCCTTGGAAGAATCTCTGGGGCCCTTGCCTCCCTTGGAAGAATCTCTGGGGCCCTTGCCTCCCTTGGTGGATGGGCCAGGTGACGGTGCAAGGCTGGTGTCCTTGGGGGCAGCCGTCTCAGGCCTGTGGCGCCGGCCCTTCCCTTTTTTGCTTCTTTTCCCAGGGGGTGGGCTGGCTGTCCCCTTGCTGCTAGCCGATGTTCCTGCCCTAGGAGCTGGTGGACTCCAATAGCCCTGAACGATGGTCCTAGTAGGTGCAGGGCTTGTGGTGGCTGAGGTGCTGGTTGGAGTCTTACGAGATGGAGGGGGTGGGTCAGTTGTTGGAAAGAGGTCAAGGTTGGAAAGGAAAATCAATTTAGAAAGACAAGGACGGGTAGTTGTAGTGGGTATGGGAGTGGAGGAAGAGGATGTGGTTGTAGGAGAGTCAAGTGTGCTGTCTTTGGGTGCAGGTGCTTGTGACGGAGGCTGTCGTGAGGTGGATGGCTTTTGAGTGGGTGGCTGCCTGCGTTTGTGTGGTTTGGAAGAGGGGGTGACAGACACACTGGGAGAGGACACAGGGGACGTGCAAATGGTAGTGGGGGTGGTGACTGCACGTGTGCGGACTGTTCTGGTGGGTGTGGTGGTGATGGACGTACTGGCTGATGGTGGTGTGCATGCAGGTGTGAGTAGAGACGTCACAGGGAGGGAGGAGGGAGGAGGGAGACGAGGAGGAGGGGGACACAGTGGAGGCAGTGGGTGTTGCTGTGTCTGCATGTGGATGTTGCTTGGGTGAATGCTTGTGTGATCTGTGGTGCTTATGTCTGGATGAGCTTCCCTTGGGTGTTGATGTGTGTGCAAGCTGGTCTGTAGGTGTGTCTGGGATAGGCAGAGGAACAGGGGAGTGGGACTGGGTTGAGGAAGTTGGAGGGGGGAGGCTAGACACAGGGACAATTGCTGCCGTCAGTGCTGAGGCCAGAGCGTTGAACGATCGCTGATGGGCAGCCTGACCCGAATGAATGCCCTCCAGGTATGCATTGCTCCGATGCACCTCCCTTTCTACCCCCTGGATGGCATTCAAAAGGGTAGACTGCCCAACAATGAGCGTCTGGAGGAGGTCAATGATCTCCGCACTGAGGGCAGCAGGGGTAACTGGGGCAGGACCTGAGGTGCCAGGGGCGAAGGAGATGCCCGGCTTCCTGGCCGAGCGGGCACGGGGCGAAAGCTGAGGGGCTGCTGGGAGGGCAGAGCTGGTGCGCTGGGTGGCCGCTGTACCTGTTGTTGCAGTGGGCACGGATGTTGCTGCCACCACAAGGGAGCTCCCTTCCGAGGACATGTCGGTGTCGCTGACGTCTCCACGGGTCCCCGTTGTGGAGCCCCCCTCGCCCTCCGTCTCACTGGTGAACTCGGAGTCGGTTGCAGGGCCCTCCAGGGCCATGTGAGATGCAGCTCCCTCATGCGCCGATGCCACTTCTCCTCCGCCTGATGATGCTAATGCACACATGAACAGGAAAACCAAAAAAGAGGGGTGGGGAGAAGAAAGGAAGACATGTTGAGTGCATGCATTGGCAGCACCGTTGGCGGAGAGGACAGACACAGAAGCCCCCTGCACTACGCCACGCACTCGGGGTACACTACTCAATGATAGTGACTTGGCCTACAAGTCTATGGACGACAAATGCACACATAGGTGAGCCCGGGCCATGGATAGCTGTACTTAGCACCCTACAGAGGTGGGGGGCGGGGGCACAGGGCCATGTCTAACGGAGGGGCCTAGCCTACAGAAACCGGCCTGGCCTAGAGATAGCCACAGCCCTCCTCCCCCACACAGACGCCTCCACTGTGCGCTAATAGAGCGGAATGTGCTGATACTCACCCCCTTGTGTCTGCTGTGATGTCCTCACGCGCCCATCTAAATCGGGGTAGGCCACCGCCAGGATCCGGGACATCAGGGGGGTCAATTGACGACTGGCACCCCTCCTATGTTGGGAGGCCATCCCCAGCAGAGCCTCGGCGGTCTTTCTGCTCCCGCGGCGGATGTCCTCCCACCTCTTGCGGCAGTGGGTGCCCCGTCTGTTGTGGACCCCCAGGGCCCGGACGTCCTTGGCGATGGCACGCCAAATGTCGATCTTCTGATGGGCACTGACCTATGTGACATGTACAGGGTTGAAAAATAGATTTCATCACTTTTCTGCATGGTCGATGTGCGCGGCCCCCCCTCCCCAACCTTGCCATGTGGCACATGCTCTCATCTGTCGTGCGTTGCACTCCTCATTCGCTCCCCTCCCCACCATCTTACATCCACCCCACTCAACACAGGCATAGCCCATACTACGTGCTCCCAGTGTACTTACCTGTTGGTCTGGAGGACCGTAGAGTAGCGCATACTGGGGGAGGACCCCATCAACAAGTTTATCCAATTCCTCAGATGTGAAGGCAGGGGCCCTTTCCCCAGTCGCAGCAGCCATTGTCTCTTCCAGACCGAGTTCACAGCAGCACTTGCAGTATAGGTCCTCTCCTGTGGATGATCAGGTCTCGAGTGATTAAGCAAGTAGAAAATGGCGGTCACGCCCGCGGCGGTGCGTACCGCGGCGGTGCGTACCGCGACCGCCGGCGCACATCGTCATTGGCTCCTGAGACCCATAGGGTTCAATGTTAACCAATGCTGCTTTGCGCCGCGGTCTTCGACCGCCTACCGCCACGGTGTGCCACGCCAGCGCATTGACCTCACATCCCATTGTCACACTTCACAGGTCAGGCAGCCGCCATTTCAAGGGCCCACATGGCTGAATTTCTACAGCGTCACACAGGCCTAGGCCTTGCATTGCCACTCATACAAGCCATTCAATGCATAGCGAATCGTGTAATGTGCAAGCTGTGGTTACGTACCTGTGGGTTGATTGACTCTGTTCTCGCTGTTGTCCTTCCTAGGCACCGTCCGCTGGGACTTGCGAGGAGATGGAGGAATCCTCCCGTGTACAGACCGCTGGTGGACCAGTCGACAATGGAAGAAAGACATGTCATACTTACATACAGACTGGACCGAGCCACTATACAGGAACTGTGTGCCCAGCTGGAGCCAGACCTGATGTCCCCCATTCGCCAACCCACAGGGATTCCCCCTCTGGTGCAGGTTCTGTCAGTACTCCATTTTTTGGCAAGTGGATCATTCCAAACAACAGTGGCCATATCATCAGGGATGTCTCAGCCTATGTTTTCTAAGGTTTTGTCCAGAGTGTTGTCTGCCCTGATGAAATACATGCAGAGCTACATTATTTTCCCTGAGGTGGGATATTTGGCTACAGTGAAGGGTGATTTCTATGCCCTTGGACATATCCCCAACATCATTGGTGCCATTGATGGGACCCATGTGGCCTTGGTTCCCCCCAGTGGAAGTGAGCAGGTGTACAGGAACAGAAAAAGTTATAATTCTATGAATGTCCAGGTGGTCTGTTTGGCTGACCAGTACATCTCCCATGTAAATGCCAAGTTCCCTGGGTCAGTGCATGACGCGTACATCATGCGAAATAGCAGCATCCCTTATGTGATGGAACAGCTACAGAGACACCGTGTGTGGCTAATAGGTGACTCTGGTTACCCTAACCTGTCGTGGCTACTGACCCCAGTGAGGAATCCCAGGACAAGGGCAGAGGAACGCTACAATGAGGCCCATGGGCGAACTAGGAGGATTATAGAAAGAACCTTCGGCCTCCTGAAGGCCAGGTTTAGGTGCCTGCATATGACAGGGGGATCCCTAATGTACTCACCAAAGAAGGTGAGCCATATCATTGTGGCCTGCTGTATGCTTCACAACCTGGCTTTGCGACGCCAGGTGCCTTTCCTGCAGGAGGATGGTCCAGATGGTGGTGTTGTAGCAGCTGTGGAGCCTGTGGAGAGTGAAGAGGAGGAGGACGACGGGGACGACACAGACAAAAGGGACACAGTGATACAACAGTATTTTTAGTAGCACACAGGTACGAATCAACCACGCCATTTTACATTTACTTAAAGTCTCCTGCCTCTCGACTGTCTGAGTTCCCCCCCAGTTCCTGTTAACTGAGTTGTGACTTTCCCTTCCGTTTTCAGAGCTGTGGGCCCCACTGCGTGACCTCTGCTTTGTTTGCCCATGGACTACAGCTGTGTGACAGTGGTATGTTGTCATCACAATATAACTGAACATTTTGGCACCGTTATGTCTAATACATTTGTTCAAAATACAAGCAGACTCAAGATTTTTTTAGTGAAAGAAGTGATTTAATTAAAGTGCTAAATTTAAGGAACATGATTGTAAAACGGGGATGGGTGATGGTGGAGTAATGTCCATGGCAGAGTCCAGTTCTCAGTCGCACAGGTGCATTGTCCATATGCCTGTGGAAGGATGGAGCAGGGGCAGTTCAAGGTTGGACAGGGTGACAATGTGGGACAGTGGGATGACATCAGGGGGTATCGTTTGCTGGCGGGGGTCTTGCAATCCTACTCTGTCTTCTTGTGAGATCTCAGGTTCCGCTTGCGGGGTGGTTCTTCTTCTGCAGGAGGTGGGGTTCTGGTGGCCTGTCGTTGTGTGGGGGCCTCCTGTCCACTAGTGCCGGCGGAGGTGGTAGGCTGTTCCTGGTCCAGGCTAGTGACAGGGTATCAAAGCCCAGCTCACCTGAGTCCTTGTTCAGTTCTGATGGAGGTTGAAGACAATCCGACCCCACCCTGAAACTGCTTGTTCCAGCACACTAGTTTTTAAAACAGTGCACTAAGAACAGAAGCTCAAGGGAAGGGGGGAAGTGGATAAAATAAAATAAAGAGACAACAGCGTTCTTGCGTTTCCACTGTTGAAGTGCTGCACAAATCTGCGGCCCTCTCTGACTTCTGTAGAAACTGGTGCCTAATGAAACATAAACAAAGAACAGATAAGTACATCCTATTCCTAACTGGGTTCCTGACTATCCCTTTATTTATTAGAAATTTTCTTCTAAAAGTACCTCTTGGATCCTGGTCTCTAGTTTCCAGGTTTGGAATGTGTTACTGCTCTGGGATGTGCTTTCTATTACTCTAAAGCTTCTAAAACATTAAACAAATACCGTTATCAGAATTACCAATATCAAACATTCATCTTAATATAACTAAAGCCTAAATTGCCAATAGCAGACTCACTTTTCCCATATTTCCAGAATCTTTTATAAAACAAATACTGTACTTTTACGTCAAAATACAGCATGTAATTTGTGCAAGTCCTTGATTTACTGTTTGCCTTGCTGTTAATGGTTTCCACGGTTCGATTCTTAAAAGTTCCATAAAAAAATGTTTGCTTCACAAAGTTCCGCAAAGTATTCTTGTAACAAAGAGTGTGAATCACAATGTTCGTGGAAGGTATCTTGTTTCAAATTGTCTATACACGAATCCAGAAATTGTTGTCAAAGTTCTTTCAGGTAATAAAAGTTTTGCACTTACTTGTTGCTGGCAAGAGATACTGATCAGTCTAACCTTGTGTTCTTTCTCTTTTGCAGGTTGCTTGTAGGAGAGAGGCTGAGGCAAGGAGGAACCGGAAACCGGAAGAAGGAAGAGCCAGCAGCTGCGCCCATTGAAGCCAATGAAAGTCTGTAGAGAGCAGGAGTGCCAGCGCCGAGGGATCTGTCCTCAGGTAAGCGGGAGGTAGACGAGCACAAGCACTGGGTGAGGCTCGGGGGCTGCCTTTTATAGACAGGGCTGGGTGTGGTCCTCACATGCTGCACATGTTCTTGAAAGGTGTGCAGAGCTGGGTGTGGTTTGAAGAGCTGGGTGTGGTCCTCATATGCTGCACATGTTCTTGAAAGGTGTGCAGAGTTTCAGTTATTATGCAAATTAGTTAAATTAACACATGGCCTAGAGAGGAGTGTTTTAAAGAAGCCTTGGTAAAAGCAAGGCCCAATGTGTAAACAAAACAGCACATTAAACAACATACACAGAAGCCTAGGGGGGGGGGAAGGTGAGATAACAAGAAAGGCTTTCAATAGTAAGTTTAAAAGGGAGCTATTACAGAACCCACTAGTGCAGTGAGAGGGGACATGCTCTTTGCTGTGCACAAACCCTAACACAGGGGCCCTTTGTGGTGCCACATGGTCCCGCAATGTGGTGACTATCTGGGTTAGGGCCACAACGATGGTCCCCATTGCGGAACTAATGTTCCTCAGTTCCTCTCTGAACCCCATGTACTGTTGCTCCTGCATGACCTGGATCTCCTGGAACCTGGCCAGTACCGTAGCCATCGTCTCCTGGGAGTGGTGGTATGCTCCCATGATGGAGGAGAGGGCCTCTTGGAGAGTCGGTTCCCTGGGCCTGTCCCTCCCCTGTCGCACAGCAGCCCTCCCATGTTCCCCTGTTTCCCTGGGCCTCTGTCCCATGGACGGTGTGCCCACTACCACTGCCCCCAGGTCCCTGTTGTTGTTGGGGTGGTGGGTCAACCTGGGTGCCCTGTAGTGGTGGACACACCGCTGATTGATGTGTCCTGGAGACAGAGGCATGGGCCCGCTGGGTGGGAGCTGTGCTGGTGTTCCCAGAGGGGGTTAGGTCTGATGTAGCCTGTGGCTGTCTGTGGGGAACCGACTGTCCCGAGGTCCCCGATGGGCCGGGCTGGTCATCAGGGTCCAGGGAGACAGAGCTGCTGTCATCACTGGGGGCCTCTTCTGGGGGTGGGATGGACATCTCTGGACCCTCCGTGGCGGTGTGGTGGCGTTCGGGTCCTGCAGGGGTATAAGAGTATGGTTATTGCTTCTGTGTGTGGCATTTCGTGTAATGGGTGGGTGGCCGTGTCCCCCAGTGCTGGCATTCCCTTGTGGGGGCTTTTGTGACGGTGGCTTGTGGGGGTGATGGGTGTGTGCAGTGGGCATGCTTTGGGGATGGGTGTCCATGCTTTGGGGACGCACGCAGGGCTAGGTTTTGGGATGGGTGGGATGTGATGGTGAGCCATTTGCAAGGAGTTGGTGTGATGGGGGTGGGGGTGAGGGTGGGGGTATGATTTGGCATGCAGGTGGGGTGGGGGGAATGGAGTGGTGAAGATTTGACTTACCAGAGTCCATTCCTCCGCCTACTCCTGCGAGGCCCTCAGGATGCAGGATGTGCAAGACTTCCTCCTCCCATGCTGTGAATTCTGGGGGAGTAGGTGGGGGTCTGCCGCCAGTCCGCTGTACCGCGATGTTGTGCCTTGATACCATGAAACGCACCTTCCCCCGTAGGTCGTTCCACCGCTTCCTGATGTCGTCCCAATTGCGTGGATGCTATCCCACAGCGTTGACCCTGTCCACTATTCTGCTCCATAGCTCCATCTTCCTGGCAATGGTGGTGTGCTGCACCTGTGCCCCGAAGAGCTGGGGCTCTACACGAACTATTTCCTCCACCATGACCCTGAGTTCTGCGTCAGAGAACCTGGGGTGTCTTTGGGGTGCCATGGGGTGGTATGGATGAGGTGAGGGGTGGTGTATGTGTTGTAGATTGTGGTGAGTGTGGTGGTGTATGGTGTTTTGTGCGTGGAAATTGTGTGGGTGATGTTGTGATTTGCCTCTGTGTGATGGTGTACTCTATGCTGTGCTCTCTCTCTCTGTCCTTCACTCGCAATTGTGGTCGTAGGGGTTTGTGGGTGATGTGGGTGTGTGTTTTATATTTAATTGGGTGTGTGGGAGTGGTGTGTGTATGTGTCTCAGGTGTGTGTATTTTGAATTATCCAATGTGGTAGTGTTTTGTAAAGGTGTGTGTATTTTGAGCGCGGCGGTGTGAACCGCCAATGGAATACCGCGGTTGAAAGACCGCTGCGGGGATTTGTGGGTCGGAATGGCATGGGCGTATTTCTGTTGGCGTGACGGTGGAGGTTTGGTCATCGCCAGTTTCCCGCTGACCTTTGTTGTGGCGGACTTTTGTGGATGTCGGGTTTTTGGCGGTTTGCCAGTTGCGGGTCAGAATGACCGTGGCGGTTTACCGCGGCGGTGGTATGGCGGCCTTCTGGCCGGCGGTAAGCGACTTTTACCGCCGAGGTCGGAATGACCCCCATAATGTCTAATGTAGAAGAGAGTGTGATGGAACTCGACCTCACACCTTACCTCCATCTTAAAATGAGGGAGCTAAGGTCTCTCTGCAAAATAAAGAAAATACAAGTTGGCATAAGCCCTTCCAAAGCACAGCTGCTGGCAGAGTTTGACAAAGCCAACCCCTCTGAGGATGACCTCCCAGAGGATGAAGCTAGTGACTTGGAGGAGAATTCCCCCCCTCCAGTCCTAATTAGGGAGATCAGGGCCCCTCAAGCCCTGACTCCAACTGTGATAGTCAGAGATGCTGCTTCCCTCACAGGAGGGTCCAGCACCTCTGTAATCACTGAGGATAGCCTCAGTGAAGATGACCTCCTGCTAGCCAGGATGACCAAAAGATTGGCTTTAGAGAGACAGCTCCTAGCCATAGAAAGGGAAACACAAGAGATGGGTTTTGGTCCCATCCATGGTGGCAGCAACATAAATAGGGTCAGAGATTCTCCTGACATGTTGAAACTCCCTAAAGGGATTGTAACTAAATATGAAGACGGTGATGACATCACCAAATGGTTTACAGCTTTTGAGAGGGCTTGTGCAACCAGAAAAGTAAACAGATCTTACTGGGGTGCTCTGCTTTGGGAAATGTTCACTGGAAAGTGTAGGGATAGACTCCTCACACTCTCTGGAAAAGATGCAGAATCCTATGACCTCATGAAGGCTACCCTGATTGAGGGCTTTGGATTCTTCACTAAGGAGTATAGAATTAGGTTCAGGGGGGCTCAAAAATCCTCGAGCCAGACCTGGGTTGATTTTGTAGACTACTCAGTGAAAACACTGGATGGTTGGGTAACTGGAAATGAAGTGCATGAATATGTTGGGCTTTTTAATTTGTTTATGAAAGAACACATTTTAAGTAACTGCTTCAATGAAAAGTTGCATCAGTATCTGGTAGACCTAGGTCCAATTTCTCCCCAATAATTGGGAAAGAAGGCAGACCACTGGGTCAAGACTAGGGTAACCAAAACTTCCACTGGGGGTGACCAAAAGAAAAGGGTTACAAAGCCTCCCCAGGAGAAAGTGGGTAACACTAGAAATAAAGAAAAAGAGTCCTCTGTAGGCCCCCAAAAACCAGACCAGGTGGGTGGGCCCGGAGACACAACCCAAAACAAAGGTGGGTACCAGGGTAAGAACTGGGATGACACTAAGGCATGGTGGCATAACTGTAGACAGACAGGGCACCACACCAAGGACACTTCTTTTCCCAAAAACAAACCCCCTAGCAAAATCCCAGGGGTGACCAGTGTAGCCATTGGGGATGACTCCTCAGATGAGGAGGTCTTCATAGCCTTCAACTGGAAAAAGGGCCCCACAGGTGAGTTGGAGATTCCAGAGGGAAGTAGACACTTCCACCACCTACTGGTGAATGGAATCCCAGCCACTGCCCTGAGAGACACTTGTGCCAGTCACACTATTGTGCATGACAGGCTGGTGTTCTCAAACCAGTACATCCCAGGTGAGACTGCCAGAGTAAGAGTTAGCCCAGACAGGGTCACTGATAGGCCTGTGGCTTTTGTGCCCATAGAAGTGGGTGGGACGTTTAGCTGGAGAAGGGTGGTAGTCAGTACAGACCTCCCCCTTGATTGTCTCCTTGGAAATGACTACCCAGAGGTTAGTCAGAGCCCAAGAGAGGAACTGGTCCAGTGCCAGTCCTCTCCCAAGGATTCTGGAGGTGCTGCCTCTGCAGTAACTGCAAGTAGGCCCCAGAAGAAAAAGAAAAGAAAACAGTGTAGGAAGGGTGGACAACCTTTAGCCAAGGTTTCAGCAAGCCAAGGAGATTCTGCTCCAGTAGGGGAGAACTCCAAAAGTGGCACTGGTAACGTCCAACCTGACCCACAAGAAGTCCTGGCTAGTCAGGCAACTGTTAAGCCTGAGTGGGTGGCTCCTCAGCTAACAGAAGAAAGAGTGGAAGAAGGGTGTTTACTACAAGATGTGGTAACCCCCCACTCTAATACAGCAGACAGGCACCCTGAACCCAAAGAAGCCTGTAACTTAGCTCCTTCCCTTGCAGGTGAAGAGCTAAAGGTGTGGTTCTGGTCACTGACAGCTGTCAGTGGCCCCTGCTGGGTGTTAGCCTTTATGGCTGCACTATCCTTGGCATGGTGGTCTGACCCCATGCCAAATAGCAAGTTAGGCCCCCTGACCCTCTTGGTCATGGTGGGGGTACTCCAGCCCTGGGTAACCTCTTTGGGTAAGTTAGGGGTGACCCTGGCTAAGATAACATTAGTAGAGGTGGATACCTCTAACCCCAAAACAGAGAGAATGGGTGAAGAAATTAAAGGCACAGACAAGAGGCAATTCAGATTAGGTCCTATCACTGTGGAAGTGGGTCAGTTCCCCAGAGGGAATGACCTGAACAGGAGGATGTAAGGCAGAGTAGGCCCTGCAACAAACCAGGCTATTTCCTCTACTCTTACTCGCCTGACAGACTAGGAAGACTCTCCCAGCTTTGGCTGAGTCTCCTGGCCTGTGGGCTGGGGGGGGCTTGTGTAAGGAAATGGCTCCCTGTTGCAGTTACCCCCCACTTTCTGCCTGATACTGATGCTGACTTGACTGAGAAGTGTGCTGGGACCCTGCTAACCAGGCCCCAGCACCAGTGTTCTTTCAACTAAAATGTACCATTGTTTCCACAATTGGCACACCCTGGCACCCAGGTAAGACCCTTGTAACTGGTACCCCTGGTACCAAGGGCCCTGATGCCAGGGAAGGTCTCTACGGGCTGCAGCATATCTTATGCCACCCTGGGGACCCCTCACTCAGCCCAGACACACTGCTTGCCAGCTTGTGTGTGCTAGTGGGGATAAAATGACTAAGTCGACATGGCACTCCCCTCAGGGTGCCATGCCAACCTCACACTGCCTGTGGCATAGGTAAGTCACCCCTCTAGCAGGCCTTACAGCCCTAAGGCAGGGTGCACTATACCACAGGTGAGGGCATAGGAGCATGAGCAGTGTCTAAGCAAAACCTTAGACTTTGTAAGTGCAGGGTAGCCATAAGAGTATTTGGTCTGGGAGTCTGTCAAAAACGAATTCCACAGCTCCATAATGGCTACACTGAATACTGGGAAGTTTAGTATCAAACTTCTCAGAATAATAAACCCACACTGATGCCAGTGTTGGATTTAATAAAACAATGCACACAGAGTGCATCTTAGAGATGCCCCCTGTATTTTACCCAATTGTTCAGTGCAGGACTGACTGGTCTGTGCCAGCCTGCTGCTGAAAGACGAGTTTCTGACCCCATGTGGTGAGGGCCTTTGTGCTCTCTGAGGACAGAAACAAAAGCCTGCTCTGGGTGGAGGTGCTTCACACCTCCCCCCTGCAGGAACTGTAACACCTAGCATTGAGCCTCAAAGGCTCAGGCTTCTTGTTACAATGCGCCAGGGCACTCCAGCTAGTGGAGATGCCCGCCCCCTGGACACAGCCCCCACTTTTGGCGGCAAGTCCAGGAGAGATAATGAGAAAAACAAGGAGGAGTCACTGGCCAGTCAGGACAGCCCCTAAGGTGTCCTTAGCTGAGGTGACTCTGACTTTTAGAAATCCTCCATCTTGCAGATGGAGGATTCCCCCAATAGGATTAGGGATGTGCCCCCCTCCCCTCAGGGAAGAGGCACAAAGAGGGTGTAGCCACCCTCAAGGACAGTAGCCAATGGCTACTGCCCTCCCAGACCTAAACACACCCCTAAATTCAGCATTTAGGGGCAACCCAGAACCTAGGAAATCAGATTCCTGCAACCTAAGAAGAAGAGGACTGCTAAGCTGAAAAACCCTGCAGAGAAGACGGAGACACCAACTGCTTTGGCCCCAGCTCTACCGCCCTGTCTCCTTACTTCTAAAGATACTGCTCCAGGGACGCTTTCCCCAGGGACCAGTGACCTCTGAATCCTCAGAGGACTGCCCTGCTCTAGAAGGACCAAGAACTCCCGAGGACAGCTGCCCTGTTCACCAAAGACTGCAACTTTGAAACAAAGCAGCAACTTTGAAACAACTTGCGTTTCCCGCCGGAAGCGTGAGACTTGCTACTCTGCACCCGACGCTCCCTGCTCGACTTGTGGAGAACAATCACTTCAGGGAGGACTCCCCGGCAACTGCGAGACCGTGAGTAGCCAGAGTTGCCCCCCCTGAGCCCCCACAGTGACGCCTGCAGAGGGAATCCCGAGGCTCCCCCTGACCGCGACTGCCTGCTCCTCAGATCCCGACGCCTGGTAAAGACTTTGTACCCGCAGCCCCCAGGACCTGAAGGATCCGAACTCCAGTGCAGGAGTGACCCCTAGGAGGCCCTCTCCTTTGCCCAGGTGGTGGCTACCCCGAGGAGCCCCCCCTTGCCTGCCTGCATCGCTGAAGAGACCCCTTGGTCTCCCATTGATTTCAATTACAAACCCGACGTGTGTTTGCACACTGCACCCGGCCGCCCCCGCGCTGCTGAGGGTGTACTTTCTGTGTGCACTTGTGTCCCCCCCGGTGCCCTACAAAACCCCCCTGGTCTGCCCTCCGAAGACGCAGGTTCTTACCTGCTGGCAGACTGGAACCGGGGGACCCCCTTCTCCATTGAAGCCTATACGTTTTGGGCACCACTTTGACCTCTGCACCTGACCGGCCCTGAGCTGCTGGTGTGGTAACTTTGGGGTTGCTCTGAACCCCCAACAGTGGGCTACCTTGGACCAAAACTTGAACCCCGTAGGTGGTTTACTTACCTGCAAAAACTAACAAACTCTTACTCCCCCTAGGAACTGTTGAAAATTGCACTGTGTCTAGTTTTAAAATAGCTATATGTGATTTATGTGAAAAGTGTATATGCTATTTTGCTAATTCAAAGTTCCTAAAGTACCTACCTGCAATACCTTTCATTTAAAGTATTACATGTAAATCTTGAACCTGTGGTTCTTAAAATAAACTAAGAAAAGATATTTTTCCATACAAAAACCTATTGGCCTGGAATTGTCTTTCAGTGTGTGTTCCTCATTTATTGCTTGTGTATGTACAACAAATGCTTAACACTACTCCTTTGATAAGCCTACTGCTCGATCACACTACCACAAAATAGAGCATTAGAATTATCTCTTTTTGCCACTATCTTACCTCTAAGGGGAACCCTTGGACTCTGTGCATACTATTCCTTACTTTGAAATAGTGCATACAGAGCCAACTTCCTACATACAATATCTTGGGATCTCTGGTCTGCACTGAATTTCACCACAGCAATCTTTTCAGGTAACTGTAAAGCTTGAAAAAATCATGTATTCTATCACCATTTCTATCTGGCAAACCAGAAGAGGTCAGGAAACCTCTCTGTGAACATAACGGACCGAAATCATGGACTATTCCAAATCCGTACTGGCTGTCTGTATAAATGGTAACTTTAAGCTATGGGGAGACATGGCATGCTCTAGTAAGAGCCACTGATTCAGCAACTTGTGCAGCATACACTCCTCAAAGCCATGAAGCTTTGAGTATACCAGAAAATGTGCACACAGCATACCCTGTTTTCAGTGTTCCCGTGTTATCTCTTAAACTGGAACAATCAACAAAAATAATTTGGTCATTTTCTTCCAGTCGGGTATCTCGAATATCAGGTCTAGGTTTCATGCACAAATCAGTAACTTGCAGGCAGTCATTTTCAACATCTTTCAATTTATAAATTTCAACATTTTCTTTTGGAAGCAAATTTGCTAGGTTAAGCACTGTATACCTTTTCAGAGTAATATTCGAGGAACTCAAAATTATATTTTCACATCGGGTCAATCTTGCATTGGTAAGGTGCTGGGTTTTAGTTTGTGTAAGCAAAACTTCAATGGTGTGAGGGACCCAAATAGTTAATGGATGTCCCATCACAATGCTCTCACTCTGAGTGAGGCTCAATCCAACCACAGCTACTGTTCACAAACAGCCAGGTAACGCTGCTGCAACTTGATCCAAAGTAGCTGAAAAATATGCTACTGGGCGGTTTACACCACCATGTACCTGTGTCAGCAAAGAACATGCGCTCATGACTAAACAACATAAATGGTTTTGTGCAATCAGGTATTCCCAAAGCAGGAGCTTTGCACAGACTTTCTCTCACCTCAGTAATTCAGCATCACATGGGATCTGAAACAATATCACTGCTGGATTTGGCACCACTGGACAACTCTTAATCAGAATATCATTGATTTTCCTTAAATCCTGAACAAACAGAAATTTCCCACAGGGTTTTCGTAAGCCCATGATAGATGAGTTACATGGGCTGCGCAATACTTCTTTTAGAATACCTTGCCTTACACATTCTGCAATTATAGGTGCAATTCCTTCAATAGTATCCTGTGTCATGTGGTATTGGGGAATCTGGGGGAAAATTGCAAGTGGCTTGACTGGGACTTTACCTGGCTCAATTCCTCTAATTAGACCAATGTCTTTCCCTGAAAAAATCCCATACTTTCATCTTAACTGTTTCCTATAAGTCAGAATGAAGATCTTGTACTGTAAAAACAGGAAAGAAACTGATCAAGGGGTACTCTTCATTCACCGAGTCACAATCTATTACCTCTAATTGGTCACCTTCATCATCACTATTTGTCTGAATGGAAATCCCATCATTTGAACAGGTAATTGAACATCTAGTCTTGCATAACAGATCTCTTCCTAGTAAGTAAAACAGACTTGAGTCACAAACTACAAATTTGTGTAAGTCTTTGAAGTTTCCAATTTTAACTGAAACTGGTTCTGTAATCGGGTTTGTTAAATACTGGTTTGCAACTCCTACACTCTGCACTGTTTTTCCTGAAAGGGACAAGTTGGGAACTTCTGCAGTTCTCACTGTAGAGCGTGTAGCTCCTGTGTCAACTAAGGGTGAGACTTTGTGGCCCATCACCTTTCCCTTTACATATGGACCCTTCTGGTCTACTTCTAATGAAGCTGCTAGCACACATTCTTCTTCGTCTGAACTCTCACTCACCCAGTCATCATTCGATTCATCCTCACTGTGTAATGGATATTGGTGTATTGTGTTATCACTCGTAATAAACCTTTGACCTGTGCCTTGCTGAGGAAGCAGCATCTCCTGCTATTCCATCAGGGTTTGAGGTATCTGAATTGGTTGCCTAGGAGCCATTTGGACTTGGGGTTGCATTTGCTGTGACTGGGGCATCTGCAAACATGGCATTTGCATCTGAGGCGTGGGCTGAAGAACTTGCACATGAGTCTCATTATTTTGGAAATAAAAAATTTGACCTCTCATTCTTGGTCTATTCATGTTTGGAAAATAATTGATTTTGTTTGTTTGTGGAACAACACCTTCCTGTCCTAGAATCGGACACTCCTGCTTCCAATGTATGAGGCATCTGCATTCGTAACAAGGTAATGTCCTTTCATAGCCTGCATATCTGGGCAACTATCGTATTCATCTCAACACGACGATTCACATTTTCATTTCCACCACGACCTCTACCTTTCACCTGGTTCTGAAACCACGATTCCCTGTTGCTGCTGCAGAAAACTCCCTTGCATTTGTGATTGTGCCATTTTAATTTGCATCACCATTGCCTTCTCTTTCAATTTTCTTTGCTTCAATTCCATCTCGTCACTACAGTACTTGGCATATTGCAGTACTTCATCAATCGGCTATGCTTGCCAACAAATCAAATGACTCTTAATCATCTGGCTAATTTCAGGTCTCAATCCTTCAACAAACCTGAATACAAAATTAATCATGTCTTTCAGCTCAATTGTTTCTGTACCACTGTAATATTTGAATGGCTGCAACAATCTCTCATAATACACACGTATAGACTCCTTCCTTCCTTGTGCTGTCCGGTCTATCTTCTGCCAATCTATGTTCTTGGGGGAAATTCTCGTTTTCAAAAACTCAACCACCTTATAGTAATATTTCATTACATCAGGAAAGGGTATTCAAATCCTCCCACAGGCATTTTGCAGTTTCACAAACCTATCTGTTGGTGCCATTCCACTGGTTTCTCTCCCAACCTGGGGTAATCATTTGTAAATGATAAAATGTCACTTCTGCTCCAAGGGACATGGACAAAATTCCCTCATGGAATTTCTCTCATTGGGAATATTTTCACTGCGTTATCAGTCTGCTGCACTCTAGCAGTTAAATTCTCAGAATTCCTTTTCTTCTTATCTTGTTTCTTTACCCATTTGCCTTCCCATTTATCTAATGCTCCCCATGTTTGAATGCTCTCAATTAATTCCCTAATGTGAATTTTAATTCCTGTTATTCTCAAGTTCTCAATGTCTTTTGCGTCAAATTCTAACCTGTAACTTCTTCTCAAATGCTTCATTTTCTCAATCTCTATGTCGTATTTCTCTGCCAGATCTGCTAATTTTGGATGTATCAATCCTGCTTTGTTGGTAATTAGTTTGCACAAAAAGCGCAACTCCTCTTCACTATATGAGTCAATTCAGTCTAAGCCGATTGTTCCCTTTATTAATTCTTCTACTTCTAATTTAAGCCTGGTCAAATTCATTGGACTTCCTCCATTTGAATCTACCCGTGGGCTATTCAGCCTTTCCAGTCATTCAGTTAATTGTTGAGCTGTCAAACATTGTAACGAGATATTGTTATTACTTACATTGGGCACTGGGTACTATTAGACACAGAGGGGGTCATTATGAACATGGCGGTATTTAGCACCATGTTCATGCTGGCGGTCATTTCACTCACCGCCAGCCCGCTCCAGACCCCGCCGGCCGCATTAACAACATTCTGCTGGGCCGGAACATTGGCGGCAGCTCCATGCCGCTGTGCGGCGGCTGCAGCAGCACCATTTGCGCAGATCACAGCCCATAAATCGGACAGTGACCTGCGTGACGGGGCACTGCATGGGGGCCCCTGCACTGCCCATGCCAGGTGCATGGGCAGTGCAGGGTCCCGCAGGGGGTGCCGGAGCACTCCTTCCGCCAGCCTTTCCCTGTTAGGGGAGCCAGCAAGGGAAAAGCTGGAGGAAAAGGGATCATTATGTCGCGGTTCTCAACGGTCTTACCCTCGCAGCGGAGAGGCGTAGGGGAACGGTCCTTGTTCCGACGGGTTCTGCTCTGGCCGAGGTAGGGGCGACCCCTTCCGGTAGCCACGGTGCTGTTTGGTATGAGCGAACCACTACAGTCCGTGCCCTCCAGAAGGAGTCCCAGAGGAAAAACCCCAGTAGGGTAAAAAACCTCCACAGGAACTCCCTGAAACGAAAGGAGGACACCAGGGTATTAGGACCGCAGTTCAGGAAGGCAGAAAAACAAAGCAAATCAGGAACAGACAGGATTCGCAGAAGGATATCAAATAGGAGCGTGACTATCACCAAGGAGTGTTGCAACGCAATGAACAGGCAGTTGGAATCCCCTTAAATACCCCTGGACAGGAAACAGGAAACAGGAAGTAGAACACCGCCATCTTGGATTGGGGAAAAGAAAACAGTAATGAATTAGGTATGTGTGTTAGACAATGCATGCTGGGTAGAGAGGAAGTGGTAAGCATGCTGGGAAGAGAAAAAAGGCAAGTATAAAGAACCCCCAGTGTAAGGGTTCGGTTTGTCCTAGGAACATCGGTAAGTGGTGGTGGGCAGGTGAATACATGCAAGAGAAATAAATGTTAAGCGCATAATGCGCTGTGTGCGGCCATGCCTGAAACCTCCTCGGGGTTTCAGGCTCTGCCGCGTCTGCCTTTAAGGCAGAACTTGAAAAAGGGGGAGCGGCGAGCGCCGTGACCCCCAGACCGGCTCCCTGGAGCCTTTATGGCCCTCGCCGGAGCCGCGGCAACCCCCGCGACCTGGGTGTCTGCCTCGGCGTCTACCGCGGCCCGGGCGTCGGCCGCGGCAAAATTAACGTGCCGCGCCGCGGCAACCTGAGCCCGCGGCCGCAGCGAGCGCTGCGGTGTAACAGTATGCCCCCTCCCCGAGGCCCCGGGTTTGTGAGGGAAGAGCCGAAAAAAGCGGCGGATTAAAAGAGGAGCATGGACTGAAGAGGCATCCTCCCAGGAACACTCACTCAAAGGGTACCCCTTCCAATGAATAAGGTATTGGAGGCGCCCATGGAAAAATCGAGAGTCACAGACCTCCTGCACTTCGTATTCAGGCACATTGTCAACCAACAAAGGAGGGGGACAGGGCAACTGCCTATGAAAGAGATCAGGACGGTAAGGTTTCAGTTGCGAGACATGGAATACTGGGTGGATCTTCCATGTCCGAGGTAGGCGAAGACGCATGGACACTGGGTTGATCTTCTTGAGAATGAGAAAGGGACCATAAAAGCGGGGCTTGAATTTGTTTTGGGTGAGTCGGAGAGGTAGGAATCTAGAGGAGAGCCAGACCTTATCATGGACTTGATATAGAGGAGCCGCACAGCGTCTCCTATCTGCTATTGTCTTCATGCGGGACTTGGTGGACACAAGGTTAGAATGGATAATTCGCTGTATACCCCGTAGCTGTCGAACGAAAGAGGAGATGGCGGGAAGGTTGGAGTTGTCTCTCAGGGGAGTTGGGAAGGCCCTGGGATGGAAACCATAGG